>NW_027192780.1:0-642000 GCF_949987515.2 Delphinus delphis
ATCAGGACCCAGGGGAAGGAGCAGTCACCCCATAGGTGAATGATCATACCTAGCTGCTAGTTTTAGAGGGTCTCCTGCAGAGGTTGGGTGTGGCTATGGCTCACCATGGGGACAACGACACTGGCAGCAGAAGTTCTGGGAAATACTCATTGGTGTGAACTCTCCCACAGTCCACCATTAGCGCCACCAAGAGCAAGGTAGACTCCAGTGCTGGGTCGCCTCAGGCCAAACAACCAACAGGGAGGGAACCCAGCCCCATGCATCAGCAGACAAGCGGATTAAACTTTTTATTAAACTTTTATTTAATCCACAGACAAGCAGATTAAAGCTCTGCCCACCAGAGCAACACCCAGCTCTACCCACCACCAGTCCCTCCCATAAGGAAGCTTGCACAAGCCTCTAAGATAGACTCAATCACTGGAGAGCAGACAGCAGAAGCAAGAAGAACTACAATTCTGCAGCCTGTGCAAGGAAAACCACATTCACAGAAAGATAGAGAAAATGAAAAGGCAGAGGATTTTATACCAGATCAAGGAACAAGATAAATCCTCAGAAAAACAACGAAATGAGGTGGGGATAGGCAACCTTCCAGTAAAAGAATTCAGAATAATGATAGTGAAGATGATCCAAGACCTTAGAAAAAGAATGGAGGCAAAGATCGAGAAGATGCAAGAAATGCTTAACAAAGACCTAGAAGAATTAAGGAACAAACACCTAGAAGAATTAAAGAACAAACAAACAGAGATGAACAATACAATAACTGAAAATGAAAAATACACTAGAAGGAGTCAGTAGCAGAATAAATGGGGCAGAAGAACGGATAAGTGACCTGGAAGACAGAAAGGTGGAAATCACTGCTGTGGAACAGAATAAAGAAAAGGAATGAAAATAAATGAAGACACGCTAAGAGACTTCTGGGACAACATTAAACGCAAGAACATTTGCATTATAGGGGTCCCAGATGGAGAACAGAGAGAGAAAGGACTCGAGAAAATATTTGAAGAGATTATAGTTGAAAACTTCCCTAGCATGGGAAAAGAAATAGCCACTGAAGTCCACGAAGAGCAGAGAGTCCCAGGCAGGATAAACCAAAGGAGAAAAATGCCGAGACACACAGTCATCAAATTGAAAAAATTAAAGACAAAGAAAAATTATTGAAAGCAACAAGGGAAAAGTGACAAATAACATACAACGGAACTCCCATAAGGTTAACAGCTGATTTCTCAGCAGAAAATCTACAAGCCAGAAGGGAGTGGCATGATAAATTTAACGTGATGAAAGGGAAGAACCTACCACCAAGAGTACTCCACCCAGCAAGTATCTCATTCAGATTTGATGGAGAAATCAAAAGCTTTGCAGACAAGCAAAAACTAAGAGAATTCAGCACCACGAAACCAGCTCTACAACAAATGCTAAAGGAACTTCTCTAAGTGGGAAACACAAGAGAAGAAAAGGACCCACCAAGACAAACCCATAGCAATTAAGAAAATAATAATAGGAACATACATATCGATAATTACCTTAAACGTGAATGGATTAAATGCTCCAACCAAATGACACAGGCTCCCTGAATGGATACAAAAACAAGACCCATATATATGCTGTCTACAAGAGACCCATTTCAGACCTAGGGACACATACAGACTGAAAGTGAGGG
Organism: Delphinus delphis; assembly: GCF_949987515.2. Taxonomy (NCBI): domain Eukaryota; kingdom Metazoa; phylum Chordata; class Mammalia; order Artiodactyla; family Delphinidae; genus Delphinus; species Delphinus delphis. The sequence goes on from NW_027192780.1 coordinate 1,658, forward strand.
GATGGAAAAAGATATTCCATGCAAATGAAAATCAAAAGAAAGCTGGAGTAGCAATACTCATATCAGATTAAATAGATTTTAAAATAAAGAATGTTACAAGAGACAAGGAAGGACACTACATAATGATCAAGGGATCAATCCAAGAAGATAGAACAATTATAAATATATATGTACCCAACATAGGAACACCTCAATATATAAGGCAACTGCTAACAGCTATAAAAGAGGAAATCAACAGTAACACAATAATAGCAGGGGACATTAACACCTCACTTACACCAATGGAGATCATCCAGACAGAAAATTAATAAGGAAACACAAGCTTTAAATGACACAATAGACCAGATAGATTTAATGGATATTTATAGGACATTCCATCCAAAAACAGCAGATTACACGTTCTTCTCAATGGCAGATGGAACATTCTCTGGGATAGATCACATCTTGGGTCACAAATAAAGCCTCAGTAAATATAAGAAAAATGAAATCATATCAAGCAGCTGTTCCGACCACAATGCTATGAGATTAGAAATCAATTACAGGGAAAATAACATAAAAAACACAAACACATAGAGGCTAAACAGTATGTTTCTAAATAACCAAGAGATCACTGAAGAAATAAAAGAGGAAATCAAAAACTACCTAGAGACAAATGACAACAAGACCACGATGATCCAAAACCTATGGGATGCAGCAAAAACAGTTCTAAGAGGGAAATTTATAGCAATAAAAGCCTACCTCAAGAAACCAGAAAAATCTCAAATAAACAATCTAACCTTACACCTAAAGGAACTAGAGAAAGAAGAATAAAACCCAAAGTTAATAGAAGGAAAGAAATCATAAAGATCAGAGCAGAAATAAATGAAATAAAAACAATAGCAAAGATCAATAAAACTAAAAGCTGGTTCTTTGAGAAGATAAACAAAAATGATAAACCTTTAGCCAGACTCAAGTAAAAGAGGGAGAGGACTCAAATCAATAAAATTAGAAATGAAAAAGGAGAAGTTGTAACAGACACCACAGAAATACAAAGCATCCTAAGAGACCTCTACAAGCAATTCCATGCCAATAAAATGGACAACCTGGAAGAAATGGACAAATTCTTAGAAAGGTAAAACAGTCCAAGACTGAACCAGGAAGAAATAGAAAATATGAACAGACCAATCACAAGTAACGAAATTGAAACTGTGATTAAAAATCTTCCAACAAACAAAAGTCCAGAACCAGATGGCATCAGACGTGAATTCTATCAAACATTTAGACAAGAGATAACACCCAACCTTCTCAAACTCTTCAGAAATTTTCAGGGGCAGGAAAACTCCCAAACTCATTATATGAGGCCAACATCACCCTGATACCAAAACCAGACAAAGTTACTACAGAAAAAGGAAATTAGAGACGAATATCACTGATTAGTATAGATGTAAAAATCCTCAACAAAATACTAGGAAACAGAATTGAACAACACATTAAAAGGATCATGCACCATGATCAGGTGGGGTTTATCTCAGGGATGCAAGAATTCTTCAATATACACAAATCAATCAATGTGATACACCATATTAACAGGTTGTAGAATAAAAATATGATCATCCCAATAGATGCAGGAGGAGCTTTCTACAAAATTCAACACCCATTTATGATTAAAAGTCTCCAAACAGTGGGCATAGAGGGAATCTACCTCAACGTAATAAAGGCAGTATATGACAAACCCACAGCAAACGTCATTCTCAATAGTGAAAAACTAAAAGCATTTCCTCTAAGATCAGGAACAAGACAAGGATGTCCACTCTCACCACTATTACTCAACATAGTTTTGGAAGTCCTAGACACAGCAATCAGAGAAGAAAAAGAAGTAAAAGGAATACAAATTGGAAAAGAAGAAGTAAAGTTGTCACTGTTTGCAAATGACACGATACTACACATAGTGAATCCTAAAGATGGCACCAGAAAACTACTAGAGCTAATCAATGAATTTGGTAAAGTTGCAGGATACAAAATTAATGCACAGAAATCTCTTGCATTCCTCTACACTAACAATGAAAGATCAGAAAGAGAAATTAAGGAAACAACCCCATTCGCCATTGCAACAAAAAGAATAAAATACGTAGGAATGAACCTACCTAAGGAGGTAAAAGACCTGTACTCAGAAAACTATAAGACACTGCTGAAAGAAATCAAAGATGATATAAACAGAGGGAGGGATAAACCATGTCCTTGGATTAGAAGAATCAATATTGTGAAAATGACTATACTACCCAAAGCAAGCTACAGATTCAATGCAATCCCTATCAAATTACCAGTGGCTTTTTCTACAGAACTAGAACAAAAAAATCTTAAAATTTGTTTGGAGACACAAAAGACCCCGAATAGCCAAAGCAGTCTTGAGGGAAATTAAAAGAGCTGGAGGAATCAGACTTCCTGACTTCAGACTATACTACAAAGCTACAGTAATCAAGACTATATGGTACTGGCACAAAAACAGAAATATAGATCAATTGAACAAGATAGAAAGCCCAGAGATAAACCTACGTACCTGTGGCTAACTCATCTATGACAAAGGAGGCAAAGATATACAATGGAGAAAAGACAGCCTCTTCAGTAAGTGGTGCTGGGAAAACTGGACAACTACACGTAAAAGAATGAAATTAGAACACTCCATAACACCATACACAAAAATAAACTCCAAATGGATTAGAGATCTAAATGTTAGACCAGACACTATAAAACTCTTAGAGGAAAACATAGGCAGAACACTCTATGACATAAATCACAGCAAGATCCTTTTTGACCCACCTCCTAGAGAAGTGGAAATAAAAACAAAAGTAAACAAATGGGACCTAATGAAACTTCAAAGCTTTTGCACAGCAGAGGAAAACATAAACAAGACGAAAAGACAACCCTCAGAATGGGAGAAACTGTTTTCAAATGAAGCAAATGACAAAGGATTAATCTCCAAAATTTACAAGAAGCTCGTGTAGCTCAATATCACAAACACAAACAACCCAATCCAAAAATGGGCAGAAGACCTAAATAGACATTTCTCCAAAGAAGATATACAGATTGCCAACAAACACATGAAAGGATGCTGAACATCACTAATCATTAGAGAAATGCAAATCAAAACTACATTGAGGTATCACCTCCCAGCAGTCAGAATGGCAATCATCAAAAAATCTACAAACAATAAATGCTGGAGAGGCATTTACTGGAGAATAGGGAATGCTCTTGCACTGTTGCTTGGTATAGCCACTAGGGAAAACAGTATAGAGGTTCCTTACAAAACTAAAAATAGAAGTACCATACGACCCAGCAATCCAACTACTGGGCATTTGCCCTGAGAAAACCATAATTCAAAAAGAGTTATATACAACAATGTTCATTGCAGCTCTACTTACAATAGCCAGGACATGGAAGCAACCTAAGTGTCCATCGACAGATGAATGGATAAAGAAGATCTGGCACATATATACAATGGAATATTACTCAGCCATAAAAAGAAACAAAACTGAGTTATTTGTAGTGAGGTGGATAGACTTAGAGTCTGTCCTCCACAGTGAAGTAAGTCAGAAAGAGAAAAATAAATACCGTATGCTAACAGAGATATATGGAATCTAAAGAAAACAAAGTTTAAGAAGAACCTAGGGGCAGGACAGGATTAAGGACACAGACGTAGAGAAAGGACTTGAGGACACGGGGAGGGGGAAGGGTAAGCTGGGACGAAGTGAGAGAGTGTCATGGACATATATACATTACCAAATGTAACATCGATAGCTACTGGGAAGCAGCCACATAGCACAGGGAGACCAGCTCGGTGCTTTGTGACCACCTAAAGGGGTGGGATATGGAGGGTGGGAGGGAGATGCAAGAGGGAGGGGATACGGTGATATATGTATATGTATAATTGATTCACTTTGTTATACAGCAGAAACTAACACTCCATTGTAAAGCAATTATACTCCAATAAAGGTGTAAAAGGAAAAAAAAAAAAAGAAAGCCCAGAGATAAACCTACACACCTCTGGTCAACTAATCTATGACAGAGTAGGCAAGACTATACAATGGAGAAAATACAGTGTCTTCAAATTAGTGGTGCTGGGGAAAATGGACAGCTACATGTAAAAGAATGAAATTAGAACACCCCCTAACACCATACAGAAAAATAAATTCAAAATGGATTAGAGACCTTAATGTAAGACCAGACAGTATAAAACTCTTAGAGGAAAACATAGGAAGAATACTCTAACATAAATCACAGCAAGATCTTTTTTGATCCACCTCCTAGGGTAATGCCATAAAAAAGAAAACTAAACAAATGGGACCTAATGAAACGTAAAAGCTTTTGCAAAGCAATGGAAACTACAAACAAGACGAAAAGACAACCCTCAGAATGGGAGAAAATATTTGCAAATGAATCAATGGACAAAGGATTAATCTCCAATATATATAAACAGCTTATGCAGCTCAATATTAAAAAAACAAACAACCCAATACAAAAATGGGCAGAAGATCTAAATAGACATTTCTTCCAAGAAGATATAGAGATGGCCAAGACGCACAAGAAAAGCTGCTCAACATCATTAATTATTAGAGAAATGCAAATCAAAACTACAATGAGGTATCACCTCACACCTGTTAGCATGGGCATCATCAGAAAATCTACAAACAACAAATGCTGGAGAGGGTGTGGAGAAAAGGAACCCTCTTCCACTATTGGTGGAAATGTAAATTGATACAGTCACAATGGAGAACAGTATGGAGGTTCCTTAAAAAACTAAAAATAGAATTACCATATGATCCAGCAATCCCACTACTGGGCATATACCCAGAGAAAACCATAAATTCAAAAGACACATTCACCACAATGTTCATTGCAGCACTATTTACAATAGCCAGGTCATGGAAGCAACCTAAATGCCCACAGACAGACGAATGGATAAAGATGTGGTACATATATAAAATGGAATATTACTCAGCCATAAAAAGGAATGAAATTGGGTCATTTGTAGAGACGTCGATGGATCTAGAGACTGGCATACAGAGTGAAGTAAGTCAGAAAGAGAAAAACAAATATTGTATATTAATGTATATATGTGGAACCTAGAAAAATGGTACAGATGAACCGGTTTGCAGGGCAGAAATAGAGACACAGATGTAGAGAACAAATGTATGGACACCAAGAGGGAAAAGCCGTGGGGGGCGTGGTGGTGAGAGGAGTTGGGAGATAAGGATTGACATGTATACATTTATATGTATAAAATAGATAACAAGTAAGAACATGCTGTATAGAAAATAAGTAAAATTAAGTTAAAAAATTAAAAAATAAATAAGATTTTTTAAAAAACGGAAAAAAGTTATTCCCTTCACATACATGTATTTATATGAATGAATTATTTCCATGCTTATATCTTTAAGTACAAAAGAGGAATAAAATCTACCTTGAACCAAAAAAGAACAAAAACACAGAACCCACCAGTTATACAGAGGAAAACCCTATCAGGGCACTTGCTCCACTGGTAAACAATTCTGAAGTTGGTCAGAGGTGGGGAATCGTCTCGCATGCAGCCAGGAACCCCCCACCCCACAAGGATCATCCTCATTGCAAAGCTGGGGGACCGTGCCAAGGCGTCTGTGAGTAAACGCGAGCTGAGCCCCAGGCCAGCTACTGCTAAACTGTTCCCACCCTTCTCAGGTAAAACACCTGAATATGTACAAGGACTTGAAAGCCTAGAGGAAGGGCCGTGGAGCCACACCAGCGACAGCACACCATCCGACTTGGTGCCTGCAGGCTAGCCAGGATTGTCCTGGCCCCGGGTGCTCTTCTGGAAGCTTTCCATTTCCCTGCCTGAGATACCCCTCCTGTCCAGGCCCCCACTGCTTTTTTCCTTCCTCACCTCTTCCCAGGGAGAAATTCCAGCGTAAGGTATGGGTGACACATCCTCTTCTTTAGCAGGTGGCAGCACAGCAACTCCTGCAGAAAGTCCAGCAGAGCCCACTCACACCGGGCCACCCACAAAGCCGTGGCCCCTCACTCCCACCCACCAGCCCAGCCCCGAGACTGCTGATGGGGCAGAGAATATGGCGTCAGGAAGAGCTGCAGGGGCTCTTGCTGCCTGGAGTGGTGTTATATTGACCTCAACCCAGGCACACCTGGGGAGGGCTGGCCCGCACGGTCAGGCTGCCCAGGTCAACCAATCATCACCCCTCAGGGGCTCACAGTTGCAGAAAATGGAACTTGCTGAACCAGCCAGGTCCAAGGAACAGGTGTGGGCTCTTGAGAGTCAGGATAGACAAGGGGCTGCAGCTCTGGCTTGTTTTCTAATCATTTTATCTGGCCCATGAGTGGGAGACAACTTCAAGAAAACCCTCTCCTAATGAGAGGAACCCAGGAGGCAGGGAGAGGAGGGGTGGTGGGTGGAGACAGAGGCCTGGTGCCCCAGCCGCAGTGGAAGTCTCTGAAAGACCAGGTGGAGGGAAGCCCCACAGAGTGACGCCCAGTGTCACAGACCTGTCGGAGCTGCTGTTTGTTAGCTCAGGTCCTGTTCTTAGGTGCTCTGTGTCAGCTCTGAGTGACAGGTGAGCTGGGGGTGCTCTGCACTGAGGGCTATGTGCACAGTTCCTGTGTGCCCAGCCCTGCCAGGGTACCTGCCCAGGGGAGCTCTGTATCCTGGGAGGGGTCTGACCACGAGAGTCCCATGGGCTGCTGGGTAGCTGCACAGGTGAGCTTCATATGCTCGGAGGGTCCTGACCACGAGAGCCCCGTGGGCTGCTGGGGACCTGGTAAAGGATGTCAGGACAGTGAGTGAAGCCACTGAGGATATACATCCAGTAGTTCCTAATCCCTACACCCTGCTGGTCATTCTACCATCCACCAGGACATGGTATTGTGTATTAGACTTCAATTATGCCTCATTCTGTATTCCATTAGTCCCAGAGTCACAAGAAATTTTGACTTCTGAGTGGCAGGACTCAACATACAACAAAAACAATACTGCTGGGCCATCCTGCCCCAAGGGTTCAAAAATTCCCACACCATCTTTGGGGAAACGTTAGCTAAACACCTAAAAGTTCTACCTCTGGAAAAGGGAACCCTCCTTCAATATGCAGATGACATTCTGATCGCCAGCCCTACTAAGGAGACCTCTGAACTACCTAGCCAATAAAGGATTGAAGGTGTCCAAGGAAAAGGCCCAAATATCACAGACTAAGGTGGCCTGCCTGGGCTCCATTCTCACAGAAGGTCGGAGAAGCCCATCCCAGGAAAGGGAAGAAGCCATTTGCAGCCTTACCCCTTTCTAAAACTAGAAGACAGCTTAGGGTTTCCTGGGGAGGCCGGGGATTGCTGCATCTGGATCCCTAACTACAGTCTAATAGCTGGGCCTCTATATGAAACACTGAAAGGAAAAGATGATGATCCTTTTGAATAGAATCCAGAAGCGGCCTTTCAAGAATGCAAAGAGCAGTCAATTCAGACCCTTGCCCTGAAACTCCCTAATTTAGCTAAACCCTTTGAACTTTACATCCCCATAGAATGGGAATCGCCCTTGGAGTACTAGTGCAAAAACTGGGACCACTTGAAATGGAACAACGCAAGAATGCCCTCCAGGTAGGATAAACTACGGTCACCAATGGCTTGGCCCACTGCCCCATCCGGCCAGGGCACTGGGGGTATGTAAGAACATGGAAATCAGCAACCCGTAAGGCCAGCTCCCTCCTAAGGGAAAAGGACCCCACGTGGTGATCCTAACCACCCACCATGCCCTGCAGTTGCAGGGGTCGCTCCGTGGACACACTGACCTCGAGTGAGGAGGCCCTCCAACTCCAACCTCCAGACAGACAACCGGGGGCAACGGGTCCCCATGACGACTCGTGTGACCATCACTTGACCTGGAGTTTCTCTCAGAAAACAAGAGTGTGCCCCAAAAGAGCAGACTACTGCTTGCAGGACTTACTGCACCCAGAGGGGAGCTAATAAGCTTGGCGGGGGAACCGTATATCATGCTGTCACCATAGAAAAACCTACAGACACCACGGTGACGGCGGCCAATAAGACCGGCTGGCCTCCTAGCTACTTCAAAAGGCCATTGACTCAGTGGCCGTCATGGTCCTGGATCACCACCGACCCTGGACTGTCTGGGAGTTGAGCGGGCAGGGCTCTGACACTTGGTGTGGTTTGTACGTTAACTCGGGGGCCTAATTGAAGAAAGCACAGACTACTGGTCAGAGCATCTAGGCCGGCAGAAACCGTCAGCCTAAGGTGGCCAAACAAATGTGGGGCGGGGTAAAACCAGCCCCCACAGCCTCTCTGCGCGTCTCTTTCCTGGACCCTTAAAGGTCATTAGAATCTATAACACTTCCAATGCTGGTGCTCAGGTGGACGAGCAGTGAGGCAGGAGACCTGGGGACAATCAACCTCACCTGGAGGCTGCTGGGGAGAAGTTCTGCCCCTCCCCACAAGTGCGAGGACTCCCAACTCAGCACGAAGCAGTTAAAGAAGAGGGGTCTGCACCCACAGCGCCCCAAGAATGAGGAATAGGACAAAAGGCAGAGGAGTGGTTTGTCACCGGCAAAGCCCATGAAAAATTCCTGGGAGATAAAAATAGAATCTGGGCAATAAAATAAAGTCTAACCTTTTTTTCCTCTGTGCTTTGTCTAATTTCACGTGCTCCTAGGGTTCCGCATGCAGAGGTCCCACACCCGGCACTTCAGACCCGATTTCCTAATGCAGAATGGCTGGGTTGACATTTCAGCTCCCGGGGCCCCATGCAGACTCCACGACATAGAGCCTGAGCTGCAGCCAACCCGCCCCTCGAGAGCTCCGCCCCTCCCTCCCACTGATGCTGCTGGGATTCCTACACAGCAGGTAAGCCCACAGCCCGCGGGGTAGTGCATGCTCTCATCTCTCCGTTCTCTGAAGAAAATATAAAATTTCCCTTGCTTCTGAACCAAACTCAGTCTTGATCTGTTGGCTCCAATCACACTGGGCAAGGGGAGTCTTGTTGGGGCCCACTCTGGTGGATCAGTCACAGAAATTGACAACATTGTAACATCAATGAACAGATGTGTGAGCAAAACTGTAATTAACGTATAGCAGTGTATAAGTTTTGGGTAAAATAGGATGTTTCTAACACTTCCATTGGATATTTCCATCACTTTATATGGAGCACAGGGGCACTGCAATTCACCTGTTCCATAACCCTAACCCTAACTCTAACCCTAATCCTAAACTGAACTCTTTACCTAACCCTTACACTACACGGTACCCTAATCCTAATCCGTACACTAACAATAACGCATAACCTAACACGTACCCTACCCTAACCCTGAAATGTACCCGATCCCTAACGCTAACCCTAACCCTGACCTTAAACCTACCCCTAAGCCTAAACCTAATCTTAACCCGTACACTAACACTAATGCATACCCTAACACTAATGCATACCCTAACACGCACGCTCACCCTAAACCGTTGTCGTACCCTAACCTGTACCCTAAACCCTCCCCATTCCCTAAGCCTAACCCTAACACTATCCCTAACCTGAAGCCTTACCCTAAGCCATCCCCTAATCCTAAGCCATACACTAACACTAACCTGTACCCTAACAAGTACACTAACCCTAAACGGTTGTCGTACCCTAACCTGTACGCTAAACCACCCCCATTCCGTAACCCTAACCCGAAGCCTTACCCTACGATGTCCCCTAATCCTAACACGTACACTAACATTCACCCATACCATAGCACCTATGCTAAAGCTAAACTCTTGTCGTACCCTAACCTTTACCCTAAACCGTCCCCGTACCATAACTCTAACCCTTACCTGAAGCCTTACCCTAACCTGTCCCCTAATACTAATCCACACACTAACACTAACCCATACCCTAACACATACGTGAAACCTAAACCATTGCCATAAACTAACCTGTATCCTAAACCATCCCCATTCCCTAACCCTAACACTAACCCTCACCTGATGTCTTACCCTAAACCATTCCCTAAACCTAACCCATACACTAACACTAACACGTAACCTAACACGTACACTAACCCTAAACCTTTGTCGTACCCGAACGGGTACCCTAAACTGTCCCTTTTCCCTATCCCTAAGCCTAACCCTAACACTATCCCTAACCCGAAGCCTTACCCTAAGCCTTCCCGTAATCCTAACCCGTACGCTAACACTAACCCGTGCCCTCACACGTCCGCTCCACCTAAACCGTTGTCTTACACTCACCTGGACCCTAAACCGTCCCCTTCCCCTAACCCTAACCCTAGACCGAACCCTAACGCTAACACTTCCCTGAAGCCTTTCCCTAACCCGTCCCCTAGTCCTAACCCGTACGATAACACTAACCCGTGCCCTCACACGTATGCTCCCCCTAAACCGTTGTCGTACGCTCACCTGGACCCTAAACCGTCCATGTCCCCTAACCCTAACCCTAGCCCGAACCCTAACTCTAAACCTTCCCCGAAGCCTTACCCTAACCAGTCCCCTAGTCCTAACCCGTACACTAACACTAACACATGTCCTCACACGTACGCTTCCCCTAAACCGCTGTCGTACCCTCAACTGGACCCTAAAGTGTCCCCGTCCCCTAACCCTAACCCTAGCCTGAACACTAAACCTAACCCTTCCCCGAATCGTTACCCTAACCCGTCCCCTAGTCCTAACACATATGCTAACCCTAACCCGTGCCCTCACACGTACGCTCCCCCTAAAACGTTGTCGTACACTCACCTGGACCCTAAACCATCCCCGTCCCCTAACCCTAACCCTAGCCCGAACCCTAACCCTAACAATTCCCCAAAGCCTTACCCTAAAACGTCCCCAATCCTAAACCGTACGCTATCACTAACCTGTGCCCTCACATGTACGCTCCACCTAAACCGTTGTCATACCCTCACCTGGACCCTAAACCATCCCCGTCCCCTAACCCTAACCCTAGCCCCAACCCTAACCCTAACCCTTCCCCGAAGCCTTACCCTAACCCGTCCCCTAATCCTAACCCATAACCTAACACTGACCCATTCCCTCACACGTACACTCCCCCTAAACCGTTGTCGTACCCTCACCTGTTCCCTAAACCGTCCCTGTCGCCTAACCCTAAACCTAGCCCGAATCCTAACCCTAACCCTTCCCCGAAGCTTTACCCTAACACGTCCCCTAATCCTAAACCGTACGCTAACACTAACTCGTGCCCTCACACGTACGCTCCCCCTAAAACGTTGTCGTACTCTCACCTGGACCCTAAACCGTCCCAGTCCCCTAACCCTAACTGTAGCCCGAACCCTAAACCTAAACCTTCCCCGCAGCCTTACCCTAACCCGTCCCCTAATCCTAACCTGTACGCTATCACTAACACGTGGCCTCACATGTATGCTCCACCTAAAACGTTGTCGTACCCTCAGCTGGACCCTAAACCGTCCCCGTCCCCTAACCCTAACCCAAGCCCGTACCCTAAACCTAACCATTCCCCGAAGCCTTACCCTAACCCGTCCCCTAATCCTAACCCGTACGCTAACAGTAACCCATGCCCTCAAACGTACACTCCCCCTAAACCATTGTCGTAACCTCACCTGGACCCTAAAGCATCCCCGTCCCCTAGCGCTAAACCTAACCCGAACCCTAACCCTAACCCTTCCCCGAAGCCTTACCCTTACACGTCCCCAAATCCTAAACCGTACGCTAACACTAATCTGTGCCCTCACACGTACGCTCCCCATAAACCGTTGTCGTACTCTCACCTGGACCCTAATCCGTCCCCATCCCTTAACCGTAACCCTAGCCCGAACCCTAACCCTAGCCCGAACCCTAACCCTAACACTTCTCCGAAGCCTTACCCTAACACGTCACCTAATCCTAACTCATATGCTAACACTAAACCGTGCCCTCACACGTACGCTCCCCCTAAACCATTGTCGTAACGTCACCTGGACCCTAAACCGTCCCCGTCACCTAACCCTAACCCTAGCCCGAAACCTAAACCTAACCCTTCCCCGAAACCTTACCCTAACCCGTCCTCTAAACCTAAACCGTACGCTAACACTAACCCGTGCCCTCACACGTATGCTCCCCCTAAACTGTTGTCGTACCCTCACCTGAAACCTAAACCGTACCCGTCCCCTAACCCTATCCATTCCGAAGCCTTACCCTAACACGTCCCCTAATCCTAACCCGTACTCTAACAATAACCCCTGCCCTCACACGTACGCTCCCCCTATACCGTTGTCGTACCATCATCTAGACCCTAAACCGTCCCAGTCCCCTAACCCTAACCCTAGCCCAAACCCTAACCCTTCTGCGAAGGCTTACCCTAACACGTCCCCTAATCCTAACCCGTACGCTAACACTAACCCATGCCCTCACAAGTACGCTCCCCCTAAACCGTTGTCGTACCCTCACCTGGACCCTAAACCGTCCCAGTCCCCTAACCCTAACCATAGCCCGAACCCTCATCCTAAACCTTCCCCGCAGCCTTAGCCTAACCCGTCCCCTAATCCTAACCCGTACGCTAACAGTAACACGTGCCCTCACACATACCCTCTCCCTAAACCGTTGTCGTACCCGCAGCTGGACCGTAAATCGTCCCCGGCCCCTAACCCTAACCCAAGCCAGGACCCTCACCCTAACCCTTCCCCGAAGCCTTACCCTAACCCGTCCCCTAATCCTAACCCGTACGCTAACAGTAACCCATGCCCTCAAACGTACACTCTCCCTAAACCGTTGTGGTACTCACAGCCAGACCCTAAAGCGTCCGCGTCCCCTAACCCTAAACCTAACCCAAACCCTAACCCTAACCCTTCCCCAAAGCCTTACTCTAACCCGTCCCCTAATCCTAACCCATACGCTAACACTAACCTGGGCTCTCACACCTACGCTCTCCCTAAACCGTTGTCGTACACTCACCTGGACCCTAAACCATCCCCGTCCCCGTCCCCTAACCCTAGCCCGAACCCTAACCCTAACCCTTCCCCGAAGCCTTACCCTAAACCGTTCCCTAATCCTAACCCGTACGCTAACACTAACCCGTGCCCGCACAGGTACGCTCCCCCTAAACTGTTGTCGTACCCTCACCTGGACCCTAAACCGTCTCTGTCCCCTAACCCTAACCCTAGCCCGAACCCTAACCCTGACCCTTCCCCGAAACCTTACCATATCCTGTCCCCTAATCCTAACCCGTACGCTAACACTAACACGTGCCCTCACACGTACGCTCCCCATAAACCATTGTCGTACCCTCACCTGGTCCCTAAACCGTTCCCATCCCCTAACCCTAACCGTAGCCAGAACCCTAACCCTAATCCTTCCCCGAAGCATTACCCTAACCTGTCCCCTAATCCTAATCCATATGCTAACACTAACCCGTGCCCCCACTCGTACGCTCCCCCTAAACCGTTGTGGTACCCTCAACTGGACCCTAAACCGTCCTCGTCCCCTAAGCCTAACCCTAGCCTGAAGCCTAAACCTAACCATTCCCCGAAGCCTTACCCTAACCCGTCCCCTAATCCTAACCCGTACGGTAAAACTAACCCGTGCCCTCACACCTATGCTCCCCCTAAACCGTTGTCGTACCCTCACCTGGACCCTAAACCGTCCCCATCCCCTAACCCTAACCGTAGCACGATCCCTAACCCTAACCCTTCCCGAAGCCTTACACTAACCCGTACCCTAATCCTAACCGGTACGCTAACACTAACCCATGCCCTCACACGTAAGCTCCCCTTAAACCGTTGTCGTACCCTCACCTGGATCCTAAACCATCACCGTCCCCTAACACTAACCCTAGCCCGAACCCTAAGACTAACACTTCCTCGAAGCCTTACACTAACCCGTCCCCTACTCTTAACCCGTACGCTAACACTAACCCGTGCCCTCACACGTATGCTCCCCCTAAACCGCTGTCATACCCTCACCTGGACCCTAAACCGTCCCCATCCCCTAACCCTAACCATAGCCCTATCCCTAACCCTAACCTTTCCTGAATCCTTACACTAATCCGTCCCCTAATCCTAACCCGTACGCTAACACTAACCCATGCCCTCACACGTAAGCTCCCCCTAAACCCTTGTCGTACCCTCACCTGGATCCTAAACCGTCCCCGTCACCTAACACTAAACCTAGCCCGAACCCTAACCCTAACCCTTCCCCGAAGCCTTACCCTAATCCGTTCCCTAATCCTAACCCGTACGCTAACACTAACCCGTGCCCGCACAGGTACGCTCCCCCTAAACTGTTGTTGTACCCTCACCTGGACCCTAAACCGTCTCTGTCCCCTAACCCTAACCCTAGCCCGAACCCTAACCCTGACCCTTCCCCGAAACCTTACCATATCCTGTCCCCTAATCCTAACCCGTACGCTAACACTAACACGTGCCCTCACACGTACGCTCCCCATAAACCATTGTCGTACCCTCACCTGGTCCCTAAACCGTTCCCATCCCCTAACCCTAACCGTAGCCAGAACCCTAAACCTAATCCTTCCCCGAAGCATTACCCTAACCTGTCCCCTAATCCTAATCCATATGCTAACACTAACCCGTGCCCCCACTCGTACGCTCCCCCTAAACCGTTGTGGTACCCTCAACTGGACCCTAAACCGTCCTCGTCCCCTAAGCCTAACCCTAGCCTGAAGCCTAAACCTAACCATTCCCCGAAGCCTTACCCTAACCCGTCCCCTAATCCTAACCCGTACGGTAAAACTAACCCGTGCCCTCACACCTATGCTCCCCCTAAACCGTTGTCGTACCCTCACCTGGACCCTAAACCGTCCCCATCCCCTAACCCTAACCGTAGCCCGATCCCTAACCCTAACCCTTCCCGAAGCCTTACACTAACCCGTACCCTAATCCTAACCGGTACGCTAACACTAACCCATGCCCTCACACGTAAGCTCCCCTTAAACCGTTGTCGTACCCTCACCTGGATCCTAAACCATCACCGTCCCCTAACACTAACCCTAGCCCGAACCCTAAGACTAACCCTTCCTCGAAGCCTTACACTAACCCGTCCCCTACTCTTAACCCGTACGCTAACACTAACCCGTGCCCTCACACGTATGCTCCCCCTAAACCGCTGTCATACCCTCACCTGGACCCTAAACCGTCCCCGTCCCCTAACCCTAACCATAGCCCTATCCCTAACCCTAACCTTTCCTGAATCCTTACACTAATCCGTCCCCTAATCCTAACCCGTACGCTAACACTAACCCATGCCCTCACACGTAAGCTCCCCCTAAACCCTTGTCGTACCCTCACCTGGATCCTAAACCGTCCCCGTCACCTAACACTAAACCTAGCCCGAACCCTAACCCTAACCCTTCCCCGAAGCCTTACCCTAATCCGTCCCCTAATCCTAACCCGTACGCTAACACTAACCCGTTCGCCCACACTTACGCTTCCCCTAAACCGCTGTCGTACCCTCACCTGGACCCTAAACCGTCCCTGTCCCCTAACAATAACCCTAGCCTGAACCCTAACTCTAACACTTCCCCGAAGCCTTACCCTAAACAGTCCACTAATCTTAACCTGTACGCTAACACTAACCCGTGCCGTCACACGTATGCTCCCACCAAACCGTTGTCGTGCCCTCACCTGGACCCTAAACCGTCCATGTCCCCTAACCCTAACCATAGCCCGAACCCTAACACTAACCCTTCTCCGATGCCTTACCCTAACCTGTCCCCTAATCCTAACCCGTACGCTAACACTAACCCGTGCCCTCACACGTACGCTCCCCCTAAACCATCGTCGTACCCTCACCTGGACCCTAAACTGTCCCCATCCCCTAACCCTAACCCTAGTCCGAACCCTAACCCTAACACTTCTCCGAAGCCTTACCCTAACCCGTCCCCTAATCCTAAACCGTGTGCTAACACTAACCTGGGCCCTCACACGTACGGTCCCCTTAAACCGTTGTCGTACACTCACCTGGACCCTAAACTGTCCCTGTCCCCTAACCGTAACCCTAGCCCGAACCCTAACCCTAACACTGCTCTGAAGCCTTACCCTAACATGTCCCCTAATCCTAATTCGTACGCTAACACGAACCCGTGCCCTCACACGTACCCTCCCCCTAAATCGTTGTCGTACCCTGACCTGGACCCTAAACCGTCCCCGTCCCCAATCCCTAAACCTAGCCAGAACCCTAACCCTAACCCTTCCCCGAAGCCTTACACTAACACGTCCTCTAATCCTAACCCGTACGCTAACACTAACCCATGCCCTCACATGTACGCTCCCTGTAAACCGTAGTCGTACCCTCACCTGGAACCAAAACCGTCCCCGTCACCTAACGCTAACCCTAGCCCGAACCCTAAACCTAACACTTTATCGAAGCCTTACCCTAACCCGTCCCCTAATGCTAAACCGTACGCTAATACTAACCCGTGCCCTCACATGTACGCTCCCCCTCAACCGTTGTCGTACCCTTAACTGAACCCTAAACCGTCCACGTCCCCTAACCCAAACCCTAGCCCGAACCCTAACCCTAACCCTTACCCGAAGCCTTATCCTAACCCGTCCCATAATCTTAACCCGTACGCTGACACTAACCCGTGCCCTCACACGTACGCTCCCCTTAAAGCATTGTCGTACCCTCACCTGGACCCTAAATCGTTCCCGTCCCCTAACCCTAACCCTAGCCCGAACCCTACCCTAACCCTTCCCCGTAGCCTTACCCTAACCCGTCCCCTAGTCCTAACCCTTACACTAACAGTAACCCGTGCCCTCACATGTACGCTCCCCCTAAACCGTTGTCGTACCCTCACCTGGATCCTAAACCGTCCCCGTCCCCTAACACTAACCCTAGCCCGAACCCTAAGACTAACCCTTCCTCGAAGCCTTACACTAACCCGTCCCCTACTCTTAACCCGTACGCTAACACTAACCCGTGCCCTCACACGTATGCTCCCCCTAAACCGCTGTCATACCCTCACCTGGACCCTAAACCGTCCCCGTCTCCTAATCCTAACCGTAGCCCTATCCCTAACCCTAACCTTTCCCGAATCCTTACACTAATCCGTCCCCTAATCCTAACACGTACGCTAACACTAACCCATGCCCTCACAGATAAGCTCCCCCTAAACCCTTGTCGTACCCTCACCTGGATCCTAAACCGTCCCGGTCACCTAACACTAAACCTAGCCCGAACCCTAACCCTAACCCTTCCCCGAAGCCTTACCCTAATCCGTCCCCTAATCCTAACCCGTACGCTAACACTACACCGTTCGCCCACACGTACGCTTCCCCTAAACCGCTGTCGTACCCTCACCTGGACCCTAAACCGTCCCTGTCCCCTAAACCTAACCCTAGCCTAAACCCTAACTCTAACACTTCCCCGAAGCCTTACCCTAAACAGTCCACTAATCTTAACCTGTACGCTAACACTAACCCTTGCCGTCACACGTACGCTCCCACTAAACCGTTGTCGTGCCCTCACCTGGACCCTAAACTGTCCATGTCCCCTAACCCTAACCATAGCCCGAACCCTAACACTAACCCTTCTCCGAAGCCTTACCCTAACCTGTCCCCTAATCCTAACCCGTACGCTAACACTAAGCTATGCCCTCACACGTACGCTCCCCCTAAACCATTGTCGTACCCTCACCTGGACCCTAAACTGTCCCCATTCCCTAACCCTAACCCTAGTCCGAACCCTAACCCTAACACTTCTCCGAAGCCTTACCCTAACCCGTCCCCTAATCCTAAACCGTGTGCTAACACTAACCTGGGCCCTCACACGTACGGTCCCCCTAAACCGTAGTCGTACTCTCACCTGGACCCTAAACTGTCCCTGTCCCCTAACCGTAACCCTAGCCCGAACCCTAACCCTAACACTGTCCCGAAGCCTTACCCTAACACGTCCCCTAATCCTAACTCGTACGCTAACACGAAACCGTGCCCTCACACGTACGCTCCCCCTAAACCGTGGTCGTACCCTCACCTGGACCCTGAACCGTCTCCATCCCCTAAACCTAACGCTAGCCAGAACCATAACCCTAACCCTACCCCGAAGCCTTAACCTAACTCGTCCCCTAATCTTAACCTGTACGCTAACACTAACCTGTGCCCTCACACGTACGCTCCCCCTAAACCGTTTTCGTACCCTCACCTGGACCCAAAATCGTTCCCGTCCCCTAACCCTAACCCTAGCCCGAACCCTAAACCTAACCCTTCCCCGAAGCCTTACACTAACACGTCCTCTAATCCTAACCCGTACGCTAACACTAACCCATGCCCTCACACGTACGCTCTCCATAAACCGTAGTCGTACCCTCACCTGGAACCTAAACCGTCCCCGTCACCTAACGCTAACCCTAGCCCGAACCCTAAACCTAACACTTTATCGAAGCCTTATCCTAACCCGTCCCCTAATGCTAAACCGTACGCTAATACTAACCCGTGCCCTCACACGTACGCTCCCCCTCAACCGTTGTCGTACCCTTACCTGAACCCTAAACCGTCCACGTCCCCTAACCCAAACCCTAGCCCGAACCCTAAACCTAAGCCTTCCCCGAAGCCTTACCCTAACCCATCCCCTAATCCTAACCTGTACGATAACACTAACCCGTGTCCTCACACGTACGCACCCCCTAAACCTTTGTCATACCGTCACCTGGACCCTAAACCGTCACCGTCCCGTAACACTAAACCTAGCCCGAACCATAACCCTAACCCTTCCCAGAAGCCTTACCCTAACCCATCCCCTAATCCTAACCCGTACGCTAACACTAACCCGGACTCTCACACCTACTCTCTCCCTAAATCTTTGTTGTACCCTCACATGGACCCTAAACCGTCCCCGTCCCCTAACCCTAACCCTAGCCCGAACCCTAACCCTAACACTTCCCTGAAGCCTTACCCAACCCTTCACCTAAACCTAAGCTGTAGGCTAACACTAACCCATGCCGTCACACCTACGCTCCCCCTAAACCGTTGTCGTACCCTCACCTGGAATCTAAACCGTCCCCATCACCTAACCCTAACCATAACCTGAACCCTAACCCTAATCCTTCCCCGAAGTCTTACCCTAACCCGTCCCCTAATCCTAACCCGTACTTTAACACTAACCTTTGCCCTCACACGTACGCTCCCCGTAACCCGTTGTCGTACCCTCACCTGGACCCTAAACCGTCCCCGTCCCCTAACACTAACCCTAGCCCGAACCATAACCCTAAACCTTCCCAGAAGCCTTACCCTAACCCGTCCCCTAATCCTAACCCATACGCTAACACTAACCTGGGCTCTCACACCTACGCTCTCCCTAAACCGTTGTCGTACCCTCATCTGGACCCTAAACCGTCCCTGTCCCCTAACACTAACCCTAGACCGAACCATAACCCTAAACCTTCCGAGAAGCCTTACCCTAACCCATCCCCTAATCCTAACACATACGCTAACACTAACCCGGGCTCTCACACCTATGCTCTCCCTAAACCGTTGTCGTACCCTCACCTGGATCCTAAACTGTCCCCGTCCCCTAACACTAACCCTAGCCCGAACCATAACACTAACCGTTCCCCGAAGCCTTACCCTAACCCATGCCCAACTCCTATCCCGTACACTAACACTAACCCGTGCGCCCACACGTAGGCTCCCCCTAAACCGCTGTCGTACCCTCACCTGGACTATAATCCATCCCCATCCCCTAAGCCTAACCCTAGCCTGAACCCTAAACCTAACCCTTCTCTGAAGCCTTACCCTAAACCGTCCAGTAATCCTAACCTGTACGCTAACACTAAACAGTGCCAACACACGTACGCTCCCCCTAAACCGTTGCGTACCCTCACCTGGACCCTAAACCGTCCATGTCCCCTAACACTAACCATAGCCCGAACCCTAACTCTAACCCTTCCCCGAAGCCTTACGCTAACCTGTCCCCTAATCCTAACCCGTACGCTAACACTAACCCATGCCCTCACACTTACGCTCCCCCTAAACCGTTGTTGTAGCCTCCCCTGGACCGTAAACCATCGCCGTACCCTAACCCTAATCCTAGTCTGAACCCTAACCCTAACACTTCCCCGAAGCCTTATCCTAACCCGTACCCTAATCCTAACCCGCACGCTAACACTATTCCATTCCCTCACACGTACGCTCCCCCTTAACCGTTGTCGTACCCTCACCTGGACCCTAAACCGTCCCCGTCCCCTAACCCTAAACCTAACCCGAACCCTAACCCTAACCGTTCCCCGAAGCCTTACCCTAACCCGTCCCCTAATCCTAACCCGTACGCTAACACTAACCCTTGCCCTGACACGTACGCTCCCCCGAAACAATTTTCGTACCCTCACCTGGACCCTAAACTGTCCCCGTCCCCTAACCCTAACCCTAGCCCGAACCCTAACCCTAACCCTTCCCCGAATCCTTACCCTAACGCTTCTCCTAATCCTAACCCGTACGCTAACACTAACCCATGCCTTCACTCGTACGTTCCCCCTAAACCGTTTTCGTCCCCTCACCTGGATCCCAAACCGTCCGCATCCTATAACCCTAAACTTAGCCCGCACCCTAACCCTAACCCTTCCCCGAAGCCTTACAGTAACTCGTCCCCTAATCTTATCCCGTACACAAACACTATCCTGTGTCCTCACACGTATGCTCCCCCTAAACCGTTGTCATAACTCACCTGTACCCTAAACCGTCCCCGTCCCCTAACCCTAACCCTAGCCCGAACCCTAAACCTAACCCTTCCCCGAAGCCTTACACTAACTCGTCCCCTAGTCCTAACCCGTATGCTAACACTAACCCATGCCCTCACACATACGTTCCCCCTAAACCGATGTCGTATCCTCACCTGGACCCTAAACCGTCCCCATCCCCTAACACTAAACCTAGCCCGAACCCTAACCGTAACCCTTTCCCGAAGCCTTACACTAACCCGTCCCCTAATCCTAACCCGTACGCTAACACTAACCTGTGCCCTCACACATACGCTCCCCCTAAACCGTTGTCGTACACTCACGTGGACCCAAAACCGTCCCCGTCACCTACCCTAACCTTAGCCCGAACTCTAACCCTAACCCTTCCCCGAAGCCTTACCCTAACACTTCCCCTAATCCTAACATGTACTCTAACACTAACACGTTCCCTCACACGTACGCTCCCCCTAAACCCCTGTCATACCCTCACCTGGACACTAAACCGTCCCCGTCCCCTAAACCTAACCGTAGCCCGAGCCCTAACCCTAATCCTTCCCCGAATCCTTACCCTAACCTGTCCCCTAATCCTAATCCATACGCTAACACTAACCCGTGCCCCCACACGTACGCTCTCTCTAAACCGTTGTGGTACCCTCAACTGGACCCTAAACCGTCCCAGTCCCCTAAACCTAACCCTAGACCGAAGCCTAACCCTAACCCTTCCCCGAAGCCTTACACTAACCTGTCCCCTATTCCTAACCCGTACGCTAACACTAACCCGTGCCCTCACAAGTACGCTCCCCCTAAACCGTTGTCGTAGGCTCACCTGGACCCTACACTGTCCCCATCCCCTAACCCTAACCGTAGCGCGAACCCTAACCCTTCCCCGAAGCCTTAACCTAACCCGTCCCCTAATCCTAATCCATACGCTAACACTAAACCGTGCTCTCACACGTACGCTCCCCCTAAACCGCTGTCGTACCCTCACCTGGACCCTAAACCGTCCCCGTCCCCAAACCCTAACCCTAGCCCGAACCCTAACCCTAACCCTTCCCCGAAGCCTTACATTAACCGTCCCCTAATCATAACCCGTACACTAACACTAACCCGTGCCCTCACACGTAAGCTCCCCCTAAACCGTTGTCGTACCCTCCTCTGGACCCTAACCCGTCGCCGTCCCCTAACCCTAACCCTAGCCGGAACCCTAAACCTAACACTTCCCCGTAGCCTTACCCTAACCCGTCCCCTAATCCTAACCCGTACGCTAACACTAACCACTTCCCTCACACGTAGGCTCCATTTAAACCACTGTCGTACCCTCACCTGGATCCTAAACCGTCCCCTTCCCCTAACACTAACCCTAGCTCGAACCCTAACACTAACCGTTCCCCGAAGCTTTACCCTAACCTGTCCCCTACTCCTAACCCTTACGCTAACACTAACCCGTGCCCTCACACGTAGGCTCCCCCAAAACCGTTGTCGTACCCTCACCTGGATCCTAAACCGTCCCCGTCCCATAACACTAACCCTAGCCCGAACCCTAACACTAACCGTTCCCCGAAGCCTTACCCTAACCCGTCCCCTAATCCTAAAACGTACGCTAACACTAACCTCTGCCCTCACACATACGCTCCCCCTAAACCGTTGTCATACTCTCACCTGGACCCTGAAATGTCCCTGTCCCCTAACCGTAACCCTAGCCCGAACCCTAACCCTAACACTTCTCCGAAGCCTTACCCTAACACGTCCCATAAACCTAACCCATACGCTAACACTAACCCTTGCCCTCACACGTAGGCTCCCCCTAAATTGTTGTCGTACCCTCACCTGGAACCTAAACTATCCCCCTCCCCTAAACCTAACCCTAGCCCGAACCCTAACCCTAACACTTCCCCGAAGCCTTACCCTAATCCGTCCCATAATATTAACCTGTACGCTAACACTAACCCGTGCCCTCACACAGACTCTACCCCTAAACCGTTGTCGTACCCTCACCTGGACCCTAAACCGTCCCCGTCCCCTAACACTAACCCTAGCCCAAACCCTAACCCTAACCCTTCCCCGAAACCTTACCCTAACCCATCCCCAAATCCTAAACCGTACGCTAACACTAACCCGTGCCCTCACACGTACGCTCCCCCTAAACCGTTGTACCCTCAGCTGGACCCTAAACCGTCCCCGTCCCCTAACCCTAACACTTCCCCGAAGCCTTACACTAACCCGTCCCCTAATCCTAGCCCGTACCCTAACACTAACCCGTGACCGCACACGTACGCTCCCCCTAAACCGTTGTCATACCCTCACCTGAAACCTAAACCGTCCCCGTCCCCTAACCCTAAACCTAACCCGAACCCTAACACTAAGCCTTACCTGAAGCCTTACCCTAACCCGTCCCATAATCCTAACCCGTACGCTAACACTAACCCGTGCCTTCACACGTACGCTACCCCTCAACTCTTGTCGTACCCTCACCTGGACCCTAAACCGTCCCCGTCCCCTAACCCTAACCCTAGCCCGAACCCTAAACCTAACACTTCCCCGAAGCCTTAACCTAACCTGTACCCTAATCCTAACCCGTACGCTAACACTAACCCATGCCCTCACACGTAGGCTCCCCCAAAACCGTTGTCGTACTCTCACCTGGATCCTAAACCGTCCCCTTCCCCTAACACTAACCCTAGCTCGAACCCTAACACTAACCGTTCCCCGAAGCCTTACCCTAACCTGTCCCCTACTCCTAACCCTTACGCTAACACTAACCCGTGCCCTCACACGTAGGCTCCCCCAAAACCGTTGTCGTACCCTCACCTGGATCCTAAACCGTCCCTGTCCCCTAACACTAACCCTAGCCCGAACCCTAACACTAACCGTTCCCCGAAGCCTTACCCTAACCCGTCCCCTAATCCTAAAACGTACGCTAACACTAACCTGTGCCCTCACACATACGCTCCCCCTAAACCGTTGTCGTATTCTCACCTGGACTCTAAAATGTCCCTGTCCCCTAACCGTAACCCTAGCCTGAACCCTAACCATAACACTTCTCTGAAGCCTTACCCTAACACGTCCCATAATCCTAACCCGTACGCTAACACTAAACCGTGCCCTCACATGTACGCTCCCCCTAAACCGTTGTCCTACCCTCACCTGGACCCTAAACCGTCCCCATCCCCTAACCCTAACCCTTCCCCGAAGCCTTACCCTAACCCGTCCCATAAACCTAACCTGTACGCTAACACTATCCCTTGCCCTCACACGTAGGCTCCCCCTAAACTGTTGTCGTACCCTCACCTGGAACCTAAACTATCCCCATCCCCTAAACCTAACCCTAGCCCGAACCCTAACCCTAACACTTCCCCGAAGCCTTACCCTAATCCGTCCCATAATATTAACCTGTACGCTAACACTAACCCGTGCCCTCACACGTACGCTCCCCCTAAACCGTTGTTGTACCCTCAGCTGGACCCTAAACCGTCCCCATCCCCTAACCCTAACCCTTCCCCGAGCCTTACACTAACCCGTCCCCTAATCCTAACCCATACGCTAACACTAACCCGTGCCCTCACACGTACGCTCCCCCTAAACCGTTGTCGTACCCTCACCTGGACCCTAAACCGTCCCTGTCCCCTAACCCTAACCAAAGCCAGGACCCTGACCCTAACCCTTCCCCGAAACCTTAACCTAACCCGTCCCCTTATCCTAACCCGTACACTAACAGTAACCGATGCCGTCAAACGTACACTCCCCCTAAACCGTTGTGGTACTCGCACCTGGACCCTGAAGCGTCCCCGTCCCCTAACCCTAAACCTAACCCGAACCCTAATCCTAACCCTTCCCCGAAGACTTACCCTAACCCGTCCCCTAATCCTTACCCGTACGCTAACACTAACCCGTGCTCTCACACGTATGCTCCCCCTAAACCGTTGTCATACCCTCACCTGGACCCTAAACCGTCCCCGTCCCGTTACACTAACCCTAGCCCGAACCATAACCCTAACCCTTCCCAGAAGCCTTACCCTAACCCGTCCTCAAATCCTAACAAGTACGCTAACACTAACCCGGGCTCTCACACCTACGCTCTCCCTAAATCGTTGTTGCACCCTCACGTGGACCCTAAACCATCACCGTCCCCTAACCCTACCCCTAGCCCGAACCCTAACCCTAACCCTTCCCCGAAGCCTTACCCTAACCCGTCCCCTAATCCTAACCAGTACGCTAACACTAACCTCTGCCCTCACACGTGCGCACCCCATAAACCGTTGTCGTACACTCACCTGGACCTAAACCGTCCCCATCCCCTAACCCTAACCCTAGCCCGAACCCTAACACTAACACTTCCCCGAAACCTTACCCTAACTCGTCACCTAATCCTAACCCGTACGATAACACTAACCCGTGCCCTCACACGTATGCTCCCACTAAACCGTTGTCGTACTCTCACCTGGACCCTAAACCGTCCCCGTCCCCTAACCCTAACCCTAGCCCGAACCCTAACCCTAACACTTCCTAGAAGCCTTATCCTAACCCATCCCCTAATCCTAACCCGTATGCTAACACTAACCCAGGCCCTCACACCTACGCTCTCCCTAAACCATTGTCATACCCTCAACCGGACCCTAAACCGTCCCCGTCTCCTAACCCTAACAGTAGCCTGAATCCTAACCCTAACACTTCCCCGAAGCCTTACCCTAACCCGTCCCCTAATCCTAACCAGTATGCTAACACTCACCCGTGCCCTCACACGTACGCACCCCCAAACCATTGTCGTACCCGACCTGGACCCTAAAGCATCCCCGTCCCCTAAACCTAACCCTAGCCTAAACCCTAAGCCTAAACCTTCCCGAAGCCTTACCCTAACCCATGCCCTAATCCTAAGCCGTACACTAACACTAAACCATGCCGTTCACACCTACGCTCCCCCTAAACCGTTTCAGACACTTACCTGGACCCTAAACCGTCCCCGTCCCCTATCCCTAACGCTAGCCCGAACCCTAACCGTAACCCTTTCCCGAAGCCTTACCCTAATTCGTCCCACAATCCTAAACCATACGCTAACACTAACCTGAGCCCTCACAAGTACACTACCCCTAAACCATTGTCGTACCCTCATCTGGACCCTAAACCGTCCCCGTCCCCTATTCCGAACCCTAGCCCGAACCATAACCCAAACCCTTCCCCGAAGCCTTACACTAACCTGTCCCCTAATCCTAACCCGTACGCTAACACTAACCCATGCCCTCACACGTACGCTCCCCCTAAACCTTTGTCGTACCCTCACCTGTACCCTAAAGCGTCCCAGTCCCCTAACCCTAACCCTAGCCTGAACCCTAACCCTAACCCTTCCCCGAAGCCTTACCAATACACGTCCCCTAATCCTAACCCGTACGCTAACACTAACCCGTGCCCTCACATGTACGCTCCCCCTAAACCGTTCTCGTACCCTCACCTGGACCCTAAACATTCCCCTTCCCATAACCCTAACCCTAGCCTGAACCTAACCCTAACCATTCCCCGAAGCCTTACCCTAACCCGTCCCCTAATCCTAACCCGTACGCTAACACTAACCCGTGCCCTCACACGTATGCTCCCCCTAAACCGTTGTCGTACCCTCACCTGGACCTTAAACCGTCCCCTTCCCCTAACCCTAACCCTACCCTGAATCCTAAACCTAACCCTTCCCCGAAGCCTTACCCTAACCCGTCAACTAATCCTAATTCGTATGCTAACTCTAACCTGTTCCCCCACATGTACGCTCCCCCTAAACCATTGTCGTACCCTCACCTGAACCCTAAACCGTCCCCGTCCCCTAACCCTAACCCTAGCCCGAACCCTACATCTAACCCTTCCCCGAAGCCATACCCTACCCGTCTACTAATACTAACCCGTACGCTAACACTAACCCGAGCCCTCACAAGTACGCTCCCCCTAAAACGTTGTCATACACTCACCTGGACCCTAAACCTTCCCCGTCCCCTAACCCTAACCCTAGCCCAAACCCTAGCACTAAACCTTCCCCGAAGCCTTACACTAACCTGTACCCTAATCGTAACCCGTACGCTAACACTAACCCGACCACTCACACGTACGCTCCCCCTAACCCGTTTTCGTACCCACACCTGTCCCCGAAACCGTCCCCGTCCCCTAACTCTAACTCTAGCCCGAACCCTAAACCTAACCCTTCCCCGAAGCCTTACCAATACACGTCCCGTAATGCTAACACGTACGCTACCACTAACCCGTGCCCTCACACGTACGCTCCCGCTAAACCGTTGTCGTACCCTCACCTGGACCCTAAACCTTCCCCTTCCGCTTACCCTAACCCTAGCCCGAACCTAACCGTAACCTTTCCCCGAAGCCTTACCCTAACCCGTGCCCTAATCTTAACCCGTACGCTAACAGTAACCCGTGCCCTCACACGTACGCTCCCCCTAACCATTGTCGTACCCTCACCTGGACCCTAAACCGTCCCCCCCCAAACCTAACCCTTCCCAGAAGCCTTACCCTAACCCGTCCCCTAATCCTAACCCGTACGCTAACACGAACCCGGGCTCTCACACCTACGTTCTCCCTAAACCGTTGTCATACCCTCACATGGACCCTAATCCGTCCCCGTCCCCTAACCGTAACCCTAGCCTAAACCCTAACCCTAACACTTCCCCGAAGCCTTACCCTAACCCGGCCCCTAATCTTAACCCGTAAGCAAACACTAACCCATGCCCTCACACATACGCTCCCCATAAACCTTTGTCGTACCCTCACCTGGACCCTAAACCGTCCCAGTCCTCTAACCCTAACCTTAGCCGGAACCGTAACCCTAATCCTTCCCAAAGCCTTACGCTAACCCTTCACCTAATCCTAAACTGTACGCTAACACTAACCCGTGCCCTCACATGTACACTCCCCCTAAACCGTTGTCCTAACCTCACCTAGACCCTACACTGTCCCCGTCCCCTAACCCGAACTCTAGTCCGAAACCTAACCCTAACCCTTCCCCGAAGCCTTACCCTAACCCGTCCCCTAATCCTAACCCGTACGCTAACACTAAACTGTGCCCTCACACATACGCTCCCCCTAAACCGTTGTCATACCCTCACCTGGACCCTAAACCTTCCCCGTCCCCTAACCCTACCCTAGCCCGAACTCTAAACCTAACCCTTCCCCGAAACCTTACCCTAATCCGTCCCCCAATCCTAATCCATACGCTAACACTAACCCGTGCCCTCACACGTACGCTCTCTCTAAACCATTGTCGTACCCTCACCTGGACCCTACACCGTCCCCATCCACTAACCCTAGCCCAATCCGTAACCCTATCCCTTCCCTGAAGCCTTATCGGAACCCGTTCCCTAATCCTAACCCGTACGCTAACATTAACCCATGCCCTCACACGTACGCTCCCCCTAAACCATTCTCGTACCCTCACCTGGACCCTAAACCTTCCCCGACCCCAACCCTAACCCTAGCCCGAAACCTAACCCTTACCCTTCCCCGAAACCTTACACTAACCCGTCCCCTAATCCTAACTAGTACGCTAACACTAACCTGTGCCCTCACTCGTACGTTCCCCCTAAACCGTTGTCATACCCTCACCTGGACCGTAACCTTCCCCGTCCCCTAACCCTACCCTAGCCCGAACCCTAAACCTAACCCTTCCCCGAAACCTTACCCTAATCCGTCCCCCAATCCTAATCCATACGCTAACACTAACCCGTGCCCTCACACGTACGCTCTCTCTAAACCGTTGTCGTACCCTCAGCTGGACCCTCAACCTTCCCCGTCCCCTAACCCTAGCCCCAACCCTAATCCTAAACCTTCTCCAAAGCCTTACCCTAACCCGTCCCCTTATCTTAACACGTACGCTAACACTAACCCATGACCTCACAGGTACGCTCCCCCTAAACCGTTGTCATACCCTCACCTGGACCCTAAACCGTCCCCGTCCCCTAACCCTATCCCGAACCCTAACCCTAACCCTTCCCTGAAGCCTTACCCTAACCCGTCTCATATTCCTAACCCGTACGCTAACACCTACCTGTGCCCTCACACGTACGCTCCCCCTAAACCGCTGTCATTCCCTCAACTGGACCCTAAACTGTCCCCATCCCCTAACCCTAAACCTAGCCCAAACCCTAACCCTAACCCTTCCCAGAAGACTTACCCTAACCCGTCCCCAATCCTAACCCGTACGCTAACACTAACCCGGGCTCTCACACCTATGCTCTCCCTAAACCGTTGTCGTACCCTCACATGGACCCTAAACCGTCCCCATCCCCTAACCCTAACCCTAGCCAGAACCCTAACACTAACCCTTCCCAGAAGCCTTACCCTAACCCGTCCCCTAATCCTAAGCTGTAGGCTAAAACTAACCCATGCTGTCACACCTAGGCGCCCCCTAAACCGTTGTCATACACTCACCAGTATCCTAAACCGTCCCCATCCCCTAAAACTAACCCTAGCCCGAACCCTAACCCTAACGCTTTCCCAAAGCCTTACCCTAACCCGTCCCCTAATCCAAACCATTACGCTATCACTAACCCGTGCCCTCACACGTGCGCACTGCAAAAACCACTGTCGTAACCTCACCTGGACCCTAAACCGTCCCCATCCCCTAACCCTAACCCTAGCCCGAACTCTAACACTAACCCTTCCCCGAAACCTTACCCTAACTCGTCACCCAATCTTAACCCGTACGGTAACACTAACCCGTGCCCTCACACGTACGCTCCCCCTAAACCGTTGTCGTACCCTAACCTGTACCCTAAACCGTCCCCGTCCCCTAACCCTAACCCTAGCCCAAATCCTAACCCTAACCCTTCCCCGAAGCCTTACCCTAACCCGTCCCCTAATCCTAACATGTACGCTAACACTAACTCGTGTCCTTACACGTTCGCTCCACCTAAACCGTTCTCGTATGCTCAGCTGGACCCTAAACCGTCCCCGTCCCCTAACCCTAACCCTACCCTGAACCCTAACCCTTAAGCTTCCCCTAAACCTTACTCTAACCTGTCCCCTAATCCTAACCCGTACGCTAACACTAACCCGTGCCCTCACATGTACGCTCCCCCTAAAACATTGTCATACCATCACCTGGACCCTAAACCGTCGCCGTCCCCTAACCCTAACCCTAGCCCGAACCCTAACCCTAACCCTTCTCCAAAGCCTTACCCTAACCCGTCCGCTAATCCTAACCTGTACGCTAACACTAACCCGTGCCCTCACACGTACGCTCCCTGTATACCGGTGTCATACCCTCACCTGGACACTAAACCGTCCACGTCCCCTAACCATAAACCTAGCCCGAACACTAAACCTAACCTTTCCCCGAAGCATTAAACTAAACCGTCCCTTAATCCTAACCTGTGCGTTAACACTAAACCTTGCCCTCACATGTACGCTCCCTTTAAACCGCTGTCGTACCCTCACCTTGACCCTAAACCGTCCCCGTCCCCTAAGCCTAACCCTAGCCCAAACACTAACCCTAAACCTTCCCCGAATCCTTACCCTAACCCGCCGCTAATCCTAACCCGTACACTAACTCTAACCCGTACCCTCACACATACACTCCCGCTAAACCACTGTCGTACCCTCACCTGGACCCTAAACCGTCCCCGTCACCTCACACTAACCCTAGGCCTAACCTAACCCTAACCCTTCCGCGAAGCCTTACCATAACCCGTCCCCTAATCCTAACCCATACGCCAACACTAACCCGTGCCCTCACATGTACGCTCCCCCTAAACCACTGTCCTAACCTCACCTGCACCCTAAACCGTCTGCGTCCCCTAACCCTAACCCTTGCCCGAACCCTATCCCTAACCCTTCCGCGAAGCCTTACCATAACACGTGCCCTAATCCTAATCAGTACTCTAACACTAACCCGTGCCCACACGTACGCTCCCCCTAAAACGTTGTCGTACCCACACCTGGACCCTAAACCGTCCCCGTCACCTAACCCTATGCCTAGCCTGAACCCTAACCTTTCCTCGAAACCTTACCGTAACCAGTTCCCTAATCCTAACCCGTACGCTAACACTAACCCATGCCCTCACACGTACGCTCCCCCTAAACCGCTGTCGTATCATCACCTGGACCCTAAACCGTCCCTGTCCCCTAACCCTAACCCTAGCCCGAAACCTAACCCTAACCCTTCCTCGAAGCCTTACCCTAATACATCCCGTAATCCTAACTCGTACGCTAACATTAAACCGTGCCCTCACACATATGCTCACCCTGAACCGTTGTCGTACCCTAACCTGTCCCCTAAACTGTCCCCGTCCCCTAACCATAACCCTAACCCTAAACCTTACCCGAAGCCTTACCTTAACCCGTCCCCTAATCCTAACCCGTACGCTAACACTAAACGGTGCTCTCACACGTACGCTCAACCTAAACCTCTGTCATACCCTAACCTGTCCCGTAAACCGTCCACATCCCCTAACCCTAACATTTACCTGCAGCCTTACACTAACCCGTCCACTAATCTTAAACCGTACGCTAATACTAACCCATGCCCTCACACGTACACTCCCCCTAAACCATTGTCATAACCTCACCTGGACCCTAAATCGTCCCCGTCCCCTGACCCTAACCCTAGCCCTAACCCTAACCCTAACACTTCCCCGAAGCCTTACCCTAATCCGTCCCCTAATCATAACCCGTATGCTAACACTAACCCGTGCCCTCACACTTACGCTCCGCCGCAACCGTTGTCGTACCCTCACCTGGACCCTAAACCGTCCCCGTCCCCTAATACTAACCGTAGCCCGAATCCTACCTCTAACCCTTCCCCGAAGCCTTACCCTAACCCATCCCCTAATCCTAACCCATACGCTAACACTAACCTGTGCACTGACACGTATGCTCACCCTAAACCATTGTCGAAACCTCACCTGGACCATAAACCGTCCCATTCCCCTAACCCTAACTTAGCCCGAACCCTAACCCTAACCCTTCCCTGAACCCGTACCCTAACCCGTCACCTAATCCTAACCGTTACGCTAACACTAACCCATGCCCACACACCTACGCTCCCCCTAAACTGTTGTCGTACCCTCACCTGGAACCTAAACCGTCCCATTCCCCTAACCCTAACCCTAGCCCGAACCCTAACCCTAAGCCTTCTCCGAAGCCTTACCCTAACCCTTCACCTAATCCTAAACTGTATGCTAAAACTAACCCATGCCCTCACACGTACGCTCCCCCTAAACCGTTGTCGTACCCTCACCTGGACCCTAAACCGTCCCCGTCCCCTATCCCTAACGCTAGCCCGAACCCTAACCGTAACCCTTTCCCGAACCCTTACCCTAATTCGTCCCGCAATCCTAACCCGTACGCTAACACTAACCTGAGCCCTCACAAGTACAGAACCCCTAAACCATTGTCATACCCTCATCTGGACCCTAAACCGTCCCCGTCCCCTATTCCTAAGCCTAGCCCGAACCCTAACCCTAACCCTTCCCCGAAGCCTTACCCTAACCCGTCCCCTAATCCTAACCCGTACGCTAACACTAACCCGTGCCCTCACACGTGCGCTCCCCCGAAACCGTTGTCGTACACTCACGTGGACCCTAAACCGTCCCCGTCCCCTAAGCCTATATTTAGCCAGAACCATAACCCAAACCCTTCCCCGAAGCCTTACCCTAACCCGTCCCCTAATCCTAACCCGTACGCTAACACTAACCCGTGCACTCACACGTACGCTCCCCCTAAACCTTTGTCTTACCCTCACCTGTACCCTAAACCGTCCCAGTCCCCTAACCCTAACCCTAGCCTGAACCCTAACCCTAACTCTTCCCCGAAGCCTTAACAATACACGTCCCCTAATCCTAACCCGTACGCTAACACTAACCCATGCCCTCACACGTACGCTCCCCCTAAACCGTGTCGTACCCTCACCTGGACCCTAAACATTCCCCTTCCCCTAACCCTAGCCTGAACCTAACCCTAACCATTCCCCGAAGCTTTACCCTAACCCGTCCCCTAATCCTAACTCGTACGCTAACAGTAACCCGTGCCATCACACGTACGCTCCACCTAAACCGTTGTCGTACCCTCACCTGGACCCTAAACCGTCCCCGTCCCCTAACCCTAACCCTAGCCCGAACCCTAACCCTAAACCTTCCCAGAAGCCTTACCCTAACCCATCCCCTAATCCTAACCCGTATGCTAACACGAACCCGGGCTCTCACACCTACGCTCTCCCTAAACCGTTGTCATACCCTCACATGGACCCTAATCCGTCCCCATCCCCTAACCCTAACCCTAGCCCGAACCCTAACCCTAACACTTCCCCGAAGCCTTACCCTAACCCGTCCCCTAATCTTAACCCGTAAGCTAACACTAACCCATGCCCTCACACGTACGCTCCCCATAAACCATTGTCGTACCCTCACTTGGACCCTAAACCATCCCCGTCCCCTTACCCTAACCGTAGCCGGAACCGTAACCCTAACCCTTCCCGAAGCCTTACACTAACCCGTTGCCTAATCCTAACCTGTATGCTAACACTAACCCATGCCCTCACACGTACGCTCCCCCTAAACCGTTGTCGTACCCTCAGCTAGACCCTCAACCGTCCCCGTCCCCTAACCCTAGCCCCAACCCTAATCCTAAACCTTCCCCAAAGCCTTACCCTAACCCGTCCCCTTATCTTAACACGTACGCTAACACTAACCCATGCCCTCACAGCTACGCTCCCCCTAAACCGTTGTTGTACCCTCACCTGGACCCTAAACCGTCCCCTAACACTAACCCTATCCCGAACCCTAACCCTAACCCTTCCCCGAAGCCTTACCCTAACCCGTCTCATATTCCTAACCCGTATGCTAACACTAACCCGTGCCCTCACACGTACGCTCCCCCTAAACTGTTGTCATACCCTCAACTGGACCCTAAACTGTCCCCATCCCTTAACCCTAACCCTAGCCCGAACCCTAACCCTAACCCTTCCCAGAAGAGTTACCCTAACCCGTCCCCTAATCCTAACCCGTACGCTAACACTAACCCGGCTCTCACACCTACTCTCTCCCTAAACCGTTGTCGTACCCTCACATGGACCCTAAACCGTCCACGTCCCCTAACCCTAACCCTAGCCCAAACCCTAACCCTAACACTTCCCCGAAGCCTTACCCTAACCCATTCCCTAATCCTAACCCGTACGCTAACACTAACCATTGCCCTCACATGTACACTCCCCCTAAACCGTTGTTGTACTCTCACCTGGACCCTAAACCGTCCCTATCCCCTAACCCTAACCCTAGCCAGAACCCTAACCCTAACCCTTCCCAGAAGCCTTACCCTAACCCGTCCCCTAATCCTAAGCTGTAGGCTAAAACTAACCCATGCTGTCACACCTATGCTCCCCCTAAACCGTTGTCCTACACTCACCTGGACCAAACCATCCCCGTCCCCTAAAACTAACCCTAGCCCGAACCCTAACCCAACGTTTTCCCGAAGCCTTACCCTGACCCGTCCCCTAATCCTAACCAGTACGCTAACACTAACCCGTGCCCTCACACGTGCGCACCCCATAAACCATTGTCGTAACCTCACCTGGACCCTAAACCGTCCCCATCCCCTAACCCTAACCCTAGCCCAAACTCTAACACTAACCCTTCCCCGAAACCTTACCCTAACTCGTCACCTAATCCTAACCCGTACGATAACACTAACCCGTGCCCTCACACGTACGCTCCCCCTAAACCGTTGTCGTACCCTCACCTGGACCCTGAACCGTCCCCGTCCCCTAACCCTAACCCTAGCCCAAACCCTAACCCTCACCATTTCCCGAAGCCTTACCCTAACCCGACCCCTAATCCTAACCCGTACGCTAACACTAACTCTTGCCCTTACACGTTCGCTCCGCCTAAACCGTTCTCGTATGCTCAGCTGGACCCTAAACCGTCCCTGTCCCCTAACCCTAACCCTAGCCCAAACCCTAACCCTTAACCTTCCCCGAAACCTTACCCTAACCTGTCCCCTAATACTAACCCATATGCTAACACTAACCCATGCCCTTACACGTACACTCTGCCTAAACCGTTCTCGTATGCTCACCTGGACCCTAAACCGTCCCCGTCCTCTAACCCTAGACCCAACTCTAACCCTAACCCTTCCCCGAAGCCTTACCCTAACCCGTCCCCTAATCCTAACCCATACGCTAACACTAACCTGTGCCCTCACACGTACGCTCCCCCTAAAACATTGTCATACCATCACCTGGACCCTAACCGTCGCCGTCCCCTAACACTAACCCTAGCCCGAACCCTAACCCTAACCCTTCTCCAAAGCCTTACCCTAACCCGTCCGCTAATCCTAACATGTAGGCTAACACTAACCCGTGCCCTCACACGTACGCTCCCCCTAAACCGGTGTCGTTCCCTCACCTGGACACTAAACTGTCCCCGTTCCCTAACCATAACCCTAGCCCGAACAATAAACCTAACCTTTCCCCGAAGCATTAAACTAAACCGTCCCTTAATCCTAACCTGTACGCTAACACTAGCCCTTGCCCTAACATGTACGCTCCCCTTAAACCGCTGTCGTACCCTCACCTGGACCCTAAGCCGTCCCCGTCCCCTAACCCTAACCGTAGCCCGAACACTAACCCTAAACCTTCCCCGAATCCTTACCCTAACCCGCCGCTAATCCTAACCCGTACCCTAACTCTAACCCGTACCCTCACACATACACTCCCGCTAAACCACTGTCGTACCCTCACCTGGACCCTAAACTGTCCCCGTCCCCTAACCCTAACCCTAAACCGAACCCTAACACTAACACTTCCCAGAAGCCTTACCCTAAGCCGTCCCCTAATCTGAACCTGTACGCTAACACTAACCCATGCTCTCACAGGTACATTCCCCCTATACCGCTGTCATACCCTCACCTGGACCCTAAACTGTCCCTGTCCCCTAACCCTAACCCTAGCACGAACCCTAACCCTAACCCTTCCCAGAAGCCTTACCCTAAGCCGTCCCCTAATCTTAACCTCTACGCTAACACTAACCCATGCTCTCACAGGTACATTCCCCCTATACCGCTGGCGTACCCTCACCTGGACCCTAAACCGTCCCCGTCCCCTAACCCTAACCCTAGCCCGAACCCTAACCCTAACCTTCCCCGAAGCCGTACCCTAACCGGTCCCCTAATCCTAACCTGTACGCTAACACTAACCCGAGCCCTCACACGTGTACTCCCGCTAAACCGCTGTCGTACCCTCACCTGGACCCTAAACTGTCCCAGTCACCTAACACTAACCCTAGCCCGAACCCTAACCCTAACCCTTCCCCGAAGCCGTACCCTAACCCGTCCCCTAATCCTAACCCGTATGCTAACACTAACCCGTGCCCTTACATGTACTCTCCCCCTAAACCGTTGTCGTATCCTCACCTGGACCCTAAACCGTCCCCGTCCCCTAACCCTAACCCTAGCCCAAACCCTAACACTAACCCTTCCCCGAAGCCTTACCCTAACCCGCCCCATAATCCTAAACGGTACGCTAACACTAACTTAATCCCTCACACGTACACTCCCCCTAAACCATTGTCGTACACTAATCTTTCCCCTAAACCATCCCCGTACCCTAACCCTACCCATAACCCTAACCCTACCCCTTACCTTTACCCGAAGCCTTACCCTAACTCGTCCCCTAATCCTAACCCGTACGCAAACACTAACCCGTGCCATCACACTTACGCTCACCCTAAACCGTTGTCGTACACTAACCTGTCCCCTAAACCGTGCCCATCCCCTAACCCTGTTCCTAACCCTAACCCTAAACCTTACCCGGAGACTTGCCATAACCAGTCCCCTAATCCTAACCCATACGCTAACACTAATCCGTGCCCACACACGTACGCTCACCCTAAACCGTTGTCATACCCTAACCTGTCCCCTAAACCGTCTCCGTCCCCTAACCCTAAACCTTATCCGAAGCCTTAGCTTAACCCGTCCCCTAATCCTAACCCATACGCAAACACTAACCCATGCCATCACACTTACGCTCACCCTAAACCGTTGTTGTACACTAACCTGTCCCCTAAACCGTCCCCATCCCCTAACCCTAACCCTAACCCCTAAACCGTTGTCATACCCTCACCTGGACCCTAAACCGTCCCCGTCCCCTAACCCTAACCCTAGCCCGAATCCTAAACCTAACCCTTCCCTGAAGCCTTACACTAACCCGACCCCTAATCCTAACCCGTACGCTAACACTAACCCATGCCCTCACGCGTACGCTCCCCCTAAACCATTGTCGTACCCTCACCTGGACCCTAAATCGTCCCCGTACCCTAACCCTAACCCTAGCCCGAACCCTAACCCTAACACTTCCATGAAGCCTTACCCTATCCCGTCCGCTAATCCTAACCCGTACGCTAACAGTAACCTGTGCCCTCACATGTATGCTCCACCTAAACTGTTGTCGTACCCTCACCTGCACCCTAAACCGTCCCAGTCCCCTAATCCTAACCCTAGCCCGAACCCTAACCCTAAATCTCCCTGAAGCCTTACCCTAACCCGTCCCCTAATCCTAACCCGTATGATAACACTAAACCGTGCCCTCCCATGTACGCTCCCCCTAAACCGTTGTCGTACCCTCACCTGGACCCTAAACCGTCCCCGTCCCCTAACCCTAACCCTAGCCTGAACCCTAACCCTAAACTTTCCCCGAAGCCTTACCCTAACCCGTCCCCTAATCCTAACCCATACGCTAACACTAACCCGTGCACTCACACGTACGCTCCCCCTAATCTGTTGTCATACCCTCACCTGGACCCTAAAACGTCCCCGTCCCCTAACCCTAACCCTAGCCAGAACCATAACCCTAACCCTTCCCCAAAGCCTTACCCTAATCTGTCCCCTAATCCTAACCCGTATGCTAACACTAACCCATGCCCTCACACGTACGCTCCCCCTAAACCTTTGTCGTACCCTCACCTGTACCCTAAACCGTCCCAGTCCCCTAACCCTAACCCTAGCCTGAACACTAACCCTAACACTTCCCCGAAGCCTTACTCATACCCGTCCCCTAATCCTATCAGGTACGATAACACTAACCCATACCCTCACACGTACACTTCCCCTAAACCGTTATCGTACCCTCACCTCGACCCTAAACCGTCCCCGTCCCCTAACCCTAACCCTAACCCTAACCCTTCCCTGATGCCTTACCCTAACCAGTCACCTAATCCTAACCTGTACGCTAACACTAACCTGTGACCTCACACGTACGCTACCGCTAAACCGTTGTCATAACCCCACCTGGACCCTAAACCGTCCCCGTCCCCTAACTATAACCCTAGCCCTAACCCTAAAACTAACCCTTCCCCCAAGCCTTACCGTAACGTGTCCCTGAAACCTAACATGTATGCCAACACTAATCCATGCCCTCACATGTACGCTCCCCCAAAACCGTTGTCGTACCCTCACCTGGACCCTAAACTGTCCCCGTCCCCTAACCCTAACCCTAGCCCGAACCCTAACCCTAAGCGTTCCCCGAAGCCTTACCCTAAACCTTCACCTAATCCTAAACTGTAGGCTAACACTAACCTGTGCCCTCACACGTACGCTCCCCCTAAACCGCTGTCTTACCCTAACCTGGAGCCTAAACCGTCCCCGTCCCCTAAGCCTAACCCTATCCCTAACCCTAACCGTAACCCTTCCCCGAAGCCTTACACTAACCCTTCACCTAATCCTAAACTGTACGCTAAAACTAACCCGTGCCCTCACACATACGCTCCGCTTAAACCGTTGTCGTACCCTCACCTAGACCCTAAACCGTCCCCGTCCCCTATCCCTAACGCTAGTCCGAACCCTAACCCTAACCCTTCCCCGAAGCCTTAACCTAACCTGTCCCCTAATCCTAACCCGTACGCTAACACTAACCCGTGCCCTCACACGTACGTTCCACATAAACGGTTGTCGTACACTTAACTGGATCATAAACCGTCCCCGTCCCCTATCCCTAACCCTAGCCTGAACCCTAACCCTAAACCTTCCCCAAAGCCTTACCCTAACCCGTCCCCTTATCCTATCCCGTACGCTAACACTAACCCGTGCACTCACAGGTACGCTCCCCCTAAACCGTTTTCGTATCCTCACCTGGACCCTAAACTGTCCCCGTCCCTTAAGCCTAACCCTAGACTGAACCCTAACCGTAACCCTTCCCCGAAGCCTTACCCTAACCCGTCCCGTAATCCTAAACTGTACGCTAACACTAACCCGTGCCCTCACACGTACGCTCCCCCTAAACCGTTGACATACCCTCATCTGGATCATAAACCGTCCCCGTCCGCTATCCCTAACCCTAGCCCGAATCCTAACCGTAACCCTTCCCCGAAGCCTTACCCTAATCCGTCCCGCAATCCTAACCCGTACGCTAACACTAACCTGAGCCCTCACAAGTACACTACCCCTAAACCATTGTCGTAACCTCATCTGGACCCTAAACCGTCCCCATCCCCTATTCCTAACCCTAGCCCGAACCCTAACCCTAACCCTTCCCCTAAGCCTTACACTAACCCGTCCCCTAATCCTAACCCGTACGCTAACACTAACCCGTGCCCTCACACGTACGCCCCCCCGAAACCGTTGTCGTACACTCACCTGGACCCTAAACCGTCCCCGTCCCCTAAGCTTAACCTTAGCCAGAACCATAACCCCAACCCTTCCCCAAAGCCTTACCTTAATCTGTCTCCTAATCCTAACCCGTACGCTAACACTAACCCGTGCCCTCACACGTACGCTCCTCCTAAACCTTTGTCGTACCCTCACCTGTTCCCTAAACCGTCCCAGTCCCCTAACCCTAACCCTAGCCTGAACCCTAACCCTAACACTTCCCCGAAGCCTTACCCATACCCGTCCCCTAATCCTAACTCGTACGATAACACTAACCCATACCCTCACACGTACACTTCCCCTAAACCGTTATTGTACCCTCACCTCGACCCTAAACCGTCCCCGTCCCCTAACCCTATCCCGAACCCTAACCCTAACCCTTCCCCGAAGCCTTACCCTAACACGTCCCTTAATCCTAACCCGTACTCTAACACTAACCCATGCCCTCACACATACGCTCCCCCTAAATCGTTGTCGTACACTCACCTGGACCCTAAACCATCCCCGTCCCCTAAACCTAACCCTAGCCCGAATCCTAAACCTAACCCTTCCCCGAAGACTTACACTAACCCGACCGCTAATCCTAAACCATACGCTAACACTAACCCATGCCGTCACAGGTACGCTCCCCCTAAACCATTGTCGTACCCTCACCTGGACCCTAAATCGTCCCCGTACCCTAACCCTAACCCTAGCCCGAACCCTAAGCCTAACACTTCCACGAAGCCTTACCTTAACCCGTCCCCTAATCCTAACCCGTACGATAACACTAAACCGTGCCCTCACAAGTACGCTCCCCCAAACCATTGTCGTACCCTCACATGGACCCTAAACAGTCCCCGTCCCCTAACCGTAACCTAGCCCGAACCCTAACTCTAACCCTTCCCCGAAGCCTTACCCTAACCCGTCCCCTAATCCTAACCCGTATGCTAACACTAACTCGTGCCCTCACACGTACGCTCCCCCGCAACCGTTGTCGTACCCTCACCTGGACCCTAAACCGTCCCCGTCCCCTAACACTAACCGTAGCCCGAATCCTAACTCTAACCCTCCCCGAAGCCTTACCCTAACCCATTCCCTAATCCTAACCCGTACGCTAACACTAACCCGTGCACTCACACGTACGCTCACCCTAAACCACTGTCGTACCCTCACCTGGACCCTAAACCGTCCCGTAACCCTAACGCTAGCCCGAACCCTAACCCTAACCCTTCCCTGAACCCGTACCCTAACCCGTCACCTAATCCTAACCTGTACGCTAAAACTAACCCATGCCCACACACCTACGCTCCCCCTAAACCGTTGTCGTACCCTCACCTGGACCCTAAACCGTCCCATTACCCTAACCCTAACCCTAGCCCGAACCCTAACCCTGAGCCTTCCCCGAAGCCTTAACCTAACCCTTCACCTAATCCTAAACTGTACGCTAAAACTAACCCGTGCCCTCACACGTACGCTCCCCCTAAACCGTTGTCGTACCCTCACCTGGATCATAAACCGTCCCCGTCCGCTATCCCTAACCCTAGCCCGAACCCTAACCGTAACCCTTCCCCGAAGCCTTACCCTAATCCGACCCGCAATCCTAACCCGTACGCTAACACTAACCTGAGCCCTCACAAGTACACTACCCCTAAACCATTGTCGTACCCTCATCTGGACTCTAAACCGTCCCCATCCCCTATTCCTAACCCTAGCCCGAACCCTAACCCTTCCCCTTCCCCGATGCCTTACCCTAACCCGTCCCCCAATCCTAACCCGTACTCTAACACTAACCTGTGACCTCACACGTACGCTACCGCTAATCCGTTGTCATAACCCCACCTGGACCCTAAACCGTCCCTGTCCCCTAACCCTAGCCCGAACCCTAACCCTAAGCGTTCCCCGAAGCCGTACCCTAACCCTTCACTTAATCCTAAACTGTACGCTAACACTAACCTGTGCCCTAACATGTACGCTCCCCCTAAACCGCTGTCTTACCCTCACCTGGAGCCTAAACCGTCCCCGTCCCCTAAGCCTAACCCTAGCCCTAACCCTAACCCTAACACTTCCCCGAAGCCTTACCCTATGCCGTCCGCTAATCCTAATCCGTACGCTAACAGTAACCCGTGCCCTCACACGTACGCTCCCCCTAAACTGTTTTCCTACCTTCACCTGGACCCTAAACCGTCCCCGTCCCTAACCCTAACCCTAGCCCGAAGCCTAACACTAACCCTTTCCCGAAGCCTTACCCTAACCAGTCAACTAATCCTAACCCGTACGCTAACACTAACCCGTGCCCTCACACGTACGCTCCCCCTAAATCGTTGTCGTACCCTCACCTGTTCCCTAAACCGTCCCAGTCCCCTAACCCTAACCCTAGCCCGAACCCTAAACCTAACCCTTCCCCGAAGCCTTACACTAACCCGTCCCCTAATCCTAACCTGTACACTAACACTAACCCATGCCCTCACGCCTACGCTCCCCCTAAACCATTGTCGTACCCTAACCTGGACCCTAAACCATCCCCATACCCTAACCCTAACCCTAGCCCGAACCCTAACCCTAACCCTTCCCCGAAGCCTTACACTAACCCGTCCCCTAATCCTAACCCGTCCGCTAACACTAACCCGTGCCCTCACACGTACGCTCCCCATAAACGGTTGTTGTACACTCACCTGGACCATAAACCGTCCCCGTCCCCTATCCCTAACCCTAGCCCGAACCCTAACCCTAACCCTTCCCCGAAGCCTTACCCTAACCCATCCCCTAATCCTAACCCGTATGCTAACACTAACCCGTGCCCTTACACGTACTCTCCCCCTAAACCATTGTCGTATCCTCACCTGGACCCTAAACCGTCCCCGTCCCCTAACCCTAACCCTAGCCCAAACCCTAACACTAACCCTTCCCCGAAGCCTTACCCTAACCCGCCCCATAATCCTAACCCGTAACTAACACTAACTTATGCCCTCACACGTACACTCCCCCTAAACCTTTGTCGTACACTAACCTTTCCCCTAAACCATCCCCGTACCCTAACCCTACCCATAACCCTAACCCTACCCCTTACCTTTACCCGAAGCCTTACCCTAACTCGTCCCCTAATCCTAACCCGTACGCAAACACTAACCCGTGCCATCACACTTACGCTCACCCTAAACCGTTGTCATACACTAACCTGTCCCCTAAACCGTGCCCATCCCCTAACCCTGTCCCTAACCCTAACCTTAAACCTTACCCGGAGCCTTGCCATAACCAGTCCCCAAATCCTAACCCATACGCTAACACTAATCCGTGCCCACACACGTACGCTCACCCTAAACCGTTGTCATACCCTAACCTGTCCCCTAAACCGTCTCCGTCCCCTAACCCTAAACCTTACCCGAAGCCTTACCTTAACCCGTCCCCTAATCCTAACCCGTACGCAAACACTAACCCATGCCATCACACTTACGCTCACCCTAAACCGTTGTCGTACACTAACCTGTCCCCTAAACCGTCCCCATCCCCTAACCCTAACCCTAACCCCTAAACTGTTGTCATACCCTCACCTGGACCCTAAACCGTCCCCGTCCCCTAACCCTAACCCTAGCCCGAATCCTAAACCTAACCCTTCCCTGAAGCCTTACACTAACCCGACCCCTAATCCTAACCCGTACGCTAACACTAACCCATGCCCTCACGCGTACGCTCCCCGTAAACCATTGTCGTACCCTCACCTGGACCCTAAATCGTCCCCGTACCCTAACCCTAACCCTAGCCCGAACCCTAACCCTAACACTTCCACGAAGCCTTACCCTATCCCGTCCGCTAATCCTAGCCCGTACGCTAACAGTAACCTGTGCCCTCACATGTATGCTCCACCTAAACTGTTGTCGTACCCTCACTTGGACCCTAAACCGTCCCAGTCCCCTAATCCTAACCCTAGCCCGAACCCTAACCCTAAATCCCCCTGAAGCCTTACCCTAACCCGTCCCCTAATCCTAACCCGTACGCTAACACTAACCCATGCACTCACACGTACGCTCCCCCTAATCTGTTGTCATACCCTCACCTGGACCCTAAAACGTCCCCGTCCCCTAACCCTAACCCTAGCCCGAACCCTAACCCTAACCCTTCCCAGAAGCCTTACCCTTACACGTCCCCTAATCCTAAACCGTACGCTAATACTAACCCATTCCCTCACACGTACGCTCCCCCTAAACTGTTGTCGTACCCTCACATGGACCCTAAACCGTCCCCATCCCCTAACCGTAACCTAGCCCGAACCCTAACTCTAACCCTTCCCCGAAGCCTTACCCTAACCCGTCCCCTAATCCTAACCCGTATGCTAACACTAACTCGTGCCCTCACACGTACGCTCCCCCGCAACCGTTGTCGTACCCTCACCTGGACCCTAAACCG
Organism: Delphinus delphis; assembly: GCF_949987515.2. Lineage (NCBI taxonomy): Eukaryota > Metazoa > Chordata > Mammalia > Artiodactyla > Delphinidae > Delphinus > Delphinus delphis. The sequence goes on from NW_027192780.1 coordinate 45,294, forward strand.
TCCCCGTCCCCTAACACTAACCATAGCCCGGATCCTAACTCTAACCCTTCCCCGAAGCCTTACCCTAATCCGTCCCGCAATTCTAACCTCTACGCTAACACTAACCTGAGCCCTCACAAGTACACTACCCCTAAACCATTGTTGTACCCTCATCTGGACCCTAAACCGTCCCCGTCCCCAACCCTAACCCTAGCCCGAACCCTAACCCTAACCCTTCCCCGAAGCCTTACCCTAACCCGTCCCCTAACACTAACCCGTACGCTAACTCTAACCAGGCCCTCACACGTACACTCACCCTAAACCATTGTCATACACTAACCTGTCCCCTAAACCATCCCCGTCCTCTAACCCTAACCCTAACCCTAACCCTTACCTGAATCCTTACCCTAACCCATCCCCTAATCCTAACCCATACGCTAAGACTAACCCGTGCTCTCATATGTACGCTTACTCTAAACCATTGTCGTACCCTAACCTTTTCCCTAAACCGTCCCTGTCCCCTGCACCTAACCTTAACCCTAACCCTTACCCGCTGCCTTATCCTCACCTGTCCCCTAACCCTAACCCATATGCTAACACTAACCCATGCCCTCACACGTACGCTCACCCTAAACCGTTGTCGTACCTTAACCTGTCCCGTAAACCGTCCCCGTCCCATAAACCTAACCCTAACCATAACCCTAAACCTTACCCGAAGCCTTGTCCTAACCCGTCCCCTAATCGTAACCCATACACTAACATTAAACCGTGCCCTCACACATACGCTCACCCTAAACCGTTGTCGAACCCTAACCTGTCCCCTAAACTGTCCCCGTCCCCTAACCATAACCCTAACCCTAACCCTTACCCGAAGCCTTACCTTAACCCGTCCCCTAATTCTAACCCGTATGCTAACACTAAACGGTGCCCTCAAACGTACGCTCACCCTAAACCGTTGTCATACCCTAACCTGTCCCGTAAACCGTCTCCATCCCCTAACCCTAACACTTACCCGAAGCCTTACCCTAACCCGTCCACTAATCCTAACCCGTAAGCTAACACTAACCCGTGCCCTCACACGTACGCTCAGCCTAAACCGTTGTTGTACCCTAACCTGTCACCTAAACCGTCCCCATCCCCTAAACCTTACCCTAACCCTAACGCATACCCGAAGCCTTACACTAACCCGTCCCCTAATCCTAACCCGTACACTAACACTAACCCTTGCCCTCACATATACGCTCAGCCTAAACCCTTGTCGTACCGTAACCTGTCCCCTAAACCTTCTCCTTCCCCTAACACTAATCTTAACCCTAACCCTAACCCTATCCCTTACCCGAAGCCTTACCCTAACCCATCACCTAATCCTAACCCGTACGCTAACACTAACCCGTGCCCTCACACGTACGCTAACCCTAAACCGTTGTCATACCCTAACCTGCCCCTAAACCATCACCGTCCCCTAACCCTAACCCTAACCCTTACCCGAAGACTTAACCTAACCCTTCCCCGAATCCTAACCCGTACGCTAACACTAAACCGTGCCCTCACACGTACACTCACCCTAAACCGTTGTCGTACCCTAACCTGTCCCCTAAAACGTCCCTATCCCTGTCCCCTAACCCTAACCCTAACCCTTACCCAAAGCCTTACCCTAACCCGTCTCCTAATCCTAACCCGTACGCTAACACTAACCCATGCCATCACACGTACGCTCACCCTAAACCATTGTCGTACCCTAACCTGTCCCCTAAACCATCCCTGTCCCCTAACCCTAACCCTTACCCGAAGCCTTACCCTAACCCGTCCCCTAACACTAACCCGTACGCTAACACTAACCCATGTCCTCACACGTACGCTCACCCTAAACCGTTGTCGTACCCTAACATGTACCCTCAACCATCCCCATCCCCTAACCCTAACCTTAACACTTACCCGAAGGCTTACCCTAACCCTTCCCCTAATCCTAACCCTTTCACTAACACTAACACGTGTCCTCACACGTACACTCACCCTAAACCGTTGTACCCTCACCTGTCCCCTAAACCATCCTCGTCCCCTAATCCTAACCCTAACCCTAACCCTAACCCTTACCCGAAGCCTTACCCTAACCCGTCCACTAATTCTAACCCGTACGCTAACACTAACTCGTGCCCTCACACGTACGCTCACCCTAAACCGTTGTCGTACCCTAACCTGTACCCTAAACCGTCCCCGTCCCCTAACCCTAACCCTAACCCGTCCTCTAATCCTAACCCGTACGCTAACACTAACCTGTGCCCTCACACGTACGCTCACCCTAAACCACTGTCATACCTTAACGTGTACCCTAAACCGTCCCTGTCCGCTAACCCTAACAGTAACCCTAACCCTAACCCTAATCCTAACCCTAACCCCTACCTTAAGCCTTACCCTAACCTGTCCCCTAATCATAACCCGTACGATAACACTAACCCGTGCCCTCACACTTATGCTCACCCTAAACCGTTGTCATATACTTACCTGTCCCCTAAACTGTCCCCGTCCCCTAACCCTAACCCTAACCCTTACCCGAAGCCTTACCCTAACCCATCCCCTAATCCTAACCTGTACGCTAACACTAACCCATACCCTAACACGTAAGCCTCACCCTAAACCTTTGTCGTACCCTAACCTGTACCGTAAACCGTCCCCATCCCCTAACCATAAACCTAACCCTAACCCTTACCCGAAGCCTTACCCTAACCCGTCCCCTAATCCTAAGCCGTACACTAACACTAACCCATACTCTAACACTTCTGCTCACCTTAAACCTTTGTTGTACCCTAACCTATGCCCTAAACCGTCTCCATTCCCTAACCCTAACTGTACCTCTTACTGGAAGCCGTACCCTAAACTTTCCCCTAATCCTTTCCCGTACGCTGACACTATCCTGTACCCTAACACATACGCTCACCCTTAACCATTGTCGTACCCTAAACTGTACCCTAATCCTACCCTGTCCCCTAACCCTAACACTTACCCGAGACCTTACCCTAACTCAACCCCTAGTCCTAACCCATACCCTAACACTAACCTGTACTCTAATACCTATGCTCAGCCTAAACCGTTGTTGTACCCTAACATGTACCCTAAACCGTCCCCGTCCCATAAGCCTAACCCTAACACTTACCCGAAGCCTTATCCCATCCCGTCCCCTAATCCTAACCCGTACGCTAACACTAACTTGTATCCTAACACGTACTCACCCTAAACCGTTGTAGTACCCTAATTTGTACCCTAAACCGTCCCCATCCCTTAACCCGAACCCTAGCCCTAACCCTTCCCCGAAGCCTTACCGTAACCCGTCACCTAATCCTAACCCGTACGCTAACACTAACCCATACCCTAATACGTACGGTCACCCTAAACTGCTGTCACACCCTAACCTGTACCCTAAACTGTCCCCCTCTCCTAACCCTAACCCTTACCTGAAGCCTTACCCTAACCCATCCCCTAATCCTAACCCGTACGCTAAACTAACCCGTACCCTAACACGTACACTCACCCTAAACCATTGTCGTACCCTTAACTGTACCCTAAACCTTCCCCATCCCCTAACCCTAACCCTAACCTTTACCCGAGCCTTACCTTAACCTGTCCCCTAATCCTAACCCGTATGCTAACACTAACCCATGCCCTAACACGTACACTCACCCTAAACCATCGTCGTTCCCTTACCTGTACCCTAAAGCTTCCCAGTCCCCTAATCCTAACCTTAAACTTTACCTGAAGCCTTACGCTAACCCGTTCCCTAATTCTAACCCGTATGCTTACACTAACCCGTACGCTAACACGTACGCTCACCCTAAACTCTTGTTGTACCCTAACCTGTACCCTAAACGTTCCCCGTCCCCTAATCCTATCCCTAACCCTTACCCGAAGTCTTACCCTATCCGGTCCCCTAATCCTAACCCATACGCTAACTCTAACTCATACCCTAACACGAATGCTGACTCTGAACGATTGTCATACCCTAACCTGTTCCTTAAACGGTCACCGTCCCCTATCCCTAACGCTAACCGTAACCCTTACCCGAAGCCTTACCCTAACCCATCCCCTAATCCTAACCCGTATGCTAACACTAACCCTTACCCTTACATGTACGCTATCCCTAAACTGTTGTCGTTCCCTAACCTCTACCCTAAACTGTCCCCATTCCCTAACCATAACCCTAGCCTGAAGCATTACCCTAACACTTATCCTAATCCTAAACGGTACACTAACACTGACCTATACGCTAACACTTTTGCTCAACCTAAACCATTGTCGCATCCTAAACCATACCCGTTCCCTAACCCTAACCTTAACCCTAACCCTAAACCCACTTATAGCACTATAACTCAGGAAAATTAAAATAACAAGAAACAACCACCCCAAAGTTTAGGGCTGCTCTGTTTACAAGAGCCTCGACTATGGTACAAATTAAATATCCTTGAAAGAGAGAAATGGATAAAGAAGTTTTTGTACTTACGTACAATGGAATATCACTCAGCAATGAAATCAATGTCGTCCGGCTCGTACAAGCGTAATGAATGGATTTAGGTACAATGATTCAAAGGAAATAAGTCACACAGAAAAAGAAACTTATCATAAGATATCACTTATAGAGGGAATGTAAACTTGGCTACACATTAACTGAATGACAAAACAGAACAGAGTCTCACATTTAGAAAACAAACTTATGCTTTCTTAAAAGGAATGGTGAGTTGGGGTGCTACGTAAAACCAGAGATTGAAATTAGCACAGATACTATTCCATAAGCCAAATATGTAATAGACAAGATATACTCCTTGCTCAACGAATTAGACTCAACACCACTTATTCACTGCAGAGGAATATATCTGACAATAAGAATATTAAAACATATGTATTTATATGTCTCCGTAAGAGAATCAAGTGTGTGTAGAGCAGTATACACAGGCATGAAAATCAACTAAACCCCATTATTAAAATAAATTTCAGAAACAAAACACAAAGACAGTGAAAGAGAGATAAATTCTTAAATAATTCGTTCAGGGCTTGTGACGAAACCTGGATTTACCACATCTACACCCACAGCTGGGAGAGACATAAGGCTGGACACTTGGGGCTGTGAGGATTGGTGAGGTTCGGTGAGCAAATGCAAACCCTTTGAAGTAGTACTGCGTGCTACCCATTCCATGGGTCCCAACTCTCCAGGTTTAAGGGATTCTTCCTACAGCTAAAACATGTGTGGGAAACCCAGAGGATGGTCCACAGTGCGATCGGGCAAGGTTTCTAAAACGCATCTCATTATTCCTCCTCTGGTACTCGGGTTCGCCATTCCAGACGCTTTACTAACAATCTCCCCACTTGGAGAGTCAGTGCTTGTAACCTCCTGTTTGTCACACTCTGCAATTTCTGCGGAGGATGAACGGGAATAGGGAGAGCCAATGAGAGACTAGCTGGAGGTGTTTGGACGGGCACATTTCACTCTAATTTCCCACCAGGATGTAGAATTAACCAAAGACTCAGCGTGCCATGCTGGAACCAGAATAGGGCCTGAAGCAATCCTGTTGATTTGTGGCCAGCTCACAGAAAGCGAGTTGAAAAAAAGAGCTCAGGGACACTGCAATTCACAAACCTGCAGAGTTATAAAGGACAACTATCGTCCAAAAATATATTGAGGTATGGCTGTGAAGAGGACTTGAAAGCAAGGCACAATTGCAGGAAACAGATTTCAGGAGGTAGTTGGAATTACATTTAAAGCATATGAAAAGCGGGAGATCTTCAGCAACGATGCACTTGGCCAAAAAGTGCGTATGCGTTTTTTCCTGAATATATTCAGGATAAAACGCATACGCACATTTTGGCCAACCAGGCAAGCGGGAAATTCAAATCTGCACTACAAAGAAGTCTCATCCTAACACGTACCCTAACCCTATCTCGCTACCGTACCCTAACCTGTACCTGAGACCGTACCCGTTCCCTAACCCTTACCCTAAGCTGTACACAAACACTAACCTGTATGCTAACATGTACCCTAACAGTAACATGTAGCCATACACTAAACTTTATCCTTACCCTACCCCATATCCTAACCCTTTCCCTAAACCGTACCATAACCCGTACCCTAATCCTAACCCATCCCCTAACACTAACCCATAACCTAACCCGTACCCTAATCCTAACCCATACACTAACACGTACCCTAACCCTAACCTGTTGTCATACCCTAACCTGTAACCTAATCTGTACCCGTTCCCTAACCCTAACCCTAACCCTTACACTATCCTGTACCATAATCCTAACCTGTACACTAACACTAAACCGTACCCTAACACTTACCCTACTCCTAACCCGTGGTCGTACCCTAAACTGTACCCCAAACCATACCCATTCCCTAACCCTAAACCTAAACCTTACCCTAAACCATACCTTAATCCTAACCCGTACACTAATACTAAACTGTACCCTAACACGTACCCTAACCCTAACCCTTTGTTGTTCCCTATACTGTACCCTAAACTGTACCCCTTCCTTAACACTAAACCTAACCCTAACCCTTACCCTAACCCGTACCTAACACTAACCCATACACTAAACCTAACCATAACTCTGAACGTAAACCATACCCTAATCCTAACCCATACCCTAACACTAACCCATACCTTAACCCGTACCCTAACACTAAACCATAGCCATACCCTAAACTGTACCCTAACACTAACCCATACCATAGCCATAACCCTAAACCATACTCTAAGCCGTACAATAATCCTAACCCGTATCCTAACCCTAAACCTTACCCTAAACCCTAATCCTTACCCCTAGCTTAATTTTGTTTTTTTGTATTCAAAAAAATATTTTCTTGGGTTAAAACAAACTAGCAGAACAACAAAATAGGGGGCTTCACTGGTGGTGCGGTGGTTAGAATCTGCCTGCTAATGCAGGGGACACAGGTTCGAGCCCTGGTCTGGGAGGATCCCACATGCCATGGAGCAACTAGGCCCATAAGCCACAACCAGTGAGCCCTCGCATCTGGAGCCTGTGCTCTGCAACAAGAGAGGCCGCAATAGTGAGAGGCCCGCGCACCAAGATCAAGAGTGGCCCCCCACTTGCCACAACTAGAGAAAGCCCTCACACGGAAACTCAGACCCAACACAACAAAAATAAATAAATAAATAATAAACTCCTACCCCCCCAAAAAAAGAACAACAAAATAAAACAGAAAGTAACCTGAGTGTCCCTCAAAAAGCTAAGTCTGAAATAGTTGGTACTTCTGTTCTATGGACTGTTATGTAGCCTATAAAAAGTGTGAGAGCTAAATCTGTTTTTCTACAGTGAGAAGCATGATATTCCAGATGTATAGAACACCTGGATAAAATGAGAACTCTACACATTATGCTGGTCGTTTCAGTAAATGGGAAAGGATGGCAAGTGGTAAAATATTATCTTTTCCTTTAATTTTTTAAATTTCACTTGTTACAAAGAACTTCAATTATAATTGTACTTTAAAAAAGTAACAATGGAAATTTAAAAGAAAAAATATATATTGTGTGTTCAGTTACGTTTCATAGAATTATGAAATGCTCCACGCTCTGGCCATTACCTGCAAAAGCAGCTTTAAAACCTATGCTAATTTTCACTTCATATGAACAAGTCCTGCAGGGCTGTAAAGGAAACCTGCCTTCATCATGTCTTGCGGGAGGTAAAGGCCAAAGTATTTCAAAATGTAGCACATATTTCAAGAAAACCATTTGAAGAACTAAGCTGTAATAACCGTTTGAAAAATAAAAGGACATGCCTGAAAGCTCAATTTCAAAGGATTATGAGACACATGCAAATCCAACCACACAGAGGTATCAGCTCACACCATTCAGAATAACCATCAGGAAAGAAACTACAAATGATCAATGCTGAAGAGGTTGTGGAGAAATGCATACCCTTAATTTGAAGTGGGACGTAACCTGGTAAGAGTCATTAATGGGAACAGGGTGGAGGTGCCTTTAAAAGGTAAACATTGAGCTACTATATGATCCAGCAGGCCCACTCCTGGGCCTATAACATAAGAAGACATAATTGGAAAGACACAGGCAGGCAAATCTGCACTGCAGCAGTATTACAATAGCCAAGACATGGAAGCAACCAAAAGTCCATCAACAGATGAGTGGACAAAGAGGAACTGTTACATGTAGAGATGGAATATTAGCTCGGGAAAAAAATGAAACAATGCCATTTGCAGCACCATAGATGAGTCTAGAGGTAACCATGCAACTTGTAGTAAGTGAGAAAGCAAAAGACACCTAACGTATATCACTTATAGGTGTTACCTGAAAATTGATAACAATGAAGATATTTCCAGAGAGAAAGGCAATCACAGATTCATTGAACAAACTTATGGTTCCCCAAATCGAAAGGTGTGAGGATTGGATACATTACGATATTGAGGTTAACATAGATATAGAAACACATGTGAAATATATAATCACCAAAGACCTACGGAATACCAAGAGAAGACTACTCAACATTGTGTCATAACCTACCTGGGAAAAGGTTCCAAAGAAGAATAGATATATGTATGTGTGTGAAAGAACCACATCTTGCACACCTAGAAGAAAAAAAAAACATTGTAATCAAATTTGCTGCGATAAAAAATAAAAATTAAATTAAAAATATGAACAAGAAATAATGAGATATAAACTGAAAGGAATTTTTCCTGGCACATCCCATTCTAATTTTCAACCTAGAACAGGACTTCCATTAAGGCTCTGTTGCCCTGGTAACCAGATTTGGTAAAGGAGAAATGCTGCCGCCTTGTGGCTGTTTCACACAACAGCAGCTTTAAACCAAGAGGTAATGTTCACTTAATATTCAAAATATGTGCAGCACTGTAAAGGACACCGGGCCTCAAAAAATGTTCTGGGGTCGTAATTGACCAGAAAATTCAAAAGACGTCAACATTTCAAGAAGATAATGTCAAGAGGCATATTTTACGCACATTTTGTCTTTTCTTTTTTTTCTCTTTAAAATAAAAGGAAATTGAAAAATGCGCAACATCAGCAATGAATAAAGCCATGCAAATCCAGTTACAGAAATGTTCACCTCACAGCCGTCAGAATGTTCTTCAGCAAAAAGTCTACAAAGAATAAATGCTGAAGGGGTTTCAGAGAACTGTGTACCATCCAGCTGCTGGGGGGATGTAAACTGGTAACAGCCAGTAGTGAGAACATAATGGAGGTGCGTTTAAGGGTAAAAACTGAGCTACCATGTGATCTGGTAGGTCCTTTGATGTGCCTATCACCTGAGCAGAGCAGAATGGAAAAGACACAGGCTGGCAATCCTGTACTGCAGGAATATTTAACATAGCCAAGACTTGGAAGAAACCGAAATGTCCATCAACAGAAAAATGCACAAAGAGGAAGTGGTCCATGTAAACAATGGAATATTAGCCATGGAAAACAATGAAACAGTGCCGTTTGCACCACCATATAAGGACCTAGAGATAATCACTCAAATTAAAGAAAGAAAGTGAAAGACAGATATCCTATGACATCACTTCTAGGTTTTACCTAAAAGTTGATACTCATGAACTTATTTCCAAGAGAAGGAAAAGCATGGGTTAAGAAAAAAAATTATGTTTAACCAAATGGAAAAGTGTAAGGAATGTGTGAATTAGGATATGAGGGTTAACAGACATGTATTAATACATATGAAATATATAATCACAAAATACCTATGGAATACCAAGAGAGGTCTAGGCAACACTCTGTAATAACCTACACAGTAAAGAATGCAAAGATAAATGACAGATACATTGATATAATGAACCAGATTCTGTACACCTAGGAGAAACAAAATATTTTTATCAAGTTTGCTCTGATAATTAATAAAAATTAAATTTATAAAACAAACAAGAAGTAAGGAGATATAAGCTCTTGGGGATGTGCTCTGGCACATTCCACTCTAATTTGCAGCCTACTAACACGATTTCCAGGAAGGCTCTGCTGCCCAAAAACCCAGAGTTGGAAATGTAGAAATTCTGCTGCCTTGTGGTCGTTTTCCGCAAGAGCGGCGTTAAACCCACAGCTAATGTTCTCTTAACATTCATAAGGACTCAGGGCTGCAAAGGTCACCTGCCCTAAACAACTGTTCTGAGGTAGGGAATGGACAATAAAATTCAAAACTGACAAATTTTTCAAGACGATAGTATGAAGAGGTAAGTTTGACTCACTCTCTTGTTTAAAAAAAGGAAAATGGGTGAAAGCTCAACCTCAGGAATTATTAGACTCATGCAAATCTAATGTACAAAAAGGTTTCAACTCACACCAGTTGAGTGACCATCAGCAAAAGGTCTACAAACAATAAATTCTGAAGGGGTTTTAGAGAACTGTGTACCCTCTAGCTGCTGGTGAGATGTAACGTGGTAAGAGCCAATAATGAGAACAGAAAGGAGCTATGATTGAAAGTAAAAGTTGAGATACCATTCGATGTAGCAGTCACACCACTGGGCCTCTCACCTGAGAAGACCAGAGTCGAGAAGACCTGGGCTGCAAAAGCTGCATTGCAGCCTTATTCACAATAGCCAAGACAGTGAAGCCACCAAAATGTCCATCAACAGATGTATGGATGAAGAAGAAGTGGTCCACGTTCACAGTAGAATATTAGCCATGGAAAACAATGAAACACTGCTATTTGAGGTGCCATAGATGAGCTTGGAGGTAATCACAGAATATGAGGTAAGTCAGAAAGCAAAAGACCTATATCCTATGATATCACTTATAGGCGTTATCTAATAACTAACACAAATGAACATATTTCCACAGAGAAAGACACTCACAGACTTAGAAATTAAGTATGCTTATCTAAAAGGAAAGGTGGGCAGAATGGATAAATTAAGATTAACGTTACCATACGTATACAAATACATATAATAAACATATATCAAAAAGACGGACCATATAGCAAGGGAGGTCTACAGAACACTGTAATATTTTACATAGGAAGAGGATCTGAACATGAATAGACATATATATTGTACAAATGAACCAGATTGTGTACATCTGGACAAACAATATCTAATCATTACCCCGATTAAATAAATTTTAAAAACCAAGATGTAATGAGACATAAACTTATGGGCGTTCCTCCTGGCACATTCCATTCTAACTTAAAACCTAGGACCACGACTTCCAGAAAGGCTCTGCTGCCCTAGTACTCAGATTTGGGAAAGGACAAATGCTGCCTCCTTGTGGCCGTTTCCCACAACAGCAGCTTTAAACCCAGTGCTAATGGTCACTAAATATTCACCAAACTTGCAGTTCTGTAATGACATCTGCCCTCCAAAAAAATCCTGGGGTCGAATATCCACCAAAAATTCAAAAGAGGGCAACCTTCCAAGAAGACAGCTTCAAGAGATATATTGTACTCACACTTGATTTTTAACAGAAAGGAAAAAGGCGTGGAAAATGATGAATTTTAGGAATTTGTAAAGTCATGCAAACCCAAATTACAAAAACCTATCAGGTCACAGCAGTCAGATTGGCCATTAGCAAAAATGCTGCAAACTATAAATGCTGAAGGGATTGTGGAGAAGTTCGTACCCTCGGTTCTAAGGGAGACATGGTAAGAGCCACTAATGAAAACACAATGGAGGTGCTTTGAAAAGTTAAACATTGAGCTACTAGTCAATCAGTCACACCCACTGCTGGGCCTATCACCTGAGAAAATGAGAATCAAAAAGTCACAGGCTGGCAATCTTGCACTCCCGCAATATTTAATATAGCCAACACTTGGAAGCAACGAAAATGTCCCTCAACAGAGCTATGCACCAAGAAGTGGTCCATATACACAATGGAATATTACTCCGATAAAAATATAAATTAAATTTAAAAAACAAACAAAAATAAGGAGACATCAGCCTTTGGGGGTTTATCCGGGCACATTCCACTCTAATTTATAACCGAGGAAGACCACTGGCCAGAAGCTCTGTTTCCCTAGTACCAGCATGGGGAACAAAGAAAGGCTGCCACAATCTGGCCGTTACCTGCAAAAGCAGCTTTAAAGCCTGTGCTAATGGTCACTTCATGTGAACAAGTACTGCAGGGCTGTAAATGAAACCTGCCCTCAAAATGTTTTGAGGGAGGTAATGGCCAATAAATTTCAAAATGTAACACATACTTTAGAAAACACTTTGAAGAGCTAAGCTGTAATCACAGTTTGAAAAATAAAAAGGACATGCCTTAAAGCTCAATTTCAAAGGATTATGAGTCATATGCAAATTCAACCACAAAGAGGTATCAGCTCACACCAGTCAGAATATCCATCAGCAAGAAAACTACAAACAATAAATGCTGAAGCCATAAAAAGAAACGAAATTGAGCTGTTTGTAATGAGGTGGATAGACCTAGAGTCTGTCATACACAGTGAAGTAAGTCAGAAAGAGAGAGACAAATACCGTATGCTAACACATATACCTGGAATTTAAGAAAAAGAAATGTCATGAAGAACCTAGGGGTAAAACAGGAATAAAGACACAGACCTACTAGAGAATGGACTTGAGGATATGGGGAGGGGGAAGGGTAAGCTGTGACAAAGGGAGAGAGAGGCATGGACATATATACACTACCAAATGTAAGGTAGATAGCTAGTGGGAAGCAGCAGCATGGCACAGGGAGATCAGCTCGGTGCTTTGTGACCGCCTGGAGGGAAGGGAGGGTGGGAGGGAGGGAGACGCAAGAGGGAAGTGATATGGGAACATATGTATATGTATAACTGATTCATTTTGTTGTAAAGCACAAGCTAGCACACCAATGTAAAGCAATTATACTCCAATAAAGATGTTAAAAATAAATAAATAAATAAATGCTGAAGATGTTGTGGAGAAATGCATACCCTCAACTTTAAGTGAGATGTAACCTGGAAAGAGCCACTAATGAGCACAGAATCGTGGTGCATTTAAACGGTAAACCCTGAGATACTATATGATACAGGAGGCCCACTCTAGGGCCTATAACATAAGAAGACAGAATTGGAAAGACACAGGCAGGCAAATGTGCAGTGCAGCAGTATTACAATAGCCAAGACATGGAGGCAACCAAAAAGTCCATCAAGAGGTGAGTGGACAAAGAAGAACTGGTACATGTACAGATGGAATATTATCTAGGGAAAAAAATGAAACAATGCCATTTGCAGCACCGTAGATGATTCTAGAGGTAATCAGGCAAATTGTACTAAGTCAGACAGCAAAAGACACATATCCTATAATATCACTTATAGGTGTTAGCTAAAAACTGATACCAATGAAGATATTTCCACAGAGAAAGGCAATCACAGATTCATTAAACAAAGTTAAGGTTCACCAAATGGAAAGGTGTGAGGACTGGATATATTAGGATATTGGGGTTAACATAGATATAGAAACACATGTGAAATATATAATCACCAAAGACCTACGGAATACCAAGAGAAGACTACTCAACACTGTGTCACAAGCTACATGAGAAAACGATCTGAAGATGTATAGATACATGTATATGTGTAAAAGAACCACATCTTACACACCTAGAACAAACAAAACATTTTAATCAAATTTGTTCTTATAAAAAATAAACATTAAAAAAGAACAAGAAAAAAAAGAGAGAAAAAAGGAAAAAAAATGAACAAGAAGTAATGAGACATACACTTAAGGGACTTTTTGCTGGCACATTGCATTCTAGTTTACAACCAGAACACGACTTCCATTAAAGCTCTGTCATCACTAATAAAGCAGCTTTATAAGCAATGTTGAAGGTAGCTTAAAAGAATTCTCACTAATTATTGACAGTAACAAGAAAACAAACAAAAGTAAAAATCTCACGGCAAAAAGTATACATAGAGTAAGGGTAGTAGATCAAACACTTATTAAACTTCTGTAAAGAATAAAAGAAAACAGTAGTATTTTTTTTTAAAGAGAGGGGCCAAATAAATCAGAACTGAAAGAGATGATGTTACAAGAGCCACCACAGAAATACAAAGTATCCTAAGATACACACAGGGTAACTCAGGGCTCAGACTGGACAGAGCCCACTCTCCATTCCCCTGTACATGACTTACAGGAGCCTCAGGAACTGAGGAGGGGGTCCCTGGGGAGAGGCACAAGATAGAAGATGTTAGGCATTAACATGACTGCATTCATTTTAAACATGCCTGAACTACATTCACATGAGATGATTTTGTCCTGTTTGTACATCAGCACCTCTAGTCGGAACTGCAGATCTTTGGTTTCACCACCTCTATGACAGCATTAGCTTCACCTGCTGTGGACCGTCTCCTATAGGATTTCTAGAACCACAAAACATCGAAGCTTCACAGGACCCAGAGTCTCTGCGACTCCACTCAGAGTCTCAACTGCACTTAGAGACTCAGAGTCTCAACAGAGACTCCCCTCTTGGAGGACACACACAAAGTAGTGTGCACATCAGGACCCAGGGGAAGGAGCAGTCACCCCATAGGTGAATGATCATACCTAGCTGCTAGTTTTAGAGGGTCTCCTGCAGAGGTGGGATGTGGCTGCGGCTCACCATGGGAACAACGACACTGACAGCAGAAGTTCTGGGAAATACTCATTGGCGTGAACTCTCCCAGAGTCCACCATTAGCCTCACCAAGAGCAAGGTAAGCTCCAGTGCTGGGTCGCCTCAGACCAAACAACCAACAGGGAGGGAACCCAGCCCCATGCATCAGCAGACAAGTGGATTAAACTTTTTATTAAACTTTTATTTAATCCACAGACAAGCAGATTAAAGCTCTGCCCACCAGAGCAACAACCACCTCTACCCACCACCAGTCCCTCGCATAAGGAAGCTTGCACAAGCCTCTCAGATAGACTCAATCACTGGAGAGCAGACAGCAGAAGCAAGAAGAACTACAATTCTGCAGCCTGTGGAAGGAAAACCACATTCACAGAAAGATAGAGAAAATGAAAAGGCAGAGGACTTTATACCAGATCAAGGAACAAGATAAATCCTCAGAAAAACAATGAAATGAAGTGGGGATAGGTAACCTTCCAGTAAAAGAATTCAGAATAATGATAGTGAAGATGATCCAAGACCTTAGAAAAATAATGGAGGCAAAGATCGAGACGATGCAAGAAATGCTTAACAAAGACCTAGAAGAATTAAGGAACAAACACCTAGAAGAATTAAAGAACAAACAAACAGAGATGAACAATACAATAACTGAAATGAAAAATACACTAGAAGGAATCAGTAGCAGAATAACTGTGACAGAAGAATGGATAAGTGACCTGGAAGACAGAAAGGTGGAAATCACTGCCATGGAACAGAATAAAGAAAAAGAATGAAAATAAATGAAGACAACCTAAGAGACTTCTGGGACAACATTAAATGCAACAACATTCGCATTATAGGGGTCCCAGATGGAGAACAGAGAGAGAAAGGACTCGAGAAAATATCTGAAGAGATTATAGTTGAAAACTTCCCTAGCATGGGAAAAGAAATAGCCACCGAAGTCCACAAAGCACAGACAGTCCCAGGCAGGATAAACCAAAGGAGAAAAATGCCGAGACACACAGTAATCAAATTGAAAAAATTAAAGACAAAGAAAAATTATTGAAAGCAACAAGGGAAAAATGACAACATACAACGGAACTCCCATAAGGTTAACAGCTGATTTCTCAGCAGAAAATCTACAAGCCAGAAGGGAGTGGCATGATAAATTTAACGTGATGAAAGGGAAGAACCTACCACCAAGAGTACTCCACCCAGCAACTATCTCATTCAGATTTGATGGAGAAATCAAAAGCTTTACAGACAAGCAAAAGCTAAGAGACTTCAGCACCATGAAACCAGCTCTACAACAAATGCTAAAGGAACTTCTCTAAGTGGGAAACACAAGAGAAGAAAAGGACCCACTAAGACAAACCCATAACAATTAAGAAAATAATAATAGGAACATACATATCGATAATTACCTTAAACATGAATGGATTAAATGCTCCAACCAAATGACACAGGCTCCCTGAATGGATACAAAAACAAGATCCATATATATGCTGTCTACAAGAGACCCATTTCAGACCTAGGGACACATACAGACTGAAAGTGAGGGGATGGAAAAAGATATTCCATGCAAATGAAAATCAAAAGAAAGCTGGAGTAGCAATACTCATATCAGATAAAATAGATTTTAAAATAAAGAATGTTACAAGAGACAAGGAAGGACACTACATAATGATCAAGGGATCAATCCAAGATATAACAATTATAAATATATATGTACCCAACACAGGAACACCTCAATATATAAGGCAACTGCTAACAGCTATAAAAGAGGAAATCAACAGTAACACAATAATAGCAAGGGACTTTAACACCTCACTTACAACAATGGAGATCATCCAGACAGAAAATTAATAAGGAAACACAAGCTTTAAATGACACAATAGACCAGATAGATTTAATGGATATTTATAGGACATTCCATCCAAAAACAGCAGACTACAAGTTCTTCTCAATGGCACACGGAACATTCTCTGGGATAGATCACATCTTGGGTCACAAATAAAGCGTCAGTAAATTTAAGAAAACTGAAATCATATCAAGCAGCTGTTCCGACCACAATGTTATGAGATTAGAACTCAATTACAGGGAAAATAACGTAAAAAACAAACACATAGAGGCTAAACAGTATGTTTCTAAATAACCAAGAGATCACTGAAGAAATAAAAGAGGAAATCAAAAACTACCTAGAGACAAATGACAACAAAAACACGATGATTGAAAACCTATGGGATGCAGCAAAAACAGTTCTAAGAGGGAAGTTTATAGCAATAAAATCCTACCTCAATAAACCAGAAAAATCTCAAATAAACAATCTAACCCTACACCTAAAGGAACTAGAGAACGAAGAACAAAACCCAAAGTTAATAGAAGGAAAGAAATCATAAAGATCAGAGCAGAAATAAATGAAATAAAAACAATAGCAAAGATCAATAAAACTAAAAGCTGGTTCTTTGAGAAGATAAACAAAAATGATAAACCTTTAGCCAGACTCAAGTAAAAGAGGGAGAGGACTCAAATCAATAAAATTAGAAATGAAAAACGAGAAGTTGTAACAGACACCACAGAAATACAAAGCATCCTATGAGACCTCTACAAGCAACTCCATGCCAATAAAATGGACAACCTGGAAGAAATGGACAAATTCTTAGAAAGGTATAACCTTCCAAGACTGAACTGGGAAGAAATAGAAAATATGAACAGACCTATCACAAGTAATGAAATTGAAAGTGTGATTAAAAATCTTCCAACAAACAAAAGTCCAGAACGAGATGGCATCAGAGGTGAATTCTATCAAACATTTAGACAAGAGCTAACACCCAATCTTCTCAAACTCTTCAGAACTTTTCAGGGGAAGGAACACTCCCAAACTCATTATATGAGGCCACCATCACCCTGATACCAAAACCAGACAAAGATACTACAGAAAAAGAAAATTAGAGACCAATATCACTGATTAATATAGATGTAAAAATCCTCAACAAAATACTAGGAAACAGAATTGAACAACACATTAAAAGGATCATGCACCATGATCAGGTGGGGTTTATCCCAGGGATGCAAGAATTCTTCAATATACACAAATCAATCAATGTGATACACCATATTAACAAACTGTAGAATAAAAATATGATCATCCCAATAGATGCAGGAAAAGCTTTCAACAAAATTCAACACCAATTTATGATTAAAAATCTCCAAAAAGTGGGCATAGAGGGAATCTACCTCAACATAATAAAGGCAGTATATGACAAACCCACAGCAAACATCATTCTCAATAGTGAAAAACTAAAAGCATTTCCTCTAAGATCAGGAACAAGACAAGGATGTCCACTCTCACCACTATTACTCAACATAGTTTTGGAAGTCCTAGACACAGTAATCAGAGAAGAAAAAGAAATAAAAGGAATACAAATTGGAAAAGAAGAAGTAAAATTGTCACTGTTTGCAAATGACACGATACTACACATAGTGAATCCTAAAGATGGCACCAGAAAACTACTAGAGCTAATCAATGAATTTGGTAAAGTTGCAGGATACAAAATTAATGCACAGAAATCTCTTGCATTCCTCTACACTAACAATGAAAGATCAGAAAGAGAAATTAAGGAAACAATCTCATTCACCATTGCAACAAAAAGAATAAAATACGGAGGAATGAACCTACATAAGGAGGTAAAAGACCTGTACTCAGAAAACTATAAGACACTGCTGAAAGAAATCAAAGATGATATAAACATACGGAGGTATAAACCATGTTCTTGGATTAGAAGAATCAATATTGTGAAAATGACTATAGTACCCAAAGCAAGCTACAGATTCAATGCAATCCCTATCAAATACCACTGGCATTTTCTACAGAACTAGAACAAAAAAATCTTAAAATTTGTATGGAGACACAAAAGACCCCGAATAGCCAAAGCAGTCTTGAGGGAAATTAAAAGAGCTGGAGGAATCAGACTTCCTAACTTCAGACTATACTACAAAGCTAAATTAATCAAGACTATATGGTTCTGGCACAAAAACAGAAATATAGATCAATTGAGCAAGATAGAAAGCCCAGAGATAAACCTACGTACCTATGGCTAACTCATCTATGACAAAGGAGGCAAAGATATACAATGAAGAAAAGACAGTCTCTTCAGTAAGTGGTGCTGGGAAAACTGGACAACTACACGTGAAAGAATGAAATTAGAACACTCCATAACACCATACACAAAAATAAACTCAAAATGGATTAGAGATCTAAATGTTAGACCAGACACTATAAAATTATTAGAGGAAAACATAGGCAGAACACTCTATGACATAAATCACAGCAAGATCCTTTTTGACCCACCTCCTAGAGAAGTGGAAATAAAAACAAAAATAAAGAAATGGGACCTAATGAAACTTCAAAGCTTTTGCACAACAGAGGAAAACATAAACAAGACCAAAATACAACCCTCAGAATGGGAGAAAATGTTTTCAAATGAAGCAAATGTCAAAAGATTAATCTCCAAAATTTACAAGCAGCTCGTGTAGCTCAATATCACAAAAACAAACAACACAATCCAAAAATGGGCAGAAGACCTAAATAGACATTTCTCCAAAGGAGATATACAGATTGCCAATAAACACATGAAAGGATGCTGAACATGACTAATCATTAGAGAAATGCAAATCAAAACTACAGTGAGGTATCACCTCCCAGCAGTCAGAATGGCAATCATCAAAAAATCTACAAACAATTAATGCTGGAGAGGCATTTACTGGAGAAAAGGGAACGTTCTTGCACTGTTGCTGGGAATGTAAATTGCTATAGCCACTAGGGATAACAGTATAGAGGTTCCTTAGAAAACTAAAAATAGAAGTACCATACGACCCAGCAATCCAACTACTGGGCATTTGCCCTGAGAAAACCATAATTCAAAAAGAGTTATATACAACAATGTTCATTGCAGTTCTACTTACAATAGCCAGGACATGGAAGCAACCTAAGTGTCCATCGACAGATGAATGGATAAAGAATATCTGGCACATATATAAATGGAATATTACTCAGCCATAAAAAGAAACAAAACTGAGTTATTTGTAGTGAGGGGGATGGACTTAGAGTCTGTCCTACACAGTGAAGTAAGTCAGAAAGAGAAAAATAAATACCGTGTGCTAACAGAGATATATGGAATCTAAAGATAAAAGTTTATGAAGAACCTAGGGGCAGGACAGGATTAAGGACACAGACATAGAGAAAGGACTTGAGGACACGGGGAGGGGGAAGGGTAAGCTGGGACAAAGTGAGAGAGTGCCATGGACATATATACATTACCAAATGTAACATCGATAGCTACTGGGAAGCAGCCACATAGCACAGGGAGATCATCTCGGTGCTTTGCGACCACCTAAAGGGGTGAGATGTGGAGGGTGGGAGGGAGATGTAAGAGGCAGGGGATATGGTGATATATGTATATGTATAATTGATTCACTTTGTTATACAGCAGAAACTAACACTCCATTGTAAAGCAATTATACTCCAATAAAGGTGGAAAAGGAAAATAAAAAAGAAAGAAGCCCAGAGATAAACCTACACACCTATGGTCAACTAATCTATGACAAAGTAGGCAAGACTATACAATGAAGAAAAGACAGTGTCTTCAATCAGTGGTGCTGGGAAAAATGGACAGCTACATGTAAAAGAATGAAATTAGAACACCCCCTAACACCATACACAAAAATAAATTCAAAATGGATTAGAGACCTTAATGTAAGACCGGACAGTATAAAACTCTTAGAGGAAAACATAGGAAGAATACTCTAACATAAATCACAACAAGATCTTTTTTGATCCACCTCCTAGAGTAATGCCATAAAAAAGAAAACTAAACAAATGGGACCTAATGAAACGTAAAAGCTTTTGCAAAGCAATGGAAACTACAAACACAAAAAGACAACCCTCAGAATGGGAGAATATATTTGCAACTGAATCAATGGACAAAGGATTAATCTCCAATATATATAAACAGCTCATGCAGCTCAATATTAAAAAAACAAACAACCCAATACAAAAATGGGCAGAAGATCTAAATAGACATTTCTTCCAAGAAGACGTAGAGATGGCCAAGGAGCACATGAAAAGCTGCTCTACATCACTAATTATTAGAGAAATGCAAATCAAAACTACAAGGAGGTATCACCTCACACCTGTTAAAATGGGCATCATCAGAAAATCTGCAAACAACAAATGCTGGAGAGGGTGTGGAGAAAAGGAACCCTCTTCCACGATTGGTGGGAATGTAAATTGATAGTCACTATGGAGAACAGTATGGAAGTTCCTTAAAAAACTAAAAATAGAATTACCATATGATCCAGCAACCCACTACTGGGCATATACCCAGAGAAAACCATAAATCAAAAAGACACATTCACCACAATGTTCATTGCAGCACTATTTACAATAGCCAGGTAATGGAAGAAACCTAAATGCCCACAGACAGACGAATGGATAAAGGTGTGGTACATATATAAAATGGACTATTAGCCATAAAAAGGAATGAAATTGGGTCATTTGTAGAGACGTCGATGGATCTAGAGACTGGCATACAGAGTGAAGTAAGTCAGAAAGAGAAAAACAAATATTGTATATTAACGCATATATGTGGAACCTAGAAAAATGGTACAGATGAACCGGTTTGAAGGGCAGAAATAGAGACACAGATGTAGAGAACAAACGTATAGACACAAAGAGGGGAAAGCCATGGTGGGCTGGCGGTGGGAGGAGTTGGGAGATTGGGATTGACATGTATACATTTATATGTATAAAATAGATAACCAATAAGAACCTGCTGTATAAAAAATAAATAAAATAAAATGAAAAATAAAATTTTTTAGAAAACGGAAAAAAGTTATTCCCTTCACATACATGTATTTATATGAATGAATTATTTCCATGCTTACATCCATAAGTACAAAAAAGAGGAATAAAACCTACCTTGAAACAAAAAAGAAAAAAACAAAACAGAACCCACCACTTATACAGATGAAAACCCTATCAGGGCACTTGCTCCAGTAGTAGACAATTCTGAAGTTGGTCAGAGGTGGGGAATCGTCTTGCATGCAGCCAGCAGCCGCCCCGCAAGGAGTGTCCTCATTACAAGCCTGGGGGACCGAGCCGAGGCATCTGTGAGTGAACGTGAGCTGAGCCCCAGGCCAGTTGCTGCTGAACTGTTCCCACCCTTCCCAGGTAAAACACCTGAATATGTACAAGGACTTGAAAGCCTAGAGGAAGGGCCATGGAGCCACACGAGTGACAGCATGCCAGCCAAATTGGTGCCTGCAGGCCAGCCAGGATGGTCCTGGCCCTGGGTGCTCTTCTGGAAGATTTCCATTTCCCTGCCTGAGATACCCGTCCTGTCCCTGCCCCCACTGCTTTTTTCCTTCCTCACCTCTGCCCAGGGAGAAATTCCAGCAGCGGGTATGGGTGACACATCCTCTTCTTTAGCAGGTGGCAGCCTGGCAACTGCTGCAGAAAGTCCAGCAGAGTCCCACTCACACTGGGCCACCCACAAAGCTGTGGCCTCTCACTCCCTCCCACCAGCCCAGCCCCGAGACTGCTGACAGGGCAGAGAAAATGGCGTCAGGCACAGCTGCAGGGGCTCTTGCTGCCTGGAGTGGTATTTATATTGATCTCAACCCAGGCACACCTGGGGAGGGCTGGCCGGCACCGTAAGGCTGCCCAGGTCAGCCCATCATCACCCCTCAGGGGCTCACAGTGGCAGAAAATGGAACTTGCTGAACCGGCCGGGTCCAAGTAACAGGTGTGGGCTCCTGAGAGTCAGGATAGACAAGGGGCTGCAGCTTTGGCTTGTTTTCTAATCATTTTATCGGGCCCATGAGTGGGAGACAACTTCAAGAAAAGCCTCTCCTAATGAGAGGAACCCAGGAGTCAGGGAGAGGAGGGGTGGGTGGTGGTTGGAGACAGAGGCCTGGTGCCCCGGGTGCAGTGGAAGTCTCTGGAAGACCAGGTGGAGGGAGGCCGCACAGAGTGATGCCCAGGGTCACAGACCTGTTGCAGCTGCTGTTTGTTAGTTCAAGTCCTGCTCTGAGGTGCTCTGTGTCAGCTCTGAGTGACAGGTGAGATGGGGGTGCTCTGCAATGAGGGCTTTGTGCATGGTTCCTGTGTGCCCAGCCCTGCCATGGTACCTGCAAGGGTAGCTCCGTTTCCTGGGATTGGGCTGAACACGAGAGCCCCATGGACTGCTGGGGACCTGGTAAAGGATGTCAGGACAGTGAGTGAAGCCACCGAGGATATACCTCCTGTTGCTCCTAATTCCTACACCCTGCTGGTCATTCTACCAACCACCAGGACATGGTATTCTGTATTAGTCTTCAATGATGCCTTCTTTTGTATTCCATTAGTCCCAGAGTCGCAAGAAATTTTGGCTTGTGAGTGGCAGGACTCAACATACAACTAAAACAATACTGCTGGGCCGTCTGGCCCCAAGGGTGCAAAAATTCCCACACCATCTTTGGGGAAAGCTTAGCTAAAGACCTAAAAGTTCTACCTCTGGAAAAGGAAACCCTCCTTCAGTACGCAGATGACATTCTGAACGCCAGTCCTACTAAGGAGGCCTGTGAACTACCAAGCCAATAAAGGATAGAAGTTGTCCAAGAAAAAGCTCAAATATCACAGACTGCGGTGACCTGCCTGGGCTTCATTCTCACAGAAGGTCGGAGAAGCCCATCCCAGGAAAGGGAAGAAACCATTTGCAGCCTTACCCCTTTCTAAAACTAGAAGACAGCTTAGGGGTTCCTGGGGAGGCCAGGGTTTGCTGCTTCTGGATCCCTAACTACAGTCTACTAGCTGAGCCTCTATATGAAACACTGAAAGGAAAAGATGATGATCCTTTTGAATAGAATCCAGAAGTGGCCTTTCAAGAATGGAAAGAGCAGTCAATTCAGACCCTTGCCCTGGAACTCCCTAATTTAGCTAAACCCTTTGACCTTTACATTCCCGGTGAAAGGTGAATCGCCATTGGAGAATTAGTGCAAAAACTGGGACCACTTGAAATGGAACAATGCAAGAATGCCATCCAGGTAGGATAAACTACGGTCACCAAGGGGCTTGGCTCACTGCCACATCTGGCCAAGATACTGGTGGTATCTAAAAACCTGGAAATCAGCAGCCCAAAAGGCCACCTCCCTCCTAAGGGAAAAGGACCCCACGTGGTGATCCTAACCACCAACCATGCCCTGAAGTTGCAGGGTTCGCTCCGTGGGCACACCGACCTCGAGTGAGGAGGCCCTCCAACTCCAACATCCAGAGAGATAACCGGGGGCAGCAGGGCACCATGACGACTCGTGTGAACATCACTTGACCTGGAGTTTCTCTCATAAAACAACAAGAGTGTGTCCCAAAAGAGTTGACTACTGCTTGCAGGACTTACTGCACCCAGAGGGGAGCTAATAATCTTGGCGGGGGAAACGTATATCACACTGTCACCATAGAAAAGCCTACAGACACCGTGATGATGATGGCCAATAAGACCGGCTGGACTCCTGTTTACTTCAAAAGGCTGTTGACTCAGTGGCCATCATGGTCCTTGATCACCACTGACCCTGGACTGTCTGGGAGTTGAGCGGGCAGGGCTCTGACACCTGGTGCTGTTTGTACGTTAATTCAGGGGCCTAATTGAAGAAAGCACAGACTACTGGTCAGAGCATCTAGGCTGGCAGAAACAGTCAGCCTAAGGTGACCGAACAAATGTGGGGCAGGGTGAAACCGGCCCCCACAGCGTCTCTGCACATCTCTTTCCTGGACCCTTAAAGGTCATTAGAATCTATAACACTTCCAATGCTGGTGCTCAGGCGGACGACCAAGGACGCAGGGGGCCTAGGGACAATCAATGTCACCTGGAGGCTGCTGGGGAGAAGTTCTGACCCTCGCCCCTGGGTATGAGGCCTCCCAACTCAGCACTCAGCAGTTACAGAAGAAGGGTCTGCACACTCAGCACTCCAAGAATGAGGAACTGGACAAAAGGCAGAGGAGGGGTTTGTCCCCAGCAAAGCCCATTAAAAATCCCTGGGAGATAAAAATAGAATCTGGGCAATAAAGTCAAGTCTAACCTTTTTTATCCTTTGTGCTTTGTCTAATTTCACATGCTCCTAGGGTCCCGCATGCAGAGGTTCCACACCCGGCACTTCAGACCAGATTTCCTTGTGCAGAATGGCTGGGTCGACAACTCAGCTCCTGGGGCCCAGTGCAGACTCAGAGATATAGAGCCTGAGCTGCAGCCAACCCGGCCCTCGAGAGCTCCGCCCCCTCCCTCCCACTGACTCTGACAGGATCTCTACACAGCAGCCCAGCCCACAGCTCACGGGGTAGTGCATGCTCTCACCTCTCCATTCTCTGATCAAAATATAAAGTTTCCTTTGCTTGTGAACCAAACTCAGTCTCGATCTGTTGGCCCCAATGACACTGGGCAGGGGGACACTTGTTGGGGTCCACTCTGGAAGATCAGTAACAGAAATTGAGACTATTGTAACTTCAATGAACAGATGTGTGAGCCAAACTGTAGTTAACATAGAACAGTTTATAAGGCTCGGGTAAAATAAGATGTTTCTAACACTTCCATTTGATATTTCCATCACTTTATTATAAGCAAGTTCAGTGAAAAGGTTTGTCTTATTTGTCAGGTCAATATTAGAGAAATGAAGTGATTTCTTTCCAAGTATGTACATCTAATAATCTTGGTTAAAGCTTCAATCTTGTTTTAAATGCTTTTCCATTGAAAATGATACCTCTCTTTCAGCTACCCCATTTCTGAGAAGTATAAAATCTTATAATTTATTATTACCAAAGGGGAAAGGTGGGAGGAGGGATAAATTAACAGTTTGGGATTAACACATACACACTGCTATGTATAAAATAGATCATCAACAAGGAACTACTGTATAGCACAGGGAACTACACTCAACATTTTGCAATAACCTATAAGGGGAAATAATCGGAAAAAGAATAGATATTTTTATTGACATCATCTATCAATGACAGTTAAAGTGTAACCTAAGGGAAGCCGGTGGTGAGTGCTTCTGACGCTGAAGACTTCAATCATCTAAAGTTTGGACTCTGCCTACTTCCCAAGGCCCTTCATGAACATATGTGTAGCCATAGCTTAAAAAATTCCCCAGTTTGGGCTTAGGGGAGACACTGATTTTGAAAAAGCCCTGGTGTTCTCCTTACATGAATGGGACTCTTCCTACTACTAAAACATGTCTGTCACACCCAGAGGATGGTATACCGTCTGATCGGGAAGAGTTTGGAAAAGGCATCTCATCTCCTCATCTCCTGGTGCTCGGGTTCACCCCTCCAGCTTCTTTACTAGGAGTCTCCCCACTTGGAGATGTCAGCACTGTCAACATCCTGTTGCATACAGTTTAGAATTTGTCCAGAGGATGAAGCGGAAGGATGAGGAACAATGAGAGACAAGTCCTAGGTGTTCAGACAGGCACATGTCACTCTAATTTCCAATCAGGAAGACGAATTGACCAAAGGCTAGGGTTGCCCATGGAAACAGTATAGGGCTTGAGGAAATCCCGCTGCTTTGTGGCCAGTTCCCATAAACACAAGTTGAACAATGGAACTCAGGGGCAGTAAAATTCACAAAACTGCAGAGTTGAAAATATCCATCACTGAAAAATGTCTTGAGGAAAGTCAGAGAAAAGGACTTGTAAGCAAGGGAGAATGGCAGGAAAGGGATTTGAGGAGGTAGAAAGGACTCACCATTAAGCACAAGAAAAGGGGCTGAACATTGCCAAGATTGCAGTTGGCCAAAAAGGGTGTATGCGTTTTTTTCTGTATATATTCAAGAAAAGGGCATACACTTTTTTAGCCAACCAAACAGGTGGGCACTGGAAATCAATACTACAAAAGATATCACTTCGCATCAGTCAGAAGAGCCATCCTCATAAAGCGTAAACACCAGAAATGCAGGACAGGGCAAGGAGAAGAGGGAGCCCTGTGAGACTGATAGTGGAAATGTATATTGCCAACGGCCATTCTGGAGAAGTGTATTGTGTTTACTAACGCATCTAAAAAATGAGCTACAGAGCATAGGGCACTTGCACTCATGGGCGTATATCTTGGGAAAAACAAAAATCGAGAGGACACAGGCACCGCAATGTTTACTGCCTCTCTGTTTAAAAGATCCTCGACTAGGATATAACTTAAATGTCTCTGGAGGGAAAAAATGGATAGAGATGTGGTACTTATGTAGAGTGGAATATTACTCAGCTTGGAAATCAATGAAATATGGCCAGTTGTAACAACTCTGGTGGAGTTACGTATGATCATTCTAAGTGACATAATTCAAAAAGAAAAAGACACATATCATAAGATATCACTTAAAGGTGGAATCCAAAATGGCTACACATGAAATAAATTACAAAACAAAAACATAGTCAAATATGTAGAAAACACGCATAAGGCTGCTAAACGGGAAAGGTGGGGAGGGGTGAGGCATCATCCAGGAGGTTGAAATTAGCAAAGATACCATTCCAAATACCAAACTGATAATCAACAAGGCCTACACAGTAGCTAAAAGAACTGCACTCAGCACACTCAAGTCACTGGAAAAGAATATATACAACTGGTAAGAATCTGAAAAAGAATTTATTGATGTCTCTCTGTACGTGAATCAAGTGGATGTACAGCAACAAGAAACAGAGCTTTGAAAATCAGCTGTAACCAATATAGTAATAAATTGAAAAAAATAAACGACAGAGAGACAGAGAAAACCTCTTACAACTTTTCCTCAGGGACGGTGATGCAACATGAATTGAACACGTCTAGACCCACAGCAGGATGAGATATAAGGCTGGAAACTGTTCGTGCTAAGAGAAATATGAGGTTGGGTGAGGAAATACACACCCTTTAAAGTAATACTACCTGGTACCCATTCAATGGGTCCCAAATCTGCAGGTACAAGGGATCTTCCTACAGCTAAAACATGCATGGAAAACCCAGAGGACTGTACACCATGTGATCGGGAGATGTGTCTAAAATGCACCTCATTTATCCTCTCCTGGTGCTCCTGTTCACCATTCCAGCCACGTTACTTAGAATCTCCCCACTTGGAGAATCAGCACATTTAAACTTCTGTTTCACACATTTTGCAAATTGTGAGGAGGATGAACGGGAAGAGGGGGAACCAATGAGAGAATAGCTGTAGGGGTTTGGACGGGCACATGTCACTCTAATTTCGCATTAAGAATAAGAATTAAAAAAAGGCTCAGCCCGCCTCGCCGGAGCCAAAATAGGGCCTGAAGCAATCCTGCGGGTTTGAGGCCAGCTCACAAAAGAGCAACTTAAAAAATGGAGCTCAGGGTCACTGCAATTCACAAACCTGCAGAGTTATAAATGAAAACTAACGTCCAAAACTATGTTGAGGTAAGGCAAAGAAGAGGATCTGAATGCAAGACAGAATTACAAGAAACAAATTCAAGAGATAGATTGGACTCGTCTTTAAAGCACATGAAAAGCGGCAGAATTTCGACAATGATGCAGTTGGCCCAAAAGGGAGTATGCGTTTTTTTCTGATTATATCCAGGAAAAAACGCATATGCACCTTATGGGCAAGGAAGCAAGCAAGCAATGCAAATGTGCACAACAAAGAAGTCTCATTTCCCACTGGTCAAAAGGGCCATCCTAAAAAATTGTAAAAACCAGAAATGCAGGACAGGCTATGGAGAACAGGGAGCCTTTATACACTGATGGGCAGTCTGTGAACTGCCGAGAGCCACTCTGGAGAAGTGTATGGTGGTTCCTAAATCATCTAGAAAACAGAGCTACAGAGCATAGGACACTTCCAATCATGGAAGTATATCTAGAGAAGTCTAAAAATCAACAAGACACAAGCACACCACAGTTTAGGGCTACTCTGTTTACAAGAACCTCAACTTCAGTACACCTTAAATATCCCAGGAAAGAGAACAATAGATAAAGAAAATGTGGTACTTATGTACAATGGAATATCTCTTCACCATGAAATCAATGTAATAAGGCTAGTAGAAGGATAAAGAGTGGATTTAGGTCCGATAATACTACTTGAAATAAGTCAAACAGAAAAAGAAACATATCATAAGATATCACTTATAGAGGGAGGATAAATATGGCTACACAAGAAATGAATTACAGAACAGAACAGTGTCTCACATTTAGAAAACACACTTATGTCAGCTTAAGGGGAAAGGAGAGGTGGGGTGATGCATAAAACCAGAGTTTGAAATTAGCACAGATACCGTTCAATAAACCAAATAGGTATTAGACAAGATCTACACCCTGCTCAATGAACTGGCCTCAACACACCCTATACACCGCAGAGAAATATATCTGAGGAATAAGAATCTTAAAACCCATGTATTGATATATCTCCATAAGGGAATCAAGTGTGTGCAGAGCGGCCAAACACAGCAGTGAAAATGAGCTAAACCCCATTATAGAAATAAATTTTAAAAACAAAACGCAGAAACAATCAAAGAGAGAAAAATTCTTACAAAATTCGCTCAGGGGCTGTGATGCAACCTGGATTGACCACATATAAACCCACAGCTGGATAAGACATAAGGCTGGACACTTGGGGCTGAGAGGATAGGTGAGCTTTGGTGAGCAACTGCTGAAAGTTTAATGCAATACTTCATGCTACTCATTCCAAGGGTCCCAACACTCCAGGTTGAAGGGAATCTTCCTACAGCTAAACCATGCTTGGGAAACCCAGCGACTGGTATACCATATGATCGTGAAAGGTTTCTAAAATGCACCCCATTGTTCCTCTCCTGGGGCTCTGGATCGACATTCCAGCCACTTTACTAACAACAACCGCACATGGAGAGTCAATGCCTTTAAGTTCTGGTATCGCACAGTCTGCAGTTAGTGCGGAGGTTGAATGGGAATAGGGGGAACCAGTGAGAAAGTAGCTGTAGCGGTTTCAATGGGCACATGTCACTCTAATTTCACATCAGTAAGAAGAATTAACAAAAGGCACAGCAAGGTGCCCCAGAAGAAGAATAGGGACTGAAGGAATCCTGTGGTTATGAGGCAAGATCACAAAAATAAGAGATGAAAAATGGAGCTAAGGGCCACTGTAATTCACAAACCTGCAGAGTTATAAAGGCCAATTATTTTCCAAAAGTACATTGAGGTACGGCTATGAAGAGGCATTGAAAGCAAGGCAGAATTGCAGGAAACCAATTTCAGAAGGTACGCTGGAATTGCATGTAAAGCATAGGAAAAGAGACAGAACGTCCACAATGATGCACTTGGCCAAAAAGGGCGTATGCGTTTTTTCCTGAATATATTCAGGAAAAATTCATATGCACTTTTTCACCAACCAAGCAAGCTTGCAAAGAAAATCTGCACTACAATGAAGTCTCACTGCCCCCCCGGTCAAAAGGGCCATCTGAAAAAAGTGTAAAATCCAGAAAGGCAGGACAGGCCATGGAGAACTGGGAGCCTTGTTATGCTGATGGGCGGGATGTAAATTGCCAACAGCCACTCTGGAGAAGTGTATGGTGTTTCCTGAAACATCTAAAAAACAAAGCAACAGAGCCTAGGGCACTTCGACTTATGGTCCTATAGCTTAGGGAAATTAAAATCAAAATGACACAGCCACCCCAATGTTTGGGACGGCTCTGTTTACAAGAACCTCGTTTACGGTACAAGTTCAATACCGCAGAAAGCGAAAAATGGATAAAGAAGTTGTGGTACTTACGTACAAGGCAATATCACTCAGCAATGAAACCTATGTCATCAGGCAAGTAGCAGCATAATGAGTGGATTCAGCTACGATGATTCTAAGTGAAATACGTCACACAGAAAAGGAAACATCCTAAGATATCACTACTACACGGAATGTAAACTTGGCTACACAGGAACTGAATTACAAAACAGAACAGGGTCTCAAATGTAGAAAACCAACTTATGCTTGCTTAAGGGGAAAGGTGAGTTGGGGTGCTGCATAAAACCAGAGATTGAAATTAGAACAGATGCTGTTCCATAAGCCAACTATGTAATAGACAAGAGCTACTCCTTGCTCAACGAAGTGGACTCAACACCCCATATTAAACGCCTAAGAATATACCTGACTACTAAGAATCTTAAAACCTATGGAATTATATGTCTCCGAAAGAGAATCAAGCGTGTGTACAGTGGCATAAACGCAGCAGTGATAGGATTGGTGAGGTTCGGTGAGCAAATGCAGACCCTTTGAAGTCATATTGCATGGTACCCATTCCATGGGTCTCAACTCTCCAGGTTTAAGGGATTCTTCCTTCAGCTAAAACATGCATGGGGAACCCAGACTATGATCCACCGTGTGATCGGGAAACGTGTTCAAATGTGTCTCAGTTTTCGTCCCCTGGTCCTCGGGTGCAACATTCCAGACGCTTTACTAACACTCTCCCCAATTGGAGAGTCAACGCCTTTGACCTCCTGTTTGACCCAGTTTGCAATTCCTGCGTAAGATGAACAGGAATAGGGAGAACTACTGAGAGACTAGCTGGAGGTGTCTGGACGGGAAAATTTAACTCTCATTTCCCACCAGGAAGAGGAATTAACCAAAGGCTCAGTGTGCCATGCCTGAACCACACTAGGGCTTGAAGCAATCCTGCAGTGTTACGGCCAGCTCACAAGAAAGCGAGTTGAAGAAAGGAGGTCAGGGGCACTGTCATTCACAAACCGTCAGAGTTCTAAATGACAGCTATCGTCCAAAAATATATTGAAGTAAGGCTGCCAAGTGGACTTCAAAGCGGGGCAGAATTGCAGGAAACCGATTTCAGGAGGTAGACTGGAATTGCATGTAAAGCATAGGAAAAGGGGCAGAACTTCCACAATGATGCACTTGGCCATAAAGGGCGTATACGTTTTTTCCTGAATATATTCAGGAAAAAACGCATACGCCCTTTTTGGCCAACCAAGCAAGCTTGCAAAGGAAATCTGCACTACAATGAAGTCTCACTGCCCCCCAGTCAAAAGGGCCATCTGAAAAAAGTGTAAAATCCAGAAGGGCAGGACAGGCCATGGAGAACTGGGAGCCTTGTTATGCTGACGGGCGGGACGTAAATTGCCAACAGCCACTCTGGAGAAGTGTATGGTGTTTCCTGAAACATCTAAAAAACAAAGCAACAGAGCCTAGGGCACTTCCACTTATGGTCCTATAGCTTAGGGAAATTAAAATCAAAAAGACACAGCCACCCCAAAGTTTGGGACGGCTCTGTTTATAAGAACCTCCTTTACGGAACAAGTTCAGTATAACAGAAAGCGAAAAATGGATAAAGAAGTTGTGGTGCTTACGTACAATGCAATATCACTCAACAATGAAATCTATGTCATCAGGCCCATAGCAGCATAATGAGTGGATTCAGATACGATGATTCTAAGTGAAATAAGTCGCACAGAAAAGGAAACATCATAAGATATCACTACTACACGGAATGTAAACTTGGCTACACAGGAACTGAATTACAAAACAGAACAGGGTCTCAAATGTAGAAAACCAACTTATGCTTGCTTAAGGGGAATGGTGAGTTGGGGTGCTGCATAAAACCAGAGATTGAAATTAGCACAGATACCATTCCATAAGCCAAATATGTAATAGACAAGAGCTACTCCTTGCTCAACGAAGTGGACTCAACACCCCATATTAAACGCCTAAGAATATACCTGACTAGTAAGAATCTTAAAACCTATGGATTTATATGTCTCCAAAAGAGAATCAAGAGTGTGTACAGCGGCATAAACGCAGCAGTGATAGGATTGGTGAGGTTCGGTGAGCAAATGCAGACCCTTTGAAGTCATATTGCATGGTACCCATTCCATGGGTCTCAACTCTCCAGGTTTAAGGGATTCTTCCTTCAGCTAAAACATGCATGTGGAACCCAGAGTATGATCCACCTTGTGATCGGGAAACATGTTCAAATGTGTCTCAGTTTTCATCCCCTGGTACTTGGGTGCAACATTCCAGACGCTTTACTAACACTCTCCCACTTGGAGCGTCAGTGCCTTAAACCTCCTGTTTGGCCCAGTTTGCAATTTATGTGGAAAATGAACAGGAATAGGGAGAACCAATGAGAGACTAGCTGGAGGTGTCTGGACTGGCAAATTTAACTCTCATTTCCCACCAGGAAGAGGAATTAACCAAAAGCTCAGCGTGCTATGCCGGAACCACACTAGGGCCTGAAGCAATCCTGCGGTGTTGCGGCCAGCTCACAAGAAAGTGAGTTGAAGAAAGGAGCTCAGGGGCACTGTAATTGACAAACCTGCAGAGTTATAAATGACAGCTATCGTCCAAAAGTATATTGAAGTAAGGCTGCCACGTGGAGTTGAAAGCGGGGCAGAATTGCAGGAAACCGATTTCAGGAGGTAGACTGGAATTGCATGTAAAGCATAGGAAAAGAGGCAGAACGTCCACAATGATGCACTCGGCCAAAAAGGGCGTATTTAGGAAAAAACACAGACGCTCTTTTTGGCCAACCAAGGAGGCTTGCAAGGGAAATCTGCATACATTGAAGTCTCACTGCCCCCCGCTCAAAAGGGCCATCTGAAAAAAGTGTAGAATCCAGAAAGGCAGGACAGGCCATGGAGAACTGGGATCCTTGTTATGCTGCTGGGCAGGATGTAAATTGCCAACAGCCACTCTGGAGAAGTGTATGGTGTTTCCTGAAACATCTAAGAAACAAAGCAACAGAGCGTAGGGCACTTCCACTTATGGTCCTATAGCTTAGGGAAATTAAAATCAAAAAGACACAGCCACCCCAAAGTTTGGGATGGCTCTGTTTACAAGAACGTCGTTTACGGTACAAGTTCAATATCACAGAAAGTGAAAAATGGATAAAGAAGGTGTGGTACTTACGTACAATGCAATATCCCTCAGCAATGAAATCTATGTCATCAGGCCCGTAACAGGATAATGAATGCATTCAGGTACGATGATTCTAAGTGAAATAAGTCGCACAGAAAAAGAAACATCATAAGATATCACTACTACACGAAATGTAAACTTGGCTACACAGGAACTGAATTACAAAAGAGAACAGGGCCTCAAATGTAGAAAACCAACTTATGCTTGCTTAAGGGGAAAGGTGAGTTGGAGTGCTGCATAAAACCAGAGACTGAAATTAGCACAGATACCATTCCATAAGCCAAATATGTAATAGACAAGAGCTACTCCTTGCTCAACGAAGTGGACTCAACACCCCATATTAAACGCCTCAGAATATACCTGACTAGTAAGAATCTTAAAACCTATGGATTTATATGTCTCCGAAAGAGAATCAAGCATGTGTACAGCAGCATAAACGCAGCAGTGATAGGATTGGTGAGGTTCGGTGAGCAAATGCAGACCCTATGAAGTCATATTGCATGGTACCCATTCCATGGGTCTCAACTCTCCAGGTTTAAGGGATTCTTCCTTCAGCTAAAACATGCATGTGGAACCCAGAGCATGATCCAGCGTGTGATCGGGAAATGTGTTCAAATGTGTCTCGGTTTTCATCCCCTGGTACTCGGGTGCAACATTCCAGAAGCTTTACTAAAACTCTCCCCACTTAGAGAGTCAGTGCCTTTAACCTCCTGTTTGGCCCAGTTTGAAATTTCTACGGAAAATGAACAGTAATAGGGAGAACCAATGAGAGACTAGCTGGAGGTGTCTGGACGGGCAAATTTAACTCTCATTTCCCACCAGGAAGAGGAATTAACCAAAGGCTCAGCGTGTCATGCCTGAACCACACTAGGGTCTGAAGCAATCCTGCGGTGTTGCGGCCAGCGCACAAGAAAGCGAGTTGAAGAAACGAGCTCAGGGGCACTGTAATTCACAAACATGCAGAGTTATAAATGAGAGATTTCGTCCAAAAATATATTGAAGTAAGCCTGCCAAGAGGACTTGAAAGCGGGGCAGAATTGCAGGAAACCGATTTCAGGAGGTAGACTGGAATTGCATGTAAAGCATAGGAAAAGAGACAGAACGTCCACAATGATGCTCTTGTCTAGACTGGAATTGCATGTAAAGCATAGGAAAAGAGACAGAACGTCCACAATGATGCACTTGGCCAAAAAGAGTGTATACATTTTTTCCTGAATATATTCAGGAAAAAAACGCATAAGCACTTTTTGGCCAACCAAGCAAGCTTGCAAAGGAAATCTGCACTACAATGAAGTCTCACTGCGCCCCAGTCAAAAGGGCCATCTGAAAAAAGTGTAAAATCCAGAAAGGCAGGACAGGCCATGGAGAACTGGGAGCGTTGTTATGCTGATGGGCAGGATATAAATTGCCAACAGCCACTCTGGAGAAGTGTATGGTGTTTCCTGAAACATCTTCAAAACAAAGCAACAGAGCCTAGGGCACTACCACTTATGGTCCTATAGCTTAGGGAAATTAAAATCAAAAAGACACAGCCACCCCAAAGTTTGGGACGGCTCTGTTTACAAGAACCTCGTTTACGGTACTAGTTCAATATCACAGAAAGCGAAAAATGGATAAAGAAGTTGTGGTACTTACGTACAATGCAATATCATTCAGCAATGAAATCTATGTCATCAGTCCCGTAGCAGCATAATGAGTGGATTCAGGTACGATGATTCTAAGTGAAATAAGTCGCACAGAAAAAGAAACATCATAAGATATTACTACTACACGGAATGTAAACTTGGCTACAAAAGAACTGAATTACAAAACTGAACAGGGTCTCAAATGTAGAAAACCAACTTATACTTGCTTAAGGGGAAAGGTGAGTTGGGGTGCTGCATAAAACCAGAGATTGAAATAAGCACAGATACCGTTCCATAAGCCAAATATGTAATAGACAAGAGCTACTCCTTGCTCAACGAAGTGGACTCAACACCCCATATTAAACGCCTAAGAATATACCTGACTAGTAAGAATCTTAAAACCTATGGATATATATGTCTCCTAAAGAGAATCAAGTGTGTGTACAGCGGCATAAACGCAGCAGTGATAGGATTGGTGAGGTTCGGTGAGCAAATGCAGACCCTTTGAAGTCATATTGCATGGTACCCATTCCATGGGTCTCAACTCTCCAGGTTTAAGGGATTCTTCCTTCAGCCTAAACTTGCATGTGGTACCCAGAGTATGATCCACCGTGTGATCGGGAAACATGTTCAAATGTGTCTCAGTTTTCATCCCCTGGTACTTGGGTGCAACATTCCAGACGCTTTACTAACACTCTCCCACTTGGAGCGTCAGTGCCTTAAACCTCCTGTTTGGCCCAGTTTGCAATTTATGTGGAAAATGAACAGGAATAGGGAGAACCAATGAGAGACTAGCTGGAGGTGTCTGGACTGGCAAATTTAACTCTCATTTCCCACCAGGAAGAGGAATTAACCAAAAGCTCAGCGTGCTATGCCGGAACCACACTAGGGCCTGAAGCAATCCTGCGGTGTTGCGGCCAGCTCACAAGAAAGCGAGTTGAAGAAAGGA
Source organism: Delphinus delphis (assembly GCF_949987515.2). Lineage (NCBI taxonomy): Eukaryota > Metazoa > Chordata > Mammalia > Artiodactyla > Delphinidae > Delphinus > Delphinus delphis. The sequence continues at coordinate 81,276 of NW_027192780.1, forward strand.
GCTCAGGGGCACTGTAATTCACAAACCTGCAGAGTTATAAATGACAGCTATCGTCCAAAAATATATTGAAGTAAGGCTGCCACGTGGAGTTGAAAGCGGGGCAGAATTGCAGGAAACCGATTTCAGGAGGTAGACTGGAATTGCATGTAAAGCATAGGAAAAGAGGCAGAACGTCCACAATGATGCACTCGGCCAAAAAGGGCGTATTTAGGAAAAAACACAGACGCTCTTTTTGGCCAACCAAGGAGGCTTGCAAGGGAAATCTGCATACATTGAAGTCTCACTGCCCCCCGCTCAAAAGGGCCATCTGAAAATAGTGTAAAATCTAGAAAGGCAGGACAGGCCATGGAGAACTGGGATCCTTGTTATGCTGCTGGGCAGGATGTAAATTGCCAACAGCCACTCTGGAGAAGTGTATGGTGTTTCCTGAAACATCTAAGAAACAAAGCAACAGAGCCTAGGGCACTACCACTTATGGTCCTATAGCTTAGGGAAATTAAAATCAAAAAGACACAGCCACCCCAAAGTTTGGGACGGCTCTGTTTACAAGAACGTCGTTTACGGTACAAGTTCAATATCACAGAAAGCGAAAAATGGATAAAGAAGGTGTGGTACTTACGTACAATGCAATATCCCTCAGCAATGAAATCTATGTCATCAGGCCCATAACAGGATAATGAATGCATTCAGGTACGATGATTCTAAGTGAAATAAGTCGCACAGAAAAAGAAACATCATAAGATATCACTACTACACGAAATGTAAACTTGGCTACACAGGAACTGAATTACAAAACAGAACAGGGGCTCAAATGTAGAAAACCAACTTATGCTTGCTTAAGGGGAAAGGTGAGTTGGAGTGCTGCATAAAACCAGAGACTGAAATTAGCACAGATACCGTTCCATAAGCCAAATATGTAATAGACAAGAGCTACTCCTTGCTCAACGAAGTGGACTCAACACCCCATATTAAACGCCTCAGAATATACCTGACTAGTAAGAATCTTAAAACCTATGGATTTATATGTCTCCGAAAGAGAATCAAGCATGTGTACAGCAGCATAAACGCAGCAGTGATAGGATTGGTGAGGTTTGGTGAGCAAATGCAGACCCTATGAAGTCAGATTGCATGGTACCCATTCCATGGGTCTCAACTCTCCAGGTTTAAGGGATTCTTCCTTCAGCTAAAACATGCATGTGGAACCCAGAGCATGATCCAGCGTGTGATCGGGAAATGTCTTCAAATGTGTCTCGGTTTTCGTCCCCTGGTACTCGGGTGCAACATTCCAGAAGCTTTACTAAAACTCTCCCCACTTAGAGAGTCAGTGCCTTTAACCTCCTGTTTGGCCCAGTTTGAAATTTCTACGGAAAATGAACAGTAATAGGGAGAACCAATGAGAGACTAGCTGGAGGTGTCTGGACGGGCAAATTTAACTCTCATTTCCCACCAGGAAGAGGAATTAACCAAAGGCTCAGCGTGCCATGCCTGAACCACACTAGGGTCTGAAGCAATCCTGCGGTGTTGCGGCCAGCTCACAAGAAAGCGAGTTGAAGAAAGGAGCTCAGGGGCACTGTCAATCACAAACCTGCAGAGTTATAAATGAGAGATTTCGTCCAAAAATATATTGAAGTAAGCCTGCCAAGAGGACTTGAAAGCGGAGCAGAATTGCAGGAAACCGATTTCAGGAGGTAGACTGGAATTGCATGTAAAGCATAGGAAAAGAGACAGAACGTCCACAATGATGCTCTTGTCTAGAGTGGAATTGCATGTAAAGCATAGGAAAAGAGACAGAACGTCCACAATGATGCACTTGGCCAAAAAGAGTGTATACGTTTTTTCCTGAATATATTCAGGAAAAAAACGCATAAGCACTTTTTGGCCAACCAAGCAAGCTTGCAAAGGAAATCTGCACTACAAATAAGTCTCACTGCGCCCCGGTCAAAAGGGCCATCTGAATAAAGTGTAAAATCCAGAAAGGCAGGACAGGCCATGGAGAACTGGGAGCCTTGTTATGCTGATGGGCAGGATATAAATTGCCAACAGCCACTCTGGAGAAGTGTATGGTGTTTCCTGAAACATCTTCAAAACAAAGCAACAGAGCCTAGGGCACTTCCACTTATGGAACTATAGCTTAGGGAAATTAAAATCAAAAAGACACAGCCACCCCAAAGTTTGGGACGGCTCTGTTTACAAGAACCTCGTTTATGGTACAAGTTCAATATCACAGAAAGCGAAAAATGGATAAAGAAGTTGTGGTACTTACGTACAATGCAATATAATTCAGCAATGAAATCTATGTCATCAGTCCCGTAGCAGCATAATGAGTGGATTCAGGTACGATGATTCTAAGTGAAATAAGTCGCAAAGAAAAATAAACATCATAAGATATCACTAATACACGGAATGAAAACTTGGCTAAACAGGAACTGAATTACAGAACAGAACAGGGTCTCAAATTTAGAAAACCAACTTATGCTTGCTTAAGGGGAAAGGGGAGTTGGGGTGCTGCATAAAACCAGAGATTGAAATGAGCACAGATAAAGTTCCTTAAGCCAAATATGGAATAGACAAGAGCTACTCCTTGCTCAACGAAATGGACTCAACACCCCATATTAAACGCCTAAGAATGTACCTGACTAGTAAGTATCTTAAAACCTATGGATTGCTATGTCTCCAAAAGAGAATGAAGCATGTGTACAGGGGCATAAACGCAGCAGTGATAGGATTGGAGAGGTTCGGTGAGCAAATGAAGACCCTTTGAAGTCATATTGCATGGTACCCATTCCACGGGTTTCAACTACCCAGGTTTAAGGTATTCTTTCTTCAGCTAAAACATGCATGTGGAACCTAGAGTATGATCAACCATGTGATCGGGAGACGTGTTCAAATATGTCTCAGTTTTCGTACCCTGGTACTCGGGTGCAACATTCCAGACGCTTTACTAACACTCTCCCGACTTGTAGAGTCAGTCCCTTTAACCTCCTGTTTGGCCCAGTTTGCAATTTCTGCAGAAGATGAACAGGAATAGCGAGAACCAATGAGAGACTAGCTGGAGGTGTCTGGACGGGCAAATTTAACTCTCATTTCCCACCAGGAAGAGGAAATAACCAAAGGCTCAGCGTGCCGTGCCGGAACCAGATTAGGGCCTGATGCCATCCTGCAGTGTTGCGGCCAGCTCAAAAGGAAGCGAGTTGAAGAAAGGAGCTCAGGGACACTCTAATTCACAAACCTGCAGAGTTATAAATGACAGCTATCGTCCAAAAATATACTGACGTAAGGCTACCAAGAGGACTTGAAATAGGGGCAGAATTGCAGGAAACCGATTTCAGGAGGTAGACTGGAATTGCATTGAAAGCATAGGAAAAGAGGCAGAACGTCCACAATGATGCACTTGGCCAAAAAGGGCGTATGCGTTTTTTCCTGAATATATTCAGGAAAGAACGCATACGCCCTTTTTGGTCAACCAAGCAAGCTTGCAAAGGAAATCTGCACTACAGTGAAGTCTCACTTCCCCGCGGTCAAAAGGGCCATCTGAAAAAAGTGTAAAATCCAGAAAGGCAGGACAGGCCATGGAGAACTGGGAGCCTTGTTATGCTGATGTGCGGGATGTAAATTGCCAACAGACACTCGGGAGAAGTGTATGGTGTTTCCTGAAACATCTAAAAAACAAAGGAACAGAGCCTAGGGCACTTCCACTTATGATCCTATAGCTTAGGGAAATTAAAATCAAAAAGACACAGCCACCCCAAAGTTTGGGACGGCTCTGTTTACAAGAACCTCGTTTACCGTACAAGTTCAATATCACAGAAAGTGAAAAATCTATAAAGTAGTTGTGGTACTCACGTACAATGCAATATCACTCAGCAATGAAATCTATGTCATCAGGCCCTTAGGAGCACAATGAGTGGATTCAGGTACGATGATTCTAACTGAAATAAGTCACACAGAAAAAGAAACATCATAAGATATCACTAATACACGGAATGTAATTTTGGCTACACAGGAACTGAATTCCAAAACAGAACAGGGTCTCAAATTTAGAAAACCAACTTATGCTTGCTTAAGGGGAAAGGGGAGTTGGGGTGCTGCATAAAACCAGAGATTGAAATGAGCACAGATAAAGTTGCTTAAGCCAAATATGGAATAGACAAGAGCTACTCCTTGCTCAACGAAATGGACTCAACACCCCATATTAAACGCCTAAGAATGTACCTGACTAGTAAGTATCTTAAAACCTATGGATTGCTATGTCTCCAAAAGAGAATCAAGCATGTGTACAGGGGCATAAACGCAGCAGTGATAGGATTGGAGAGGTTCGGTGAGCAAATGAAGACCCTTTGAAGTCATATTGCATGGTACCCATTCCACAGGTTTCAACTACCCAGGTTTAAGGTATTCTTTCTTCAGCTAAAACATGCATGTGGAACCTAGAGTATGATCAACCATGTGATCGGGAGACGTGTTCAAATATGTCTCAGTTTTCGTACCCTGGTACTCGGGTGCAACATTCCAGACGCTTTACTAACACTCTCCCGACTTGTAGAGTCAGTCCCTTTAACCTCCTGTTTGGCCCAGTTTGCAATTTCTGCAGAAGATGAACAGGAATAGCGAGAACCAATGAGAGACTAGCTGGAGGTGTCTGGACGGGCAAATTTAACTCTCATTTCCCACCAGGAAGAGGAAATAACCAAAGGCTCAGCGTGCCGTGCCAGAACCAGATTAGGGCCTGATGCCATCCTGCAGTGTTGCGGCCAGCTCAAAAGGAAGCGAGTTGAAGAAAGGAGCTCAGGGACACTCTAATTCACAAACCTGCAGAGTTATAAATGACAGCTATCGTCCAAAAATATACTGACGTAAGGCTACCAAGAGGACTTGAAAGAGGGGCAGAATTGCAGGAAACCGATTTCAGGAGGTAGACTGGAATTGCATTGAAAGCATAGGAAAAGAGGCAGAACGTCCACAATGATGCACTCGGCCAAAAAGGGCGTATTTAGGAAAAAACACAGACGCTCTTTTTGGCCAACCAAGGAGGCTTGCAAGGGAAATCTGCATACATTGAAGTCTCACTGCCCCCCGCTCAAAAGGGCCATCTGAAAATAGTGTAAAATCTAGAAAGGCAGGACAGGCCATGGAGAACTGGGATCCTTGTTATGCTGCTGGGCAGGATGTAAATTGCCAACAGCCACTCTGGAGAAGTGTATGGTGTTTCCTGAAACATCTAAGAAACAAAGCAACAGAGCCTAGGGCACTACCACTTATGGTCCTATAGCTTAGGGAAATTAAAATCAAAAAGACACAGCCACCCCAAAGTTTGGGACGGCTCTGTTTACAAGAACGTCGTTTACGGTACAAGTTCAATATCACAGAAAGCGAAAAATGGATAAAGAAGGTGTGGTACTTACGTACAATGCAATATCCCTCAGCAATGAAATCTATGTCATCAGGCCCATAACAGGATAATGAATGCATTCAGGTACGATGATTCTAAGTGAAATAAGTCGCACAGAAAAAGAAACATCATAAGATATCACTACTACACGAAATGTAAACTTGGCTACACAGGAACTGAATTACAAAACAGAACAGGGGCTCAAATGTAGAAAACCAACTTATGCTTGCTTAAGGGGAAAGGTGAGTTGGAGTGCTGCATAAAACCAGAGACTGAAATTAGCACAGATACCGTTCCATAAGCCAAATATGTAATAGACAAGAGCTACTCCTTGCTCAACGAAGTGGACTCAACACCCCATATTAAACGCCTCAGAATATACCTGACTAGTAAGAATCTTAAAACCTATGGATTTATATGTCTCCGAAAGAGAATCAAGCATGTGTACAGCAGCATAAACGCAGCAGTGATAGGATTGGTGAGGTTTGGTGAGCAAATGCAGACCCTATGAAGTCAGATTGCATGGTACCCATTCCATGGGTCTCAACTCTCCAGGTTTAAGGGATTCTTCCTTCAGCTAAAACATGCATGTGGAACCCAGAGCATGATCCAGCGTGTGATCGGGAAATGTCTTCAAATGTGTCTCGGTTTTCGTCCCCTGGTACTCGGGTGCAACATTCCAGAAGCTTTACTAAAACTCTCCCCACTTAGAGAGTCAGTGCCTTTAACCTCCTGTTTGGCCCAGTTTGAAATTTCTACGGAAAATGAACAGTAATAGGGAGAACCAATGAGAGACTAGCTGGAGGTGTCTGGACGGGCAAATTTAACTCTCATTTCCCACCAGGAAGAGGAATTAACCAAAGGCTCAGCGTGCCATGCCTGAACCACACTAGGGTCTGAAGCAATCCTGCGGTGTTGCGGCCAGCTCACAAGAAAGCGAGTTGAAGAAAGGAGCTCAGGGGCACTGTCAATCACAAACCTGCAGAGTTATAAATGAGAGATTTCGTCCAAAAATATATTGAAGTAAGCCTGCCAAGAGGACTTGAAAGCGGAGCAGAATTGCAGGAAACCGATTTCAGGAGGTAGACTGGAATTGCATGTAAAGCATAGGAAAAGAGACAGAACGTCCACAATGATGCTCTTGTCTAGAGTGGAATTGCATGTAAAGCATAGGAAAAGAGACAGAACGTCCACAATGATGCACTTGGCCAAAAAGAGTGTATACGTTTTTTCCTGAATATATTCAGGAAAAAAACGCATAAGCACTTTTTGGCCAACCAAGCAAGCTTGCAAAGGAAATCTGCACTACAAATAAGTCTCACTGCGCCCCGGTCAAAAGGGCCATCTGAATAAAGTGTAAAATCCAGAAAGGCAGGACAGGCCATGGAGAACTGGGAGCCTTGTTATGCTGATGGGCAGGATATAAATTGCCAACAGCCACTCTGGAGAAGTGTATGGTGTTTCCTGAAACATCTTCAAAACAAAGCAACAGAGCCTAGGGCACTTCCACTTATGGAACTATAGCTTAGGGAAATTAAAATCAAAAAGACACAGCCACCCCAAAGTTTGGGACGGCTCTGTTTACAAGAACCTCGTTTATGGTACAAGTTCAATATCACAGAAAGCGAAAAATGGATAAAGAAGTTGTGGTACTTACGTACAATGCAATATAATTCAGCAATGAAATCTATGTCATCAGTCCCGTAGCAGCATAATGAGTGGATTCAGGTACGATGATTCTAAGTGAAATAAGTCGCAAAGAAAAATAAACATCATAAGATATCACTAATACACGGAATGAAAACTTGGCTAAACAGGAACTGAATTACAGAACAGAACAGGGTCTCAAATTTAGAAAACCAACTTATGCTTGCTTAAGGGGAAAGGGGAGTTGGGGTGCTGCATAAAACCAGAGATTGAAATGAGCACAGATAAAGTTCCTTAAGCCAAATATGGAATAGACAAGAGCTACTCCTTGCTCAACGAAATGGACTCAACACCCCATATTAAACGCCTAAGAATGTACCTGACTAGTAAGTATCTTAAAACCTATGGATTGCTATGTCTCCAAAAGAGAATGAAGCATGTGTACAGGGGCATAAACGCAGCAGTGATAGGATTGGAGAGGTTCGGTGAGCAAATGAAGACCCTTTGAAGTCATATTGCATGGTACCCATTCCACGGGTTTCAACTACCCAGGTTTAAGGTATTCTTTCTTCAGCTAAAACATGCATGTGGAACCTAGAGTATGATCAACCATGTGATCGGGAGACGTGTTCAAATATGTCTCAGTTTTCGTACCCTGGTACTCGGGTGCAACATTCCAGACGCTTTACTAACACTCTCCCGACTTGTAGAGTCAGTCCCTTTAACCTCCTGTTTGGCCCAGTTTGCAATTTCTGCAGAAGATGAACAGGAATAGCGAGAACCAATGAGAGACTAGCTGGAGGTGTCTGGACGGGCAAATTTAACTCTCATTTCCCACCAGGAAGAGGAAATAACCAAAGGCTCAGCGTGCCGTGCCGGAACCAGATTAGGGCCTGATGCCATCCTGCAGTGTTGCGGCCAGCTCAAAAGGAAGCGAGTTGAAGAAAGGAGCTCAGGGACACTCTAATTCACAAACCTGCAGAGTTATAAATGACAGCTATCGTCCAAAAATATACTGACGTAAGGCTACCAAGAGGACTTGAAATAGGGGCAGAATTGCAGGAAACCGATTTCAGGAGGTAGACTGGAATTGCATTGAAAGCATAGGAAAAGAGGCAGAACGTCCACAATGATGCACTTGGCCAAAAAGGGCGTATGCGTTTTTTCCTGAATATATTCAGGAAAGAACGCATACGCCCTTTTTGGTCAACCAAGCAAGCTTGCAAAGGAAATCTGCACTACAGTGAAGTCTCACTTCCCCGCGGTCAAAAGGGCCATCTGAAAAAAGTGTAAAATCCAGAAAGGCAGGACAGGCCATGGAGAACTGGGAGCCTTGTTATGCTGATGTGCGGGATGTAAATTGCCAACAGACACTCGGGAGAAGTGTATGGTGTTTCCTGAAACATCTAAAAAACAAAGGAACAGAGCCTAGGGCACTTCCACTTATGATCCTATAGCTTAGGGAAATTAAAATCAAAAAGACACAGCCACCCCAAAGTTTGGGACGGCTCTGTTTACAAGAACCTCGTTTACCGTACAAGTTCAATATCACAGAAAGTGAAAAATCTATAAAGTAGTTGTGGTACTCACGTACAATGCAATATCACTCAGCAATGAAATCTATGTCATCAGGCCCTTAGGAGCACAATGAGTGGATTCAGGTACGATGATTCTAACTGAAATAAGTCACACAGAAAAAGAAACATCATAAGATATCACTAATACACGGAATGTAATTTTGGCTACACAGGAACTGAATTCCAAAACAGAACAGGGTCTCAAATTTAGAAAACCAACTTATGCTTGCTTAAGGGGAAAGGGGAGTTGGGGTGCTGCATAAAACCAGAGATTGAAATGAGCACAGATAAAGTTGCTTAAGCCAAATATGGAATAGACAAGAGCTACTCCTTGCTCAACGAAATGGACTCAACACCCCATATTAAACGCCTAAGAATGTACCTGACTAGTAAGTATCTTAAAACCTATGGATTGCTATGTCTCCAAAAGAGAATCAAGCATGTGTACAGGGGCATAAACGCAGCAGTGATAGGATTGGAGAGGTTCGGTGAGCAAATGAAGACCCTTTGAAGTCATATTGCATGGTACCCATTCCACAGGTTTCAACTACCCAGGTTTAAGGTATTCTTTCTTCAGCTAAAACATGCATGTGGAACCTAGAGTATGATCAACCATGTGATCGGGAGACGTGTTCAAATATGTCTCAGTTTTCGTACCCTGGTACTCGGGTGCAACATTCCAGACGCTTTACTAACACTCTCCCGACTTGTAGAGTCAGTCCCTTTAACCTCCTGTTTGGCCCAGTTTGCAATTTCTGCAGAAGATGAACAGGAATAGCGAGAACCAATGAGAGACTAGCTGGAGGTGTCTGGACGGGCAAATTTAACTCTCATTTCCCACCAGGAAGAGGAAATAACCAAAGGCTCAGCGTGCCGTGCCAGAACCAGATTAGGGCCTGATGCCATCCTGCAGTGTTGCGGCCAGCTCAAAAGGAAGCGAGTTGAAGAAAGGAGCTCAGGGACACTCTAATTCACAAACCTGCAGAGTTATAAATGACAGCTATCGTCCAAAAATATACTGACGTAAGGCTACCAAGAGGACTTGAAAGAGGGGCAGAATTGCAGGAAACCGATTTCAGGAGGTAGACTGGAATTGCATTGAAAGCATAGGAAAAGAGGCAGAACGTCCACAATGATGCACTTGGCCAAAAAGGGCGTATGCGTTCTTTCCTGAATATATTCAGGAAAGAACGCATACGCCCTTTTTGGTCAACCAAGCAAGCTTGCAAAGGAAATCTGCACTACAGTGAAGTCTCACTTCCCCCCGGTCAAAAGGGCCATCTGAAAAAAGTGTAAAATCCAGAAAGGCAGGACAGGCCATGGAGAACTGGGAGCCTTGTTATGCTGATGTGCGGGATGTAAATTGCCAACAGACACTCGGGAGAAGTGTATGGTGTTTCCTGAAACATCTAAAAAACAAAGCAACAGAGCCTAGGGCACTTCCACTTATGATCCTATAGCTTAGGGAAATTAAAATCAAAAAGACACAGCCACCCCAAAGTTTGGGACGGCTCTGTTTACAAGAACCTCGTTTACCGTACAAGTTCAATATCACAGAAAGTGAAAAATCTATAAAGTAGTTGTGGTACTCACGTACAATGCAATATCACTCAGCAATGAAATCTATGTCATCAGGCCCTTAGGAGCACAATGAGTGGATTCAGGTATGATGATTCTAACTGAAATAAGTCACACAGAAAAAGAAACATCATAAGATATCAGTAATACACGGAATATAAACTTGGCTACACAGGAACTGAATTACAGAACAGAACAGGGTCTCACATTTAGAAAACCAACTTATGCTTGCTTAAGGGGAAAGGTGAGTTGGGGTGCTGCATAAAACCAGATATTGAAATGAGCAAAGATAAAGTTCCTTAAGCCAAATATGGAATAGATAAGAGATACTCCTTGCTCAACGAAATGGACTCAACACCGCATATTAAACACCTAAGAATGTAGCTGACTAGTAAGTATCTTAAAACCTATGGATTGCTATGTCTCCGAAAGAGAATCAAGCATCTGTACAGGGGCATAAACGCAGCAGTGATAGGATTGGAGAGGTTCGGTGAGCAAATGAAGACCCTTTGAAGTCATATTGCATGGTACCCATTCCACGGGTTTCAACTACCCAGGTTTAAGGTATTCTTCCTTCAGCTAAAACATGCATGTGGAACCTAGAGCATGATCAACCATGTGATAGGGAGACGTGTTCAAATATGTCTCAGTTTTCGTACCCCGGTACTCGGGTCCAACATTCCAGACGCTCTACTAACACTCTCCCGACTTGGGGAGTCAGTCCCTTTAACCTCCTGTTTGGCCCAGTTTGCAATTTCTGTGGAAGATGAACAGGAATAGCGAGAACCAATGAGAGACTAGCTGGAGGTGTCTGGACGGGCAAATTTAACTCTCATTTCCCACCAGGAAGAGGAATTAACCAAATGCTCAGCGTGCCGTGCCGGAACCAGATTAGGGCCTGAAGCCATCCTGCGGTGTTGTGGCCAGGTCACAAGAAAGCGAGTTGAAGAAAGGAGCTCAGGGGCACTGTAACTCAGAAACCTGCAGAGTTATAAATGACAGCTATCGTCCAAAAATATACTGAAGTAAGGCTGCCAAGAGGACTTGAAAGCGGGGCAGAATTGCAGGAAACCGATTTCAGGAGGTAGACTGGAATTGCATTGAAAGCATAGGAAAAGAGGCAGAATGTCCACAATGATGCACTTGGCCAAAAAGGGCGTATGCGTTTTTTCGTGAATATATTCAGGAAAAAACGCATACGCCCTTTTTGGCCAACCAAGCAAGCTTGCAAAGGAAATCTGCACTACAATGAAGTCTCACTTCACCCCGGTCAAAAGGGCCATCTGAAAAAAGTGTAAAATCCAGAAAGGCAGGACAGGCCATGGAGAACTGGGAGCCTTGTTATGCTGATGGGCGGGATGTAAATTGCCATCAGACACTCGGGAGAAGTGTATGGTGTTTCCTGAAACATCTAAAAAACAAAGCAACAGAGCCTAGGGCACTTCCACTTATGGTCCTATAGCTTAGGGAAATTAAAATCAAAAAGACACAGCCACCCCAAAGTTTGGGACGCCTCTGTTTACAGGAACCTCGATTACCGTACAAGTTCAACATTGCAGAAAGTGAAAAATGGATAAAGAAGTTGTGGTATTTACTTACAAAGCAATATCACTCAGCAATGAAATCTATGTAATCAGCCCTTAGCAGCACAATGAGTGGATTCAGGTACGATGATTCTAACTGAAATAAGTCACACAGAAAAAGAAACATCATAAGATATCAGTAATACATGGAATGTAAACTTGGCTACACAGGAACTGAATTCCAAAACAGAACAGGGTCTCAAATTTAGAAAACCAAATTATGCTTGCTTAAGGGGAAAGGTGAGTTGGGGTGCTGCATAAATCCAGAGATCGAAATGAGCACAGATAAATTTCCTTAAGCCAAATATGGAATAGACAAGAGCTACTCCTTGCTCGACGAAATGGACTCAACACCGCATATTAAACGCCAAACAATGTACCTGACTAGTAAGTATCTTAAAACCTAGGGATTGCTATGTCTCCAAAAGAGAATGAAGCATGTGTACAGGGGCATAAACGCAGCAGTGATAGGATTGGAGAGGTTCGGTGAGCAAATGAAGACCCTTTGAAGTCATATTGCATGGTACGCATTCCACGGGTCTCAACTCTCCAGGTTTAAGGTATTCTTCCTTCAGCTAAAACATGCATGTGGAACCCAGAGTATGATCAACTGTGTGAACGGGAGACGTGTGAAATATATCTCAGTTTTCCTCCCCTGGTACTCTGGTGCAACATTCCAGACGCTTTACTAACACTCTCCCCACTTGGAGAGTCAGTGCCTTTAACCTCCTGTTTGGCCCAGTTTGCAATTTCTGCGGAAGATGAACAGGAATAGTGAGAACCAATGAGAGACTAGCTGGAGTTCTCTGGACGGGCAAATTTAACTCTCATTTCCCACCAGGAAGAAGAATTAAGCAAAGGCTAAGTGTGCCGTGCCGGAACCAGATTAGGGCCTGAAGCCATCCTGCGGTTTTGCGGCCAGGTCACAAGAAAGCGAGTTGAAGAAAGGAGCTCAGGGGCACTGTAATTCACAAACCTACAGAGTTATAAATGACAGCTATCGTCCAAAAATATACTGAAGTAAGGCTGCCAAGAGGACTTGAAAGCAGGGCAGAATTGCAGGAACCCTTTTTCAGGAGGTAGACTGGAATTGCATTGAAAGCATAGGAAAAGAGGCAGAACGTCCACAATGATGCACTTGGCCAAAAAGGGCATATGCGTTTTTTCCTGAATATATTCAGGAAAAAACGCATATGCCCTTTTTGGCCAATCAAGCAAGCTTGCAAAGGAAATCTGCACTACAATGAAGTCTCACTTCCCCCCGGTCAAAAGGGCCATCTGAAAAAAGTGTAAAATCCAGAAAGGCAGGACAGGTCATGGAGAACTGGGAGCCTTGTTATGCTGATGGGCGGGATGTAAATTGCCAACAGACACTCTGGAGAACTGTATGGTGTTTCCTGAAACATCTAAAAAACAAAGCAACAGAGCCTAGGGCACTTCCACTTATGGTCCTATAGCTTAGGGAAATTAAAATCAAAAAGACACAGCCACCCCAAAGTTTGGGACGCCTTTGTTTACAAGAACCTCGTTTACCGTACAAGTTCAATATCACAGAAAGTGAAAAATGGATAAAGAGCTTGTGGCACTTACGTACAATGCAGTATCACTCAGCAATGAAATCTATGTCATCAGGCCCATAGCAGCATAATGAGTGGATTCAGGTACGATGATTCTAACTGAAATAAGTCACACAGAAAAAGAAACATCATAAGATATCAGTAATACACGGAATGTAAACTTGGCTACACAGGAACTGAATTACAGAACAGAACAGGGTCTCAAATTTAGAAAACCAACTTATGCTTGCTTAAGGGTAAAGGTGAGTTGGGGTGCTGCATAAAACCAGAGATCGAAATGAGCACAGACAAAGTTCCTTAAGCCAAATATGGAATAGACAAGAGCTACTCCTTGCTCAACGAAATGGACTCAACACCCCATATTAAACGCCTAAGAATGTACCTGACTAGTAAGTATCTTAAAACCTATGGATTGCTATGTCTCCGAAAGAGAATCAAGCATGTGTACAGGGGCATAACCGCAGCAGTGATAGTATTGGAGAGGTTCGGTGAGCAAATGAAGACCCTTTGAAGTCATATTGCATGGTACCCATTCCACGGGTTTCACCTACCCAGGTTTAAGGTATTCTTCCTTCAGCTAAAACATGCATGTGGAACCTAGAGTATGATCAACCATGTGATCGGGAGACGTGTTCAAATATGTCTCAGTTTTCGTACCCTGGTACTCGGGTGCAACATTCCAGATGCTTTACTAACACTCTCCCGACTTGGAGAGTCAGTCCCTTTAACCTCCTGTTTCGCCCAGTTTGCAATTTCTGCGGAAGATGAACAGGAATAGCGAGAACCAATGAGAGACTAGCTGGAGGTGTCTGGACGGGCAAATTTAACTCTCATTTCCCACCAGAAAGAGGAATTAACCAAAGGCTCACAGTGCCATGCCAGAACCAGATTAGGGCCTGAAGCCATCCTGCGGTGTTGCGGCCAGCTCAAAGGAAAGCGAGTTGAAGAAAGGAGCTCAGGGGCACTGTAATTCAGAAACCTGCAGAGTTATAAATGACTGCTATCGTCCAAAAATATACTGAAGTAAGGCTGCCAAGAGGACTTGAAAGCGGGGCAGAATTGCAGGAAACCGATTTCAGGAGGTAGACTGGAATTGCATTGAAAGCATAGGAAAAGAGGCAGAACGTCCACAATGATGCACTTGGACAAAAAGGGCGTATGCGTTTTTTCCTGAATATATTCAGGAAAAAACGCATACGCCCTTTTTGGCCAACCAAGCAAGCTTGCAAAGGAAATCTGCACTACAATGAAGTCTCACTTCACCCCGGTCAAAAGGGCCATCTGAAAAAAGTGTAAAATCCAGAAAGGCAGGACAGGCCATGGAGAACTGGAAGCCTTGTTATGCTGATGGGCGGGATGTAAATTGCCAACAGCCACTCGGGAGAACTGTATGGTGTTTCCTGAAACATCTAAAAAACAAAGCAACAGAGCCTAGGGCACTTCCACTTATGGTCCTATAGCTTAGGGAAATTAAAATCAAAAAGACACAGCCACCCCAAAGTTTGGGACGCCTCTGTTTACAAGAACCTCGTTTACCGTACAAGTTCAATATCACAGAAAGTGAACAATGGATAAAGAACTTGTGGTACTTACGTACAATGCAGTATCACTCAGCAATGAAATCTATGTCATCAGGCCCGTAGCAGCATAATGAGTGGATTCAGGTACGATGATTCTAACTGAAATAAGTCACACAGAAAAAGAAACATCATAAGATATCAGTAATACACGGAATGTAAACTTGGCTACACAGGAACTGAATTACAGAACAGAACAGGGTCTCAAATTTAGAAAACCAACTTATGCTTGCTTAAGGGTAAAGGTGAGTTGGGGTGCTGCATAAAACCAGAGATCGAAATGAGCACAGACAAAGTTCCTTAAGCCAAATATGGAATAGACAAGAGCTACTCCTTGCTCAACGAAATGGACTCAACACCCCATATTAAACGCCTAAGAATGTACCTGACTAGTAAGTATCTTAAAACCTATGGATTGCTATGTCTCCGAAAGAGAATCAAGCATCTGTACAGGGGCATAAACGCAGCAGTGATAGGATTGGAGAGGTTCGGTGAGCAAATGAAGACCCTTTGAAGTCATATTGCATGGTACCCATTCCACGGGTTTCAACTACCCAGGTTTAAGGTATTCTTCCTTCAGCTAAAACATGCATGTGGAACCTAGAGCATGATCAACCATGTGATCGGGAGACGTGTTCAAATATGTCTCAGTTTTCGTACCCCGGTACTCGGGTGCAACATTCCAGACGCTCTACTAACACTCTCCCGACTTGGAGAGTCAGTCCCTTTAACCTCCTGTTTGGCCCAGTTTGCAATTTCTGTGGAAGATGAACAGGAATAGCGAGAACCAATGAGAGACTAGCTGGAGGTGTCTGGACGGGCAAATTTAACTCTCATTTCCCACCAGGAAGAGGAATTAACCAAATGCTCAGCGTGCCATGCCGGAACGAGATTAGGGCCTGAAGCCATCCTGCGGTGTTGTGGCCAGGTCACAAGAAAGCGAGTTGAAGAAAGGAGCTCAGGGACACTGTAATTCACAAACCTGCAGAGTTATAAATGACAGCTATCGTCCAAAAATATACTGAAGTAAGGCTGCCAAGAGGACTTGAAAGCAGGGCAGAATTGCAGGAAACCGATTTCAGGAGGTAGACTGGAATTGCATTGAAAGCATAGGAAAAGAGGCAGAACGTCCACAATGATGCACTTGGCCAAAAAGGGCGTATGCGTTTTTTCGTGAATATATTCAGGAAAAAACGCATACGCCCTTTTTGGCCAACCAAGCAAGCTTGCAAAGGAAATCTGCACTACAATGAAGTCTCACTTCCCCCCGGTCAAAAGGGCCATCTGAAAAAAGTGTAAAATCCAGAAAGGCAGGACAGGCCATGGAGAACTGGGAGCCTTGTTATGCTGATGGGCGGGATGTAAATTGCCATCAGACACTCGGGCGAAGTGTATGGTGTTTCCTGAAACATCTAAAAAACAAAGCAACAGAGCCTAGGGCACTTCCACTTATGGTCCTATAGCTTAGGGAAATTAAAATCAAAAAGCCACCCCAAAGTTTGGGACACCTCTGTTTACAGGAACCTCGATTACCGTACAAGTTCAACATTGCAGAAAGTGAAAAATGGATAAAGAAGTTGTGGTATTTACTTACAAAGCAATATCACTCAGCAATGAAATCTATGTCATCAGGCCCTTAGCAGCACAATGAGTGGATTCAGGTACGATGATTCTAACTGAAATAAGTCACACAGAAAAAGAAACATCATAAGATATCAGTAATACATGGAATGTAAACTTGGCTACACAGGAACTGAATTCCAAAACAGAACAGGGTCTCAAATTTAGAAAACCAACTTATGCTTGCTTAAGGGGAAAGGTGAGTTGGGGTGCTGCATAAAACCAGAGATCGAAATGAGCACAGATAAATTTCCTTAAGCCAAATATGGAATAGACAAGAGCTACTCCTTGCTCAACGAAATGGACTCAACACCGCATATTAAACGCCAAACAATGTACCTGACTAGTAAGTATCTTAAAACCTAGGGATTGCTATGTCTCCAAAAGAGAATGAAGCATGTGTACAGGGGCATAAACGCAGCAGTGATAGGATTGGAGAGGTTCGGTGAGCAAATGAAGACCCTTTGAAGTCATATTGCATGGTACCCATTCCACGGGTCTCAACTCTCCAGGTTTAAGGTATTCTTCCTTCAGCTAAAACATGCATGTGGAACCCAGAGTATGATCAACTGTGTGAACGGGAGACGTGTGAAATATATCTCAGTTTTCCTCCCCTGGTACTCTGGTGCAACATTCCAGATGCTTTACTAACACTCTCCCCACTTGGAGAGTCAGTGCCTTTAACCTCCTGTTTGGCCCAGTTTGCAATTTCTGCGGAAGATGAACAGGAATAGTGAGAACCAATGAGAGACTAGCTGGAGTTCTCTGGACGGGCAAATTTAACTCTCATTTCCCACCAGGAAGAAGAATTAACCAAAGGCTCAGCGTGCCGTGCCGGAACCAGATTAGGGCCTGAAGCCATCCTGTGGTTTTGCGGCCAGGTCACAAGAAAGCGAGTTGAAGAAAGGAGCTCAGGGGCACTGTAATTCAAAAACCTGCAGAGTTATAAATGACAGCTATCGTCCAAAAATATACTGAAGTAAGGCTGCCAAGAGGACTTGAAAGCGGGGCAGAATTGCAGGAAACCGATTTCAGGAGGTAGACTGGAATTGCATTGAAATCATAGGAAAAGAGGCAGAACGTCCACAATGATGCACTTGGCCAAAAAGGGCGTATGCGTTTTTTCCTGAATATATTCAGGAAAAAACGTATACGCCCTTTTTGGCCAACCAAGCAAGCTTGCAAAGGAAATCTGCACTACAATGAAGTCTCACTTCCCCCTGGTCAAAAGGGCCATCTGAAAAAAGTGTAAAATCCAGAAAGGCAGGACAGGTCATGGAGAACTGGGAGCCTTGTTATGCTGATGGGCGGGATGTAAATTGCCAACAGACACTCTGGAGAACTGTATGGTGTTTCCTGAAACATCTAAAAAACAAAGCAACAGAGCCTAGGGCACTTCCACTTATGGTCCTATAGCTTAGGGAAATTAAAATCAAAAAGACACAGCCACCCCAAAGTTTGGGACGCCTCTGTTTACAAGAACCTCGTTTACCGTACAAGTTCAATATCACAGAAAGTGAAAAATGGATAAAGAGCTTGTGGTACTTACGTACAATGCAGTATCACTCAGCAATGAAATCTTTGTCATCAGGCCCATAGCAGCATAATGAGTGGATTCAGGTACGATGATTCTAACTGAAATAAGTCACACAGAAAAAGAAACATCATAAGATATCAGTAATACACGGAATGTAAACTTGGCTACACAGGAACTGAATTACAGAACAGAACAGGGTCTCAAATTTAGAAAACCAACTTATGCTTGCTTAAGGGTAAAGGTGAGTTGGGGTGCTGCATAAAACCAGAGATCGAAATGAGCACAGACAAAGTTCCTTAAGCCAAATATGGAATAGACAAGAGCTACTCCTTGCTCAACGAAATGGACTCAACACCCCATATTAAACGCCTAAGAATGTACCTGACTAGTAAGTATCTTAAAACCTATGGATTGCTATGTCTCCGAAAGAGAATCAAGCATGTGTACAGGGGCATAAACGCAGCAGTGATAGTATTGGAGAGGTTCGGTGAGCAAATGAAGACCCTTTGAAGTCATATTGCATGGTACCCATTCCACGGGTTTCAACTACCCAGGTTTAAGGTATTCTTCCTTCAGCTAAAACATGCATGTGGAACCTAGAGTATGATCAACCATGTGATCGGGAGACGTGTTCAAATATGTCTCAGTTTTCGTACCCTGGTACTCGGGTGCAACATTCCAGACGCTTTACTAACACTCTCCCGACTTGGAGAGTCAGTCCCTTTAACCTCCTGTTTCGCCCAGTTTGCAATTTCTGCGGAAGATGAACAGGAATAGGGAGAACCAATGAGAGACTAGCTGGAGGTGTCTGGACGGGCAAATTTAACTCTCATTTCCCACCAAATGAGGAAATAACCAAAGGCTCAGCGTGCCGTGCCAGAACCAGATTAGGGCCTGAAGCCATCCTGCGGTGTTGCGGCCAGCTGAAAAGAAAGCGAGTTGAAGAAAGGAGCTCAGAGGCACTGTAATTCACAAACCTGCAGAGTTATAAATGACAGCTATCGTCCAAAAATATACTGAAGTAAGGCTGCCAAGAGGACTTGAAAGCAGGGCAGAATTGCAGGAAACCGATTTCAGGAGGTAGACTGGAATTGCATTGAAAGCATAGGAAAGGAGGCAGAACGTCCACAATGATGCACTTGGCCAAAAAGGGCGTATGCGTTTTTTCCTGAATATATTCAGGAAAAAACGCATACGCCCTTTTTGGCCAACCAAGCAAGCTTGCAAAGGAAATCTGCACTACAATGAAGTCTCACTTCCCCCCGGTCAAAAGGGCCATCTGAAAAAAGTGTAAAATCCAGGAAGTCAGGACAGGCCATGGAGAACAGGGAGCCTTGTTATGCTGATGGGTGGGATGTAAATTGCCAACAGACACTCCGGAGAAGTGTATGGTGTTTTCTGAAACATCAAAAAACAAAGCAACAGAGCATAGGGCAATTCCACTTATGGTCCTATAGCTTAGGGAATTTAAAATCAAAAAGACACAGCCACCCCAAAGTTTTTAACGGCTCTGTTTACAAGAACCTCATTTACAGTACAGGTTCAACATTGCAGAAACTGAAAAATGGATAAAGAATTTGTGGTATTTACTTACAAAGCAATATCACTCAGCAATGAAATCTATGTCATCAGGACCTTAGCAGCACAATGAGTGGATTCAGGTATGATGATTCTAACTGAAATAAGTCACACAGAAAAAGAAACATCATAAGATATCAGTAATACACGGAATGTAAACTTGGCTACACAGGAACTGAATTACAAAGCAGAACAGGGTCTCAAATTTAGAAAACAAACTTATGCTTGCTTAAGGGGAAAGGTGAGTTGGGGTGCTGCATAAAACCAGAGATTGAAATGAGCACAGATAAAGTTCCTTAAGCCAAATATGGAATAGACAGGAGCTACTCCTTGCTCAACAAAATGGACTCAACACCCCATATCAAACGCCAAAGAATGTACCTGACTAGTAAGTATCTTAAAACCTATGGATTGCTATGTCTCCAAAAGAGAATCAAGCATGTGTACAGGGGCATAAACGCAGCAGTGATAGGATTGGAGAGGTTCGGTGAGCAAATGAAGACCCTTTGAAGTCATATTGCATGGTACCCATTCCACGGGTCTCAACTCTCCAGGTTGAAGGTATTCTTCCTTCAGCTAAAACATGCGTGTGGAACCCAGAGTATGATCAACCGTGTGAACGGGAGACGTGTTCAAATATGTCTCAGTTTTCCACCCCTGGTACTCGGGTTCAACATTCCAGACGCTTTACTAACACTCTCCCCACTTGGAGAGTCAGCGCCTTTAACCTCCTGTTTGGCCCAGTTTGCAATTTCTGCGGAAGATGAACAGGAATAGGGAGAACCAATGAGAGACTAGCTGGAGGTGTCTGGACGGGCAAATTTAACTCTCATTTCCCACCAGGAAGAGGAATTAACCAAAGGCTCAGCGTGCCGTGCCGGAACCAGATTAGGGCCTGAAGCCATCCTGCGGTGTTGCGGCCAGGTCACAAGAAAGCGAGTTGAAGAAAGGAGCTCAGGGGCATTGTAATTCACAAACCTGGAGAGTTATAAATCACCGCTATCGTCCAAAAATATACTGAAGTAAGGCTGCCAAGAGGACTTGAAAGCGGGGCAGAATTGCAGGAAACTGATTTCAGTAGGTAGACTGGAATTGCATTGAAAGCATAGGAAAAGAGGCAGAACGTCCACAATGATGCACTTGGCCAAAAAGGGCGTATGCGTTTTTTCCTGAATATATTCAGGAAAAAACGCATACGCCCTTTTTGGCCAACCAAGCAAGCTTGCAAAGGAAATCTGCACTACAATGAAGTCTCACTTCCCCCCGGTCAAAAGGGCCATCTGAAAAAAGTGTAAAATCCAGAAAGGCAGGACAGGCCATGGAGAACTGGGAGCCTTGTTATGCTGATGGGCAGGATGTAAATTGCCAACAGACCCTCCGGAGAAGTGTATGGTGTTTCCTGAAACATCTAAAAAACAAAGCAACAGAGCCTAGGGCACTTCCACTTATGGTCCTATAGCTTAGGGAAATTAAAATCAAAAAGACACAGCCACCCCAAAGTTTGGGACGGCTCTGTTTACAAGAACCTCGTTTACGGTACTAGTTCAATATCACAGAAAGCGAAAAATGGATAAAGAAGTTGTGGTACTTACGTACAATGCAATATCATTCAGCAATGAAATCTATGTCATCAGTCCCGTAGCAGCATAATGAGTGGATTCAGGTACGATGATTCTAAGTGAAATAAGTCGCACAGAAAAAGAAACATCATAAGATATTACTACTACACGGAATGTAAACTTGGCTACAAAAGAACTGAATTACAAAACTGAACAGGGTCTCAAATGTAGAAAACCAACTTATACTTGCTTCAGGGGAAAGGTGAGTTGGGGTGCTGCATAAAACCAGAGATTGAAATAAGCACAGATACCGTTCCATAAGCCAAATATGTAATAGACAAGAGCTACTCCTTGCTCAACGAAGTGGACTCAACACCCCATATTAAACGCCTAAGAATATACCTGACTAGTAAGAATCTTAAAACCTATGGATATATATGTCTCCTAAAGAGAATCAAGTGTGTGTACAGCGGCATAAACGCAGCAGTGATAGGATTGGTGAGGTTCGGTGAGCAAATGCAGACCCTTTGAAGTCATATTGCATGGTACCCATTCCATGGGTCTCAACTCTCCAGGTTTAAGGGATTCTTCCTTCAGCCTAAACTTGCATGTGGTACCCAGAGTATGATCCACCGTGTGATCGGGAAACATGTTCAAATGTGTCTCAGTTTTCATCCCCTGGTACTTGGGTGCAACATTCCAGACGCTTTACTAACACTCTCCCACTTGGAGCGTCAGTGCCTTAAACCTCCTGTTTGGCCCAGTTTGCAATTTATGTGGAAAATGAACAGGAATAGGGAGAACCAATGAGAGACTAGCTGGAGGTGTCTGGACTGGCAAATTTAACTCTCATTTCCCACCAGGAAGAGGAATTAACCAAAAGCTCAGCGTGCTATGCCGGAACCACACTAGGGCCTGAAGCAATCCTGCGGTGTTGCGGCCAGCTCACAAGAAAGCGAGTTGAAGAAAGGAGCTCAGGGGCACTGTAATTCACAAACCTGCAGAGTTATAAATGACAGCTATCGTCCAAAAATATATTGAAGTAAGGCTGCCACGTGGAGTTGAAAGCGGGGCAGAATTGCAGGAAACCGATTTCAGGAGGTAGACTGGAATTGCATGTAAAGCATAGGAAAAGAGGCAGAACGTCCACAATGATGCACTCGGCCAAAAAGGGCGTATTTAGGAAAAAACACAGACGCTCTTTTTGGCCAACCAAGGAGGCTTGCAAGGGAAATCTGCATACATTGAAGTCTCACTGCCCCCCGCTCAAAAGGGCCATCTGAAAATAGTGTAAAATCTAGAAAGGCAGGACAGGCCATGGAGAACTGGGATCCTTGTTATGCTGCTGGGCAGGATGTAAATTGCCAACAGCCACTCTGGAGAAGTGTATGGTGTTTCCTGAAACATCTAAGAAACAAAGCAACAGAGCCTAGGGCACTACCACTTATGGTCCTATAGCTTAGGGAAATTAAAATCAAAAAGACACAGCCACCCCAAAGTTTGGGACGGCTCTGTTTACAAGAACGTCGTTTACGGTACAAGTTCAATATCACAGAAAGCGAAAAATGGATAAAGAAGGTGTGGTACTTACGTACAATGCAATATCCCTCAGCAATGAAATCTATGTCATCAGGCCCATAACAGGATAATGAATGCATTCAGGTACGATGATTCTAAGTGAAATAAGTCGCACAGAAAAAGAAACATCATAAGATATCACTACTACACGAAATGTAAACTTGGCTACACAGGAACTGAATTACAAAACAGAACAGGGGCTCAAATGTAGAAAACCAACTTATGCTTGCTTAAGGGGAAAGGTGAGTTGGAGTGCTGCATAAAACCAGAGACTGAAATTAGCACAGATACCGTTCCATAAGCCAAATATGTAATAGACAAGAGCTACTCCTTGCTCAACGAAGTGGACTCAACACCCCATATTAAACGCCTCAGAATATACCTGACTAGTAAGAATCTTAAAACCTATGGATTTATATGTCTCCGAAAGAGAATCAAGCATGTGTACAGCAGCATAAACGCAGCAGTGATAGGATTGGTGAGGTTTGGTGAGCAAATGCAGACCCTATGAAGTCAGATTGCATGGTACCCATTCCATGGGTCTCAACTCTCCAGGTTTAAGGGATTCTTCCTTCAGCTAAAACATGCATGTGGAACCCAGAGCATGATCCAGCGTGTGATCGGGAAATGTCTTCAAATGTGTCTCGGTTTTCGTCCCCTGGTACTCGGGTGCAACATTCCAGAAGCTTTACTAAAACTCTCCCCACTTAGAGAGTCAGTGCCTTTAACCTCCTGTTTGGCCCAGTTTGAAATTTCTACGGAAAATGAACAGTAATAGGGAGAACCAATGAGAGACTAGCTGGAGGTGTCTGGACGGGCAAATTTAACTCTCATTTCCCACCAGGAAGAGGAATTAACCAAAGGCTCAGCGTGCCATGCCTGAACCACACTAGGGTCTGAAGCAATCCTGCGGTGTTGCGGCCAGCTCACAAGAAAGCGAGTTGAAGAAAGGAGCTCAGGGGCACTGTCAATCACAAACCTGCAGAGTTATAAATGAGAGATTTCGTCCAAAAATATATTGAAGTAAGCCTGCCAAGAGGACTTGAAAGCGGAGCAGAATTGCAGGAAACCGATTTCAGGAGGTAGACTGGAATTGCATGTAAAGCATAGGAAAAGAGACAGAACGTCCACAATGATGCTCTTGTCTAGAGTGGAATTGCATGTAAAGCATAGGAAAAGAGACAGAACGTCCACAATGATGCACTTGGCCAAAAAGAGTGTATACGTTTTTTCCTGAATATATTCAGGAAAAAAACGCATAAGCACTTTTTGGCCAACCAAGCAAGCTTGCAAAGGAAATCTGCACTACAAATAAGTCTCACTGCGCCCCGGTCAAAAGGGCCATCTGAATAAAGTGTAAAATCCAGAAAGGCAGGACAGGCCATGGAGAACTGGGAGCCTTGTTATGCTGATGGGCAGGATATAAATTGCCAACAGCCACTCTGGAGAAGTGTATGGTGTTTCCTGAAACATCTTCAAAACAAAGCAACAGAGCCTAGGGCACTTCCACTTATGGAACTATAGCTTAGGGAAATTAAAATCAAAAAGACACAGCCACCCCAAAGTTTGGGACGGCTCTGTTTACAAGAACCTCGTTTATGGTACAAGTTCAATATCACAGAAAGCGAAAAATGGATAAAGAAGTTGTGGTACTTACGTACAATGCAATATAATTCAGCAATGAAATCTATGTCATCAGTCCCGTAGCAGCATAATGAGTGGATTCAGGTACGATGATTCTAAGTGAAATAAGTCGCAAAGAAAAATAAACATCATAAGATATCACTAATACACGGAATGAAAACTTGGTTAACAGGAACTGAATTACAGAACAGAACAGGGTCTCAAATTTAGAAAACCAACTTATGCTTGCTTAAGGGGAAAGGGGAGTTGGGGTGCTGCATAAAACCAGAGATTGAAATGAGCACAGATAAAGTTCCTTAAGCCAAATATGGAATAGACAAGAGCTACTCCTTGCTCAACGAAATGGACTCAACACCCCATATTAAACGCCTAAGAATGTACCTGACTAGTAAGTATCTTAAAACCTATGGATTGCTATGTCTCCAAAAGAGAATGAAGCATGTGTACAGGGGCATAAACGCAGCAGTGATAGGATTGGAGAGGTTCGGTGAGCAAATGAAGACCCTTTGAAGTCATATTGCATGGTACCCATTCCACGGGTTTCAACTACCCAGGTTTAAGGTATTCTTTCTTCAGCTAAAACATGCATGTGGAACCTAGAGTATGATCAACCATGTGATCGGGAGACGTGTTCAAATATGTCTCAGTTTTCGTACCCTGGTACTCGGGTGCAACATTCCAGACGCTTTACTAACACTCTCCCGACTTGTAGAGTCAGTCCCTTTAACCTCCTGTTTGGCCCAGTTTGCAATTTCTGCAGAAGATGAACAGGAATAGCGAGAACCAATGAGAGACTAGCTGGAGGTGTCTGGACGGGCAAATTTAACTCTCATTTCCCACCAGGAAGAGGAAATAACCAAAGGCTCAGCGTGCCGTGCCGGAACCAGATTAGGGCCTGATGCCATCCTGCAGTGTTGCGGCCAGCTCAAAAGGAAGCGAGTTGAAGAAAGGAGCTCAGGGACACTCTAATTCACAAACCTGCAGAGTTATAAATGACAGCTATCGTCCAAAAATATACTGACGTAAGGCTACCAAGAGGACTTGAAATAGGGGCAGAATTGCAGGAAACCGATTTCAGGAGGTAGACTGGAATTGCATTGAAAGCATAGGAAAAGAGGCAGAACGTCCACAATGATGCACTTGGCCAAAAAGGGCGTATGCGTTTTTTCCTGAATATATTCAGGAAAGAACGCATACGCCCTTTTTGGTCAACCAAGCAAGCTTGCAAAGGAAATCTGCACTACAGTGAAGTCTCACTTCCCCGCGGTCAAAAGGGCCATCTGAAAAAAGTGTAAAATCCAGAAAGGCAGGACAGGCCATGGAGAACTGGGAGCCTTGTTATGCTGATGTGCGGGATGTAAATTGCCAACAGACACTCGGGAGAAGTGTATGGTGTTTCCTGAAACATCTAAAAAACAAAGGAACAGAGCCTAGGGCACTTCCACTTATGATCCTATAGCTTAGGGAAATTAAAATCAAAAAGACACAGCCACCCCAAAGTTTGGGACGGCTCTGTTTACAAGAACCTCGTTTACCGTACAAGTTCAATATCACAGAAAGTGAAAAATCTATAAAGTAGTTGTGGTACTCACGTACAATGCAATATCACTCAGCAATGAAATCTATGTCATCAGGCCCTTAGGAGCACAATGAGTGGATTCAGGTACGATGATTCTAACTGAAATAAGTCACACAGAAAAAGAAACATCATAAGATATCACTAATACACGGAATGTAATTTTGGCTACACAGGAACTGAATTCCAAAACAGAACAGGGTCTCAAATTTAGAAAACCAACTTATGCTTGCTTAAGGGGAAAGGGGAGTTGGGGTGCTGCATAAAACCAGAGATTGAAATGAGCACAGATAAAGTTGCTTAAGCCAAATATGGAATAGACAAGAGCTACTCCTTGCTCAACGAAATGGACTCAACACCCCATATTAAACACCTAAGAATGTAGCTGACTAGTAAGTATCTTAAAACCTATGGATTGCTATGTCTCCGAAAGAGAATCAAGCATCTGTACAGGGGCATAAACGCAGCAGTGATAGGATTGGAGAGGTTCGGTGAGCAAATGAAGACCCTTTGAAGTCATATTGCATGGTACCCATTCCACGGGTTTCAACTACCCAGGTTTAAGGTATTCTTCCTTCAGCTAAAACATGCATGTGGAACCTAGAGCATGATCAACCATGTGATAGGGAGACGTGTTCAAATATGTCTCAGTTTTCGTACCCCGGTACTCGGGTCCAACATTCCAGACGCTCTACTAACACTCTCCCGACTTGGGGAGTCAGTCCCTTTAACCTCCTGTTTGGCCCAGTTTGCAATTTCTGTGGAAGATGAACAGGAATAGCGAGAACCAATGAGAGACTAGCTGGAGGTGTCTGGACGGGCAAATTTAACTCTCATTTCCCACCAGGAAGAGGAATTAACCAAATGCTCAGCGTGCCGTGCCGGAACCAGATTAGGGCCTGAAGCCATCCTGCGGTGTTGTGGCCAGGTCACAAGAAAGCGAGTTGAAGAAAGGAGCTCAGGGGCACTGTAACTCAGAAACCTGCAGAGTTATAAATGACAGCTATCGTCCAAAAATATACTGAAGTAAGGCTGCCAAGAGGACTTGAAAGCGGGGCAGAATTGCAGGAAACCGATTTCAGGAGGTAGACTGGAATTGCATTGAAAGCATAGGAAAAGAGGCAGAATGTCCACAATGATGCACTTGGCCAAAAAGGGCGTATGCGTTTTTTCGTGAATATATTCAGGAAAAAACGCATACGCCCTTTTTGGCCAACCAAGCAAGCTTGCAAAGGAAATCTGCACTACAATGAAGTCTCACTTCACCCCGGTCAAAAGGGCCATCTGAAAAAAGTGTAAAATCCAGAAAGGCAGGACAGGCCATGGAGAACTGGGAGCCTTGTTATGCTGATGGGCGGGATGTAAATTGCCATCAGACACTCGGGAGAAGTGTATGGTGTTTCCTGAAACATCTAAAAAACAAAGCAACAGAGCCTAGGGCACTTCCACTTATGGTCCTATAGCTTAGGGAAATTAAAATCAAAAAGACACAGCCACCCCAAAGTTTGGGACGCCTCTGTTTACAGGAACCTCGATTACCGTACAAGTTCAACATTGCAGAAAGTGAAAAATGGATAAAGAAGTTGTGGTATTTACTTACAAAGCAATATCACTCAGCAATGAAATCTATGTAATCAGCCCTTAGCAGCACAATGAGTGGATTCAGGTACGATGATTCTAACTGAAATAAGTCACACAGAAAAAGAAACATCATAAGATATCAGTAATACATGGAATGTAAACTTGGCTACACAGGAACTGAATTCCAAAACAGAACAGGGTCTCAAATTTAGAAAACCAAATTATGCTTGCTTAAGGGGAAAGGTGAGTTGGGGTGCTGCATAAATCCAGAGATCGAAATGAGCACAGATAAATTTCCTTAAGCCAAATATGGAATAGACAAGAGCTACTCCTTGCTCGACGAAATGGACTCAACACCGCATATTAAACGCCAAACAATGTACCTGACTAGTAAGTATCTTAAAACCTAGGGATTGCTATGTCTCCAAAAGAGAATGAAGCATGTGTACAGGGGCATAAACGCAGCAGTGATAGGATTGGAGAGGTTCGGTGAGCAAATGAAGACCCTTTGAAGTCATATTGCATGGTACGCATTCCACGGGTCTCAACTCTCCAGGTTTAAGGTATTCTTCCTTCAGCTAAAACATGCATGTGGAACCCAGAGTATGATCAACTGTGTGAACGGGAGACGTGTGAAATATATCTCAGTTTTCCTCCCCTGGTACTCTGGTGCAACATTCCAGACGCTTTACTAACACTCTCCCCACTTGGAGAGTCAGTGCCTTTAACCTCCTGTTTGGCCCAGTTTGCAATTTCTGCGGAAGATGAACAGGAATAGTGAGAACCAATGAGAGACTAGCTGGAGTTCTCTGGACGGGCAAATTTAACTCTCATTTCCCACCAGGAAGAAGAATTAAGCAAAGGCTAAGTGTGCCGTGCCGGAACCAGATTAGGGCCTGAAGCCATCCTGCGGTTTTGCGGCCAGGTCACAAGAAAGCGAGTTGAAGAAAGGAGCTCAGGGGCACTGTAATTCACAAACCTACAGAGTTATAAATGACAGCTATCGTCCAAAAATATACTGAAGTAAGGCTGCCAAGAGGACTTGAAAGCAGGGCAGAATTGCAGGAACCCTTTTTCAGGAGGTAGACTGGAATTGCATTGAAAGCATAGGAAAAGAGGCAGAACGTCCACAATGATGCACTTGGCCAAAAAGGGCATATGCGTTTTTTCCTGAATATATTCAGGAAAAAACGCATATGCCCTTTTTGGCCAATCAAGCAAGCTTGCAAAGGAAATCTGCACTACAATGAAGTCTCACTTCCCCCCGGTCAAAAGGGCCATCTGAAAAAAGTGTAAAATCCAGAAAGGCAGGACAGGTCATGGAGAACTGGGAGCCTTGTTATGCTGATGGGCGGGATGTAAATTGCCAACAGACACTCTGGAGAACTGTATGGTGTTTCCTGAAACATCTAAAAAACAAAGCAACAGAGCCTAGGGCACTTCCACTTATGGTCCTATAGCTTAGGGAAATTAAAATCAAAAAGACACAGCCACCCCAAAGTTTGGGACGCCTTTGTTTACAAGAACCTCGTTTACCGTACAAGTTCAATATCACAGAAAGTGAAAAATGGATAAAGAGCTTGTGGCACTTACGTACAATGCAGTATCACTCAGCAATGAAATCTATGTCATCAGGCCCATAGCAGCATAATGAGTGGATTCAGGTACGATGATTCTAACTGAAATAAGTCACACAGAAAAAGAAACATCATAAGATATCAGTAATACACGGAATGTAAACTTGGCTACACAGGAACTGAATTACAGAACAGAACAGGGTCTCAAATTTAGAAAACCAACTTATGCTTGCTTAAGGGTAAAGGTGAGTTGGGGTGCTGCATAAAACCAGAGATCGAAATGAGCACAGACAAAGTTCCTTAAGCCAAATATGGAATAGACAAGAGCTACTCCTTGCTCAACGAAATGGACTCAACACCCCATATTAAACGCCTAAGAATGTACCTGACTAGTAAGTATCTTAAAACCTATGGATTGCTATGTCTCCGAAAGAGAATCAAGCATGTGTACAGGGGCATAACCGCAGCAGTGATAGTATTGGAGAGGTTCGGTGAGCAAATGAAGACCCTTTGAAGTCATATTGCATGGTACCCATTCCACGGGTTTCACCTACCCAGGTTTAAGGTATTCTTCCTTCAGCTAAAACATGCATGTGGAACCTAGAGTATGATCAACCATGTGATCGGGAGACGTGTTCAAATATGTCTCAGTTTTCGTACCCTGGTACTCGGGTGCAACATTCCAGATGCTTTACTAACACTCTCCCGACTTGGAGAGTCAGTCCCTTTAACCTCCTGTTTCGCCCAGTTTGCAATTTCTGCGGAAGATGAACAGGAATAGCGAGAACCAATGAGAGACTAGCTGGAGGTGTCTGGACGGGCAAATTTAACTCTCATTTCCCACCAGAAAGAGGAATTAACCAAAGGCTCACAGTGCCATGCCAGAACCAGATTAGGGCCTGAAGCCATCCTGCGGTGTTGCGGCCAGCTCAAAGGAAAGCGAGTTGAAGAAAGGAGCTCAGGGGCACTGTAATTCAGAAACCTGCAGAGTTATAAATGACTGCTATCGTCCAAAAATATACTGAAGTAAGGCTGCCAAGAGGACTTGAAAGCGGGGCAGAATTGCAGGAAACCGATTTCAGGAGGTAGACTGGAATTGCATTGAAAGCATAGGAAAAGAGGCAGAACGTCCACAATGATGCACTTGGACAAAAAGGGCGTATGCGTTTTTTCCTGAATATATTCAGGAAAAAACGCATACGCCCTTTTTGGCCAACCAAGCAAGCTTGCAAAGGAAATCTGCACTACAATGAAGTCTCACTTCACCCCGGTCAAAAGGGCCATCTGAAAAAAGTGTAAAATCCAGAAAGGCAGGACAGGCCATGGAGAACTGGAAGCCTTGTTATGCTGATGGGCGGGATGTAAATTGCCAACAGCCACTCGGGAGAACTGTATGGTGTTTCCTGAAACATCTAAAAAACAAAGCAACAGAGCCTAGGGCACTTCCACTTATGGTCCTATAGCTTAGGGAAATTAAAATCAAAAAGACACAGCCACCCCAAAGTTTGGGACGCCTCTGTTTACAAGAACCTCGTTTACCGTACAAGTTCAATATCACAGAAAGTGAACAATGGATAAAGAACTTGTGGTACTTACGTACAATGCAGTATCACTCAGCAATGAAATCTATGTCATCAGGCCCGTAGCAGCATAATGAGTGGATTCAGGTACGATGATTCTAACTGAAATAAGTCACACAGAAAAAGAAACATCATAAGATATCAGTAATACACGGAATGTAAACTTGGCTACACAGGAACTGAATTACAGAACAGAACAGGGTCTCAAATTTAGAAAACCAACTTATGCTTGCTTAAGGGTAAAGGTGAGTTGGGGTGCTGCATAAAACCAGAGATCGAAATGAGCACAGACAAAGTTCCTTAAGCCAAATATGGAATAGACAAGAGCTACTCCTTGCTCAACGAAATGGACTCAACACCCCATATTAAACGCCTAAGAATGTACCTGACTAGTAAGTATCTTAAAACCTATGGATTGCTATGTCTCCGAAAGAGAATCAAGCATCTGTACAGGGGCATAAACGCAGCAGTGATAGGATTGGAGAGGTTCGGTGAGCAAATGAAGACCCTTTGAAGTCATATTGCATGGTACCCATTCCACGGGTTTCAACTACCCAGGTTTAAGGTATTCTTCCTTCAGCTAAAACATGCATGTGGAACCTAGAGCATGATCAACCATGTGATCGGGAGACGTGTTCAAATATGTCTCAGTTTTCGTACCCCGGTACTCGGGTGCAACATTCCAGACGCTCTACTAACACTCTCCCGACTTGGAGAGTCAGTCCCTTTAACCTCCTGTTTGGCCCAGTTTGCAATTTCTGTGGAAGATGAACAGGAATAGCGAGAACCAATGAGAGACTAGCTGGAGGTGTCTGGACGGGCAAATTTAACTCTCATTTCCCACCAGGAAGAGGAATTAACCAAATGCTCAGCGTGCCATGCCGGAACGAGATTAGGGCCTGAAGCCATCCTGCGGTGTTGTGGCCAGGTCACAAGAAAGCGAGTTGAAGAAAGGAGCTCAGGGACACTGTAATTCACAAACCTGCAGAGTTATAAATGACAGCTATCGTCCAAAAATATACTGAAGTAAGGCTGCCAAGAGGACTTGAAAGCAGGGCAGAATTGCAGGAAACCGATTTCAGGAGGTAGACTGGAATTGCATTGAAAGCATAGGAAAAGAGGCAGAACGTCCACAATGATGCACTTGGCCAAAAAGGGCGTATGCGTTTTTTCGTGAATATATTCAGGAAAAAACGCATACGCCCTTTTTGGCCAACCAAGCAAGCTTGCAAAGGAAATCTGCACTACAATGAAGTCTCACTTCCCCCCGGTCAAAAGGGCCATCTGAAAAAAGTGTAAAATCCAGAAAGGCAGGACAGGCCATGGAGAACTGGGAGCCTTGTTATGCTGATGGGCGGGATGTAAATTGCCATCAGACACTCGGGCGAAGTGTATGGTGTTTCCTGAAACATCTAAAAAACAAAGCAACAGAGCCTAGGGCACTTCCACTTATGGTCCTATAGCTTAGGGAAATTAAAATCAAAAAGCCACCCCAAAGTTTGGGACACCTCTGTTTACAGGAACCTCGATTACCGTACAAGTTCAACATTGCAGAAAGTGAAAAATGGATAAAGAAGTTGTGGTATTTACTTACAAAGCAATATCACTCAGCAATGAAATCTATGTCATCAGGCCCTTAGCAGCACAATGAGTGGATTCAGGTACGATGATTCTAACTGAAATAAGTCACACAGAAAAAGAAACATCATAAGATATCAGTAATACATGGAATGTAAACTTGGCTACACAGGAACTGAATTCCAAAACAGAACAGGGTCTCAAATTTAGAAAACCAACTTATGCTTGCTTAAGGGGAAAGGTGAGTTGGGGTGCTGCATAAAACCAGAGATCGAAATGAGCACAGATAAATTTCCTTAAGCCAAATATGGAATAGACAAGAGCTACTCCTTGCTCAACGAAATGGACTCAACACCGCATATTAAACGCCAAACAATGTACCTGACTAGTAAGTATCTTAAAACCTAGGGATTGCTATGTCTCCAAAAGAGAATGAAGCATGTGTACAGGGGCATAAACGCAGCAGTGATAGGATTGGAGAGGTTCGGTGAGCAAATGAAGACCCTTTGAAGTCATATTGCATGGTACCCATTCCACGGGTCTCAACTCTCCAGGTTTAAGGTATTCTTCCTTCAGCTAAAACATGCATGTGGAACCCAGAGTATGATCAACTGTGTGAACGGGAGACGTGTGAAATATATCTCAGTTTTCCTCCCCTGGTACTCTGGTGCAACATTCCAGATGCTTTACTAACACTCTCCCCACTTGGAGAGTCAGTGCCTTTAACCTCCTGTTTGGCCCAGTTTGCAATTTCTGCGGAAGATGAACAGGAATAGTGAGAACCAATGAGAGACTAGCTGGAGTTCTCTGGACGGGCAAATTTAACTCTCATTTCCCACCAGGAAGAAGAATTAACCAAAGGCTCAGCGTGCCGTGCCGGAACCAGATTAGGGCCTGAAGCCATCCTGTGGTTTTGCGGCCAGGTCACAAGAAAGCGAGTTGAAGAAAGGAGCTCAGGGGCACTGTAATTCAAAAACCTGCAGAGTTATAAATGACAGCTATCGTCCAAAAATATACTGAAGTAAGGCTGCCAAGAGGACTTGAAAGCGGGGCAGAATTGCAGGAAACCGATTTCAGGAGGTAGACTGGAATTGCATTGAAATCATAGGAAAAGAGGCAGAACGTCCACAATGATGCACTTGGCCAAAAAGGGCGTATGCGTTTTTTCCTGAATATATTCAGGAAAAAACGTATACGCCCTTTTTGGCCAACCAAGCAAGCTTGCAAAGGAAATCTGCACTACAATGAAGTCTCACTTCCCCCTGGTCAAAAGGGCCATCTGAAAAAAGTGTAAAATCCAGAAAGGCAGGACAGGTCATGGAGAACTGGGAGCCTTGTTATGCTGATGGGCGGGATGTAAATTGCCAACAGACACTCTGGAGAACTGTATGGTGTTTCCTGAAACATCTAAAAAACAAAGCAACAGAGCCTAGGGCACTTCCACTTATGGTCCTATAGCTTAGGGAAATTAAAATCAAAAAGACACAGCCACCCCAAAGTTTGGGACGCCTCTGTTTACAAGAACCTCGTTTACCGTACAAGTTCAATATCACAGAAAGTGAAAAATGGATAAAGAGCTTGTGGTACTTACGTACAATGCAGTATCACTCAGCAATGAAATCTTTGTCATCAGGCCCATAGCAGCATAATGAGTGGATTCAGGTACGATGATTCTAACTGAAATAAGTCACACAGAAAAAGAAACATCATAAGATATCAGTAATACACGGAATGTAAACTTGGCTACACAGGAACTGAATTACAGAACAGAACAGGGTCTCAAATTTAGAAAACCAACTTATGCTTGCTTAAGGGTAAAGGTGAGTTGGGGTGCTGCATAAAACCAGAGATCGAAATGAGCACAGACAAAGTTCCTTAAGCCAAATATGGAATAGACAAGAGCTACTCCTTGCTCAACGAAATGGACTCAACACCCCATATTAAACGCCTAAGAATGTACCTGACTAGTAAGTATCTTAAAACCTATGGATTGCTATGTCTCCGAAAGAGAATCAAGCATGTGTACAGGGGCATAAACGCAGCAGTGATAGTATTGGAGAGGTTCGGTGAGCAAATGAAGACCCTTTGAAGTCATATTGCATGGTACCCATTCCACGGGTTTCAACTACCCAGGTTTAAGGTATTCTTCCTTCAGCTAAAACATGCATGTGGAACCTAGAGTATGATCAACCATGTGATCGGGAGACGTGTTCAAATATGTCTCAGTTTTCGTACCCTGGTACTCGGGTGCAACATTCCAGATGCTTTACTAACACTCTCCCGACTTGGAGAGTCAGTCCCTTTAACCTCCTGTTTCGCCCAGTTTGCAATTTCTGCGGAAGATGAACAGGAATAGGGAGAACCAATGAGAGACTAGCTGGAGGTGTCTGGACGGGCAAATTTAACTCTCATTTCCCACCAAATGAGGAAATAACCAAAGGCTCAGCGTGCCGTGCCAGAACCAGATTAGGGCCTGAAGCCATCCTGCGGTGTTGCGGCCAGCTGAAAAGAAAGCGAGTTGAAGAAAGGAGCTCAGAGGCACTGTAATTCACAAACCTGCAGAGTTATAAATGACAGCTATCGTCCAAAAATATACTGAAGTAAGGCTGCCAAGAGGACTTGAAAGCAGGGCAGAATTGCAGGAAACCGATTTCAGGAGGTAGACTGGAATTGCATTGAAAGCATAGGAAAGGAGGCAGAACGTCCACAATGATGCACTTGGCCAAAAAGGGCGTATGCGTTTTTTCCTGAATATATTCAGGAAAAAACGCATACGCCCTTTTTGGCCAACCAAGCAAGCTTGCAAAGGAAATCTGCACTACAATGAAGTCTCACTTCCCCCCGGTCAAAAGGGCCATCTGAAAAAAGTGTAAAATCCAGGAAGGCAGGACAGGCCATGGAGAACAGGGAGCCTTGTTATGCTGATGGGTGGGATGTAAATTGCCAACAGACACTCGGGAGAAGTGTATGGTGTTTCCTGAAACATCTAAAAAACAAAGCAACAGAGCCTAGGGCACTTCCACTTGTGGTCCTATAGGTTAGGGAAATTAAAATCAAAAAGACACAGCCACCCCAAAGTTTGGGTTGCCTCTGTTTACAAGAACCTCGTTTACAGTACAAGTTCAACATCACAGAAAGTGAAAAATGGATAAAGAAGTTGTGGTATTTACTTACAAAGCAATATCACTCAGCAATGAAATCTATGTCATCAGGCCCTTAGCAGCACAATGAGTGGATTCAGGTATGATGATTCTAAATGAAATAAGTCACACAGAAAAAGAAACATCATAAGATATCAGTAATACACGGAACGTAAACTTGGCTACACAGGAAGTGAATTACAGAACAGAACAGGGTCTCACATTTAGAAAACCAACTTATGTTTGCTTAAGGGGAAAGGTGAGTTGGGGTGCTGCATAAAACCAGAGATCGAAATGAGCACAGATAAAGTTCCTTAAGCCAAATATGGAATAGACAAGAGATACTCCTTGCTCAACGAAATGGACTCAACACCGCATATTAAACGCCTAAGAATGTACCTGACTAGTAAGTATCTTAAAACCTATGGATTGCTATGTCTCCGAAAGAGAATCAAGCATGTGTACAGGGGCATAAACGCAGCAGTGATAGGATTGGAGAGGTTCGGTGAGCAAATGAAGACCCTTTGAATTCATATTGCATGGTACCCATTCCACGGGTTTCAACTACCCAGGTTTAAGGTATTCTTCCTTCAGCTAAAACATGCATGTGGAACCTAGAGTATGATCAACCATGTGATCGGGAGACGTGTTCAAATATGTCTCAGTTTTCGTACCCTGGTACTCGGGTGCAACATTCCAGACGCTTTACTAACACTCTCCCGACTTGGAGAGTCAGTCCCTTTAACCTCCTGTTTGGCCCAGTTTGCAATTTCTGCGGAAGATGAACAGGAATAGCGAGAACCAATGAGAGGCTAGCTGGAGGTGTCAGGACGGGCAAATTTAACTCTCATTTCCCACCAGGAAGAGGAATTAACCAAAGGCTCAGCGTGCCGTGCCGGAACCAGATTAGGGCCTGAAGCCATCCTGCGGTGTTGCGGCCAGGTCACAAGAAAGCGAGTTGAAGAAAGGAGCTCAGGGGCACTGTAACTCAGAAACCTGCAGAGTTATAAATGACAGCTATCGTCCAAAAATATACTGAAGTAAGGCTGCCAAGAGGACTTGAAAGCGGGGCAGAATTGCAGGAAACCGATTTCAGGAGGTAGACTGGAATTGCATTGAAAGCATAGGAAAAGAGGCAGAACGTCCACAATGATGCACTTGGCCAAAAAGGTCGTATGCTTTTTTTCCTGAATATATTCAGGAAAAAACGCATACGCCCTTTTTGGCCAACCAAGCAAGCTTGCAAAGGAAATCTGCACTACAATGAAGTCTCACTTCCCCCAGTCAAAAGGTCCATCTGAAAAAAGTGTAAAATCCAGAAAGGCAGGACAGGCCATGGAGAACTGGGAGCCTTGTTATGCTGATGGGCGGGATGTAAATTCCCAACAGACACTCCGGAGAAGTGTATGGTGTTTTCTGAAACATCAAAAAACAAAGCAACAGAGCATAGGGCAATTCCACTTATGGTCCTATAGCTTAGGGAATTTAAAATCAAAAAGACACAGCCACCCCAAAGTTTTTAACGGCTCTGTTTACAAGAACCTCATTTACAGTACAGGTTCAACATTGCAGAAACTGAAAAATGGATAAAGAATTTGTGGTATTTACTTACAAAGCAATATCACTCAGCAATGAAATCTATGTCATCAGGACCTTAGCAGCACAATGAGTGGATTCAGGTATGATGATTCTAACTGAAATAAGTCACACAGAAAAAGAAACATCATAAGATATCAGTAATACACGGAATGTAAACTTGGCTACACAGGAACTGAATTACAAAGCAGAACAGGGTCTCAAATTTAGAAAACAAACTTATGCTTGCTTAAGGGGAAAGGTGAGTTGGGGTGCTGCATAAAACCAGAGATTGAAATGAGCACAGATAAAGTTCCTTAAGCCAAATATGGAATAGACAGGAGCTACTCCTTGCTCAACAAAATGGACTCAACACCCCATATCAAACGCCAAAGAATGTACCTGACTAGTAAGTATCTTAAAACCTATGGATTGCTATGTCTCCAAAAGAGAATCAAGCATGTGTACAGGGGCATAAACGCAGCAGTGATAGGATTGGAGAGGTTCGGTGAGCAAATGAAGACCCTTTGAAGTCATATTGCATGGTACCCATTCCACGGGTCTCAACTCTCCAGGTTGAAGGTATTCTTCCTTCAGCTAAAACATGCGTGTGGAACCCAGAGTATGATCAACCGTGTGAACGGGAGACGTGTTCAAATATGTCTCAGTTTTCCACCCCTGGTACTCGGGTTCAACATTCCAGACGCTTTACTAACACTCTCCCCACTTGGAGAGTCAGCGCCTTTAACCTCCTGTTTGGCCCAGTTTGCAATTTCTGCGGAAGATGAACAGGAATAGGGAGAACCAATGAGAGACTAGCTGGAGGTGTCTGGACGGGCAAATTTAACTCTCATTTCCCACCAGGAAGAGGAATTAACCAAAGGCTCAGCGTGCCGTGCCGGAACCAGATTAGGGCCTGAAGCCATCCTGCGGTGTTGCGGCCAGGTCACAAGAAAGCGAGTTGAAGAAAGGAGCTCAGGGGCATTGTAATTCACAAACCTGGAGAGTTATAAATCACCGCTATCGTCCAAAAATATACTGAAGTAAGGCTGCCAAGAGGACTTGAAAGCGGGGCAGAATTGCAGGAAACTGATTTCAGTAGGTAGACTGGAATTGCATTGAAAGCATAGGAAAAGAGGCAGAACGTCCACAATGATGCACTTGGCCAAAAAGGGCGTATGCGTTTTTTCCTGAATATATTCAGGAAAAAACGCATACGCCCTTTTTGGCCAACCAAGCAAGCTTGCAAAGGAAATCTGCACTACAATGAAGTCTCACTTCCCCCCGGTCAAAAGGGCCATCTGAAAAAAGTGTAAAATCCAGAAAGGCAGGACAGGCCATGGAGAACTGGGAGCCTTGTTATGCTGATGGGCAGGATGTAAATTGCCAACAGACCCTCCGGAGAAGTGTATGGTGTTTCCTGAAACATCTAAAAAACAAAGCAACAGAGCCTAGGGCACTTCCACTTATGGTCCTATAGCTTAGGGAAATTAAAATCAAAAAGACACAGCCACCCCAAAGTTTGGGACGCCTCTGTTTACAAGAACCTCGATAACCGTACAAGTTCAATATCACAGAAAGTGAAAAATAGATAAAGAACTTGTGGTACTTACGTACAATGCAGTATCACTCAGCAATGAAATCTATGTCATCAGGCCCGTAGCAGCATAATGAGTGGATTCAGGTAGGATGATTCTAACTGAAATAAGTCACACAGAAAAAGAAACATCATAAGATATCACTAATACACGGAATGTAAACTTGGCTACACAGGAACTGAATTACAGAAGAGAACAGGGTCTCAAATTTAGAAAACCAACTTATGCTTCCCTAAGGGGAAAGGTGAGTTGGGATGCTGCATAAAACCAGAGATTGAAATGAGCACAGATAAATTTCCTTAAGCCAAATATGGAATAGACAAGAGCTACTCCTTGCTCAACGAAATGGACTCAACACCGCATATTAAACGCCTAAGAATGTACCTGACTAGTAAGTATCTTAAAACCTATGGATTGCTATTTCTCCAAAAGAGAATCAAGCGCATGTACAGGGGCATCAACGCAGCAGTGATAGGATTAGAGAGGTTCAGTGAGGAAATGAAGACCCTTTGAAGTCATATTGCATGGTACCCATTCCACGGGTCTCAACTCTCCAGGTTTAAGGTATTCTTCCTTCAGCTAAAACATGCATGTGGAACCCAGAGTATAATCAACTGTGTGAACGGGAGACGTATTCAAATATGTCTCAGTTTTCCACCCCTGGTACTCGGGTGCAACATTCCAGACGCTTTACTAACACTCTCCCCACTTGGAGAGTCAGCGCCTTTAACCTCCTGTTTGGCCCAGTTTGCAATTTCTGCAGAAGATGAACAGGAATAGCGAGAACCAATGAGAGACTAGCTGGAGGTGTCTGGACGGGCAAATTTAACTCTCATTTCCCACCAGGAAGAGGAAATAACCAAAGGATCAGCGTGCCGTGCCGGAACCAGATTAGGGCCTGAAGCCATCCTGCGGTGTTGCGGCCAGGTCACAAGAAAGCGAGTTGAAGAAAGGAGCTCAGGGGCACTGTAATTCACAAACCTGCAGAGTTATAAATGACAGCTATCATCCAAAAATATACTGAAGTAAGGCTGCCAAGAGGACTTGAAAGCGGGGCAGAATTGCAGGAAACCGATTTCAGAAGGTAGACAGGAATTGCATTGAAAGCATAGGAAAAGAGGCAGAACGTCCACAGTGATGCACTTGGCCAAAAAGGGCGTATGCGTTTTTTCCTGAATATATTCAGGAAAAAACGCATACGCCCTTTTTGGCCAACCAAGCAAGCTTGCAAAGGAAATCTGCACTACCATGAAGTCTCACTTCCCCCCAGTCAAAAGGGCCATCTGAAAAAAGTGTAAAATCCAGAAAGGCAGGACAGGCCATGGAGAACTGGGAGCCTTGTTATGCTGATGGGCGGGATGTAAATTGCCAACAGACACTCGGGTGGAGTGTACGGTGTTTCCTGAAACATCTAAAAAACAAAGCAACAGAGCCTAGGGCACTTCCACATATGGTCCTATAGCTTAGGGAAATTAAAATCAAAAAGACACAGCCACCCCAAAGTTTGGGACGCCTCTGTTTACAAGAATCTCGTTTACCGTACAAGTTCAATATCACAGAAAGTGAAAAATGGATAAAGAGCTTGTGGTACTTACGTACAATGCAGTATCACTCAGCAATGAAATCTATGTCATCAGGCCCGTAGCAGCATAATGAGTGGATTCAGGTACGATCATTCTAACTGAAATAAGTCACACAGAAAAAGAAACATCATAAGATATCACTAATACACGGAATGTAAATTTGGCTACACAGGAACTGAATTCCAAAACAGAACAGGGTCTCAAATTTAGAAAACCAACTTATGCTTGCTTAAGGGGAAAGGTGAGTTGGGGTGCTGCATAAAACCAGAGATTGAAATGAGCACAGATAAAGTTCCTTAAGCCAAATATGGAATAGACAAGAGCTACTCCTTGCTCAATGAAATGGACTCAACACCCCATATTAAACGCCTAAGAATGTACCTGACTAATAAGTATCTTAAAACCTATGGATTGCTATGAATCCAAAAGAGAATCAAGCGTGTGTACAGGGGCATAAACGCAGCAGTGATAGGATAGGAGAGGTTCGGTGAACAAATGAAGACCCTTTAAATTATATTGCATGGTACCCATTCCACAGGTCTCAACTCTCCAGGTTTAAGGTATTCCGCCTTCAGCTAAAACATGCATGTGGAACCCAGAGTATGATCAACCATGTGATCGGGAGACATGTTCAAATATGTCTCAGTTTTCGTACCCTGGTACTCGGGTGCAACATTCCAGACGCTTTATTAACACTCTCCCCACTTGGAGAGTCAGCGCCTTTAACCTCCTGTTTGGTCCAGTTTTCAAATTCTGCGGAAGATGAACAGGAATAGCGAGAACCAATGAGAGACTAGCTGGAGGTGTCTGGACGGACAAATTTAACTCTCATTTCCCACCAGGAAGAGGAATTAACCAAAGGCTCAGAGTGCCGTGGCGGAACCAGATTAGGGCCTGAAGCCATCCTGCGGTGTTGCGGCCAGCTCACAAGAAAGCGAGTTGAAGAAAGGAGCTCAGGGGCACTGTAATGCACAAACCTGCAGAGTTATAAATGACAGCTATCGTCCGAAAATATACTGAAGTAAGGCTGCCAAGAGGACTTGAAAGTGGGGCAGAATTGCAGGAAACCGATTTCAGGAGGTAGACTGGAATTGCATTGAAAGCATAGGAAAAGAGGCAGAACGTCCACAATGATGCACTTGGCCAAAAAGGGCGTATGCGTTTTTTTCCTGAATATATTCAGGAAAAAACGCATACGCCCTTTTTGGCCAACCAAGCAAGCTTGCAAAGGAAATCTGCACTACAATGAAGTCTCACTTCCCCCCGGTCAAAAGGGCCATCTGAAAAAAGTGTAAAATCCAGAAAGGCAGGACAGGCCATGGAGAACTGGGAGCCTTGTTATGCTGATGGGCGGGATGTAAATTGCCAACAGACACTCGGGACAAGTGTATGGTGTTTCCTGAAACATCTAAAAAACAAAGCAACAGAGCCTAGGGCACTTCCACTTATGGTCCTATAGCTTAGGGAAATTAAAATAAAAAAGACACAGCCACCCCAAAGTTTGGGACGCCTCTGTTTACAAGAACCTCGTTTACCGTACAAGTTCAATATCACAGAAAGTGAAAAATGGATAAAGAACTTGTGGTACTTACGTACAATGCAGTATCACTCAGCAATGAAATCTATGTCATCAGGCCCGTAGCAGCACAATGAGTGGATTCAGGTACGATGATTCTAACTGAAATAAGTCACACAGAAAAAGAAACATCATAAGATATCACTAATACACGGAATGTACACTTGGCTACACAGGAACTGAATTCCAAAACAGGACAGGGTCTCAAATTTAGAAAACCAACTTATGCTTGCTTAAGGGGAAAGGTGAGTTGGGGTGCTGCATAAAACCAGAGATTGAAATGAGCACAGATAAAGTTCCTTAAGCCAAATATGGAATAGACAAGAGCTACTCCTTGCTCAACGAAATGGACTCAACACCCCATATTAAACGCCTAAGAATGTACCTGACTAGTAAGTATCTTAAAACCTATGGATTGCTATGTCTCCGAAAGAGAATCAAGCATGTGTACAGGGCCATAAACGCAGCAGTGATAGGATTGGAGAGGTTCGGTGAGCAAATGAAGACCCTTAGAAGTCATATTGTATGGTACCCATTCCACGGGTTTCAACTACCCTGGTTTAAGGTATTCTTCCTTCAGCTAAAACATGCATGTGGAACCTAGAGTATGATCAACCATGTGATCGGGAGACGTGTTCAAATATGTCTCAGTTTTCGTACCCTGGTACTCGGTGCAACATTCCAGACGCTTTATTAACACTCTCCCCACTTGGAGAGTCAGTGCCTTTAAACTCCTGTTTGGCCCAGTTTGCAATTTCTGCGGAAGATGAATAGGAATAGGGAGAACCAATGAGAGACTAGCTGGAGGTGTCTGGACGGACAAATTTAACTCTCATTTCCCACCAGGAAGAGGAATTAACCAAAGGCTCAGAGTGCCGTGCCAGAACCAGATTAGGGCCTGAAGCCATCCTGCGGTGTTGCGGCCAGGTCACAAGAAAGCGAGTTGAAGAAAGGAGCTCAGGGGCACTGTAATGCACAAACCTGCAGAGTTATAAATGACAGCTATCGTCCAAAAATAGACTGAAGTAAGGCTGCCAAGAGGACTTGAAAGCGGGGCAGAATTGCAGGAAACTGATTTCAGGAGGTAGACTGGAATTGCATTGAAAGCATAGGAAAAGAGGCAGAACGTCCACAATGATGCACTTGGCCAAAAAGGGCGTATGCGTTTTTTCCTGAATATATTCAGGAAAAAACGCATACGCCCTTTTTGGCCAACCAAGCAAGCTTGCAAAGGAAATCTGCACTACAATGAAGTCTCACTTCCCCCAGGTCAAAAGGGCCATCTGAAAAAAGTGTAAAATCCAGAAAGGCAGGACAGGCCATGGAGAACTGGGAGCCTTGTTATGCTGATGGGCGGGATGTAAATTGCCAAGAGACACTCGGGAGAAGTGTATGGTGTTTCCTGAAACATCTAAAAAACAAAGCAACAGAGCCTAGGGCACTTCCACTTATGGTCCTATAGCTTAGGGGAATTAAAATCAAAAAGACACAGCCACCCCAAAGTTTGGGACGCCTCTGTTTACAAGAACCTCGTTTACCGTACAAGTTCAATATCACAGAAAGTGAAAAATGGATAAAGAACTTGTGGTGCTTACGTACAATGCAGTATCACTCAGCAATGAAATCTATGTCATCAGGCCCGTAGCAGCATAATGAGTGGATTCAGGTATGATGATTCTAACTGAAATAAGTCACACAGAAAAAGAAACAACATAAGATATCACTAATACACGGAATGTAAACTTGGCTACACAGGAACTGAATTCCAAAAGAGAACAGGGTCTCAAATAAGAAAACCAACTTATGCTTGCTTAAGGGGAAAGGAGAGTTGGGGTGCTGCATAAAACCAGAGATTGAAATGAGCACAGATAAAGTTCCTTAAGCCAAATATGGAATAGACAAGAGCTACTCCTTGCTCAATGAAATGGACTCAACACCCCATATTAAACGCCTAAGAATGTACCTGACTAGTGAGTATCTTAAAACCTATGGATTGCTATGTCTCCGAAAGAGAAACAAGCATGTGTACAGGGGCATAAACGCATCAGTGATAGGATTGGAGAGGTTCGGTGAGCAAATGAAGACCCTTTGAAGTCATATTGCATGGTACCCATTCCACGGGTTTCAACTACCCAGGTTTAAGGTATTCTTCCTTCAGCTAAAATATGCATGTGGAACCTAGAGTATGATCAACCATGTGATCGGGAGACGTGTTCAAATATGTCTCAGTTTTCCTCCCCTGGTACTCGGGTGCAACATTCCACACGCTTTACTAACACTCTCCCCAATTGGAGAGTCAGTCCCTT
Organism: Delphinus delphis; assembly: GCF_949987515.2. Classification (NCBI taxonomy): domain Eukaryota; kingdom Metazoa; phylum Chordata; class Mammalia; order Artiodactyla; family Delphinidae; genus Delphinus; species Delphinus delphis. Next base: position 125,390 of record NW_027192780.1, read on the forward strand.
TAACCTCCTGTTTGGTCCAGTTTGCAATTTCTGCGGAAGAGGAACAGGAATAGGGAGAACCAATGAGAGACTAGCTGGAGGTGTCTGGACGGGCAAATTTAACTCTCATTTCCCACCAGGAAGAGGAATTAACCAAAGGCTCAGCGTGCCGTGCCGGAACCAGATTAGGGCCTGAAGCCATCCTGCGGTGTTGCGGCCAGCTCTCAAGAAAGCGAGTTGAAGAAAGGAGCTCAGAGGCACTGTAATTCACAAACCTGCAGAGTTATAAATGACAGCTATCGTCCAAAAATATACTGAAGTAAGGCTGCCAAGAGGACTTGAAAGCAGGGCAGAATTGCAGGAAACCGATTTCAGGAGGTAGACTGGAATTGCATTGAAAGCATAGGAAAGGAGGCAGAACGTCCACAATGATGCACTTGGCCAAAAAGGGCGTATGCGTTTTTTCCTGAATATATTCAGGAAAAAACGCATACGCCCTTTTTGGCCAACCAAGCAAGCTTGCAAAGGAAATCTGCACTACAATGAAGTCTCACTTCCCCCCGGTCAAAAGGGCCATCTGAAAAAAGTGTAAAATCCAGGAAGGCAGGACAGGCCATGGAGAACAGGGAGCCTTGTTATGCTGATGGGTGGGATGTAAATTGCCAACAGACACTCGGGAGAAGTGTATGGTGTTTCCTGAAACATCTAAAAAACAAAGCAACAGAGCCTAGGGCACTTCCACTTGTGGTCCTATAGCTTAGGGAAATTAAAATCAAAAAGACACAGCCACCCCAAAGTTTGGGTTGCCTCTGTTTACAAGAACCTCGTTTACAGTACAAGTTCAACATCACAGAAAGTGAAAAATGGATAAAGAAGTTGTGGTATTTACTTACAAAGCAATATCACTCAGCAATGAAATCTATGTCATCAGGCCCTTAGCAGCACAATGAGTGGATTCAGGTATGATGATTCTAAATGAAATAAGTCACACAGAAAAAGAAACATCATAAGATATCAGTAATACACGGAACGTAAACTTGGCTACACAGGAAGTGAATTACAGAACAGAACAGGGTCTCACATTTAGAAAACCAACTTATGTTTGCTTAAGGGGAAAGGTGAGTTGGGGTGCTGCATAAAACCAGAGATCGAAATGAGCACAGATAAAGTTCCTTAAGCCAAATATGGAATAGACAAGAGATACTCCTTGCTCAACGAAATGGACTCAACACCGCATATTAAACGCCTAAGAATGTACCTGACTAGTAAGTATCTTAAAACCTATGGATTGCTATGTCTCCGAAAGAGAATCAAGCATGTGTACAGGGGCATAAACGCAGCAGTGATAGGATTGGAGAGGTTCGGTGAGCAAATGAAGACCCTTTGAATTCATATTGCATGGTACCCATTCCACGGGTTTCAACTACCCAGGTTTAAGGTATTCTTCCTTCAGCTAAAACATGCATGTGGAACCTAGAGTATGATCAACCATGTGATCGGGAGACGTGTTCAAATATGTCTCAGTTTTCGTACCCTGGTACTCGGGTGCAACATTCCAGACGCTTTACTAACACTCTCCCGACTTGGAGAGTCAGTCCCTTTAACCTCCTGTTTGGCCCAGTTTGCAATTTCTGCGGAAGATGAACAGGAATAGCGAGAACCAATGAGAGGCTAGCTGGAGGTGTCAGGACGGGCAAATTTAACTCTCATTTCCCACCAGGAAGAGGAATTAACCAAAGGCTCAGCGTGCCGTGCCGGAACCAGATTAGGGCCTGAAGCCATCCTGCGGTGTTGCGGCCAGGTCACAAGAAAGCGAGTTGAAGAAAGGAGCTCAGGGGCACTGTAACTCAGAAACCTGCAGAGTTATAAATGACAGCTATCGTCCAAAAATATACTGAAGTAAGGCTGCCAAGAGGACTTGAAAGCGGGGCAGAATTGCAGGAAACCGATTTCAGGAGGTAGACTGGAATTGCATTGAAAGCATAGGAAAAGAGGCAGAACGTCCACAATGATGCACTTGGCCAAAAAGGTCGTATGCTTTTTTTCCTGAATATATTCAGGAAAAAACGCATACGCCCTTTTTGGCCAACCAAGCAAGCTTGCAAAGGAAATCTGCACTACAATGAAGTCTCACTTCCCCCAGTCAAAAGGTCCATCTGAAAAAAGTGTAAAATCCAGAAAGGCAGGACAGGCCATGGAGAACTGGGAGCCTTGTTATGCTGATGGGCGGGATGTAAATTCCCAACAGACACTCCGGAGAAGTGTATGGTGTTTTCTGAAACATCAAAAAACAAAGCAACAGAGCATAGGGCAATTCCACTTATGGTCCTATAGCTTAGGGAATTTAAAATCAAAAAGACACAGCCACCCCAAAGTTTTTAACGGCTCTGTTTACAAGAACCTCATTTACAGTACAGGTTCAACATTGCAGAAACTGAAAAATGGATAAAGAATTTGTGGTATTTACTTACAAAGCAATATCACTCAGCAATGAAATCTATGTCATCAGGACCTTAGCAGCACAATGAGTGGATTCAGGTATGATGATTCTAACTGAAATAAGTCACACAGAAAAAGAAACATCATAAGATATCAGTAATACACGGAATGTAAACTTGGCTACACAGGAACTGAATTACAAAGCAGAACAGGGTCTCAAATTTAGAAAACAAACTTATGCTTGCTTAAGGGGAAAGGTGAGTTGGGGTGCTGCATAAAACCAGAGATTGAAATGAGCACAGATAAAGTTCCTTAAGCCAAATATGGAATAGACAGGAGCTACTCCTTGCTCAACAAAATGGACTCAACACCCCATATCAAACGCCAAAGAATGTACCTGACTAGTAAGTATCTTAAAACCTATGGATTGCTATGTCTCCAAAAGAGAATCAAGCATGTGTACAGGGGCATAAACGCAGCAGTGATAGGATTGGAGAGGTTCGGTGAGCAAATGAAGACCCTTTGAAGTCATATTGCATGGTACCCATTCCACGGGTCTCAACTCTCCAGGTTGAAGGTATTCTTCCTTCAGCTAAAACATGCGTGTGGAACCCAGAGTATGATCAACCGTGTGAACGGGAGACGTGTTCAAATATGTCTCAGTTTTCCACCCCTGGTACTCGGGTTCAACATTCCAGACGCTTTACTAACACTCTCCCCACTTGGAGAGTCAGCGCCTTTAACCTCCTGTTTGGCCCAGTTTGCAATTTCTGCGGAAGATGAACAGGAATAGGGAGAACCAATGAGAGACTAGCTGGAGGTGTCTGGACGGGCAAATTTAACTCTCATTTCCCACCAGGAAGAGGAATTAACCAAAGGCTCAGCGTGCCGTGCCGGAACCAGATTAGGGCCTGAAGCCATCCTGCGGTGTTGCGGCCAGGTCACAAGAAAGCGAGTTGAAGAAAGGAGCTCAGGGGCATTGTAATTCACAAACCTGGAGAGTTATAAATCACCGCTATCGTCCAAAAATATACTGAAGTAAGGCTGCCAAGAGGACTTGAAAGCGGGGCAGAATTGCAGGAAACTGATTTCAGTAGGTAGACTGGAATTGCATTGAAAGCATAGGAAAAGAGGCAGAACGTCCACAATGATGCACTTGGCCAAAAAGGGCGTATGCGTTTTTTCCTGAATATATTCAGGAAAAAACGCATACGCCCTTTTTGGCCAACCAAGCAAGCTTGCAAAGGAAATCTGCACTACAATGAAGTCTCACTTCCCCCCGGTCAAAAGGGCCATCTGAAAAAAGTGTAAAATCCAGAAAGGCAGGACAGGCCATGGAGAACTGGGAGCCTTGTTATGCTGATGGGCAGGATGTAAATTGCCAACAGACCCTCCGGAGAAGTGTATGGTGTTTCCTGAAACATCTAAAAAACAAAGCAACAGAGCCTAGGGCACTTCCACTTATGGTCCTATAGCTTAGGGAAATTAAAATCAAAAAGACACAGCCACCCCAAAGTTTGGGACGCCTCTGTTTACAAGAACCTCGATAACCGTACAAGTTCAATATCACAGAAAGTGAAAAATAGATAAAGAACTTGTGGTACTTACGTACAATGCAGTATCACTCAGCAATGAAATCTATGTCATCAGGCCCGTAGCAGCATAATGAGTGGATTCAGGTAGGATGATTCTAACTGAAATAAGTCACACAGAAAAAGAAACATCATAAGATATCACTAACACACGGAATGTAAACTTGGCTACACAGGAACTGAATTACAGAAGAGAACAGGGTCTCAAATTTAGAAAACCAACTTATGCTTCCCTAAGGGGAAAGGTGAGTTGGGATGCTGCATAAAACCAGAGATTGAAATGAGCACAGATAAATTTCCTTAAGCCAAATATGGAATAGACAAGAGCTACTCCTTGCTCAACGAAATGGACTCAACACCGCATATTAAACGCCTAAGAATGTACCTGACTAGTAAGTATCTTAAAACCTATGGATTGCTATTTCTCCAAAAGAGAATCAAGCGCATGTACAGGGGCATCAACGCAGCAGTGATAGGATTAGAGAGGTTCAGTGAGGAAATGAAGACCCTTTGAAGTCATATTGCATGGTACCCATTCCACGGGTCTCAACTCTCCAGGTTTAAGGTATTCTTCCTTCAGCTAAAACATGCATGTGGAACCCAGAGTATAATCAACTGTGTGAACGGGAGACGTATTCAAATATGTCTCAGTTTTCCACCCCTGGTACTCGGGTGCAACATTCCAGACGCTTTACTAACACTCTCCCCACTTGGAGAGTCAGCGCCTTTAACCTCCTGTTTGGCCCAGTTTGCAATTTCTGCAGAAGATGAACAGGAATAGCGAGAACCAATGAGAGACTAGCTGGAGGTGTCTGGACGGGCAAATTTAACTCTCATTTCCCACCAGGAAGAGGAAATAACCAAAGGATCAGCGTGCCGTGCCGGAACCAGATTAGGGCCTGAAGCCATCCTGCGGTGTTGCGGCCAGGTCACAAGAAAGCGAGTTGAAGAAAGGAGCTCAGGGGCACTGTAATTCACAAACCTGCAGAGTTATAAATGACAGCTATCATCCAAAAATATACTGAAGTAAGGCTGCCAAGAGGACTTGAAAGCGGGGCAGAATTGCAGGAAACCGATTTCAGAAGGTAGACAGGAATTGCATTGAAAGCATAGGAAAAGAGGCAGAACGTCCACAGTGATGCACTTGGCCAAAAAGGGCGTATGCGTTTTTTCCTGAATATATTCAGGAAAAAACGCATACGCCCTTTTTGGCCAACCAAGCAAGCTTGCAAAGGAAATCTGCACTACCATGAAGTCTCACTTCCCCCCAGTCAAAAGGGCCATCTGAAAAAAGTGTAAAATCCAGAAAGGCAGGACAGGCCATGGAGAACTGGGAGCCTTGTTATGCTGATGGGCGGGATGTAAATTGCCAACAGACACTCGGGTGGAGTGTACGGTGTTTCCTGAAACATCTAAAAAACAAAGCAACAGAGCCTAGGGCACTTCCACATATGGTCCTATAGCTTAGGGAAATTAAAATCAAAAAGACACAGCCACCCCAAAGTTTGGGACGCCTCTGTTTACAAGAATCTCGTTTACCGTACAAGTTCAATATCACAGAAAGTGAAAAATGGATAAAGAGCTTGTGGTACTTACGTACAATGCAGTATCACTCAGCAATGAAATCTATGTCATCAGGCCCGTAGCAGCATAATGAGTGGATTCAGGTACGATCATTCTAACTGAAATAAGTCACACAGAAAAAGAAACATCATAAGATATCACTAATACACGGAATGTAAATTTGGCTACACAGGAACTGAATTCCAAAACAGAACAGGGTCTCAAATTTAGAAAACCAACTTATGCTTGCTTAAGGGGAAAGGTGAGTTGGGGTGCTGCATAAAACCAGAGATTGAAATGAGCACAGATAAAGTTCCTTAAGCCAAATATGGAATAGACAAGAGCTACTCCTTGCTCAATGAAATGGACTCAACACCCCATATTAAACGCCTAAGAATGTACCTGACTAATAAGTATCTTAAAACCTATGGATTGCTATGAATCCAAAAGAGAATCAAGCGTGTGTACAGGGGCATAAACGCAGCAGTGATAGGATAGGAGAGGTTCGGTGAACAAATGAAGACCCTTTAAATTATATTGCATGGTACCCATTCCACAGGTCTCAACTCTCCAGGTTTAAGGTATTCCGCCTTCAGCTAAAACATGCATGTGGAACCCAGAGTATGATCAACCATGTGATCGGGAGACATGTTCAAATATGTCTCAGTTTTCGTACCCTGGTACTCGGGTGCAACATTCCAGACGCTTTATTAACACTCTCCCCACTTGGAGAGTCAGCGCCTTTAACCTCCTGTTTGGTCCAGTTTTCAAATTCTGCGGAAGATGAACAGGAATAGCGAGAACCAATGAGAGACTAGCTGGAGGTGTCTGGACGGACAAATTTAACTCTCATTTCCCACCAGGAAGAGGAATTAACCAAAGGCTCAGAGTGCCGTGGCGGAACCAGATTAGGGCCTGAAGCCATCCTGCGGTGTTGCGGCCAGCTCACAAGAAAGCGAGTTGAAGAAAGGAGCTCAGGGGCACTGTAATGCACAAACCTGCAGAGTTATAAATGACAGCTATCGTCCGAAAATATACTGAAGTAAGGCTGCCAAGAGGACTTGAAAGTGGGGCAGAATTGCAGGAAACCGATTTCAGGAGGTAGACTGGAATTGCATTGAAAGCATAGGAAAAGAGGCAGAACGTCCACAATGATGCACTTGGCCAAAAAGGGCGTATGCGTTTTTTTCCTGAATATATTCAGGAAAAAACGCATACGCCCTTTTTGGCCAACCAAGCAAGCTTGCAAAGGAAATCTGCACTACAATGAAGTCTCACTTCCCCCCGGTCAAAAGGGCCATCTGAAAAAAGTGTAAAATCCAGAAAGGCAGGACAGGCCATGGAGAACTGGGAGCCTTGTTATGCTGATGGGCGGGATGTAAATTGCCAACAGACACTCGGGACAAGTGTATGGTGTTTCCTGAAACATCTAAAAAACAAAGCAACAGAGCCTAGGGCACTTCCACTTATGGTCCTATAGCTTAGGGAAATTAAAATAAAAAAGACACAGCCACCCCAAAGTTTGGGACGCCTCTGTTTACAAGAACCTCGTTTACCGTACAAGTTCAATATCACAGAAAGTGAAAAATGGATAAAGAACTTGTGGTACTTACGTACAATGCAGTATCACTCAGCAATGAAATCTATGTCATCAGGCCCGTAGCAGCACAATGAGTGGATTCAGGTACGATGATTCTAACTGAAATAAGTCACACAGAAAAAGAAACATCATAAGATATCACTAATACACGGAATGTACACTTGGCTACACAGGAACTGAATTCCAAAACAGGACAGGGTCTCAAATTTAGAAAACCAACTTATGCTTGCTTAAGGGGAAAGGTGAGTTGGGGTGCTGCATAAAACCAGAGATTGAAATGAGCACAGATAAAGTTCCTTAAGCCAAATATGGAATAGACAAGAGCTACTCCTTGCTCAACGAAATGGACTCAACACCCCATATTAAACGCCTAAGAATGTACCTGACTAGTAAGTATCTTAAAACCTATGGATTGCTATGTCTCCGAAAGAGAATCAAGCATGTGTACAGGGCCATAAACGCAGCAGTGATAGGATTGGAGAGGTTCGGTGAGCAAATGAAGACCCTTAGAAGTCATATTGTATGGTACCCATTCCACGGGTTTCAACTACCCTGGTTTAAGGTATTCTTCCTTCAGCTAAAACATGCATGTGGAACCTAGAGTATGATCAACCATGTGATCGGGAGACGTGTTCAAATATGTCTCAGTTTTCGTACCCTGGTACTCGGTGCAACATTCCAGACGCTTTATTAACACTCTCCCCACTTGGAGAGTCAGTGCCTTTAAACTCCTGTTTGGCCCAGTTTGCAATTTCTGCGGAAGATGAATAGGAATAGGGAGAACCAATGAGAGACTAGCTGGAGGTGTCTGGACGGACAAATTTAACTCTCATTTCCCACCAGGAAGAGGAATTAACCAAAGGCTCAGAGTGCCGTGCCAGAACCAGATTAGGGCCTGAAGCCATCCTGCGGTGTTGCGGCCAGGTCACAAGAAAGCGAGTTGAAGAAAGGAGCTCAGGGGCACTGTAATGCACAAACCTGCAGAGTTATAAATGACAGCTATCGTCCAAAAATAGACTGAAGTAAGGCTGCCAAGAGGACTTGAAAGCGGGGCAGAATTGCAGGAAACTGATTTCAGGAGGTAGACTGGAATTGCATTGAAAGCATAGGAAAAGAGGCAGAACGTCCACAATGATGCACTTGGCCAAAAAGGGCGTATGCGTTTTTTCCTGAATATATTCAGGAAAAAACGCATACGCCCTTTTTGGCCAACCAAGCAAGCTTGCAAAGGAAATCTGCACTACAATGAAGTCTCACTTCCCCCAGGTCAAAAGGGCCATCTGAAAAAAGTGTAAAATCCAGAAAGGCAGGACAGGCCATGGAGAACTGGGAGCCTTGTTATGCTGATGGGCGGGATGTAAATTGCCAAGAGACACTCGGGAGAAGTGTATGGTGTTTCCTGAAACATCTAAAAAACAAAGCAACAGAGCCTAGGGCACTTCCACTTATGGTCCTATAGCTTAGGGGAATTAAAATCAAAAAGACACAGCCACCCCAAAGTTTGGGACGCCTCTGTTTACAAGAACCTCGTTTACCGTACAAGTTCAATATCACAGAAAGTGAAAAATGGATAAAGAACTTGTGGTGCTTACGTACAATGCAGTATCACTCAGCAATGAAATCTATGTCATCAGGCCCGTAGCAGCATAATGAGTGGATTCAGGTATGATGATTCTAACTGAAATAAGTCACACAGAAAAAGAAACAACATAAGATATCACTAATACACGGAATGTAAACTTGGCTACACAGGAACTGAATTCCAAAAGAGAACAGGGTCTCAAATAAGAAAACCAACTTATGCTTGCTTAAGGGGAAAGGAGAGTTGGGGTGCTGCATAAAACCAGAGATTGAAATGAGCACAGATAAAGTTCCTTAAGCCAAATATGGAATAGACAAGAGCTACTCCTTGCTCAATGAAATGGACTCAACACCCCATATTAAACGCCTAAGAATGTACCTGACTAGTGAGTATCTTAAAACCTATGGATTGCTATGTCTCCGAAAGAGAAACAAGCATGTGTACAGGGGCATAAACGCATCAGTGATAGGATTGGAGAGGTTCGGTGAGCAAATGAAGACCCTTTGAAGTCATATTGCATGGTACCCATTCCACGGGTTTCAACTACCCAGGTTTAAGGTATTCTTCCTTCAGCTAAAATATGCATGTGGAACCTAGAGTATGATCAACCATGTGATCGGGAGACGTGTTCAAATATGTCTCAGTTTTCCTCCCCTGGTACTCGGGTGCAACATTCCACACACTTTACTAACACTCTCCCCAATTGGAGAGTCAGTCCCTTTAACCTCCTGTTTGGTCCAGTTTGCAATTTCTGCGGAAGAGGAACAGGAATAGGGAGAACCAATGAGAGACTAGCTGGAGGTGTCTGGACGGGCAAATTTAACTCTCATTTCCCACCAGGAAGAGGAATTAACCAAAGGCTCAGCGTGCCGTGCCGGAACCAGATTAGGGCCTGAAGCCATCCTGCGGTGTTGCGGCCAGCTCTCAAGAAAGCGAGTTGAAGAAAGGAGCTCAGGGGCACTGTAATTCACAAACCTGCAGAGTTATAAATGACAGCTATCGTCCAAAAATATACTGAAGTAAGGCTGCCAAGAGGACTTGAAAGCGGGGCAGAATTGCAGGAAACCGATTTCAGGAGGTAGACTGGAATTGCATTGAAAGCATAGGAAAAGAGGCAAAACGTCCACAATGATGCACTTGGCCAAAAAGTGCGTATGCGTTTTTTCCTGAATATATTCAGGAAAAAACGCATACGCCCTTTTTGGCCAACCAAGCAAACTTGCAAAGGAAATCTGCACTACAATGAAGTCTCACTTCCCCCCAGTCAAAAGGGCCATCTGGAAAAAGTGTAAAATCCAGAAAGGCAGGACAGGCCATGGAGAACTGGGAGCCTTGTTATGCTGATGGGCAGGATGTAAATTGCCAACAGACACTTGGGAGAAGTGTATGGTGTTTCCTGAAACATCTAAAAAACAAAGCAACAGAGCCTAGGGCACTTCCACTTATGGTCCTATAGCTTAGGGAAATTAAAATCAAAAAGACACAGCCACCCCAAAGTTTGGGACGCCTCTGTTTACAAGAACCTCGTTTACAGTACAAGTTCAACATCGCAGAAAGTGAAAAATGGATAAAGAACTTGTGGTACTTACGTACAATGCAGTATCACTCAGCAATGAAATCTATGTCATCAGTCCCGTAGCAGCAGAATGAGTGGATTCAGGTACGATGATTCTAACTGAAATAAGTCACACAGAAAAAGAAACATCATAAGATATCACTAATACACGGAATGTAAACTTGGCTACAGAGGAACTGAATTCCAAAACAGAACAGGGTCTCAAATTCAGAAAACCAACTTATGCTTGCTTAAGGGGAAAGGTGAGTTGGGGTGCTGCATAAAACCAGAGATCGAAATGAGCACAGATAAAGTTCCTTAAGCCAAATATGGAATAGACAAGAGCTACTCCTTGCTCAACGAAATGGACTCAACACCCCATATTAAACGCCTAAGAATGTAACTGACTAGTAAGTATCTTAAAACCTATGGATTGCTATTTCTCCAAAAGAGAATCAAGCGTGTGAACAGGGGCATAAACGCAGCAGTGATAGGATTGGAGAGGTTCGGTGAGCAAATGAAGACCCTTTGAAGTCATATTGCATGGTACGCATTCAACGGGTCTCAACTCTCCAGGTTTAAAGTATTCATCTTTCAGCTAAAATATGCATGTGGAACCCAGAGTATGATAAACCGTGTGAACGGGAGACGTGTTCAAATATGTCTCAGTTTTCCTCCCCTGGTACTCGGGTGCAACATTCCAGACGCCTTACTAACACTCACCCCACTTGGAGAGTCAGCGCCTTTAACCTCCTGTTTGGCCCAGTTTGCAATTTCTGCGGCAGATGAACAGGAATAGCGAGAACCAATGAGAGACTAGCTGGAGGTGTCTGGACGGGCAAATTTAACTCTCTATTCCCACCAGGAAGAGGAATTAACCAAAGGCTCAGCGTGCCGTGCCGGAACCAGATTAGGGCCTGAAGCCATCCTGCGGTGTTGCGGCCAGGTCACAAGAAAGCGAGTTGAAGAAAGGAGCTCAGGGGCACTGTAATTCACAAACCTGCAGAGTCATAAATGACAGCTATCGTCCAAAAATATACTGAAGTAAGGCTGCCAAGAGGACTTGAAAGCGGGGCAGAATTGCAGGAAACCGATTTCAGGAGGTAGACTGGAATTGCATTGAAAGCATAGGAAAAGAGGCAGAACATCCACAATGATGCACTTGGGCAAAAAGGGCGTACGCATTTTTTCCTGAATCAGGAAAAAACGCATACGCTCTTTTTGGCCAACCAAGCAAGCTTGCAAAGGAAATCTGCACTACAATGAAGTCTCACTTCCCCCCGGTCAAAAGGGCCATCTGAAAAAAGTATAGAATCCAGAAAGGCAGGACAGGCCATGGAGAACTGGGAGCCTTGTTATGCTGATGGGCGGGATGTAAATTGCCAACAGACACTCGGGAGAAGTGTATGGTGTTTCCTGAAACATCTAAAAAACAAAGCAACAGTGCCTAGGGCGCTTCCACTTATGGTCCTATAGCTTAGGGAAATTAAAATCAAAAAGACACAGCCACCCCAAAGTTTGGAACGGCTCTGTTTACAAGAACCTCGTTTACAGTACAAGTTCAACATCGCAGAAAGTGAAAAATGGATAAAGAAGTTGTGGTATTTACTTACAAAGCAATATCACTCAGCAATGAAATCTATGTCATCAGGCCCTTAGCAGCACAATGAGTGGATTCAGGTATGATGATTCTAACTGAAATAAGTCACACAAAAAAAGAAACATCATAAGATATCAGTAATACACGGAATGTAAACTTGGCTACACAGGAACTGAATTACAGAACAGAACAGGGTCTCAAATTTAGAAAACCAACTTATGCTTGCTTAAGGGGAAAGGTGAGTTGGGGTGCTGCATAAAACCAGAGATTGAAATGAGCACAGATAAAGTTCCTTAAGCCAAATATGGAATAGACAAGAGCTACTCCTTGCTCAACGAAATGGACTCAACACCGCATATTAAACGCCTAAGAATGTACCTGACTAGTAAGTATCTTAAAACCTATGGATTGCTATGTCTCCGAAAGAGAATCAAGCATGTGTACAGGGGCATAAACGCAGCAGTGATAGGATGGGAGAGGTTCGGTGAGCAAATGAAGACCCTTAGAAGTCATATTGTATGGTACCCATTCCACGGGTTTCAACTACACAGGTTTAAGTTATTCTTCCTTCAGCTAAAACATGCATGTGGAACCCAGAGTATGATCAACCATGTGATCGGGAGACATGTTCAAATATGTCTCAGTTTTCGTACCCTGGTACTCGGGTGCAACATTCCAGACGCTTTATTAACACTCTCCCCACTTGGAGAGTCAGCGCCTTTAACCTCCTGTTTGGTCCAGTTTTCAAATTCTGCGGAAGATGAACAGGAATAGCGAGAACCAATGAGAGACTAGCTGGAGGTGTCTGGACGGACAAATTTAACTCTCATTTCCCACCAGGAAGAGGAATTAACCAAAGGCTCAGAGTGCCGTGGCGGAACCAGATTAGGGCCTGAAGCCATCCTGCGGTGTTGCGGCCAGCTCACAAGAAAGCGAGTTGAAGAAACGAGCTCAGGGGCACTGTAATGCACAAACCTGCAGAGTTATAAATGACAGCTATCGTCCGAAAATATACTGAAGTAAGGCTGCCAAGAGGACTTGAAAGTGGGGCAGAATTGCAGGAAACCGATTTCAGGAGGTAGACTGGAATTGCATTGAAAGCATAGGAAAAGAGGCAGAACGTCCACAATGATGCACTTGGCCAAAAAGGGCGTATGCGTTTTTTTCCTGAATATATTCAGGAAAAAACGCATACGCCCTTTTTGGCCAACCAAGCAAGCTTGCAAAGGAAATCTGCACTACAATGAAGTCTCACTTCCCCCCGGTCAAAAGGGCCATCTGAAAAAAGTGTAAAATCCAGAAAGGCAGGACAGGCCATGGAGAACTGGGAGCCTTGTTATGCTGATGGGCGGGATGTAAATTGCCAACAGACACTCGGGACAAGTGTATGGTGTTTCCTGAAACATCTAAAAAACAAAGCAACAGAGCCTAGGGCACTTCCACTTATGGTCCTATAGCTTAGGGAAATTAAAATAAAAAAGACACAGCCACCCCAAAGTTTGGGACGCCTCTGTTTACAAGAACCTCGTTTACCGTACAAGTTCAATATCACAGAAAGTGAAAAATGGATAAAGAACTTGTGGTACTTACGTACAATGCAGTATCACTCAGCAATGAAATCTATGTCATCAGGCCCGTAGCAGCACAATGAGTGGATTCAGGTACGATGATTCTAACTGAAATAAGTCACACAGAAAAAGAAACATCATAAGATATCACTAATACACGGAATGTACACTTGGCTACACAGGAACTGAATTCCAAAACAGGACAGGGTCTCAAATTTAGAAAACCAACTTATGCTTGCTTAAGGGGAAAGGTGAGTTGGGGTGCTGCATAAAACCAGAGATTGAAATGAGCACAGATAAAGTTCCTTAAGCCAAATATGGAATAGACAAGAGCTACTCCTTGCTCAACGAAATGGACTCAACACCCCATATTAAACGCCTAAGAATGTACCTGACTAGTAAGTATCTTAAAACCTATGGATTGCTATGTCTCCGAAAGAGAATCAAGCATGTGTACAGGGCCATAAACGCAGCAGTGATAGGATTGGAGAGGTTCGGTGAGCAAATGAAGACCCTTAGAAGTCATATTGTATGATACCCATTCCACGGGTTTCAACTACCCTGGTTTAAGGTATTCTTCCTTCAGCTAAAACATGCATGTGGAACCTAGAGTATGATCAACCATGTGATCGGGAGACGTGTTCAAATATGTCTCAGTTTTCGTACCCTGGTACTCGGTGCAACATTCCAGACGCTTTATTAACACTCTCCCCACTTGGAGAGTCAGTGCCTTTAAACTCCTGTTTGGCCCAGTTTGCAATTTCTGCGGAAGATGAATAGGAATAGGGAGAACCAATGAGAGACTAGCTGGAGGTGTCTGGACGGACAAATTTAACTCTCATTTCCCACCAGGAAGAGGAATTAACCAAAGGCTCAGAGTGCCGTGCCGGAACCAGATTAGGGCCTGAAGCCATCCTGCGGTGTTGCGGCCAGGTCACAAGAAAGCGAGTTGAAGAAAGGAGCTCAGGGGCACTGTAATGCACAAACCTGCAGAGTTATAAATGACAGCTATCGTCCAAAAATAGACTGAAGTAAGGCTGCCAAGAGGACTTGAAAGCGGGGCAGAATTGCAGGAAACTGATTTCAGGAGGTAGACTGGAATTGCATTGAAAGCATAGGAAAAGAGGCAGAACGTCCACAATGATGCACTTGGCCAAAAAGGGCGTATGCGTTTTTTCCTGAATATATTCAGGAAAAAACGCATACGCCCTTTTTGGCCAACCAAGCAAGCTTGCAAAGGAAATCTGCACTACAATGAAGTCTCACTTCCCCCAGGTCAAAAGGGCCATCTGAAAAAAGTGTAAAATCCAGAAAGGCAGGACAGGCCATGGAGAACTGGGAGCCTTGTTATGCTGATGGGCGGGATGTAAATTGCCAAGAGACACTCGGGAGAAGTGTATGGTGTTTCCTGAAACATCTAAAAAACAAAGCAACAGAGCCTAGGGCACTTCCACTTATGGTCCTATAGCTTAGGGGAATTAAAATCAAAAAGACACAGCCACCCCAAAGTTTGGGACGCCTCTGTTTACAAGAACCTCGTTTACCGTACAAGTTCAATATCACAGAAAGTGAAAAATGGATAAAGAACTTGTGGTGCTTACGTACAATGCAGTATCACTCAGCAATGAAATCTATGTCATCAGGCCCGTAGCAGCATAATGAGTGGATTCAGGTATGATGATTCTAACTGAAATAAGTCACACAGAAAAAGAAACAACATAAGATATCACTAATACACGGAATGTAAACTTGGCTACACAGGAACTGAATTCCAAAAGAGAACAGGGTCTCAAATAAGAAAACCAACTTATGCTTGCTTAAGGGGAAAGGAGAGTTGGGGTGCTGCATAAAACCAGAGATTGAAATGAGCACAGATAAAGTTCCTTAAGCCAAATATGGAATAGACAAGAGCTACTCCTTGCTCAATGAAATGGACTCAACACCCCATATTAAACGCCTAAGAATGTACCTGACTAGTGAGTATCTTAAAACCTATGGATTGCTATGTCTCCGAAAGAGAAACAAGCATGTGTACAGGGGCATAAACGCATCAGTGATAGGATTGGAGAGGTTCGGTGAGCAAATGAAGACCCTTTGAAGTCATATTGCATGGTACCCATTCCACGGGTTTCAACTACCCAGGTTTAAGGTATTCTTCCTTCAGCTAAAATATGCATGTGGAACCTAGAGTATGATCAACCATGTGATCGGGAGACGTGTTCAAATATGTCTCAGTTTTCCTCCCCTGGTACTCGGGTGCAACATTCCACACGCTTTACTAACACTCTCCCCAATTGGAGAGTCAGTCCCTTTAACCTCCTGTTTGGTCCAGTTTGCAATTTCTGCGGAAGAGGAACAGGAATAGGGAGAACCAATGAGAGACTAGCTGGAGGTGTCTGGACGGGCAAATTTAACTCTCATTTCCCACCAGGAAGAGGAATTAACCAAAGGCTCAGCGTGCCGTGCCGGAACCAGATTAGGGCCTGAAGCCATCCTGCGGTGTTGCGGCCAGCTCTCAAGAAAGCGAGTTGAAGAAAGGAGCTCAGGGGCACTGTAATTCACAAACCTGCAGAGTTATAAATGACAGCTATCGTCCAAAAATATACTGAAGTAAGGCTGCCAAGAGGACTTGAAAGCGGGGCAGAATTGCAGGAAACCGATTTCAGGAGGTAGACTGGAATTGCATTGAAAGCATAGGAAAAGAGGCAAAACGTCCACAATGATGCACTTGGCCAAAAAGTGCGTATGCGTTTTTTCCTGAATATATTCAGGAAAAAACGCATACGCCCTTTTTGGCCAACCAAGCAAACTTGCAAAGGAAATCTGCACTACAATGAAGTCTCACTTCCCCCCAGTCAAAAGGGCCATCTGGAAAAAGTGTAAAATCCAGAAAGGCAGGACAGGCCATGGAGAACTGGGAGCCTTGTTATGCTGATGGGCAGGATGTAAATTGCCAACAGACACTTGGGAGAAGTGTATGGTGTTTCCTGAAACATCTAAAAAACAAAGCAACAGAGCCTAGGGCACTTCCACTTATGGTCCTATAGCTTAGGGAAATTAAAATCAAAAAGACACAGCCACCCCAAAGTTTGGGACGCCTCTGTTTACAAGAACCTCGTTTACAGTACAAGTTCAACATCGCAGAAAGTGAAAAATGGATAAAGAACTTGTGGTACTTACGTACAATGCAGTATCACTCAGCAATGAAATCTATGTCATCAGGCCCGTAGCAGCAGAATGAGTGGATTCAGGTACGATGATTCTAACTGAAATAAGTCACACAGAAAAAGAAACATCATAAGATATCACTAATACACGGAATGTAAACTTGGCTACAGAGGAACTGAATTCCAAAACAGAACAGGGTCTCAAATTCAGAAAACCAACTTATGCTTGCTTAAGGGGAAAGGTGAGTTGGGGTGCTGCATAAAACCAGAGATCGAAATGAGCACAGATAAAGTTCCTTAAGCCAAATATGGAATAGACAAGAGCTACTCCTTGCTCAACGAAATGGACTCAACACCCCATATTAAACGCCTAAGAATGTAACTGACTAGTAAGTATCTTAAAACCTATGGATTGCTATGTCTCTAAAAGAGAATCAATCGTGTGTACAGGGGTATAAACGCAGCAGTGATAGGATTGGAGAGGTTCGGTGAGCAAATGAAGACCCTTTGAAGTCATATTGCATGGTACCCATTCCACGGGTCTCAACTCTCCAGGTTTAAGGTATTCTTCCTTCAGCTAAAACATGCATGTGGAACCCAGAGTATGATCAACCATTGGAACGGGAGACGTGTTCAAATATGTCTCAGTTTTCCTCCCCTGGTACTCGGGTGCAACATTCCAGACGCTTTACTAACACTCTCCCGACTTGGAGAGTCAGCGCCTTTAACCTCCTGATTGGCCCAGTTTGCAATTTCTGCGGAAGATGAACAGGAATAGCGAGAACCAATGAGAGACTAGCTGGAGGTGTCTGGACGGGCAAATATAACTCTCATTTCCCACCAGGAAGAGGAATTAACCAAAGGCTCAGCGTGCCGTGCCGGAACCAGATTAGGGCCTGAAGCCATCCTGCGGTGTTGCGTCCAGCTCACAAGAAAGCGAGTTGAAGAAAGGGGCTCAGGGACACTGTAATTCACAAACCTGCAGAGTTATAAATGACAGCTATCGTCCAAAAATATACTGAAGTAAGGCTGCCAAGAGGCTACTTGAATCCGGTGCATAATTGCAGGAAACTGATTTCAGGAGGTAGACTGGAATTGCATTGAAAGCATAGGAAAAGAGGCAGAACGTCCACAATGATGCACTTGGCCAAAAAGGGCGTATGCGTTTTTTCCTGAATATATTCAGGAAAAAACGCATACGCCCTTTTTGGCCAACCGAGCAAGCTTGCAAAGGAAATCTGCACTACAATGAAGTCTCACTTCCCCCCGGTCAAAAGGGCCATCTGAAAAAAGTGTAAAATCCAGAAAGGCAGGACAGGCCATGGAGAACTTGGAGCCTTGTTATGCTGATGGGCGGGATGTAAATTGCCAACAGACACTCGGGAGAAGTGTATGGTGTTTCCTGAAACATCTAAAAAACAAAGCAACAGAGCCTAGGGCACTTCCACTTATGGTCCTATAGCTTAGGGAAATTAAAATCAAAAAGACACAGCCACCCCAAAGTTTGGGACGCCTCTGTTTACAAGAACCTCGTTTACCGTACAAGTTCAATATCACAGAAAGTGAAAAATGGATAAAGAACTTGTGGTACTTACGTACAATGCAGTATCACTCAGCAATGAAATCTATGTCATCAGGCCCATAGCAGCATAATGAGTGGATTCAGGTACGATGATTTTAACTGAAATAAGTCACACAGAAAAAGAAACATCATAAGATATCACTAATATACGGAATGTAAACTTGGCTACACAGGAACTGAATTCCAAAACAGAACAGGGTCTCAAATTTAGAAAACCATCGTGTGCTTGTTAAGGGGAAAGGTGAGTTGGGGTGCTGCATAAAACCAGAGATTGAAATGAGCACAGATAAAGTTCCTTAAGCCAAATATGGAATAGACAAGAGCTACTCCTTGATCAATGAAATGGTCTCAACACCCCATATTAAACGGCTAAGAATTTACCTGACTAGTAAGTATCTTAAAACCTATGGATTGCTATGTCTCCAAAAGAGAATCAAGTGTGTGTACAGGTGCATAAACGCAGCAGTGATAGGATTGGAGAGGTTCGGTGAGCAAATGAAGACACTTTTAAGTGATATTGCATGGGTCCCATTACACGGGTCTCAACTCTCCAGGTTTAAGGTATTCTTCCTTCAGCTAAAACATGCATGTGGAACCCAGAGTATGATCAACCGTGTGAACGGGAGACGTGTTCAAATATGTCTCAGTTTTCCTCCCCTGGTACTCGGGTGCAACATTCCAGACGTTTTACTAACACTCTCCCCACTTGGAGAGTCAGTCCCTTTAACCTCCTGTTTGGCCCAGTTTGCAATTTTTGTGGAAGATGAACAGGAATAGCGAGAACCAATGAGAGACTAGCTGGAGGTGTCTGGACGGGCAAATTTAACTCTCATTTCCCACCAGGAAGAGGAATTAACCAAAGGCTCAGCGTGCCGTGCCGGAACCAGATTAGTGCCTGAAGCCATCCTGCGGTGTTGCGGCCAGGTCACAAGAACGCGAGTTGAAGAAAGGAGCTCAGGGGCACTGTAATTCACAAACCTGCAGAGTTATAAATGACAGCTATCGTCCAAAAATATACTGAAGTAAGGCTGCCAAGAGGACTTGAAAGCGGGGCAGAATTGCAGGAAACCGATTTCAGGAGGTAGACTGGAATTGCATTGAAAGCATAGGAAAAGAGGCAGAACGTCCACAATGATGCACTTGGCCAAAAAGGGCGTATGCGTTTTTTCCTGAATATATTCAGGAAAAAACGCATACGCCCTTTTTGGCCAACCAAGGAAACTTGCAAAGGAAATCTGCACTACAATGAAGTCTCACTTCCCCCCGGTCAAAAGGGCCATCTGAAAAAAGTGTAAAATCCAGAAAGGCAGGACAGGCCATGGAGAACTGGGAGCCTTGTTATGCTCATGGGCGGGATGTAAATTGCCAAGGGACACTCGGGAGAAGTGTATGGTGTTTCCTGAAACATCTAAAAAACAAAGCAACAGAGCCTAAGGCACTTCCACTTATGGTCCTATAGCTTAGGGAAATTAAAATCAAAAAGACACAGCCACCCCAAAGTTTGGGACGCCTCTGTTTACAAGAACCTCGTTTACCGTACAAGTTCAATATCACAGAAAGTGAAAAATGGATAAAGAACTTGTGGGACTTACGTACAATGCAGTATCACTCAGCAATGAAATCTATGTCATCAGGCCCGTAGCAGCACAATGAGTGGATTCAGGTCCGATGATTCTAACTGAAATAAGTCACACAGAAAAAGAAACATCATAAGATAACACTAATACACGGAATGTAAACTTGGCTACACAGGAACTGAATTCCAAAACAGAACAGGGTCTCAAATTTAGAAAACCAACTTATGCTTGCTTAAGGAGAAATGTGAGTTGGGGTGCTGCATAAAACCAGAGATTGAAATGAGCACAGATAAAGTTCCTTAAGCCAAATATGGAATAGACAAGAGCTACTCGTTGCTCAACGAAATGGACTCAACACCCCATATTAAACGCCTAAGAATGTACCTGACTAGTAAGTATCTTAAAACCTATGGATTGCTATGTCTCCAAAAGAGAATCAAGCATGTGTACAGGGGCATAAATGCAGCAGTGATAGGATTGGAGAGGTTCGGTGAGCAAATGAAGACCCTTTGAAGTCATATTGCATGGTACCCATTCCACGGGTCTCAACTCTCCAGGTTTAAGGTATTCTTCCTTCAGCTAAAACATGCATGTGGAACCCAGAGTATGATCAACCATTGGAACGGGAGACGTGTTCAAATATGTCTCAGTTTTCCTCCCCTGGTACTCGGGTGCAACATTCCAGACGCTTTACTAACACTCTCCCGACTTGGAGAGTCAGCGCCTTTAACCTCCTGATTGGCCCAGTTTGCAATTTCTGCGGAAGATGAACAGGAATAGCGAGAACCAATGAGAGACTAGCTGGAGGTGTCTGGACGGGCAAATTTAACTCTCATTTCCCACCAGGAAGAGGAATTAACCAAAGGCTCAGCGTGCCGTGCCGGAACCAGATTAGGGCCTGAAGCCATCCTGCGGTGTTGCGTCCAGCTCACAAGAAAGCGAGTTGAAGAAAGGGGCTCAGGGGCACTGTAATTCACAAACCTGCAGAGTTATAAATGACAGCTATCGTCCAAAAATATACTGAAGTAAGGCTGCCAAGAGGACTTGAAAGCGGGGCAGAATTGCAGGAAACCGATTTCAGGAGGTAGACTGGAATTGCATTGAAAGCATAGGAAAAGAGGCAGAACGTCCACAATGATGCACTTGGCCAAAAAGGGCGTATGCGTTTTTTCCTGAATATATTCAGGAAAAAACGCATACGCCCTTTTTGGCCAACCAAGGAAACTTGCAAAGGAAATCTGCACTACAATGAAGCCTCACTTCCCCCCGGTCAAAAGGGCCATCTGAAAAAAGTGTAAAATCCAGAAAGGCAGGACAGGCCATGGAGAACTGGGAGCCTTGTTATGCTCATGGGCGGGATGTAAATTGCCAAGGGACACTCGGGAGAAGTGTATGGTGTTTCCTGAAACATCTAAAAAACAAAGCAACAGAGCCTAAGGCACTTCCACTTATGGTCCTATAGCTTAGGGAAATTAAAATCAAAAAGACACAGCCACCCCAAAGTTTGGGACGCCTCTGTTTACAAGAACCTCGTTTACCGTACAAGTTCAATATCACAGAAAGTGAAAAATGGATAAAGAACTTGTGGGACTTACGTACAATGAAGTATCACTCAGCAATGAAATCTATGTCATCAGGCCCGTAGCAGCATAATGAGTGGATTCAGGTACGATGATTCTAACTGAAATAAGTCACACAGAAAAAGAAACATCATAAGATATCAGTAATACACGGGATTTAACTTGGCTACACAGGAACTGAATTACAGAACAGAACAGGGTCTCAAATTTCGAAAACCAACTTATGCTTGCTTAAGGGGAAAGGTGAGTTGGGGTGCTGCATAAAACCAGAGATTGAAATGAGCACAGATAAAGTTCCTTAAGCCAAATATGGAATAGACAAGAGCTACTCCTTGCTCAACGAAATGGACTCAACACCGCATATTAAACGCCTAAGAATGTACCTGACAAGTAAATATCTTAAAACCTATGGATTGCTATGTCTCCGAAAGAGAATCAAGCATGTGTACAGGGGCATAAACGCAGCAGTGATAGGATTGGAGAGGTTCGGTGAGCAAATGAAGACCCTTTGAAATCATATTGCATGGTACCCATTCCACGGGTTTCAACTACCCAGGTTTAAGGTATTCTTCCTTCAGCTAAAACATACATGTGGAACCTAGAGTATGATCAACCATGTGATCGGGAGACGTGTTCAAATATGTCTCAGTTTTCGTACCCTGGTACTCGGGTGCAACATTCCAGATGCTATACTAACACTCTCCCGACTTGGAGAGTCAGTCCATTTAACCTCCTGTTTGGCCCAGTTTGCAATTTCTGCGGAAGATGAACAGGAATAGTGAGAACCAATGAGAGAGTAGCTGGAGGTGTCTGGACAGGCAAATTTAACTCTCATTTCCCACCAGGAAGAGGAATTAACCAAAGGCTCAGCGTGCCGTGCCGGAACCAGATTAGGGCCTGAAGCCATCCTGCGGTGTTGCGGCCAGGTCACAAGAAAGCGAGTTGAAGAAAGGAGCTCAGGGGCACTGTAATTCACAAACCTGCAGAGTTATAAATGACAGCTATCGTCCAAAAATATACTGAAGTAAGGCTGCCAAGAGGACTTGAAAGCGGGGCAGAATTGCAGGAAACCGATTTCAGGAGGTAGACTGGAATTGCATTGAAAGCATAGGAAAAGAGGCAGAACGTGCACAATGATGCACTTGGCCAAAAAGGGCATATGCTTTTTTTCCTGAATATATTCAGGAAAAAACACATACGCCCTTTTTGGCCAACCAAGCAAACTTGCAAAGGAAATCTGCACTACAATGAAATCTCACTTCCCCCCGGTCAAAAGGGCCATCTGAAAAAAGTGTAAAATCCAGAAAGGCAGGACAGGCCATGGAGAACTGGGAGCCTTGTTATGCTGATGGGCGGGATGTAAATTGCCAACAGACACTCGGGAGAAGTGTATGGTGTTTCCTGAAACATCTAAAAAACAAAGCAACAGAGCCTAGGGCACTTCCACTTATGGTCCTATAGCTTAGGGAAATTAAAATCAAAAAGACACAGCCACCCCAATGTTTGGGACGCCTCTGTTTACAAGAACCTCGTTTACCATACAAGTTCAATATCACAGAAAGTGAAAAATGGATAAAGAACTTGTGGTACTTACGTACAATGCAGTATCACTCAGCAATGAAATCTATGTCATCAGGCCCGTAGCAGCACAATGAGTGGATTCAGGTACGATGATTCTAACTGAAATAAGTCACACAGAAAAAGAAACATCATAAGATAACACTAATACACGGAATGTAAACTTGGCTACACAGGAACTGAATTCCAAAACAGAACAGGGTCTCAAATTTAGAAAACCAACTTATGCTTGCTTAAGGGGAAATGTGAGTTGGGGTGCTGCATAAAACCAGAGATTGAAATGAGCACAGATAAAGTTCCTTAAGCCAAATATGGAATAGACAAGAGCTACTCGTTGCTCAACGAAATGGACTCAACACCCCATATTAAACGCCTAAGAATGTACCTGACTAGTAAGTATCTTAAAACCTATGGATTGCTATGTCTCCAAAAGAGAATCAAGCATGTGTACAGGGGCATAAATGCAGCAGTGATAGGATTGGAGAGGTTCGGTGAGCAAATGAAGACCCTTTGAAGTCATATTGCATGGTACCCATTCCACGGGTCTCAACTCTCCAGGTTTAAGGTATTCTTCCTTCAGCTAAAACATGCATGTGGAACCCAGAGTATGATCAACCGTGTGAATGGGAGACGTGTTCAAATATGTCTCAGTTTTCCTCCCCTGGTACTCGGGTGCAACATTCCAGACGCTTTACTAACACTCTCCCCACTTGGAGAGTCAGCGCCTTTAATTTCCTGTTTGGCCCAGTTTGCAATTTCTGCGGAAGATGAACAGGAATAGGGAGAACCAATGAGAGACTAGCTGGAGGTGTCTGGACGGGCAAATTTAACTCTCATTTCCCACCAGGAATACGAAATAACCAAAGGCTCAGCGTGCCGTGCCGGAACCAGATTATGGCCTGAAGCCATCCTGCAGTGTTGCGGCCAGCTCAAAAGAAAGCGAGTTGAAGAAAGGAGCTCAGGGGCACTGTAATTCACAAACCTGCAGAGTTATAAATGACAGCTATCGTCCAAAAATATACTGAAGTAAGGCTGCCAAGAGGACTTGAAAGCGGGGCAGAATTGCAGGAAACCGATTTCAGGAGGTACACTGGAATTGCATTGAAAGCATAGGAAAAGAGGCAGAACGTCCACAATGATGCACTTGGCCAAAAAGGGCGTATGCGTTTTTTCCTGAATATATTCAGGAAAAAACGCATGCGCACTTTTTGGCCAACCAAGCAAGCTTGCAAAGGAAATCTGCACTACAATGAAGTCTAACTTCCACCTGGTCAAAAGGGCCATCTGAAAAAAGTGTAAAATCCAGAAAGGCAGGACAGGCCATGGAGAACTGGGAGCCTTGTTATGCTGATGGGCGGGATGTAAATTGCCAACAGACACTCGGGAGAAGTGTATGGTGTTTCCTGAAACATCTAAAAAACAAAGCAACAGAGCCTAGGGCACTTCCACTTATGGTCCTATAGCTAAGAGAAATTAAAATCAAAAAGACACATCCACCCCAAAGTTTGGGATGCCTCTGTTTACAAGAACCTCATTTACAGTACAAGTTCAACATCACAGAAAGTGAAAAATGGATAAAGAAGTTGTGGTATTTACTTACAAAGCAATATCACTCAGCAATGAAATCTATGTCATCAGGCCCTTCGCAGCACAGTGAGTGGATTCAGGTAGGATGATTCTAACTGAAATAAGTCACACAGAAAAAGAAACATCGTAAGATATCACTAATACACGGAATGTAAACTTGGCTACACAGGAACTGAATTCCAAAACAGAACAGGGTCTCAAATTTAGAAAACCATCTTATGCTTGTTAAGGGGAAAGGTGAGTTGGGGTGCTGCATAAAACCAGAGATTGAAATGAGCACAGATAAAGTTCCTTAAGCCAAATATGGAATAGACAAGAGCTACTCCTTGCTCAACGAAGTGGACTCA
Organism: Delphinus delphis; assembly: GCF_949987515.2. Taxonomy (NCBI): domain Eukaryota; kingdom Metazoa; phylum Chordata; class Mammalia; order Artiodactyla; family Delphinidae; genus Delphinus; species Delphinus delphis. Next base: position 150,286 of record NW_027192780.1, read on the forward strand.
ACACCCCATATTAAACGCCTAAGAATGTACCTGACTAGTAAGTATCTTAAAACCTATGGATTGCTATGTCTCCAAAAGAGAATCAAGCATGTGTACAGGTGCATAAACGCAGCAGTGATAGGATTGGAGAGGTTCGGTGAGCAAATGAAGACACTTTGAAGTGATATTGCATGGGTCCCATTACACGGGTCTCAACTCTCCAGGTTTAAGGTATTCTTCCTTCAGCTAAAACATGCATGTGGAACCCAGAGTATGATCAACCGTGTGAACGGGAGACGTGTTCTAATATGTCTCAGTTTTCCTCCCCTGGTACTCGGGTGCAACATTCCAGACGTTTTACTAACACTCTCCCCACTTGGAGAGTCAGTCCCTTTAACCTCCTGTTTGGCCCGGTTTGCAATTTTTGTGGAAGATGAACAGGAATAGCGAGAACCAATGAGAGACTAGCTGGAGGTGTCTGGACGGGCAAATTTAACTCTCATTTCCCACCAGGAAGAGGAATTAACCAAAGGCTCAGCGTGCCGTGCCGGAACCAGATTAGTGCCTGAAGCCATCCTGCGGTGTTGCGGACAGGTCACAAGAACGCGAGTTGAAGAAAGGAGCTCAGGGGCACTGTAATTCACAAACCTGCAGAGTTATAAATGACAGCTATCGTCCAAAAATATACTGAAGTAAGGCTGCCAAGAGGACTTGAAAGCGGGGCAGAATTGCAGGAAACCGATTTCAGGAGGTAGACTGGAATTGCATTGAAAGCATAGGAAAAGAGGCAGAACGTCCACAATGATGCACTTGGCCAAAAAGGGCGTATGCATTTTTTCCTGAATATATTCAGGAAAAAACGCATACGCCCTTTTTGGCCAACCAAGGAAACTTGCAAAGGAAATCTGCACTACAATGAAGTCTCACTTCCCCCCGGTCAAAAGGGCCATCTGAAAAAAGTGTAAAATCCAGAAAGGCAGGACAGGCCATGGAGAACTGGGAGCCTTGTTATGCTGATGGGCGGGATGTAAATTGCCAACAGACACTCGGGAGAAGTGTATGGGGTTTCCTGAAACATCTAAAAAACAAAGCAACAGAGCCTAGGGCACTTCCACTTATGGTCCTATAGCTTAGGGAAATTAAAATCAAAAAGACACAGCCACCCCAAAGTTTCGGACGCCTCTGTTTACAAGAACCTCGTTTACAGTACAAGTTCAACATCGCAGAAAGTGAAAAATGGATAAAGAACTTGTGGTATTTACTTACAAAGCAATATCACTCAGCAATGAAATCTATGTCATCAGGCCCTTAGCAGCACAATGAGTGGATTCAGGTATGCTGATTCTAACTGAAATAAGTCACACAGAAAAAGAAACAACATAAGATATCAGTAATACACGGAATGTAAACTTGGCTACACAGGAACTGAATTACAGAACAGAACAGGGTCTGAAATTTAGAAAACCAACTTATGCTTGTTTAAGGGAAAGGTGAGTTGGGATGCTGCATAAAACCAGAGATTGAAATGAGCACAGATAAAGTTCCTTAAGCCAAATATGGAATAGACAAGAGCTACTCCTTGCTCAACGAAATGGACTCAACACCGCATATTAAACGCCTAAGAATGGACCTGACTAGTAAGTATCTTAAAACCTATGGATTGCTATGTCTCCGAAAGAGAATCAAGCGTGTGTACAGGGGCATAAACGCAGCAGTGATAGGATTGGAGAGGTTCGGTGAGCAAATGAAGACCCTTTGAAGTCATATTGCATGGTACCCATTCCACTGGTTTCAACTACCCAGGTTTAAGGTATTCTTCCTTCAGCTAAAACATGCATGTGGAACCCAGAGTATGATCAACCGTGTGAACGGGAGACGTGTTCAAATATGTCTCAGTTTTCCTCCCCTGGTACTCGGGTGAAACATTCCAGACGCTTTACTAACACTCTCCCCACTTGGAGAGTCAGCGCCTTTAACCTCCTGTTTGGCCCAGTTTGCAATTTCTGCGGAAGATGAACAGGAATAGGGAGAACCAATGAGAGACTAGCTGGAGGTGTCTGGACGGGCAAATTTAACTCTCATTTCCCACCAGGAAGAGGAAATAACCAAAGGCTCAGTGTGCCGTGCCGGAACCAGATTAGGGCCAGAAGCCATCCTGCGGTGTTGCGGCCAGGTCACAAGAAAGCGAGTTGAAGAAAGGAGCTCAGGGGCACTGTAATTCACGAACCTGCAGAGTTATAAATGACAGCTATCGTCCAAAAATATACTGAAGTAAGGCTGCCAAGAGGACTTGAAAGCGGGGCAGAATTGCAGGAAACCGATTTCAGGAGGTAGACTGGAATTGCATTGAAAGCATAGGAAAAGAGGCAGAACGTCCACAATGATGCACTTGGCCAAAAAGGGCGTATGCGTTTTTTCCTGAATATATTCAGGAAAAAACGCATACGCCCTTTTTGGCCAACCAAGCAAGCTTGCAAAGGAAATCTGCACTACAATGAAGTCTCACTTCCCCCCAGTCAAAAGGGCCATCTGAAAAAAGTGTAAAATCCAGAAAGGCAGGACAGGCCATGGAGAACTGGGAGCCTTGTTATGCTGATGGGCGGGATGTAAATTGCCAACAGACACTCGGGACAAGTGTATGGTGTTTCCTGAAACATCTAGAAAACAAAGCAACAGAGCCTAGGGCACTTCCACTTATGGTCCTATAACTTAGGGAAATTAAAATCAACAAGACACACTCACCCCAATGTTTGGAATGGCTCTGTTTACAAGAACCTCGTTTACAGTACAAGTTCAACATCGCAGAAAGTGAAAAATGGATAAAGAACTTGTGGTACGTACGTACAATGCAGGATCACTCAGCAATGAAATCTATGTCATCCGGCCCGTAGCAGCATGATGAGTGGATTCAGGTACGATGATTATAACTGAAATAAGTCACACAGAAAAAGAAACATCATAAGATATCAGTAATACACGGAATGTAAACTTGGCTACACAGGAACTGAATTCCAAAACAGAACAGGGTCTCAAATTTAGAAAACCAACTTATGCTTGCTTAAGGGGAAAGGTGAGTTGGGGTGCTGCATAAAATCAGAGATTGAAATGAGCACAGATAAAGTTCCTTAAGCCAAATATGGAATAGACAAGAGCTACTCCTTGCTCAATGAAATGGACTCAACACCGCATATTAAACGCCTAAGAATGTACCTGACTAGTAAGTATCTTAAAACCTATGGATTGCTATGTCTCCGAAAGAGAATCAAGTGTGTGTACATGGGCATAAACGCAGCAGTGATAGGATTGGATGGGTTCGGTGAGCAAATGAAGACCCTTTGAAGTCATATTGCATGGTACCCATTCCAATGGTCTCAACTCTCCAGGTTTAAGGTATTCTTCCTTCAGCTAAAACATGCATGTGGAACCCAGAGTATGATCAACCGTGTGAACGGGAGACGTGTTCAAATATGTCTCAGTTTTCCTCCCCTGGTACTCGGGTGCAACATTCCAGACGCTTTACTAACACTCTCCCGACTTGGAGAGTCAGTCCCTTTAACGTCCTGTTTGGCCCAGTTTGCAATTTCTGCGGAAGATGAACAGGAATAGCGAGAACCAATGAGAGACTAGCTGGAGGTGTCTGGACGTTCAAATTTAACTCTCATTTCCCAGCAGGAAGAGGAAATAACCAAAGGCTCAGCGTGCCGTGCCGGAACCAGATTAGGGCCGGAAGCCATCATGCGGTGTTGCGGCCAGATCACAAGAAAGCGAGTTGAAGAAAGGAGCTCAGGGACACTGTAATTCACAAACCTGCAGAGTTATAAATGACAGCTATCATCCAAAAATATACTGAAGTAAGGCTGCCAAGAGGACTTGAAAGCGGGGCAGAATTGCAGGAAACCGATTTCAGGAGGTAGACTGGAATTGCACTGAAAGCATAGGAAAAGAGGCAGAACGTCCACAATGATGCACTTGGCCAAAAAGGGCGTATGCGTTTTTTCCTGAATATATTCAGGAAAAAACGCATACGCCCTTTTTGGCCAACCAAGCAAGCTTGCAAAGGAAATCTGCACTACAATGAAGTCTCACTTCCCCCTGGTCAAAAGGGCCATCTGAAAAAAGTGTAAAATCCAGAAAGGCAGGACAGGCCATGGAGAACTGGGAGCCTTGTTATGCTGATGGGCGGGATGTAAATTGCCAACAGACACTGGGGAGAAGTGTATGGTGTTTCCTGAAACATCTAAAAAACAAAGCAACAGAGCCTAGGGCACTTCCACTTATGGTCCTATAGCTTAGGGAAATTAAAATCAAAAAGACACAGCCACCCCAAAGTTTCGGACGCCTCTGTTTACAAGAACCTCGTTTACAGTACAAGTTCAACATCGCAGAAAGTGAAAAATGGATAAAGAACTTGTAGTATTTACTTACAAAGCAATATCACTCAGCAATGAAATCTATGTCATCAGGCCCTTAGCAGCACAATGAGTGGATTCAAGTATGATGATTCTAACTGAAATAAGTCACACAGAAAAAGAAACAACATAAGATATCAGTAATACATGGAATGTAAACTTGGCTACACAGGAACTGAATTACAGAACAGAACAGGGTCTGAAATTTAGAAAACCAACTTATGCTTGTTTAAGGGGAAAGGTGAGTTGGGATGCTGCATAAAACCAGAGATTGAAATGAGCACAGATAAAGTTCCTTAAGCCAAATATGGAATAGACAAGAGCTACTCCTTGCTCAACGAAATGGACTCAACACCGCATATTAAACGCCTAAGAATGGACCTGACTAGTAAGTATCTTAAAACCTATGGATTGCTATGTCTCCGAAAGAGAATCAAGCGTGTGTACAGGGGCATAAACGCAGCAGTGATAGGATTGGAGAGGTTCGGTGAGCAAATGAAGACCCTTTGAAGTCATATTGCATGGTACCCATTCCACGGGTTTCAACTACCCAGGTTTAAGGTATTCTTCCTTCAGCTAAAACATGCATGTGGAACCCAGAGTATGATCAACCGTGTGAACGGGAGACGTGTTCAAATATGTCTCAGTTTTCCTCCCCTGGTACTCGGGTGAAACATTCCAGACGCTTTACTAACACTCTCCCCACTTGGAGAGTCAGCGCCTTTAACCTCCTGTTTGGCCCAGTTTGCAATTTCTGCGGAAGATGAACAGGAATAGGGAGAACCAATGAGAGACTAGCTGGAGGTGTCTGGACGGGCAAATTTAACTCTCATTTCCCACCAGGAAGAGGAAATAACCAAAGGCTCAGTGTGCCGTGCCGGAACCAGATTAGGGCCAGAAGCCATCCTGCGGTGTTGCGGCCAGCTCACAAGAAAGCGAGTTGAAGAAAGGAGCTCAGGGGCACTGTAATTCACAAACCTGCAGAGTTATAAATGACAGCTATCGTCCAAAAATATACTGAAGTAAGGCTGCCAAGAGGACTTGAAAGCGGGGCAGAATTGCAGGAAACCGATTTCAGGAGGTAGACTGGAATTGCATTGAAAGCATAGGAAAAGAGGCAGAACGTCCACAATGATGCACTTGGCCAAAAAGGGCGTATGCGTTTTTTCCTGAATATATTCAGGAAAAAACGCATACGCCCTTTTTGGCCAACCAAGCAAGCTTGCAAAGGAAATCTGCACTACAATGAAGTCTCACTTCCCCCCGGTCAAAAGGGCCATCTGAAAAAAGTGTAAAATCCAGAAAGGCAGGACAGGCCATGGAGAACTGGGAGCCTTGTTATGCTGATGGGCGGGATGTAAATTGCCAACAGACACTCGGGAGAAGTGTATGGTGTTTCCTGAAACATCTAGAAAACAAAGCAACAGAGCCTAGGGCACTGTCACTTATGGTCCTATAGCTTAGGGAAATTAAAATCAAAAAGACACAGCCACCCCAAAGTTTGGGACGCCTCTGTTTACAAGAACCTCGTTTACCGTACAAGTTCAATATCACAGAAAGTGAAAAATGGATAAAGAACTTGTGGGACTTACGTACAATGAAGTATCACTCAGCAATGAAATCTATGTGATCAGGCCCATAGCAGCATAATGAGTGGATTCAGGTACGATGATTCTAACTGAAATAAGTCACACAGAAAAAGAAACATCATAAGATATCAGTAATACACGGGATTTAACTTGGCTACACAGGAACTGAATTACAGAACAGAACAGGGTCTCAAATTTAGAAAACCAACTTATGCTTGCTTAAGGGGAAAGGTGAGTTGGGGTGCTGCATAAAACCAGAGATTGAAATGAGCACAGATAAAGTTCCTTAAGCCAAATATGGAATAGACAAGAGCTACTCCTTGCTCAACGAAATGGACTCAACACCGCATATTAAACGCCTAAGAATGTACCTGACAAGTAAATATCTTAAAACCTATGGATTGCTATGTCTCCGAAAGAGAATCAAGCATGTGTACAGGGGCATAAACGCAGCAGTGATAGGATTGGAGAGGTTCGGTGAGCAAATGAAGACGCTTTGAAATCATATTGCATGGTACCCATTCCACGGGTTTCAACTACCCAGGTTTAAGGTATTCTTCCTTCAGCTAAAACATACATGTGGAACCTAGAGTATGATCAACCATGTGATCGGGAGACGTGTTCAAATATGTCTCAGTTTTCGTACCCTGGTACTCGGGTGCAACATTCCAGACGCTTTACTAACACTCTCCCGACTTGGAGAGTCAGTCCCTTTAACGTCCTGTTTGGCCCAGTTTGCAATTTCTGCGGAAGATGAACAGGAATAGCGAGAACCAATGAGAGACTAGCTGGAGGTGTCTGGACGTTCAAATTTAACTCTCATTTCCCAGCAGGAAGAGGAAATAACCAAAGGCTCAGCGTGCCGTGCCGGAACCAGATTAGGGCCGGAAGCCATCATGCGGTGTTGCGGCCAGATCACAAGAAAGCGAGTTGAAGAAAGGAGCTCAGGGACACTGTAATTCACAAACCTGCAGAGTTATAAATGACAGCTATCATCCAAAAATATACTGAAGTAAGGCTGCCAAGAGGACTTGAAAGCGGGGCAGAATTGCAGGAAACCGATTTCAGGAGGTAGACTGGAATTGCACTGAAAGCATAGGAAAAGAGGCAGAACGTCCACAATGATGCACTTGGCCAAAAAGGGCGTATGCGTTTTTTCCTGAATATATTCAGGAAAAAACGCATACGCCCTTTTTGGCCAACCAAGCAAGCTTGCAAAGGAAATCTGCACTACAATGAAGTCTCACTTCCCCCTGGTCAAAAGGGCCATCTGAAAAAAGTGTAAAATCCAGAAAGGCAGGACAGGCCATGGAGAACTGGGAGCCTTGTTATGCTGATGGGCGGGATGTAAATTGCCAACAGACACTGGGGAGAAGTGTATGGTGTTTCCTGAAACATCTAAAAAACAAAGCAACAGAGCCTAGGGCACTTCCACTTATGGTCCTATAGCTTAGGGAAATTAAAATCAAAAAGACACAGCCACCCCAAAGTTTCGGACGCCTCTGTTTACAAGAACCTCGTTTACAGTACAAGTTCAACATCGCAGAAAGTGAAAAATGGATAAAGAACTTGTGGTATTTACTTACAAAGCAATATCACTCAGCAATGAAATCTATGTCATCAGGCCCTTAGCAGCACAATGAGTGGATTCAAGTATGATGATTCTAACTGAAATAAGTCACACAGAAAAAGAAACAACATAAGATATCAGTAATACACGGAATGTAAACTTGGCTACACAGGAACTGAATTACAGAACAGAACAGGGTCTGAAATTTAGAAAACCAACTTATGCTTGTTTAAGGGGAAAGGTGAGTTGGGATGCTGCATAAAACCAGAGATTGAAATGAGCACAGATAAAGTTCCTTAAGCCAAATATGGAATAGACAAGAGCTACTCCTTGCTCAACGAAATGGACTCAACACCGCATATTAAACGCCTAAGAATGGACCTGACTAGTAAGTATCTTAAAACCTATGGATTGCTATGTCTCCGAAAGAGAATCAAGCGTGTGTACAGGGGCATAAACGCAGCAGTGATAGGACTGGAGAGGTTCGGTGAGCAAATGAAGACCCTTTGAAGTCATATTGCATGGTACCCATTCCACGGGTCTCAACTCTCCAGGTTTAAGGTATTCTTCCTTCAGCTAAAACATGCATGTGGAACCCAGAGTATGATCAACCGTGTGAACGGGAGACGTGTTCAAATATGTCTCAGTTTTCCTCCCCTGGTACTCGGGTGCAACATTCCAAACGCTTTACTAACACTCTCCCCACTTGGAGAGTCAGTGCCTTTAACCTCCTGTTTGACCCAGTTTGCAATTTCTGCGGAAGATGAACAGGAATAGGGAGAACCAATGAGAGACTAGGTGGAGGTGTCTGGACGGGCAAATTTAACTCTCATTTCCCACCAGGAAGAGGAAATAACCAAAGGCTCAGCGTGCCGTGCCGGAACCAGATTAGGGCCTGAAGCCATCCTGCGGTGTTGCGGCCAGGTCACAAGAAAGCAAGTTGAAGAAAGGAGCTCAGGGGCACTGTAATTCACAAACCTGCAGAGTTATAAATGACAGCTATCGTCCAAAAATATACTAAAGTAAGGCAGCCAAGAGGACTTGAAAGCGGGGCAGAATTGCAGGAAACCAATTTGAGGAGGTAGACTGGAATTGCATTGAAAGCATAGGAAAAGAGGCAGAACGTCCACAATGATGCACTTGGCCAAAAAGGGCGTATGCGTTTTTTCCAGAATATAATCAGGAAAAAACGCATATGCCCTTTTTGGCCAACCAAGCAAGCTTGCAAAGGAAATCTGAACTACAATGAAGTCTCACTTCCCCCAGGTCAAAAGGGCCATGTGAAAAAAGTGTAAAATCCAGAAAGGCAGGACAGGCCATGGAGAACTGGGAGCCTTGTTATGCTGATGGACGGGATGTAAATTGCCAACAGACACTCTGGAGAAGTGTAGGGTGTTTCCTGAAACATCTAAAAAACAAAGCAACAGAGCCTAGGGCACTTCCACTTATGGTCCTATAGCTTAGGGAAATTAAAATCAAAAAGACACAGCCACCCCAAAGTTTGGGATGCCCCTGTTTACAAGAACCTCGTTTACAGTACAAGTTCAACATCGCAGAAATTGAAAAATGGATAAAGAAGTTGTGGTATTTACTTACAAAGCAATATCACTCAGCAATGAAATCTATGTCATGAGGCCCTTAGCAGCACAATGAGTGGATTCAGGTATGCTGATTCTAACTGCAATAAGTAACACAGAAAAAGAAACATCATAAGATATCAGTAATACACGGAATGTAAACTTGGCTACACAGGAACTGAATTACAGAACAGAACAGGGTCTCAAATTTAGAAAACCAACTTATGCTTGCTTAAGGGGAAAGGTGAGTTGGGGTGCTGCATAAAACCAGAGATTGAAATGAGCACAGATAAAGTTCATTAAGCCAAATATGGAATAGACAAGAACTACTCCTTGCTCAAAGAAATGGACTCAACACCCCATATTAAACGCCTAAGAATGTACCTGACTAGTAAGTATCTTAAAACCTATGGATTGCTATGTCTCCGAAAGAGAATCAAGCGTGTGTACAGGGGCATAAACGCAGCAGTGATAGGATTGGAGAGGTTCGGTGAGCAAATGAAGACCCTTTGAAGTCATATTGCATGGTACCAATTCCACGGGTCTCAACTCTCCAGGTTTAAGGTATTCTTCCTTCAGCTAAAACATGCATGTGGAACCCAGAGTATGATCAACCATTGGAACGGGAGACGTGTTCAAATATGTCTCAGTTTTCCTCCCCTGGTACTCGGGTGCAACATTCCAGACGCTTTACTAACACTCTCCCGACTTGGAGAGTCAGCGCCTTTAACCTCCTGATTGGCCCAGTTTGCAATTTCTGCGGAAGATGAACAGGAATAGCGAGAACCAATGAGAGACTAGCTGGAGGTGTCTGGACGGGCAAATTTAACTCTCATTTCCCACCAGGAAGAGGAATTAACCAAAGGCTCAGCGTGCCGTGCCGGAACCAGATTAGGGCCTGAAGCCATCCTGCGGTGTTGCGTCCAGCTCACAAGAAAGCGAGTTGAAGAAAGGGGCTCAGGGGCACTGTAATTCACAAACCTGCAGAGTTATAAATGACAGCTATCGTCCAAAAATATACTGAAGTAAGGCTGCCAAGAGGACTTGAAAGCGGGGCAGAATTGCAGGAAACCGATTTCAGGAGGTAGACTGGAATTGCATTGAAAGCATAGGAAAAGAGGCAGAACGTCCACAATGATGCACTTGGCCAAAAAGGGCGTATGCGTTTTTTCCTGAATATATTCAGGAAAAAACGCATACGCCCTTTTTGGCCAACCAAGGAAACTTGCAAAGGAAATCTGCACTACAATGAAGTCTCACTTCCCCCCGGTCAAAAGGGCCATCTGAAAAAAGTGTAAAATCCAGAAAGGCAGGACAGGCCATGGAGAACTGGGAGCCTTGTTATGCTCATGGGCGGGATGTAAATTGCCAAGGGACACTCGGGAGAAGTGTATGGTGTTTCCTGAAACATCTAAAAAACAAAGCAACAGAGCCTAAGGCACTTCCACTTATGGTCCTATAGCTTAGGGAAATTAAAATCAAAAAGACACAGCCACCCCAAAGTTTGGGACGCCTCTGTTTACAAGAACCTCATTTACCGTACAAGTTCAATATCACAGAAAGTGAAAAATGGATAAAGAACTTGTGGGACTTACGTACAATGAAGTATCCCTCAGCAATGAAATCTATGTCATCAGGCCCGTAGCAGCATAATGAGTGGATTCAGGTACGATGATTCTAACTGAAATAAGTCACACAGAAAAAGAAACATCATAAGATATCAGTAATACACGGGATTTAACTTGGCTACACAGGAACTGAATTACAGAACAGAACAGGGTCTCAAATTTAGAAAACCAACTTATGCTTGCTTAAGGGGAAAGGTGAGTTGGGGTGCTGCATAAAACCAGAGATTGAAATGAGCACAGATAAAGTTCCTTAAGCCAAATATGGAATAGACAAGAGCTACTCCTTGCTCAACGAAATGGACTCAACACCGCATATTAAACGCCTAAGAATGTACCTGACAAGTAAATATCTTAAAACCTATGGATTGCTATGTCTCCGAAAGAGAATCAAGCATGTGTACAGGGGCATAAACGCAGCAGTGATAGGATTGGAGAGGTTCGGTGAGCAAATGAAGACCCTTTGAAATCATATTGCATGGTACCCATTCCACGGGTTTCAACTCTCCAGGTTTAAGGTATTCTTCCTTCAGCTAAAACATACATGTGGAACCTAGAGTATGATCAACCATGTGATCGGGAGACGTGTTCAAATATGTCTCAGTTTTCGTACCCTGGTACTCGGGTGCAACATTCCAGACGCTTTACTAACACTCTCCCGACTTGGAGAGTCAGTCCCTTTAACGTCCTGTTTGGCCCAGTTTGCAATTTCTGCGGAAGATGAACAGGAATAGCGAGAACCAATGAGAGACTAGCTGGAGGTGTCTGGACGTTCAAATTTAACTCTCATTTCCCAGCAGGAAGAGGAAATAACCAAAGGCTCAGCGTGCCGTGCCGGAACCAGATTAGGGCCGGAAGGCATCATGCGGTGTTGCGGCCAGGTCACAAGAAAGCGAGTTGAAGAAAGGAGCTCAGGGACACTGTAATTCACAAACCTGCAGAGTTATAAATGACAGCTATCATCCAAAAATATACTGAAGTAAGGCTGCCAAGAGGACTTGAAAGCGGGGCAGAATTGCAGGAAACCGATTTCAGGAGGTAGACTGGAATTGCACTGAAAGCATAGGAAAAGAGGCAGAACGTCCACAATGATGCACTTGGCCAAAAAGGGCGTATGCGTTTTTTCCTGAATATATTCAGGAAAAAACGCATACGCCCTTTTTGGCCAACCAAGCAAGCTTGCAAAGGAAATCTGCACTACAATGAAGTCTCACTTCCCCCCGGTCAACAGGGCCATCTGAGAAAAGTGTAAAATCCAGAAAGGCAGGACAGGCCATGGAGAACTGGGAGCCTTGTTATGCTGATGGGCGGGATGTAAATTGCCAACAGACACTCGGGAGAAGTGTATGGTGTTTCCTGAAACATCTAAAAAACAAAGCAACAGAGCCTAGGGCACTTCCACTTATGGTCCTATAGCTTAGGGAAATTAAAATCAAAAAGACACAGCCACCCCAAAGTTTCGGACGCCTCTGTTTACAAGAACCTCGTTTACAGTACAAGTTCAACATCGCAGAAAGTGAAAAATGGATAAAGAACTTGTGGTATTTACTTACAAAGCAATATCACTCAGCAATGAAATCTATGTCATCAGGCCCTTAGCAGCACAATGAGTGGATTCAGGTATGCTGATTCTAACTGAAATAAGTCACACAGAAAAAGAAACAACATAAGATATCAGTAATACACGGAATGTAAACTTGGCTACACAGGAACTGAATTACAGAACAGAACAGGGTCTGAAATTTAGAAAACCAACTTATGCTTGTTTAAGGGGAAAGGTGAGTTGTGATGCTGCATAAAACCAGAGATTGAAATGAGCACAGATAAAGTTCCTTAAGCCAAATATGGAATAGACAAGAGCTACTCCTTGCTCAACGAAATGGACTCAACACCGCATATTAAACGCCTAAGAATGGACCTGACTAGTAAGTATCTTAAAACCTATGGATTGCTATGTCTCCGAAAGAGAATCAAGCGTGTGTACAGGGGCATAAACACAGCAGTGATAGGATTGGAGAGGTTCGGTGAGCAAATGAAGACCCTTTGAAGTCATATTGCATGGTACCCATTCCACGGGTTTCAACTACCCAGGTTTAAGGTATTCTTCCTTCAGCTAAAACATGCATGTGGAACCCAGAGTATGATCAACCGTGTGAACGGGAGACGTGTTCAAATATGTCTCAGTTTTCCTCCCCTGGTACTCGGGTGAAACATTCCAGACGCTTTACTAACACTCTCCCCACTTGGAGAGTCAGCGCCTTTAACCTCCTGTTTGGCCCAGTTTGCAATTTCTGCGGAAGATGAACAGGAATAGCGAGAACCAATGAGAGACTAGCTGGAGGTGTCTGGACGGGCAAATTTAACTCTCATTTCCCACCAGGAAGAGGAATTAACCAAAGGCTCAGTGTGCCGTGCCGGAACCAGATTAGGGCCAGAAGCCATCCTGCGGTGTTGCGGCCAGCTCACAAGAAAGCGAGTTGAAGAAAGGAGCTCAGGGGCACTGTAATTCACAAACCTGCAGAGTTATAAATGACAGCTATCGTCCAAAAATATACTGAAGTAAGGCTGCCAAGAGGACTTGAAAGCGGGGCAGAATTGCAGGAAACCGATTTCAGGAGGTAGACTGGAATTGCATTGAAAGCATAGGAAAAGAGGCAGAACGTCCACAATGATGCACTTGGCCAAAAAGGGCGTATGCGTTTTTTCCTGAATATATTCAGGAAAAAACGCATACGCCCTTTTTGGCCAACCAAGCAAGCTTGCAAAGGAAATCTGCACTACAATGAAGTCTCACTTCCCCCCGGTCAAAAGGGCCATCTGAAAAAAGTGTAAAATCCAGAAAGGCAGGACAGGCCATGGAGAACTGGGAGCCTTGTTATGCTGATGGGCGGGATGTAAATTGCCAACAGACACTCGGGACAGGTGTATGGTGTTTCCTGAAACATCTAGAAAACAAAGCAACAGAGCCTAGGGCACTTCCACTTATGGTCCTATAACTTAGGGAATTTAAAATCAACAAGACACACTCACCCCAATGTTTGGAATGGCTCTGTTTACAAGAACCTCGTTTACAGTACAAGTTCAACATCGCAGAAAGTGAAAAATGGATAAAGAACTTGTGGTACGTACGTACAATGCGGGATCACTCAGCAATGAAATCTATGTCATCAGGCCCGTAGCAGCATGATGAGTGGATTCAGGTACGATGATTATAACTGAAATAAGTCACACAGAAAAAGAAACATCATAAGATATCACTAATACACGGAATGTAAACTTGGCTACACAGGAACTGAATTCCAAAACAGAACAGGGTCTCAAATTTAGAAAACCAACTTATGCTTGCTTAAGGGGAAAGGTGAGTTGGGGTGCTGCATAAAATCAGAGATTGAAATGAGCACAGATAAAGTTCCTTAAGCCAAATATGGAATAGACAAGAGCTACTCCTTGCTCAATGAAATGGACTCAACACCGCATATTAAACGCCTAAGAATGTACCTGACTAGTAAGTATCTTAAAACCTATGGATTGCTATGTGTCCATAAGAGAATCAAGTGTGTGTACATGGGCATAAACGCAGCAGTGATAGGATTGGATGGGTTCGGTGAGCAAATGAAGACCCTTTGAAGTCATATTGCATGGTACCCATTACACGGGTCTCAACTCTCCAGGTTTAAGGTATTCTTCCTTCAGCTAAAACATGCATGTGGAACCCAGAGTATGATCAACCGTGTGAACGGGAGACGTGTTCAAATATGTCTCAGTTTTCCTCCCCTGGTACTCGGGTGCAACATTCCAAACGCTTTACTAACACTCTCCCCACTTGGAGAGTCAGTGCCTTTAACCTCCTGTTTGACCCAGTTTGCAATTTCTGCGGAAGATGAACAGGAATAGGGAGAACCAATGAGAGACTAGGTGGAGGTGTCTGGACGGGCAAATTTAACTCTCATTTCCCACCAGGAAGAGGAAATAACCAAAGGCTCAGCGTGCCGTGCCGGAACCAGATTAGGGCCTGAAGCCATCCTGCGGTGTTGCGGCCAGCTCAAAAGAAAGCGAGTTGAAGAAAGGAGCTCAGGGGCACTGTAATTCACAAACCTGCAGAGTTATAAATGACAGCTATCGTCCAAAAATATACTAAAGTAAGGCAGCCAAGAGGACTTGAAAGCGGGGCAGAATTGCAGGAAACCGATTTGAGGAGGTAGACTGGAATTGCATTGAAAGCATAGGAAAAGAGGCAGAACGTCCACAATGATGCACTTGGCCAAAAAGGGCGTATGCGTTTTTTCCAGAATATAATCAGGAAAAAACGCATATGCCCTTTTTGGCCAACCAAGCAAGCTTGCAAAGGAAATCTGAACTACAATGAAGTCTCACTTCCCCCAGGTCAAAAGGGCCATGTAAAAAAAGTGTAAAATCCAGAAAGGCAGGACAGGCCATGGAGAAATGGGAGCCTTGTTATGCTGATGGACGGGATGTAAATTGCCAACAGACACTCTGGAGAAGTGTAGGGTGTTTCCTGAAACATCTAAAAAACAAAGCAACAGAGCCTAGGGCACTTCCACTTATGGTCCTATAGCTTAGGGAAATTAAAATCAAAAAGACACAGCCACCCCAAAGTTTGGGACGCCCCTGTTTACAAGAACCTCGTTTACAGTACAAGTTCAACATCGCAGAAATTGAAAAATGGATAAAGAAGTTGTGGTATTTACTTACAAAGCAATATCACTCAGCAATGAAATCTATGTCATGAGGCCCTTAGCAGCACAATGAGTGGATTCAGGTATGCTGATTCTAACTGCAATAAGTAACACAGAAAAAGAAACATCATAAGATATCAGTAATACACGGAATGTAAACTTGGCTACACAGGAACTGAATTACAGAACAGAACAGGGTCTCAAATTTAGAAAACCAACTTATGCTTGCTTAAGGGGAAAGGTGAGTTGGGGTGCTGCATAAAACCAGAGATTGAAATGAGCACAGATAAAGTTCATTAAGCCAAATATGGAATAGACAAGAACTACTCCTTGCTCAACGAAATGGACTCAACACCCCATATTAAACGCCTAAGAATGTACCTGACTAGTAAGTATCTTAAAACCTATGGATTGCTATGTCTCCATAAGAGAATCTAGCGTGTGTACAGGGGCATAAACGCAGCAGTGATAGGATTGGATGGGTTCGGTGAGCAAATGAAGACCCTTTGAAGTCATATTGCATGGTACCAATTACACGGGTCTCAACTCTCCAGGTTTAAGGTATTCTTCCTTCAGCTAAAACATGCATGTGGAACCCAGAGTATGATCAACCGTGTGAACGGGAGACGTGTTCAAATATGTCTCAGTTTTCCTCCCCTGGTACTCGGGTGCAACATTCCAGACGCTTTACTAACACTCTCCCCACTTGGAGAGTCAGCGCCTTTAACCTCCTGTTTGACCCAGTTTGCAATTTCTGCGGAAGATGAACAGGAATAGGGAGAACCAATGAGAGACTAGCTGGAGGTGTCTGGACGGGCAAATTTAACTCTCATTTCCCACCAGGAAGAGGAATTAACCAAAGGCTCAGCGTGCCGTGCCGGAACCAGATTAGGGCCTGAAGCCATCCTGCGGTGTTGCGGCCAGCTAACAAGAAAGCGAGTTGAAGAAAGGAGCTCAGGGGCACTGTAATTCACGAAACTGCAGAGTTATAAATGACAGCTATCGTCCAAGAATATACTGAAGTAAGGCTGCCAAGAGGACTTGAAAGCGGGGCAGAATTGCAGGAAACCGATTTCAGGAGGTAGACTGGAATTGCATTGAAAGGATAGGAAAAGAGGCAGAACGTCCACAATGATGCACTTGGCCAAAAAGGGCGTATGCGTTTTTTCCTGAATATATTCAGGAAAAAACGCATACGCCCTTTTTGGCCAACCAAGCAAGCTTGCAAAGGAAATCTGCACTACAATGAAGTCTCACTTCCCCCCGGTCAAAAGGGCCATCTGAAAAAAGTGTAAAATCCAGAAAGGCAGGACAGGCCATGGAGAACTGGGAGCCTTGTTATGCTCATGGGCGGGATGTAAATTGCCAAGGGACACTCGGGAGAAGTGTATGGTGTTTCCTGAAACATCTAAAAAACAAAGCAACAGAGCCTAAGGCACTTCCACTTATGGTCCTATAGCTTAGGGAAATTAAAATCAAAAAGACACAGCCACCCCAAAGTTTGGGACGCCTCTGTTTACAAGAACCTCATTTACCGTACAAGTTCAATATCACAGAAAGTGAAAAATGGATAAAGAACTTGTGGGACTTACGTACAATGAAGTATCACTCAGCAATGAAATCTATGTCATCAGGCCCGTAGCAGCATAATGAGTGGATTCAGGTACGATGATTCTAACTGAAATAAGTCACACAGAAAAAGAAACATCATAAGATATCAGTAATACACGGGATTTAACTTGGCTACACAGGAACTGAATTACAGAACAGAACAGGGTCTCAAATTTAGAAAACCAACTTATGCTTGCTTAAGGGGAAAGGTGAGTTGGGGTGCTGCATAAAACCAGAGATTGAAATGAGCACAGATAAAGTTCCTTAAGCCAAATATGGAATAGACAAGAGCTACTCCTTGCTCAACGAAATGGACTCAACACCGCATATTAAACGCCTAAGAATGTACCTGACAAGTAAATATCTTAAAACCTATGGATTGCTATGTCTCCGAAAGAGAATCAAGCATGTGTACAGGGGCATAAACGCAGCAGTGATAGGATTGGATAGGTTCGGTGAGCAAATGAAGACCCTTTGAAATCATATTGCATGGTACCCATTCCACGGGTTTCAACTACCCAGGTTTAAGGTATTCTTCCTTCAGCTAAAACATACATGTGGAACCTAGAGTATGATCAACCATGTGATCGGGAGACGTGTTCAAATATGTCTCAGTTTTCGTACCCTGGTACTCGGGTGCAACATTCCAGACGCTTTACTAACACTCTCCCGACTTGGAGAGTCAGTCCCTTTAACCTCCTGTTTGGCCCAGTTTGCAATTTCTGCGGAAGATGAACAGGAATAGTGAGAACCAATGAGAGAGTAGCTGGAGGTGTCTGGACAGGCAAATTTAACTCTGATTTCCCACCAGGAAGAGGAATTAACCAAAGGCTCAGCGTGCCGTGCCGGAACCAGATTAGGGCCTGAAGCCATCCTGTGGTGTTGCGGCCAGGTCACAAGAAAGCGAGTTGAAGAAAGGAGCTCAGGGGCACTGTAATTCACAAACCTGCAGAGTTATAAATGACAGCTATCGTCCAAAAATAGACTGAAGTAAGGCTGCCAAGAGGACTTGAAAGCGGGGCAGAATTGCAGGAAACCGATTTGAGGAGGTAGACTGGAATTGCATTGAAAGCATAGGAAAAGAGGCAGAACGTCCACAATGATGCACTTGGCCAAAAAGGGCGTATGCGTTTTTTCCTGAATATATTCAGGAAAAAACGCATACGCCCTTTTTGGCCAACCAAGCAAGCTTGCAAAGGAAATCTGCACTACAATGAAGTCTCACTTCCCCCCGGTCAAAAGGGCCATCTGAGAAAAGTGTAAAATCCAGAAAGGCAGGACAGGCCATGGAGAACTGGGAGCCTTGTTATGCTGATGGGCGGGATGTAAATTGCCAACAGACACTCGGGAGAAGTGTATGGTGTTTCCTGAAACATCTAAAAAACAAAGCAACAGAGCCTAGGGCACTTCCACTTATGGTCCTATAGCTTAGGGAAATTAAAATCAAAAAGACACAGCCACCCCAATGTTTGGGACGCCTCTGTTTACAAGAACCTCGTTTACCATACAAGTTCAATATCACAGAAAGTGAAAAATGGATAAAGAACTTGTGGTACTTACGTACAATGCAGTATCACTCAGCAATGAAATCTATGTCATCAGGCCCATAGCAGCATAATGAGTGGATTCAGGTCCGATGATTCTAACTGAAATAAGTCACACAGAAAAAGAATCATCATAAGATATCACTAATACACGGAATATAACTTGGCTACACAGGAACTGAATTCCAAAACAGAACAGGGTCTCAAATTTAGAAAACCAACTTATGCTTGCTTAAGGGGAAATGTGAGTTGGGGTGCTGCATAAAACCAGAGATTGAAATGAGCACAGATAAAGTTCCTTAAGCCAAATATGGAATAGACAAGAGCTACTCCTTGCTCAACGAAATGGACTCAACACCCCATATTAAACGCCTAAGAATGTACCTGGCTAGTAAGTATCTTAAAACCTATGGATTGCTATGTCTCCAAAAGAGAATCAAGCATGTGTACAGGGGCATAAATGCAGCAGTGATAGGATTGGAGAGGTTCGGTGAGCAAATGAAGACCCTTTGAAGTCATATTGCATGGTACCCATTCCACGGGTCTCAACTCTCCAGGTTTAAGGTATTCTTCCTTCAGCTAAAACATGCATGTGGAACCCAGAGTATGATCAACCGTGTGAACGGGAGACGTGTTCAAATATGTCTCAGTTTTCCTCCCCTGGTACTCGGGTGCAACATTCCAGACGCTTCACTAACACTCTCCCCACTTGGAGAGTCAGCGCCTTTAATTTCCTGTTTGGCCCAGTTTGCAATTTCTGCGGAAGATGAACAGGAATAGGGAGAACCAATGAGAGACTAGGTGGAGGTGTCTGGTCGGGCAAATTTAACTCTCATTTCCCACCAGGAAGAGGAAATAACCAAAGGCTCAGCATGCCATGCCGGAACCAGATTAGGGCCTGAAGCCATCCTGCGGTGTTGCGGCCAGCTCAAAAGAAAGCGAGTTGAAGAAAGGAGCTCAGGGGCACTGTAATTCACAAACCTGCAGAGTTATAAATGACAGCTATCGTCCAAAAATATACTAAAGTAAGGCAGCCAAGAGGACTTGAAAGCGGGGCAGAATTGCAGGAAACCGATTTGAGGAGGTAGACTGGAATTGCATTGAAAGCATAGGAAAAGAGGCAGAACGTCCACAATGATGCACTTGGCCAAAAAGGGCATATGCGTTTTTTCCAGAATATAATCAGGAAAAAACGCATATGCCCTTTTTGGCCAACCAAGCAAGCTTGCAAAGGAAATCTGAACTACAATGAAGTCTCACTTCCCCCAGGTCAAAAGGGCCATGTAAAAAAAGTGTAAAATCCAGAAAGGCAGGACAGGCCATGGAGAACTGGGAGCCTTGTTATGCTGATGGACGGGATGTAAATTGCCAACAGACACTCTGGAGAAGTGTAGGGTGTTTCCTGAAACATCTAAAAAACAAAGCAACAGAGCCTAGGGCACTTCCACTTATGGTCCTATAGCTTAGGGAAATTAAAATCAAAACGACACAGCCACCCCAAAGTTTGGGACGCCCCTGTTTACAAGAACCTTGTTTACAGTACAAGTTCAACATCGCAGAAATTGAAAAATGGATAAAGAAGTTGTGGTATTTACTTACAAAGCAATATCACTCAGCAATGAAATCTATGTCATGAGGCCCTTAGCAGCACAATGAGTGGATTCAGGTATGCTGATTCTAACTGCAATAAGTAACACAGAAAAAGAAACATCATAAGATATCAGTAATACACGGAATGTAAACTTGGCTACACAGGAACTGAATTACAGAACAGAACAGGGTCTCAAATTTAGAAAACCAACTTATGCTTGCTTAAGGGGAAAGGTGAGTTGGGGTGCTGCATAAAACCAGAGATTGAAATGAGCACAGATAAAGTTCATTAAGCCAAATATGGAATAGACAAGAACTACTCCTTGCTCAACGAAATGGACTCAACACCCCATATTAAACGCCTAAGAATGTACCTGACTAGTAAGTATCTTAAAACCTATGGATTGCTATGTCTCCATAAGAGAATCAAGCGTGTGTACAGGGGCATAAACGCAGCAGTGATAGGATTGGATGGGTTCGGTGAGCAAATGAAGACCCTTTGAAGTCATATTGCATGGTACCAATTACACGGGTCTCAACTCTCCAGGTTTAAGGTATTCTTCCTTCAGCTAAAACATGCATGTGGAACCCAGAGTATGATCAACCGTGTGAACGGGAGACGTGTTCAAATATGTCTCAGTTTTCCTCCCCTGGTACTCGGGTGCAACATTCCAGACGCTTTACTAACACTCTCCCCACTTGGAGAGTCAGCGCCTTTAACCTCCTGTTTGACCCAGTTTGCAATTTCTGCGGAAGATGAACAGGAATAGGGAGAACCAATGAGAGACTAGCTGGAGGTGTCTGGACGGGCAAATTTAACTCTCATTTCCCACCAGGAAGAGGAATTAACCAAAGGCTCAGCGTGCCGTGCCGGAACCAGATTAGGGCCTGAAGCCATCCTGCGGTGTTGCGGCCAGCTAACAAGAAAGCGAGTTGAAGAAAGGAGCTCAGGGGCACTGTAATTCACGAAACTGCAGAGTTATAAATGACAGCTATCGTCCAAGAATATACTGAAGTAAGGCTGCCAAGAGGACTTGAAAGCGGGGCAGAATTGCAGGAAACCGATTTCAGGAGGTAGACTGGAATTGCATTGAAAGGATAGGAAAAGAGGCAGAACGTCCACAATGATGCACTTGGCCAAAAAGGGCGTATGCGTTTTTTCCTGAATATATTCAGGAAAAAACGCATACGCCCTTTTTGGCCAACCAAGCAAGCTTGCAAAGGAAATCTGCACTACAATGAAGTCTCACTTCCCCCCGGTCAAAAGGGCCATCTGAAAAAAGTGTAAAATCCAGAAAGGCAGGACAGGCCATGGAGAACTGGGAGCCTTGTTATGCTCATGGGCGGGATGTAAATTGCCAAGGGACACTCGGGAGAAGTGTATGGTGTTTCCTGAAACATCTAAAAAACAAAGCAACAGAGCCTAAGGCACTTCCACTTATGGTCCTATAGCTTAGGGAAATTAAAATCAAAAAGACACAGCCACCCCAAAGTTTGGGACGCCTCTGTTTACAAGAACCTCATTTACCGTACAAGTTCAATATCACAGAAAGTGAAAAATGGATAAAGAACTTGTGGGACTTACGTACAATGAAGTATCACTCAGCAATGAAATCTATGTCATTAGGCCCGTAGCAGCATAATGAGTGGATTCAGGTACGATGATTCTAACTGAAATAAGTCACACAGAAAAAGAAACATCATAAGATATCAGTAATACACGGGATTTAACTTGGCTACACAGGAACTGAATTACAGAACAGAACAGGGTCTCAAATTTAGAAAACCAACTTATGCTTGCTTAAGGGGAAAGGTGAGTTGGGGTGCTGCATAAAACCAGAGATTGAAATGAGCACAGATAAAGTTCCTTAAGCCAAATATGGAATAGACAAGAGCTACTCCTTGCTCAACGAAATGGACTCAACACCGCATATTAAACGCCTAAGAATGTACCTGACAAGTAAATATCTTAAAACCTATGGATTGCTATGTCTCCGAAAGAGAATCAAGCATGTGTACAGGGGCATAAATGCAGCAGTGATAGGATTGGATAGGTTCGGTGAGCAAATGAAGACCCTTTGAAATCATATTGCATGGTACCCATTCCACGGGTTTCAACTACCCAGGTTTAAGGTATTCTTCCTTCAGCTAAAACATGCATGTGGAACCCAGAGTATGATCAACCATTGGAACGGGAGACGTGTTCAAATATGTCTCAGTTTTCCTCCCCTGGTACTCGGGTGCAACATTCCAAACGCTTTACTAACACTCTCCCCACTTGGAGAGTCAGTGCCTTTAACCTCCTGTTTGACCCAGTTTGCAATTTCTGCGGAAGATGAACAGGAATAGGGAGAACCAATGAGAGACTAGGTGGAGGTGTCTGGACGGGCAAATTTAACTCTCATTTCCCACCAGGAAGAGGAAATAACCAAAGGCTCAGCGTGCCGTGCCGGAACCAGATTAGGGCCTGAAGCCATCCTGCGGTGTTGCGGCCAGGTCACAAGAAAGCAAGTTGAAGAAAGGAGCTCAGGGGCACTGTAATTCACAAACCTGCAGAGTTATAAATGACAGCTATCGTCCAAAAATATACTAAAGTAAGGCAGCCAAGAGGACTTGAAAG
Organism: Delphinus delphis; assembly: GCF_949987515.2. Classification (NCBI taxonomy): domain Eukaryota; kingdom Metazoa; phylum Chordata; class Mammalia; order Artiodactyla; family Delphinidae; genus Delphinus; species Delphinus delphis. Next base: position 173,097 of record NW_027192780.1, read on the forward strand.
CGGGGCAGAATTGCAGGAAACCGATTTGAGGAGGTAGACTGGAATTGCATTGAAAGCATAGGAAAAGAGGCAGAACGTCCACAATGATGCACTTGGCCAAAAAGGGCGTATGCGTTTTTTCCAGAATATAATCAGGAAAAAACGCATATGCCCTTTTTGGCCAACCAAGCAAGCTTGCAAAGGAAATCTGAACTACAATGAAGTCTCACTTCCCCCAGGTCAAAAGGGCCATGTGAAAAAAGTGTAAAATCCAGAAAGGCAGGACAGGCCATGGAGAACTGGGAGCCTTGTTATGCTGATGGACGGGATGTAAATTGCCAACAGACACTCTGGAGAAGTGTAGGGTGTTTCCTGAAACATCTAAAAAACAAAGCAACAGAGCCTAGGGCACTTCCACTTATGGTCCTATAGCTTAGGGAAATTAAAATCAAAAAGACACAGCCACCCCAAAGTTTGGGACGCCCCTGTTTACAAGAACCTCGTTTACAGTACAAGTTCAACATCGCAGAAATTGAAAAATGGATAAAGAAGTTGTGGTATTTACTTACAAAGCAATATCACTCAGCAATGAAATCTATGTCATGAGGCCCTTAGCAGCACAATGAGTGGATTCAGGTATGCTGATTCTAACTGCAATAAGTAACACAGAAAAAGAAACATCATAAGATATCAGTAATACACGGAATGTAAACTTGGCTACACAGGAACTGAATTACAGAACAGAACAGGGTCTCAAATTTAGAAAACCAACTTATGCTTGCTTAAGGGGAAAGGTGAGTTGGGGTGCTGCATAAAACCAGAGATTGAAATGAGCACAGATAAAGTTCATTAAGCCAAATATGGAATAGACAAGAACTACTCCTTGCTCAAAGAAATGGACTCAACACCCCATATTAAACGCCTAAGAATGTACCTGACTAGTAAGTATCTTAAAACCTATGGATTGCTATGTCTCCGAAAGAGAATCAAGCGTGTGTACAGGGGCATAAACGCAGCAGTGATAGGATTGGAGAGGTTCGGTGAGCAAATGAAGACCCTTTGAAGTCATATTGCATGGTACCAATTCCACGGGTCTCAACTCTCCAGGTTTAAGGTATTCTTCCTTCAGCTAAAACATGCATGTGGAACCCAGAGTATGATCAACCATTGGAACGGGAGACGTGTTCAAATATGTCTCAGTTTTCCTCCCCTGGTACTCGGGTGCAACATTCCAGACGCTTTACTAACACTCTCCCGACTTGGAGAGTCAGCGCCTTTAACCTCCTGATTGGCCCAGTTTGCAATTTCTGCGGAAGATGAACAGGAATAGCGAGAACCAATGAGAGACTAGCTGGAGGTGTCTGGACGGGCAAATTTAACTCTCATTTCCCACCAGGAAGAGGAATTAACCAAAGGCTCAGCGTGCCGTGCCGGAACCAGATTAGGGCCTGAAGCCATCCTGCGGTGTTGCGTCCAGCTCACAAGAAAGCGAGTTGAAGAAAGGGGCTCAGGGGCACTGTAATTCACAAACCTGCAGAGTTATAAATGACAGCTATCGTCCAAAAATATACTGAAGTAAGGCTGCCAAGAGGACTTGAAAGCGGGGCAGAATTGCAGGAAACCGATTTCAGGAGGTAGACTGGAATTGCATTGAAAGCATAGGAAAAGAGGCAGAACGTCCACAATGATGCACTTGGCCAAAAAGGGCGTATGCGTTTTTTCCTGAATATATTCAGGAAAAAACGCATACGCCCTTTTTGGCCAACCAAGGAAACTTGCAAAGGAAATCTGCACTACAATGAAGTCTCACTTCCCCCCGGTCAAAAGGGCCATCTGAAAAAAGTGTAAAATCCAGAAAGGCAGGACAGGCCATGGAGAACTGGGAGCCTTGTTATGCTCATGGGCGGGATGTAAATTGCCAAGGGACACTCGGGAGAAGTGTATGGTGTTTCCTGAAACATCTAAAAAACAAAGCAACAGAGCCTAAGGCACTTCCACTTATGGTCCTATAGCTTAGGGAAATTAAAATCAAAAAGACACAGCCACCCCAAAGTTTGGGACGCCTCTGTTTACAAGAACCTCATTTACCGTACAAGTTCAATATCACAGAAAGTGAAAAATGGATAAAGAACTTGTGGGACTTACGTACAATGAAGTATCACTCAGCAATGAAATCTATGTCATCAGGCCCGTAGCAGCATAATGAGTGGATTCAGGTACGATGATTCTAACTGAAATAAGTCACACAGAAAAAGAAACATCATAAGATATCAGTAATACACGGGATTTAACTTGGCTACACAGGAACTGAATTACAGAACAGAACAGGGTCTCAAATTTAGAAAACCAACTTATGCTTGCTTAAGGGGAAAGGTGAGTTGGGGTGCTGCATAAAACCAGAGATTGAAATGAGCACAGATAAAGTTCCTTAAGCCAAATATGGAATAGACAAGAGCTACTCCTTGCTCAACGAAATGGACTCAACACCGCATATTAAACGCCTAAGAATGTACCTGACAAGTAAATATCTTAAAACCTATGTATTGCTATGTCTCCGAAAGAGAATCAAGCATGTGTACAGGGGCATAAACGCAGCAGTGATAGGATTGGAGAGGTTCGGTGAGCAAATGAAGACCCTTTGAAATCATATTGCATGGTACCCATTCCACGGGTTTCAACTACCCAGGTTTAAGGTATTCTTCCTTCAGCTAAAACATACATGTGGAACCTAGAGTATGATCAACCATGTGATCGGGAGACGTGTTCAAATATGTCTCAGTTTTCGTACCCTGGTACTCGGGTGCAACATTCCAGACGCTTTACTAACACTCTCCCGACTTGGAGAGTCAGTCCCTTTAACGTCCTGTTTGGCCCAGTTTGCAATTTCTGCGGAAGATGAACAGGAATAGCGAGAACCAATGAGAGACTAGCTGGAGGTGTCTGGACGTTCAAATTTAACTCTCATTTCCCAGCAGGAAGAGGAAATAACCAAAGGCTCAGCGTGCCGTGCCGGAACCAGATTAGGGCCGGAAGGCATCATGCGGTGTTGCGGCCAGGTCACAAGAAAGCGAGTTGAAGAAAGGAGCTCAGGGACACTGTAATTCACAAACCTGCAGAGTTATAAATGACAGCTATCATCCAAAAATATACTGAAGTAAGGCTGCCAAGAGGACTTGAAAGCGGGGCAGAATTGCAGGAAACCGATTTCAGGAGGTAGACTGGAATTGCACTGAAAGCATAGGAAAAGAGGCAGAACGTCCACAATGATGCACTTGGCCAAAAAGGGCGTATGCGTTTTTTCCTGAATATATTCAGGAAAAAACGCATACGCCCTTTTTGGCCAACCAAGCAAGCTTGCAAAGGAAATCTGCACTACAATGAAGTCTCACTTCCCCCCGGTCAACAGGGCCATCTGAGAAAAGTGTAAAATCCAGAAAGGCAGGACAGGCCATGGAGAACTGGGAGCCTTGTTATGCTGATGGGCAGGATGTAAATTGCCAACAGACACTCGGGAGAAGTTTATGGTGTTTCCTGAAACATCTAAAAAACAAAGCAACAGAGCCTAGGGCACTTCCACTTATGGTCCTATAGCTTAGGGAAATTAAAATCAAAAAGACACAGCCACCCCAAAGTTTCGGACGCCTCTGTTTACAAGAACCTCGTTTACAGTACAAGTTCAACATCGCAGAAAGTGAAAAATGGATAAAGAACTTGTGGTATTTACTTACAAAGCAATATCACTCAGCAATGAAATCTATGTCATCAGGCCCTTAGCAGCACAATGAGTGGATTCAGGTATGCTGATTCTAACTGAAATAAGTCACACAGAAAAAGAAACAACATAAGATATCAGTAATACACGGAATGTAAACTTGGCTACACAGGAACTGAATTACAGAACAGAACAGGTTCTGAAATTTAGAAAACCAACTTATGCTTGTTTAAGGGGAAAGGTGAGTTGTGATGCTGCATAAAACCAGAGATTGAAATGAGCACAGATAAAGTTCCTTAAGCCAAATATGGAATAGACAAGAGCTACTCCTTGCTCAACGAAATGGACTCAACACCGCATATTAAACGCCTAAGAATGGACCTGACTAGTAAGTATCTTAAAACCTATGGATTGCTATGTCTCCGAAAGAGAATCAAGCGTGTGTACAGGGGCATAAACACAGCAGTGATAGGATTGGAGAGGTTCGGTGAGCAAATGAAGACCCTTTGAAGTCATATTGCATGGTACCCATTCCACGGGTTTCAACTACCCAGGTTTAAGGTATTCTTCCTTCAGCTAAAACATGCATGTGGAACCCAGAGTATGATCAACCGTGTGAACGGGAGACGTGTTCAAATATGTCTCAGTTTTCCTCCCCTGGTACTCGGGTGAAACATTCCAGACGCTTTACTAACACTCTCCCCACTTGGAGAGTCAGCGCCTTTAACCTCCTGTTTGGCCCAGTTTGCAATTTCTGCGGAAGATGAACAGGAATAGGGAGAACCAATGAGAGACTAGCTGGAGGTGTCTGGACGGGCAAATTTAACTCTCATTTCCCACCAGGAAGAGGAATTAACCAAAGGCTCAGTGTGCCGTGCCGGAACCAGATTAGGGCCAGAAGCCATCCTGCGGTGTTGCGGCCAGCTCACAAGAAAGCGAGTTGAAGAAAGGAGCTCAGGGGCACTGTAATTCACAAACCTGCAGAGTTATAAATGACAGCTATCGTCCAAAAATAGACTGAAGTAAGGCTGCCAAGAGGACTTGAAAGCGGGGCAGAATTGCAGGAAACCGATTTCAGGAGGTAGACTGGAATTGCATTGAAAGCATAGGAAAAGAGGCAGAACGTCCACAATGATGCACTTGGCCAAAAAGGGTGTATGCGTTTTTTCCTGAATATATTCAGGAAAAAACGCATACGCCCTTTTTGGCCAACCAAGCAAGCTTGCAAAGGAAATCTGCACTACAATGAAGTCTCACTTCCCCCCGGTCAAAAGGGCCATCTGAAAAAAGTGTAAAATCCAGAAAGGCAGGACAGGCCATGGAGAACTGGGAGCCTTGTTATGCTGATGGGCGGGATGTAAATTGCCAACAGACACTCGGGACAGGTGTATGGTGTTTCCTGAAACATCTAGAAAACAAAGCAACAGAGCCTAGGGCACTTCCACTTATGGTCCTATAACTTAGGGAATTTAAAATCAACAAGACACACTCACCCCAATGTTTGGAATGGCTCTGTTTACAAGAACCTCGTTTACAGTACAAGTTCAACATCGCAGAAAGTGAAAAATGGATAAAGAACTTGTGGTACGTACGTACAATGCGGGATCACTCAGCAATGAAATCTATGTCATCAGGCCCGTAGCAGCATGATGAGTGGATTCAGGTACGATGATTATAACTGAAATAAGTCACACAGAAAAAGAAACATCATAAGATATCACTAATACACGGAATGTAAACTTGGCTACACAGGAACTGAATTCCAAAACAGAACAGGGTCTCAAATTTAGAAAACCAACTTATGCTTGCTTAAGGGGAAAGGTGAGTTGGGGTGCTGCATAAAATCAGAGATTGAAATGAGCACAGATAAAGTTCCTTAAGCCAAATATGGAATAGACAAGAGCTACTCCTTGCTCAATGAAATGGACTCAACACCGCATATTAAACGCCTAAGAATGTACCTGACTAGTAAGTATCTTAAAACCTATGGATTGCTATGTGTCCATAAGAGAATCAAGTGTGTGTACATGGGCATAAACGCAGCAGTGATAGGATTGGATGGGTTCGGTGAGCAAATGAAGACCCTTTGAAGTCATATTGCATGGTACCCATTACACGGGTCTCAACTCTCCAGGTTTAAGGTATTCTTCCTTCAGCTAAAACATGCATGTGGAACCCAGAGTATGATCAACCGTGTGAACGGGAGACGTGTTCAAATATGTCTCAGTTTTCCTCCCCTGGTACTCGGGTGCAACATTCCAAACGCTTTACTAACACTCTCCCCACTTGGAGAGTCAGTGCCTTTAACCTCCTGTTTGACCCAGTTTGCAATTTCTGCGGAAGATGAACAGGAATAGGGAGAACCAATGAGAGACTAGGTGGAGGTGTCTGGACGGGCAAATTTAACTCTCATTTCCCACCAGGAAGAGGAAATAACCAAAGGCTCAGCGTGCCGTGCCGGAACCAGATTAGGGCCTGAAGCCATCCTGCGGTGTTGCGGCCAGCTCAAAAGAAAGCGAGTTGAAGAAAGGAGCTCAGGGGCACTGTAATTCACAAACCTGCAGAGTTATAAATGACAGCTATCGTCCAAAAATATACTAAAGTAAGGCAGCCAAGAGGACTTGAAAGCGGGGCAGAATTGCAGGAAACCGATTTGAGGAGGTAGACTGGAATTGCATTGAAAGCATAGGAAAAGAGGCAGAACGTCCACAATGATGCACTTGGCCAAAAAGGGCGTATGCGTTTTTTCCAGAATATAATCAGGAAAAAACGCATATGCCCTTTTTGGCCAACCAAGCAAGCTTGCAAAGGAAATCTGAACTACAATGAAGTCTCACTTCCCCCAGGTCAAAAGGGCCATGTAAAAAAAGTGTAAAATCCAGAAAGGCAGGACAGGCCATGGAGAACTGGGAGCCTTGTTATGCTGATGGACGGGATGTAAATTGCCAACAGACACTCTGGAGAAGTGTAGGGTGTTTCCTGAAACATCTAAAAAACAAAGCAACAGAGCCTAGGGCACTTCCACTTATGGTCCTATAGCTTAGGGAAATTAAAATCAAAAAGACACAGCCACCCCAAAGTTTGGGACGCCCCTGTTTACAAGAACCTCGTTTACAGTACAAGTTCAACATCGCAGAAATTGAAAAATGGATAAAGAAGTTGTGGTATTTACTTACAAAGCAATATCACTCAGCAATGAAATCTATGTCATGAGGCCCTTAGCAGCACAATGAGTGGATTCAGGTATGCTGATTCTAACTGCAATAAGTAACACAGAAAAAGAAACATCATAAGATATCAGTAATACACGGAATGTAAACTTGGCTACACAGGAACTGAATTACAGAACAGAACAGGGTCTCAAATTTAGAAAACCAACTTATGCTTGCTTAAGGGGAAAGGTGAGTTGGGGTGCTGCATAAAACCAGAGATTGAAATGAGCACAGATAAAGTTCATTAAGCCAAATATGGAATAGACAAGAACTACTCCTTGCTCAACGAAATGGACTCAACACCCCATATTAAACGCCTAAGAATGTACCTGACTAGTAAGTATCTTAAAACCTATGGATTGCTATGTCTCCATAAGAGAATCAAGCGTGTGTACAGGGGCATAAACGCAGCAGTGATAGGATTGGATGGGTTCGGTGAGCAAATGAAGACCCTTTGAAGTCATATTGCATGGTACCAATTACACGGGTCTCAACTCTCCAGGTTTAAGGTATTCTTCCTTCAGCTAAAACATGCATGTGGAACCCAGAGTATGATCAACCGTGTGAACGGGAGACGTGTTCAAATATGTCTCAGTTTTCCTCCCCTGGTACTCGGGTGCAACATTCCAGACGCTTTACTAACACTCTCCCCACTTGGAGAGTCAGCGCCTTTAACCTCCTGTTTGACCCAGTTTGCAATTTCTGCGGAAGATGAACAGGAATAGGGAGAACCAATGAGAGACTAGCTGGAGGTGTCTGGACAGGCAAATTTAACTCTCATTTCCCACCAGGAAGAGGAATTAACCAAAGGCTCAGCGTGCCGTGCCGGAACCAGATTAGGGCCTGAAGCCATCCTGCGGTGTTGCGGCCAGCTAACAAGAAAGCGAGTTGAAGAAAGGAGCTCAGGGGCACTGTAATTCACGAAACTGCAGAGTTATAAATGACAGCTATCGTCCAAGAATATACTGAAGTAAGGCTGCCAAGAGGACTTGAAAGCGGGGCAGAATTGCAGGAAACCGATTTCAGGAGGTAGACTGGAATTGCATTGAAAGGATAGGAAAAGAGGCAGAACGTCCACAATGATGCACTTGGCCAAAAAGGGCGTATGCGTTTTTTCCTGAATATATTCAGGAAAAAACGCATACGCCCTTTTTGGCCAACCAAGCAAGCTTGCAAAGGAAATCTGCACTACAATGAAGTCTCACTTCCCCCCGGTCAAAAGGGCCATCTGAAAAAAGTGTAAAATCCAGAAAGGCAGGACAGGCCATGGAGAACTGGGAGCCTTGTTATGCTCATGGGCGGGATGTAAATTGCCAAGGGACACTCGGGAGAAGTGTATGGTGTTTCCTGAAACATCTAAAAAACAAAGCAACAGAGCCTAAGGCACTTCCACTTATGGTCCTATAGCTTAGGGAAATTAAAATCAAAAAGACACAGCCACCCCAAAGTTTGGGACGCCTCTGTTTACAAGAACCTCATTTACCGTACAAGTTCAATATCACAGAAAGTGAAAAATGGATAAAGAACTTGTGGGACTTACGTACAATGAAGTATCACTCAGCAATGAAATCTATGTCATCAGGCCCGTAGCAGCATAATGAGTGGATTCAGGTACGATGATTCTAACTGAAATAAGTCACACAGAAAAAGAAACATCATAAGATATCAGTAATACACGGGATTTAACTTGGCTACACAGGAACTGAATTACAGAACAGAACAGGGTCTCAAATTTAGAAAACCAACTTATGCTTGCTTAAGGGGAAAGGTGAGTTGGGGTGCTGCATAAAACCAGAGATTGAAATGAGCACAGATAAAGTTCCTTAAGCCAAATATGGAATAGACAAGAGCTACTCCTTGCTCAACGAAATGGACTCAACACCGCATATTAAACGCCTAAGAATGTACCTGACAAGTAAATATCTTAAAACCTATGGATTGCTATGTCTCCGAAAGAGAATCAAGCATGTGTACAGGGGCATAAACGCAGCAGTGATAGGATTGGATAGGTTCGGTGAGCAAATGAAGACCCTTTGAAATCATATTGCATGGTACCCATTCCACGGGTTTCAACTACCCAGGTTTAAGGTATTCTTCCTTCAGCTAAAACATACATGTGGAACCTAGAGTATGATCAACCATGTGATCGGGAGACGTGTTCAAATATGTCTCAGTTTTCGTACCCTGGTACTCGGGTGCAACATTCCAGACGCTTTACTAACACTCTCCCGACTTGGAGAGTCAGTCCCTTTAACCTCCTGTTTGGCCCAGTTTGCAATTTCTGCGGAAGATGAACAGGAATAGTGAGAACCAATGAGAGAGTAGCTGGAGGTGTCTGGACAGGCAAATTTAACTCTGATTTCCCACCAGGAAGAGGAATTAACCAAAGGCTCAGCGTGCTGTGCCGGAACCAGATTAGGGCCTGAAGCCATCCTGTGGTGTTGCGGCCAGGTCACAAGAAAGCGAGTTGAAGAAAGGAGCTCAGGGGCACTGTAATTCACAAACCTGCAGAGTTATAAATGACAGCTATCGTCCAAAAATAGACTGAAGTAAGGCTGCCAAGAGGACTTGAAAGCGGGGCAGAATTGCAGGAAACCGATTTGAGGAGGTAGACTGGAATTGCATTGAAAGCATAGGAAAAGAGGCAGAACGTCCACAATGATGCACTTGGCCAAAAAGGGCGTATGCGTTTTTTCCTGAATATATTCAGGAAAAAACGCATACGCCCTTTTTGGCCAACCAAGCAAGCTTGCAAAGGAAATCTGCACTACAATGAAGTCTCACTTCCCCCCGGTCAAAAGGGCCATCTGAGAAAAGTGTAAAATCCAGAAAGGCAGGACAGGCCATGGAGAACTGGGAGCCTTGTTATGCTGATGGGCGGGATGTAAATTGCCAACAGACACTCGGGAGAAGTGTATGGTGTTTCCTGAAACATCTAAAAAACAAAGCAACAGAGCCTAGGGCACTTCCACTTATGGTCCTATAGCTTAGGGAAATTAAAATCAAAAAGACACAGCCACCCCAATGTTTGGGACGCCTCTGTTTACAAGAACCTCGTTTACCATACAAGTTCAATATCACAGAAAGTGAAAAATGGATAAAGAACTTGTGGTACTTACGTACAATGCAGTATCACTCAGCAATGAAATCTATGTCATCAGGCCCATAGCAGCATAATGAGTGGATTCAGGTCCGATGATTCTAACTGAAATAAGTCACACAGAAAAAGAATCATCATAAGATATCACTAATACACGGAATATAACTTGGCTACACAGGAACTGAATTCCAAAACAGAACAGGGTCTCAAATTTAGAAAACCAACTTATGCTTGCTTAAGGGGAAATGTGAGTTGGGGTGCTGCATAAAACCAGAGATTGAAATGAGCACAGATAAAGTTCCTTAAGCCAAATATGGAATAGACAAGAGCTACTCCTTGCTCAACGAAATGGACTCAACACCCCATATTAAACGCCTAAGAATGTACCTGGCTAGTAAGTATCTTAAAACCTATGGATTGCTATGTCTCCAAAAGAGAATCAAGCATGTGTACAGGGGCATAAATGCAGCAGTGATAGGATTGGAGAGGTTCGGTGAGCAAATGAAGACCCTTTGAAGTCATATTGCATGGTACCCATTCCACGGGTCTCAAATCTCCAGGTTTAAGGTATTCTTCCTTCAGCTAAAACATGCATGTGGAACCCAGAGTATGATCAACCGTGTGAACGGGAGACGTGTTCAAATATGTCTCAGTTTTCCTCCCCTGGTACTCGGGTGCAACATTCCAGACGCTTCACTAACACTCTCCCCACTTGGAGAGTCAGCGCCTTTAATTTCCTGTTTGGCCCAGTTTGCAATTTCTGCGGAAGATGAACAGGAATAGGGAGAACCAATGAGAGACTAGGTGGAGGTGTCTGGTCGGGCAAATTTAACTCTCATTTCCCACCAGGAAGAGGAAATAACCAAAGGCTCAGCATGCCATGCCGGAACCAGATTAGGGCCTGAAGCCATCCTGCGGTGTTGCGGCCAGCTCAAAAGAAAGCGAGTTGAAGAAAGGAGCTCAGGGGCACTGTAATTCACAAACCTGCAGAGTTATAAATGACAGCTATCGTCCAAAAATATACTAAAGTAAGGCAGCCAAGAGGACTTGAAAGCGGGGCAGAATTGCAGGAAACCGATTTGAGGAGGTAGACTGGAATTGCATTGAAAGCATAGGAAAAGAGGCAGAACGTCCACAATGATGCACTTGGCCAAAAAGGGCGTATGCGTTTTTTCCAGAATATAATCAGGAAAAAACGCATATGCCCTTTTTGGCCAACCAAGCAAGCTTGCAAAGGAAATCTGAACTACAATGAAGTCTCACTTCCCCCAGGTCAAAAGGGCCATGTAAAAAAAGTGTAAAATCCAGAAAGGCAGGACAGGCCATGGAGAACTGGGAGCCTTGTTATGCTGATGGACGGGATGTAAATTGCCAACAGACACTCTGGAGAAGTGTAGGGTGTTTCCTGAAACATCTAAAAAACAAAGCAACAGAGCCTAGGGCACTTCCACTTATGGTCCTATAGCTTAGGGAAATTAAAATCAAAAAGACACAGCCACCCCAAAGTTTGGGACGCCCCTGTTTACAAGAACCTCGTTTACAGTACAAGTTCAACATCGCAGAAATTGAAAAATGGATAAAGAAGTTGTGGTATTTACTTACAAAGCAATATCACTCAGCAATGAAATCTATGTCATGAGGCCCTTAGCAGCACAATGAGTGGATTCAGGTATGCTGATTCTAACTGCAATAAGTAACACAGAAAAAGAAACATCATAAGATATCAGTAATACACGGAATGTAAACTTGGCTACACAGGAACTGAATTACAGAACAGAACAGGGTCTCAAATTTAGAAAACCAACTTATGCTTGCTTAAGGGGAAAGGTGATTTGGGGTGCTGCATAAAACCAGAGATTGAAATGAGCACAGATAAAGTTCATTAAGCCAAATATGGAATAGACAAGAACTACTCCTTGCTCAACGAAATGGACTCAACACCCCATATTAAACGCCTAAGAATGTACCTGACTAGTAAGTATCTTAAAACCTATGGATTGCTATGTCTCCATAAGAGAATCAAGCGTGTGTACAGGGGCATAAACGCAGCAGTGATAGGATTGGATGGGTTCGGTGAGCAAATGAAGACCCTTTGAAGTCATATTGCATGGTACCAATTCCACGGGTCTCAACTCTCCAGGTTTAAGGTATTCTTCCTTCAGCTAAAACATGCATGTGGAACCCAGAGTATGATCAACCGTGTGAACGGGAGACGTGTTCAAATATGTCTCAGTTTTCCTCCCCTGGTACTCGGGTGCAACATTCCAGACGCTTTACTAACACTCTCCCCACTTGGAGAGTCAGCGCCTTTAACCTCCTGTTTGACCCAGTTTGCAATTTCTGCGGAAGATGAACAGGAATAGGGAGAACCAATGAGAGACTAGCTGGAGGTGTCTGGACGGGCAAATTTAACTCTCATTTCCCACCAGGAAGAGGAATTAACCAAAGGCTCAGCGTGCCGTGCCGGAACCAGATTAGGGCCTGAAGCCATCCTGCGGTGTTGCGGCCAGCTAACAAGAAAGCGAGTTGAAGAAAGGAGCTCAGGGGCACTGTAATTCACGAAACTGCAGAGTTATAAATGACAGCTATCGTCCAAGAATATACTGAAGTAAGGCTGCCAAGAGGACTTGAAAGCGGGGCAGAATTGCAGGAAACCGATTTCAGGAGGTAGACTGGAATTGCATTGAAAGGATAGGAAAAGAGGCAGAACGTCCACAATGATGCACTTGGCCAAAAAGGGCGTATGCGTTTTTTCCAGAATATATTCAGGAAAAAACGCATACGCCCTTTTTGGCCAACCAAGCAAGCTTGCAAAGGAAATCTGCACTACAATGAAGTCTCACTTCCCCCCGGTCAAAAGGGCCATCTGAAAAAAGTGTAAAATCCAGAAAGGCAGGACAGGCCATGGAGAACTGGGAGCCTTGTTATGCTCATGGGCGGGATGTAAATTGCCAAGGGACACTCGGGAGAAGTGTATGGTGTTTCCTGAAACATCTAAAAAACAAAGCAACAGAGCCTAAGGCACTTCCACTTATGGTCCTATAGCTTAGGGAAATTAAAATCAAAAAGACACAGCCACCCCAAAGTTTGGGACGCCTCTGTTTACAAGAACCTCATTTACCGTACAAGTTCAATATCACAGAAAGTGAAAAATGGATAAAGAACTTGTGGGACTTACGTACAATGAAGTATCACTCAGCAATGAAATCTATGTCATCAGGCCCGTAGCAGCATAATGAGTGGATTCAGGTACGATGATTCTAACTGAAATAAGTCACACAGAAAAAGAAACATCATAAGATATCAGTAATACACGGGATTTAACTTGGCTACACAGGAACTGAATTACAGAACAGAACAGGGTCTCAAATTTAGAAAACCAACTTATGCTTGCTTAAGGGGAAAGGTGAGTTGGGGTGCTGCATAAAACCAGAGATTGAAATGAGCACAGATAAAGTTCCTTAAGCCAAATATGGAATAGACAAGAGCTACTCCTTGCTCAACGAAATGGACTCAACACCGCATATTAAACGCCTAAGAATGTACCTGACAAGTAAATATCTTAAAACCTATGGATTGCTATGTCTCCGAAAGAGAATCAAGCATGTGTACAGGGGCATAAACGCAACAGTGATAGGATTGGATAGGTTCGGTGAGCAAATGAAGACCCTTTGAAATCATATTGCATGGTACCCATTCCACGGGTTTCAACTACCCAGGTTTAAGGTATTCTTCCTTCAGCTAAAACATACATGTGGAACCTAGAGTATGATCAACCATGTGATCGGGAGACGTGTTCAAATATGTCTCAGTTTTCGTACCCTGGTACTCGGGTGCAACATTCCAGACGCTTTACTAACACTCTCCCGACTTGGAGAGTCAGTCCCTTTAACCTCCTGTTTGGCCCAGTTTGCAATTTCTGCGGAAGATGAACAGGAATAGTGAGAACCAATGAGAGAGTAGCTGGAGGTGTCTGGACAGGCAAATTTAACTCTGATTTCCCACCAGGAAGAGGAATTAACCAAAGGCTCAGCGTGCCGTGCCGGAACCAGATTAGGGCCTGAAGCCATCCTGTGGTGTTGCGGCCAGGTCACAAGAAAGCGAGTTGAAGAAAGGAGCTCAGGGGCACTGTAATTCACAAACCTGCAGAGTTATAAATGACAGCTATCGTCCAAAAATAGACTGAAGTAAGGCTGCCAAGAGGACTTGAAAGCGGGGCAGAATTGCAGGAAACCGATTTGAGGAGGTAGACTGGAATTGCATTGAAAGCATAGGAAAAGAGGCAGAACGTCCACAATGATGCACTTGGCCAAAAATGGCGTATGCGTTTTTTCCTGAATATATTCAGGAAAAAACGCATACGCCCTTTTTGGCCAACCAAGCAAGCTTGCAAAGGAAATCTGCACTACAATGAAGTCTCACTTCCCCCCGGTCAAAAGGGCCATCTGAGAAAAGTGTAAAATCCAGAAAGGCAGGACAGGCCATGGAGAACTGGGAGCCTTGTTATGCTGATGGGCGGGATGTAAATTGCCAACAGACACTCGGGAGAAGTGTATGGTGTTTCCTGAAACATCTAAAAAACAAAGCAACAGAGCCTAGGGCACTTCCACTTATGGTCCTATAGCTTAGGGAAATTAAAATCAAAAAGACACAGCCACCCCAATGTTTGGGACGCCTCTGTTTACAAGAACCTCGTTTACCATACAAGTTCAATATCACAGAAAGTGAAAAATGGATAAAGAACTTGTGGTACTTACGTACAATGCAGTATCACTCAGCAATGAAATCTATGTCATCAGGCCCTTAGCAGCACATTCAGTGGATTCAGGTCCGATGATTCTAACTGAAATAAGTCACACAGAAAAAGAATCATCATAAGATATCACTAATACACGGAATATAACTTGGCTACACAGGAACTGAATTCCAAAACAGAACAGGGTCTCAAATTTAGAAAACCAACTTATGCTTGCTTAAGGGGAAATGTGAGTTGGGGTGCTGCATAAAACCAGAGATTGAAATGAGCACAGATAAAGTTCCTTAAGCCAAATATGGAATAGACAAGAGCTACTCCTTGCTCAACGAAATGGACTCAACACCCCATATTAAACGCCTAAGAATGTACCTGGCTAGTAAGTATCTTAAAACCTATGGATTGCTATGTCTCCAAAAGAGAATCAAGCATGTGTACAGGGGCATAAATGCAGCAGTGATAGGATTGGAGAGGTTCGGTGAGCAAATGAAGACCCTTTGAAGTCATATTGCATGGTACCCATTCCACGGGTCTCAACTCTCCAGGTTTAAGGTATTCTTCCTTCAGCTAAAACATGCATGTGGAACCCAGAGTATGATCAACCGTGTGAACGGGAGACGTGTTCAAATATGTCTCAGTTTTCCTCCCCTGGTACTCGGGTGCAACATTCCAGACGCTTCACTAACACTCTCCCCACTTGGAGAGTCAGCGCCTTTAATTTCCTGTTTGGCCCAGTTTGCAATTTCTGCGGAAGATGAACAGGAATAGGGAGAACCAATGAGAGACTAGGTGGAGGTGTCTGGTCGGGCAAATTTAACTCTCATTTCCCACCAGGAAGAGGAATTAACCAAAGGCTCAGCATGCCATGCCGGAACCAGATTAGGGCCTGAAGCCATCCTGCGGTGTTGCGGCCAGGTCACAAGAAAGCGAGTTGAAGAAAGGAGCTCAGGGGCACTGTAATTCACAAACCTGCAGAGTTATAAATGACAGCTATCGTCCAAAAATAGACTGAAGTAAGGTTGCCAAGAGGACTTGAAAGCGGGGCAGAATTGCAGGAAACCGATTTCAGGAGGTAGACTGGAATTGCATTGAAAGCATAGGAAAAGAGGCAGAACGTCCACAATGATGCACTTGGCCAAAAAGGGCGTATGCGTTTTTTCCTGAATATATTCAGGAAAAAACGCATACGCCCTTTATGGCCAACCAAGCAAACTTGCAAAGGAAATCTGCACTACAATGAAGTCTCACTTCCCCCCGGTCAAAAGGGCCATCTGAAAAAAGTGTAAAATCCAGAAAGGCAGGACAGGCCATGGAGAACTGGGAGCCTTGTTATGCTGATGGGCGGGATGTAAATTGCCAACAGACACTCGGGAGAAGTGTATGGTGTTTCCTGAAACATCTAAAAAACAAAGCAACAGAGCCTAGGGCACTTCCACTTATGGTCCTATAGCTTAGGGAATTTAAAATCAAAAAGACACAGCCACCCCAATGTTTGGGACGCCTCTGTTTACAAGAACCTCGTTTACAGTACAAGTTCAATATCACAGAAAGTGAAAAATGGATAAAGAACTTGTGGTAATTACGTACAATGCAGGATCACTCAGCAATGAAATCTATGTCATCAGGCCCGTAGCAGCATGATGAGTGGATTCAGGTACGATGATTATAACTGAAATAAGTCACACAGAAAAAGAAACATCATAAGATATCAGTAATACACGGAATGTAAACTTGGCTACACAGGAACTGAATTCCAAAACAGAACAGGGTCTCAAATTTAGAAAACCAACTTATGCTTGCTTAAGGGGAAAGGTGAGTTGGGGTGCTGCATAAAATCAGAGATTGAAATGAGCACAGATAAAGTTCCTTAAGCCAAATATGGAATAGACAAGAGCTACTCCTTGCTCAATGAAATGGACTCAACACCGCATATTAAACGCCTAATAATGTACCTGACTAGTAAGTATCTTAAAACCTATGGATTGCTCTGTGTCCATAAGAGAATCAAGCATGTGTACATGGGCATAAACGCAGCAGTGAT
Source organism: Delphinus delphis (assembly GCF_949987515.2). Lineage (NCBI taxonomy): Eukaryota > Metazoa > Chordata > Mammalia > Artiodactyla > Delphinidae > Delphinus > Delphinus delphis. The sequence goes on from NW_027192780.1 coordinate 189,894, forward strand.
AGGATTGGATGGGTTCGGTGAGCAAATGAAGACCCTTTGAAATCATATTGCATGGTACCCATTACACGGGTCTCAACTCTCCAGGTTTAAGGTATTCTTCCTTCAGCTAAAACATGCATGTGGAACCCAGAGTATGATCAACCGTGTGAACGGGAGACGTGTTCAAATATGTCTCAGTTTTCCTCCCGTGGTACTGGGGTGCAACATTCCAAACGCTTTACTAACACTCTCCCCACTTGGAGAGTCAGCGCCTTTAACCTCCTGTTTGACCCAGTTTGCAATTTCTGCGGAAGATGAACAGGAATAGGGAGAACCAATGAGAGACTAGCTGGAGGTGTCTGGACGGGCCAATTTAACTCTCATTTCCCACCAGGAAGAGGAAATAACCAAAGGTTCAGCGTGCCGTGCCGGAACCAGATTAGGGCCTGAAGCCATCCTGCGGTGTTGCGGCCAGCTCAAAAGAAAGCGAGTTGAAGAAAGGAGCTCAGGGGCACTGTAATTCACAAACCTGCAGAGTTATAAATGACAGCTATCGTCCAAAAATATACTAAAGTAAGGCAGCCAAGAGGACTTGAAAGCGGGGCAGAATTGCAGGAAACCGATTTGAGGAGGTAGACTGGAATTGCATTGAAAGCATAGGAAAAGAGGCAGAACGTCCACAATGATGCACTTGGCCAAAAAGGGCGTATGCGTTTTCTCCAGAATATAATCAGGAAAAATCGCATATGCCCTTTTTGGCCAACCAAGCAAGCTTGCAAAGGAAATCTGCACTACAATGAAGTCTCACTTCCCCCCGGTCAAAAGGGCCATGTGAAAAAAGTGTAAAATCCAGAAAGGCAGGACAGGCCATGGAGAACTGGGAGCCTTGTTATGCTGATGGACGGGATGTAAATTGCCAACAGACACTCTGGAGAAGTGTAGGGTGTTTCCTGAAACATCTAAAAAACAAAGCAACAGAGCCTAGGGCACTTCCACTTATGGTCCTATAGCTTAGGGAAATTAAAATCAAAAAGACACAGCCACCCCAAAGTTTGGGACGCCCCTGTTTACAAGAACCTCATTTACAGTACAAGTTCAACATCGCAGAAATTGAAAAATGGATAAAGAAGTTGTGGTATTTACTTACAAAGCAATATCACTCAGCAATGAAATCTATGTCATCAGGTCCTTAGCAGCACAATGAGTGGATTCAGGTATGCTGATTCTAACTGAAATAAGTAACACAGAAAAAGAAACATCATAAGATATCACTAATACACGGAATGTAAACTTGGCTACACAGGAACTGAATTACAGAACAGAACAGGGTCTCAAATTTAGAAAACCAACTTATGCTTGCTTAAGGGGAAAGGTGAGTTGGGGTGCTGCATAAAACCAGAGATTGAAATGAGCACAGATAAAGTTCATTAAGCCAAATATGGAATAGACAAGAGCTACTCCTTGCTCAACGAAATGGACTCAACACCCCATATTAAACGCCTAAGAATGTACCTGACTAGTAAGTATCTTAAAACCTATGGATTGCTATGTCTCCATAAGAGAATCAAGCGTGTGTACAGGGGCATAAACGCAGCAGTGATAGGATTGGATGGGTTCAGTGAGCAAATGAAGACCCTTTGAAGTCATATTGCATGGTACCCATTCCACGGGTTTCAACTACCCAGGTTTAAGGTATTCTTCCTTCAGCTAAAACATGCATGTGGAACCTAGAGTATGATCAACCATGTGATCGGGAGACGTGTTCAAATATGTCTCAGTTTTCGTACCCTGGTACTCGGGTGCAACATTCCAGACGCTTTACTAACACTCTCCCGACTTGGAGAGTCAGTCCCTTTAACCTCCTGTTAGGCTCAGTTTGCAATTTCTGCAGAAGATGAACAGGAATAGGGAGAACCAATGAGAGACTAGCTGGAGGTGTCTGGACGGGCCAATTTAACTCTCATTTCCCACCAGGAAGTGGAATTAACCAAAGGCTCAGCGTGCCGTGCCGGAACCAGTTTAGGGCCTGAAGCCATCCTGCGGTGTTGCGGCCAGCTCAAAAGAAAGCGAGTTGAAGAAAGGAGCTCAGGGGCACTGTAATTCACAAACCTGCAGAGTTATAAATGACAGCTATCGTCCAAAAATAGACTGAAGTAAGGCTGCCAAGAGGACTTGAAAGCGGGGCAGAATTGCAGGAAACCGATTTCAGGAGGTAGACTGGAATTGCATTGAAAGCATAGGAAAAGAGGCAGAACGTCCACAATGATGCACTTGGCCAAAAAGGGCGTATGCGTTTTTTCCAGAATATATTCAGGAAAAAACGCATACGCACTTTTTGGCCAACCAAGCAAACTTGCAAAGGAAATCTGCACTACAATGAAGTCTCACTTCCCCCCGGTCAAAAGGGCCATCTGAAAAAAGTGTAAAACCCAGAAAGGCAGGACAGGCCATGGAGAACTGGGAGCCTTGTTATGCTGATGGGCGGGATGTAAATTGCCAACAGACACTCAGGGGAAGTGTATGGTGTTTCCTGAAACATCTAAAAAACAAAGCAACAGAGCCTAGGGCACTTCCACTTATGGTCCTATAGCTTAGGGAAATTAAAATCAGAAAGACACAGCCACCCCAAAGTTTGGGACGGCTCTGTTTACAAGAACCTCATTTACAGTACAAGTTCAATATCACAGAAAGTGAAAAATTGATAAAGAACTTGTGGTACTTACATACAATGCAGTATCACTCAGCAATGAAATCTATGTCATCAGGCCCGTAGCAGCATAATGAGTGGATTCAGGTACGATGATTCTAACTGAAATAAGTCACACAGAAAAAGAAACATCATAAGATATCAGTAATACACGGAATGTAAACTTGGCTACACAGGAACTGAATTACAAACAGAACTGGGTCTCAAATTTAGAAAACCAACTTATGCTTGCTTAAGGGGAAAGGTGAGTTGGGGTGCTGCATAAAACCAGAGATTCAAATGTGCACAGATAAAGTGCCTTAAGCCAAATATGGAATAGACAAGAGCTACTCCTTGCTCAACGAAATGGACTCAACACCCCATATTAAACGCCTAAGTATGTACCTGACTAGTAAGTATCTTAAAACCTAGGGATTGCTATGTCTCCAAAAGAGAATCAAGCCGGGTACTGGGCCACAAATGCAGCAGTGATAGGATTGGAGAGGTTCGTGAGCAAATGAAGACCCTTTGAAGTCATATTGCATGGTACCCATTCCACGGGTTTCAACTACCCAGGTTTTAGGTATTCTTCCTTCAGCTAAAACATGCATGTGGAACCCAGAGTATGATCAACCATGTGATCGGGAGACGTGTTCAAATATGTCTCAGTTTTCGTACCCTGGTACTCGGGTGCAACATTCCAGACGCTTTACTAACACTCTCCCCACTTGGAGAGTCAGTCCCTTTAACCTCCTGTTTGGCCCAGTTTGCAATTTCTGTGGAAGATGAACAGGAATAGCGAGAGCCAATGAGAGACTAGCTGGAGGTGTCTGGATGGGCAAATTTAACTCTCATTTCCCACCAGGAAGAGGAATTAACCAAAGGCTCAGCGTGCCGTGCCAGAACCAGATTAGGGCCTGAAGACATCCTGCAGTGTTGCGGCCAGGTCACAAGAAAGCGAGTTGAAGAAAGGAGCTCAGGGGCACTGTAATTCACAAACCTGCAGAGTTATAAATGACAGCTATCGTCCAAAAATATACTGAAGTAAGGCTGCCAAGAGGACTTGAAAGCGGGGCAGAATTGCAGGAAACCAATTTCAGGAGGTAGACTGGAATTGCATTGAAAGCATAGGAAAAGAGGCAGAACGTCCACAATGATGCACTTGGCCAAAAAGGGCGTATGCGTTTTTTCCTGAGTATATTCAGGAAAAAACGCATACGCCCTTTTTGGCAAACCAAGCAAGCTTGCAAAGGAAATCTGCACTACAATGAAGTCTCACTTCCCCCCGGTCAAAAGGGCCATCTGAAAAAAGTGTAAAATCCAGAAAGGCAGGACAGGCCATGGAGAACTGGGAGCCTTGTTATGCTGATGGGCGGGATGTAAATTGCCAACAACCACTCGGGAGAAGTGTATGGTGTTTCCTGAAACATCTAAAAAACAAAGCAACAGAGCCTAGGGCACTTCCACTTATGGTCCTATAGCTTAGGGAAATTAAAATCAAAAAGACACAGCCACCCCAAAGTTTGGAACGGCTCTGTTTACAAGAACCTCGTTTACAGTACAAGTTCAACATCGCAGAAAGTGAAAAATGGATAAAGAAGTTGTGGTATTCACTTACAAAGCAATATCACTCAGCAATGAAATCTATGTCATCAGGCCCTTAGCAGCACAATGAGTGGATTCAGGTATGATGATTCTAACTGAAATAAGTCACACAGAAAAAGAAACATCATAAGATATCACTAATACACGGAATGTAAACTTGGCTACACAGGAACTGAATTACAGAACAGAACAGGGTCTCAAATTTAGAAAACCAACTTATGCTTGCTTAAGGGTAAAGGTGAGTTGGGGTGCTGCATAAAACCAGAGATTGAAATGAGCACAGATAAAGTTCCTTAAGCCAAATATGGAATAGACAAGAGCTACTCCTTGCTCAATGAAATGGACTCAACACCGCATATTAAACGCCTAAGAATGTACCTGACTAGTAAGTATCTTAAAACCTATAGATTGCTATGTCTCCGAAAGAGAATCAAGCATGTGTACAGGGGCATAAACGCAGCAGTGATAGGATTGGAGAGGTTCGTGAGCAAATGAAGACCCTTTGAAGTCATATTGCATGGTACCCATTCCACGGGTTTCAACTACCCAGGTTTTAGGTATTCTTCCTTCAGCTAAAACATGCATGTGGAACCCAGAGTATGATCAACCATGTGATCGGGAGACGTGTTCAAATATGTCTCAGTTTTCCTCCCCTGGTACTCGGGTGCAACATTCCAGATGCTTTACTAACACTCTCCCCACTTGGAGAGTCAGCGCCTTTAACCTCCTGTTTGGCACAGTTTGCAATCTCTGCGGAAGATGAACAGGAATAGCGAGAACCAATGAGAGGCTAGCTGGAGGTGTCTGGACGGGCAAATTTAACTCTCATTTCCCACCAGGAAGAGGAAATAACCAAAGGCTCAGCGGGCCGTACCGGAACCAGATTAGGGCCTGAAGCCATCCTGCGGTGTTGCGGCCAGCTCAAAAGAAAGCGAGTTGAAGAAAGGAGCTCAGGGGCACTGTAATTCACAAACCTGCAGAGTTATAAATGACAGCTATCATACAAAAATATACTGAAGTAAGGATGCCAAGAGGACTTGAAAGCGGGGCAGAATTGCAGGAAACCGATTTCAGGAGGTAGACTGGAATTGCATTGAAAGCATAGGAAAAGAGGCAGAACGTCCACAATGATGCACTTGGCCAAAAAGGGCGTATGCGTTTTTTCCTGAATATATTCAGGAAAAAACGCATACGCCCTTTTTGGCCAACCAAGCAAGCTTGCAAAGGAAATCTGCACTACAATGAAGTCTCACTTCCCCCCGGTCAAAAGGGCCATCTGAAAAAAGTGTAAAATCCAGAAAGGCAGGACAGGCCATGGAGAACTGGGAGCCTTGTTATGCTGATGGGTGGGATGTAAATTGCCAACAACCACTCGGGAGAAGTGTATGGTGTTTCCTGAAACATCTAAAAAACAAAGCAACAGAACCTAGGGCACTTCCACTTATGGTCCTATAGCTTAGGGAAATTAAAATCAAAAAGACACAGCCACCCCAAAGTTTGGAACGGCTCTGTTTACAAGAACCTCGTTTACAGTACAAGTTCAACATCGCAGAAAGTGAAAAATGGATAAAGAAGTTGTGGTATTTACTTACAAAGCAATATCACTCAGCAATGAAATCTGTGTCATCAGGCCCTTAGCAGCACAATGAGTGGATTCAGGTATGATGATTCTAACTGAAATAAGTCACACAGAAAAAGAAACATCATAAGATATCACTAATACACGGAATGTAAACTTGGCTACACAGGAACTGAATTACAGAACAGAACAGGGTCTCAAATTTAGAAAACCAACTTATGCTTGCTTAAGGGGAAAGGTGAGTTGGGGTGCTGCATAAAACCAGAGATTGAAATGAGCACAGATAAAGTTCCTTAAGCCAAATATGGAATAGACAAGAGCTACTCCTTGCTCAACGAAATGGACTCAACACCGCATATTAAATGCCTAAGAATGTAACTGACTAGTAAGTATCTTAAAACCTATGGATTGCTATGTCTCTGAAAGAGAATCAAGCATGTGTACAGGGGCATAAACGCAGCAGTGATAGGATTGGAGATGTTTGGTGAGCAAATGAAGACCCTTTGAAGTCATATTGCATGGTACCCATTCCACGGGTTTCAAATACCCAGGTTTTAGGTATTCTTCCTTCAGCTAAAACATGCATGTGGAACCCAGAGTATGATCAACCATGTGATCGGGAGACGTGTTCAAATATGTCTCAGTTTTCCTCCCCTGGTACTCGGGTGCAACATTCCAGACGCTTTACTAACACTCTCCCCACTTGGAGAGTCAGCGCTTTTAACCTCCTGTTTGGCACAGTTTGCAAATTCTGCGGAAGATGAACAGGAATAGCGAGAACCAATGAGAGACTTGCTGGAGGTGTCTGGACGGGCAAATTTAACCCTCATTTCCCACCGGGAAGAGGAAATAACCAAAGGCTCAGCATGCCGTGCCGGATCCAGATTAGGGCCTGAAGCCATCCTGCGGTGTTGCGGCCAGGTCACAAGAAAGCAAGTTGAAGAAAGGAGCTCAGGGGCACTGTAATTCACAAACCTGCAGAGTTATAAATGACAGCTATCGTCCAAAAATAGACTGAAGTAAGGCTGCCAAGAGGACTTGAAATCGGGGCAGAATTGCAGGAAACCGATTTCAGGAGGTAGACTGGAATTGCATTGAAAGCATAGGAAAAGAGGCAGAACGTCCACAATGATGCACTTGGCCAAAAAGGGCGTATGCGTTTTTTCCTGAATATATTCAGGAAAAAACGCATACGCCCTTTTTGGCCTACCAAGCAAGCTTGCAAAGGAAATCTGCACTACAATGAAGTCTCACTTCCCCCCGGTCAAAAGGGCCATGTGAAAAAAGTGTAAAATCCAGAAAGGCAGGACAGGCCATGGAGAACTGGGAGCCTTGTTATGCTGATGGGCGGGATGTAAATTGCCAACAACCACTCCGGAGAAGTGTATGGTGTTTCCTGAAACATCTAAAAAACAAAGCAACAGAGCCTAGGGCACTTCCACTTATGGTCCTATAGCTTAGGGAAATTAAAATCAAAAAGACACAGCCACCCCAAAGTTTGGAACGGCTCTGTTTACAAGAACCTCGTTTACAGTACAAGTTCAACATCGCAGAAAGTGAAAAATGGATAAAGAAGTTGTGGTATTTACTTACAAAGCAATATCACTCAGCAATTAAATCTGTGTCATCAGGCCCTTAGCAGCACAAGTGGATTCAGGTATGATGATTCTAACTGAAATAAGTCACACAGAAAAAGAAACATCATAAGATATCAGTAATACACGGAATGTAAACTTGGCTACACAGGAACTGAATTACAGAACAGAACAGGGTCTCAAATTTAGAAAACCAACTTATGCTTGCTTAAGGGGAAAGGGGAGTTGGGTTGCTGCATAAACCGAGAGATTGAAATGAGCACAGATAAAGTTCCTTAAGCCAAATATGGAATAGCCAAGAGCTACTCCTTGCTCAACGAAATGGACTCAACACCCCATATTAAACGCCTAAGAATGTACCTGACTAGTAAGTATCTTAAAACCTATGGATTGCTATGTCTCCGAAAGAGAATCAAGCATGTGTACAGGGGCATAAACGCAGCAGTGATAGGATTGGAGAGGTTCGGTGAGCAAATGAAGACCCTTTGAAGTCATATTGCATGGTACCCATTCCACGGGTTTCAACTACCCAGGTTTAAGGTATTCTTCCTTCAGCTAAAACATGCATGTGGAACCTAGAGTATGATCAACCATGTGATCGGGAGACGTGTTCAAATATGTCTCAGTTTTCCTCCCCTGGTACTCGGGTGCAACATTCCAGACGCTTTACTAACACTCTCCCCACTTGGAGAGTCAGCGCCTTTAATTTCCTGTTTGGCCCAGTTTGCAATTTCTGCGGAAGATGAACAGGAATAGTGAGAACCAATGAGAGGCTAGCTGGAGGTGTCTGGACGGGCCAATTTAACTCTCATTTCCCACCAGGAAGAGGAATTAACCAAAGGCTCAGCGTGCCGTGCCGGAACCAGATTAGGGCCTGAAGCCATCCTGCGGTGTTGCGGCCAGGTCAAAAGAAAGCGAGTTGAAGAAAGGAGCTCAGGGGCACTGTAATTCACAAACCTGCAGAGTTATAAATGACAGCTATCGTCCAAAAATAGACTGAAGTAAGGCTGCCAAGAGGACTTGAAAGTGGGGCAGAATTGCTGGAAACCGATTTCAGGAGGTAGACTGGAATTGCATTGAAAGCATAGGAAAAGAGGCAGAACGTCCACAATGATGCACTTGGCCAAAAAGGGGGTATGCGTTTTTTCCTGAATATATTCAGGAAAAAACGCAAACGCACTTTTTGGCCAACCAAGCAAGCTTGCAAAGGAAATCTGCACTACAATGAAGTCTCACTTCCCCCCAGTCAAAAGGGCCATCTGAAAAAAGTGTAAAATCCAGAAAGGCAGGACAGGCCATGGAGAAATGGGAGCCTTGTTATGCTGATGGGCGGGATGTAAATTGCCAACAGACACTCGGGAGAAGTGTATGGTGTTTCCTGAAACATCTAAAAAACAAAGCAACAGAGCCTAGGGCACTGCCACTTATGGTCCTATAGCTTAGGGAAATTAAAATCAAAAAGACACAGCCACCCCAAAGTTTGGGACGCCTCTGTTAACAAGAACCTCGTTTACAGTACAAGTTCAACATCGCAGAAAGTGAAAAATGGATAAAGAAGTTGTGGTATTTACTTACAAAGCAATATCACTCAGCAATGAAATCTATGTCATCAGACCCTTAGCAGCACAATGAATGGATTCAGGTATGATGATTCTAACTGAAATAAGTCACACAGAAAAAGAAACATCATAAGATATCAGTAATACACGGAATGTAAACTTGGCTACACAGGAACTGAATTACAGAACAGAACAGGGTCTCAAATTTAGAAAACAAACTTATGCTTGCTTAAGGGTAAAGGTGAGTTGGGGTGCTGCATAAAACCAGAGATTGAAATGAGCACAGATAAAGTTCCTTAAGCCAAATATGGAATAGACAAGAGCTACTCCTTGCTCAACGAAATGGACTCAACACCGCATATTAAACGCCTAAGAATGTACCTGACTAGTAAGTATCTTAAAACCTATAGATTGCTATGTCTCCGAAAGAGAATCAAGCATGTGTACAGGGGCATAAACGCAGCAGTGATAGGATTGGAGAGGTTCGTGAGCAAATGAAGACCCTTTGAAGTCATATTGCATGGTACCCATTCCACGGGTTTCAACTACCCAGGTTTTAGGTATTCTTCCTTCAGCTAAAACATGCATGTGGAACCCAGAGTATGATCAACCATGTGATCGGGAGACATGTTCAAATATGTCTCAGTTTTCCCCCCCTGGTACTCGGGTGCAACATTCCAGACGCTTTACTAACACTCTACCCACTTGGAGAGTCAGCGCCTTTAACCTCCTGTTTGGCACAGTTTGCAATCTCTGCGGAAGATGAACAGGAATAGCGAGAACCAATGAGAGGCTAGCTGGAGGTGTCTGGACGGGCAAATTTAACTCTCATTTCCCACCAGGAAGAGGAAATAACCAAAGGCTCAGCGTGCCGTACTGGAACCAGATTAGGGCCTGAAGCCATCCTGCGGTGTTGCGGCCAGGTCACAAGAAAGCGAGTTGAAGAAAGGAGCTCAGGGGCACTGTAATTCACAAACCTGCAGAGTTATAAATGACAGCTATCGTCCAAAAATATAGTGAAGTAAGGCTGCCAAGAGGACTTGAAAGCGGGGCAGAATTGCAGGAAACCGATTTCAGGAGGTAGACTGGAATTGCATTGAAAGCATAGGAAAAGAGGCAGAACGTCCACAACGATGCACTTGGCCAAAAAGGGCGTATGCGTTTTTTCCCGAATTCAGGAAAAAACGCATACGCACTTTTTGGCCAACAAAGCAAGCTTGCAAAGGAAATCTGCACTACAATGAAGTCTCACTTCCCCCCGGTCAAAAGGGCCATCTGAAAAAAGTGTAAAATCCAGAAAGGCAGGACAGGCCATGGAGACCTGGGAGCCTTGTTATGCTGATGGGCGGGATGTAAATTGCCAACAACCACTCGGGAGAAGTGTATGGTGTTTCCTGAAACATCTAAAAAACAAAGCAACAGAACCTAGGGCACTTCCACTTTTGGTCCTATAGCTTAGGGAAATTAAAATCAAAAAGACACAGCCACCCCAAAGTTTGGGACGCCTCCGTTTACCAGAACCTCGTTTACCGTACAAGTTCAATATCACAGAAAGTGAAAAATGGATAAAGAAATTGTGGTACTTACGTACAATGCAGTATCACTCAGCAATGAAATCTATGTCATCAGGCCCGTAGCAGCATAATGAGTAGATTCAGGTTCGATGATTCTAACTGAAATAACTCACACAGAAAAAGAAACATCATAAGATATCACTAATACACGGAATGTAAACTTGGCTACACAGGAACTGAATTACAGAACAGAACAGGGTCTCAAATTTAGAAAACCAACTTATGCTTGCTTAAGGGTAAAGGTGAGTTGGGGTGCTGCATAAAACCGGAGATTGAAATGAGCACAGATAAAGTTCCTTAAGCCAAATATGGAATAGACAAGAGCTACTCCTTGCTCAACGAAATGGACTCAACACCGCATATTAAACGCCTAAGAATGTACCTGACTAGTAAGTATCTTAAAACCTATGGATTGCTGTCTCCGAAAGAGAATCAAGCATGTGTACAGGGGCATAAACGCAGCAGTGATAGGATTGGAGAGGTTCGGTGAGCAAATGAAGACCCTTTGAAGTCATATTGCATGGTACCCATTCCACGGGTTTCAACTACCGAGGTTTAAGGTATTCTTCCTTCAGCTAAAACATGCATGTGGAACCTAGAGTATGATCAACCATGTGATCGGGAGACGTGTTCAAATATGTCTCAGTTTTTGTACCCTGGTACTCGGGTGCAACATTCCAGACGCTTTACTAACACTCTCCCCACTTGGAGAGTCAGTCCCTTTAACCTCCTGTTTGGCACAGTTTGCAATTTCTGCGGAAGATGAACAGGAATAGGGAGAACCAATGAGAGACTAGCTGGAGGTGTCTGGATGGGCAAATTTAACTCTCATTTCCCACAGGGAAGAGGAATAAACCAAAGGCTCAGCGTGCCGTGCCGGAACCAGATTAGGGCCTGAAGACATCCTGCGGTGTTGCGGCCAGGTCACAAGAAAGCGAGTTGAAGAAGGGAGCTCAGGGGCACTGTAATTCACAAACCTGCAGAGTTATAAATGACAGCTATCGTCCAAAAATATAGTGAAGTAAGGCTGCCAAGAGGACTTGAAAGCGGGGCAGAATTGCAGGAAACCGATTTCAGGAGGTACACTGGAATTGCATTGAAAGCATAGGAAAAGAGGCAGAACGTCCACAATGATGCACTTGGCCAAAAAGGGCGTATGCGTTTTTTCCTGAATATATTCAGGAAAAAACGCATACGCCCTTTTTGGCCAACCAAGCAAACTTGCAAAGGAAATCTGCACTACAATGAAGTCTCACTTCCCCCCGGTCAAAAGGGCCATCTGAAAAAAGTGTAAAATCCAGAAAGGCAGGACAGGCCATGGAGAACTGGGAGCCTTGTTATGCTGATGGTCGGGATGTAAATTGCCAACAGACACTTGGGAGAAGTGTATGGTGTTTCCTGAAACATCTAAAAAACAAAGCAACAGAGCCTAGGGCACTTCCACTTATGGTCCTATAGCTTAGGGAAATTAATATCAAAAAGACACAGCAACCCCAAAATTTGGGACGGCTCTTTTTACAGGAATCTCTTCTACGGCACAAGTTAAATATCCCAGAGAGCAAATAATGGATAAAGAAGTAGCGGTACTTATGTACAACAGAATACCACTCAGCAATGAAATCTATGTCACCAGGCCCATACCAGCATAATGAGTGGATTGAGGCACGATGATTCTAAGTGAAATAAGTCACACAGAAAAGGAAACATCATAAGGTATCACTAATACACGGAATGTGATCTTGGCTACACATGAACTGAATTACAAAACAGAACAGGGTCTCAAGTTTAGAAAACCAACTTATGCCTGCTTAAGGGGGAAGGTGATTTGGGGTGCTGCATAAAAGCAGAGTTTGAAATTAGCACAGATACCGTTCCATAAACCAAATATGTAATAGACAAGAGCTACCCCTTGCTCAACGAAATGGATTCAACAAGGAGGTATCACCTCACACCTGGTAGAATAGGCATCATTGAAAATCTACAAACAAAAAATGCTGGAAAGGGTGTGGAGAAAAGGAACCCTCTCCCACTATTGTTGCGAATATAAATTGATACAGTCATTTTGGAGAACAATATGGAATTTCTTAAGAAACTAACAATAGAATTACCATATGATACAGCAATCCCAGTACTGGACATATACCCAGACAAAACCATAAATCAAAAAGAGTCATTCACCGCAATGTTCATTGCATCACTATTTACAATATCGAGGTAATGGAAGCAACCTAAATGCCCACAGACAGACGAATGCATAAAGCTGTGGTACATATATAAAATGGAATATTACTAAGCCATGAAAAGGAATGAAATTGGGTCATTTGTAGAGACGTTGATGGATCTAGAGACTGTCATACAGAGTGAAGTAAGTCAGGAAGAGAAAAACAAATCTTGTATATTCATGCATATATGTGGAACCTAGAAAAACTGTACAGATTAACCATTTTGCAAGGCATAAATAGAGCAACAGATGTAGACAACAAACGTATGGACAACAAGGGGGGAAAGCTGTTGGGGGGTGGTGGTGGGAGGAGTTGAGAGACTGGGATTGGCATGTATACATTTATATGTATAAAATAGATAACCAATAAGAACCTGCTGTATAAAAATATAAAATAAAATTCAAAATTAAAAAGAAATAAAATTTAAAAAATAAAACAGAAAAAACAATTATTCCCTGCACATACATGTATTTATATGAATAAATTATTTCCATGCTTATATCTGTAAATACAAAAAAGAGGAATAAAATCTACCTTGAACCAAAAACGAAAAAGAGAAAAAAAACACAGAACCCACCAGTTACACAGAGGAAAACCGTATCAGGGCACTTGCTCCAGTTGTAAACAATTCTGAAGTTGGTCAGTGGTGGGGAATCGTCTCCCATTCAGCCAGCAGCCCCCACGCAACAAACGTCCTCATTGCAAAGCTGGGGCACCGTGCCGAGGCATCTGTGAGTAAACGTGAGCTGAGCCCCAGGCCAGTTGCTGCTGAACTATTCCCACCCGTCCCAGGTAAAACACCTGAATATATACAAGGACTTGAAAGCCTAGAGGAAGGGCCATAGAGCCACACGAGTGACAGCATGCCGGCCGACTTGGTGCCTGCAGGCCAGCCAGGATGGTCCTGGCCCTGGGTGCTCTTCTGGAAGATTTCCATTTCCCTGCCTGAGATACCCGTCCTGTCCCTGCCCCCACTGCTTTTTTCCTTCCTCACCTCTGCCCAGGGAGAAATTCCAGCAGCAGGTATGGGTGACACATCCTCTTCTTTAGCAGGTGGCAGCCTGGCAACTGCTGCAGAAAGTCCAGCAGAGCCCCACTCACACTGGGCCACCCACAAAGCCGTGGCCTCTCACTCCCTCCCACCAGCCCAGCCCCGAGACTGCTGACAGGGCAGAGAAAATGGCGTCAGGCACGGCTGCAGGGGCTCTTGCTGCCTGGAGTGGTATTTATATTGATCTCAACCCAGGCACACCTGGGGAGGGCTGGCCGGCACGGTAAGGCTGCCCAGGTCAGCCAATCATCACCCCTCAGGGGCTCACAGTTGCAGAAAATGGAACTTGCTGAACCGGCCAGGTCCAAGGAACAGGTGTGGGCTCCTGAGAGTCAGGATAGACAAGGGGCTGCAGCTTTGGCTTGTTTTCTAATCATTTTATCTGGCCCATGAGTGGGAGACAACTTCAAGAAAACCCTCTCCTAATGAGAGGAACCCAGGAGTCAGGGAGAGGAGGGGTGGGTGGTGGTTGGAGACAGAGGCCTGGTGCCCCGGGTGCAGTGGAAGTCTCTGGAAGACCAGGTGGAGGGAGGCCTCACGGAGTGATGCCCAGGGTCACAGACCTGTCGCAGCTGCTGTTTGTTAGTCCAAGTCCTGCTCTGAGGTGCTCTGTGTCAGCTCTGAGCGACAAGTGAGCTGGGGGTGCTCTGCAATGAGGGCTATGTGCACGGTTCCTGTGTGCCCAGCCCTGCCACGGTACCTACAAGGGTAGCTCTGTATCCTGGGAGGGGCCTGACCACGAGAGCCCCGTGGGCTGGGGTGGGGGTGGGGTACCTGCCCAGGTGAGCTCCATATTCTGGGATTGGTCTGACCACGAGAGCCCCATGGGCTGCTGGGGACCTGGTAAAGGATGTCAGGACAGTCAGTGAAGCCACCGAGGATATACCTCCAGTTGCTCCTAATTCCTACACCCTGCTGGTCATTCTACCAACCACCAGGACATGGTATTCTGTATTAGTCTTCAATGATGCCTTCTTTTGTATTCCATTAGTCCCAGAGTCACAAGAAATTTTGGCTTGTGAGTGGCAGGACTCAACATACAACTAAAACAATACTTCCGGGCCGTCTGGCCCCAAGGGTGCAAAAATTCCCACACCATCTTTGGGGAAAGCTTAGCTAAAGACCTAAAAGTTCTACCTCTGGAAAAGGAAACCCTCCTTCAATATGCAGACGACATTCTGATCACCAGCCCTACTAAGGAGGCCTCTGAACTACCAAGCCAATAAAGGATAGAAATTGTCCAAGAAAAAGCTCAAATATCACAGACTGCGGTGACCTGCCTGGGCTTCATTCTCACAGAAGGTCAGAGAAGCCCATCCCAGGAAAGGGAAGAAACCATTTTCAGCCTTACCCCTTTCTAAAACTAGAAGACAGCTTAGGGGTTCCTGGGGAGGCCAGGGTTTGCTGCTTCTGGATCCCTAACTACAGTCTACTAGCTGGGCCTCTATATGAAACACTGAAAGGAAAAGATGATGATCCTTTTGAATAGAATCCAGAAGTGGCCTTTCAAGAATGGAAAGAGCAGTCAATTCAGACCCTTGCCCTGGAACTCCCTAATTTAGCTAAACCCTTTGACCTTTACATTCCCGGTGAAAGGTGAATCGCCATTGGAGAATTAGTGCAAAAACTGGGACCACTTGAAATGGAACAATGCAAGAATGCCATCCAGGTAGGATAAACTACGGTCACTAAGGGGCTTGGCCCACTGCCACATCTGGCCAAGATACTGGCGGTATCTAAAAACCTGGAAATCAGCAGCCCAAAAGGCCACCTCCCTCCTAAGGGAAAAGGACCCCACGTGGTGATCCTAACCACCAACCATGCCCTGAAGTTGCAGGGTTCGCTCCGTGGGCACACTGACCTCGAGTGAGGAGGCCCTCCAACTCCAACATCCAGAGAGATAACCGGGGGCAACAGGGCACCATGACGACTCGTGTGAACATCACTTGACCTGGAGTTTCTCTCATAAAACAACAAGAGTGTGTCCCAAAAGAGTAGACTACTGCTTGCAGGACTTACTGCACCCAGAGGGGAGCTAATAATCTTGGCGGGGGAACAGTATACCACACTGTCACCATAGAAAAGCCTACAGACACCGTGATGATGGTGGCCAATAAGACCAGCTGGACTCCTGTTTACTTCAAAAGGCTGTTGACTCAGTAGCCATCATGGTCCTTGATCACCACTGACCCTGGACTGTCTGGGAGTTGAGCGGGCAGGGCTCTGACACCTGGTGCTGTTTGTACGTTAATTCAGGAGCCTAATTGAAGAAAGCGCAGACTACTGGTCAGAGCATCTAGGCTGGCAGAGACGGTCAGCCTAAGGTGGCCGAACAAATGTGGGGCGGGGTGAAACCGGCCCCCACAGCGTCTCTGCACATCTCTTTCCTGGACCCTTAAAGGTCATTAGAATCTATAACACTTCCAATGCTGGTGCTCAGGTGGACGAGCAGGGAGGCAGGGGTCCTGGGGACAATCAACGTCACCGGGAGGCTGCTGGGGAGAAGCTCTGACCCTCGCCCCAGGGTATGAGGGCTCCCAACTCAGCACTCAGCAGTTACAGAAGAAGGGTCTGCACCCTCAGCACTCCAAGAATGAGGAACGGGACAAAAGGCAGAGGAGGGGTTTGTCCCCAGCAAAGCCCATTAAAAATCCCTGGGAGATAAAAATAGAATCTGGGCAATAAAGTCAAGTCTAACCTTTTTTATCCTTTGTGCTTTGTCTAATTTCACGTGCTCCTAGGGTCCCGCATGCAGAGGTTCCACACCCGGCACTTCAGACCAGATTTCCTAGTGCAGAATGGCTGGGTCGACACCTCAGCTCCTGGGGCCCAGTGCAGACTCCACGATATAGAGCCTGAGCTACAGCCAACCCGGCCCTCGAGAGCTCCGCCGCCTCCCTCCCTCCCACTGACTCTGACAGGATCTCTACACAGCAGCCCAGCCCACAGCCCACGGGGTAGTGCATGCTCTCACCTCTCCATTCTCTGATCAAAATATAAAGTTTCCTTTGCTTGTGAACCAAACTCAGTCTCGATCTGTTGGCCCCAATGACACTGGGCAGGGGGACACTTGTTGGGGTCCACTCTGGAGGATCAGTAACAGAAATTGAGACTATCGTAACCTCAATGAACAGATGTGTGAGCCAAACTGTAGTTAACATAGAACAGTGTATAAGGCTCGGGTAAAATAAGATGTTTTTAACACTTCCATTTGATATTTCCATCACTTTTTATAAGCAAGTTCAGTGAAAAGGTTTGTCTTATTTGTCAGGTCAATATTAGAGAAACGAAGTGATTTCTTTCCAAGGATGTACAGCTAATAATCTTGGTTAAACCTTCAATCTTGTTTTAAATGCTTTTCCATTGAAAATGATACCTCTCTTTCAGCTCCCCCATTTCTGAGAAGTATAAAATCTTATAATTTATTATTACCAAAGGGGAAAGGTGGGAGGAGGGATAAATTAACAGTTTGGAATGAACACATACACACTGCTATGTATAAAATAGATCATCAACAAGGAACTACCGTATAGCACAGGGAACTACACTCAACATTTTGCAATAACCTATAAGGGGAAATAATCTGAAAAAGAATAGATATTTTTATTGACATCATCTATCAATGACAGTTAAAGTGTAGCCTAAGGGAAGCTGGTGGTGAGTGCTTCTGACCCTGAAGACTTCAATCATCTAAAGTTTGGACTCTGCCTACTTCCCAAGGCCCTTAATGAACATATGTGTAGCTGTAGCTTAAAAAATTCCCCAGTTTGGGTTTCGGGGAGACACTGATTTTGAAAAAGCCCTGGTGTTCTCCTTACATGAATGGGACTCTTCCTACTGCTAAAACATGTCTGTCACACCCAGAGGATGGTATACCGTCTGATCGGGAAGAGTTTGGAAAAGGCATCTCATCTCCTCATCTCCTGGTGCTCGGGTTCACCCCTCCAGCGTCTTTACTAACAGTCTCCCCACTTGGAGATGTCAGCACTGTCAACATCCTGTTGCGTACAGTTTGGAATTTGTCCAGAGGATGAAGCGGAAGGATGAGGAACAATGAGAGACAAGTCCTAGGTGTTCAGACAGGCACATGTCACTCTAATTTCCAATCAGGAAGACGAATTGACCAAAGGCTAGGGTTGCCCATGGAAACAGTATAGGGCTTGAGGAAATCCCGCTGCTTTGTGGCCAGTTCCCATGAACACGAGTTGAACAATGGAACTCAGGGGCAGTAAAATTCACAAAACTGCAGAGTTGAAAATATCCATCACTGAAAAATGTCTTGAGGAAAGTCAGAGAAAAGGACTTGTAAGCAAGGGAGAATGGCAGGAAAGGGATTTGAGGAGGTAGAAAGGACTCGCCATTAAGCACAAGAAAAGGAGCTGAACATTGCCAACATTGCAGTTGGCCAAAAAGGGTGTATGCGTTCTTTTCTGTATATATTCAAGAAAAGGGCATACACTTTTTTAGCCAACCAAACAGGTGGGCACTGGAAGTCAATACTACAAAAGATATCACTTTGCATCAGTCAGAAGAGCCATCCTCATAAAGCGTAAACAACAGAAATGCAGGACAGGGCAACGAGAAGAGGGAGCCCTGTGAGACTTATAGTGGAAATGTATATTGCCAACGGCCATTCTGGAGAAGTGTATTGTGTTTACTAAAGCATCTAAAAAATGAGCTACAGAGCATAGGGCACTTGCACTCATGGGCGTATATCTTGGGAAAAACAAAAATCGAGAGGACACAGGCACCCCAATGTTTACCCCCTCTCTGTTTAAAAGATCCTCGACTAGGATATAACTTAAATGTCTCTGGAGGGAAAAAATGGATAGAGATGTGGTACTTAGGTAGAGTGGAATATTATTCAGCCTGGAAATCAATGAAATATGGCCACTTGTAACAACTCCGGAGGAGTTACGTATGATCATTCTAAGTGACAGAATTCAAAAAGAAAAAGACACATATCATAAGATATCACTTAAAGGTGGAATCCAAAATGGCTACACATGAAATAAATTACAAAACAAAAACATAGTCAAATATGTAGAAAACACGCATAAGGCTGCTAAACGGGAAAGGTGGGGAGGGGTGAGGCATCATCCAGGAGGTTGAAATTAGCAAAGATACCATTCCAAATACCAAGCTGATAATCAACAAGGCCTACACAGTAGCTAAAAGAACTGCACTCAGCACACTCAAGTCACCGGAAAAGAATATATACGACTGGTAAGAATCTGAAAAAGAATTTATTGATGTCTCTCTGTACGTGAATCAAGTGGATGTACAGCAGCAAGAAACAGAGCTTTGAAAATCAACTGTAACCAATATAGTAATAAATTGAAAAAAATAAACGACAGAGAGACAGAGAAAACCTCTTACAACTTTTCCTCAGGGACGGTGATGCAACATGGATTGAACACATCTAGACCCACAGCAGGATGAGACATAAGGCTGGAAACTGTTTGCGCTAAGAGAAATGTGAGGTTGGGTGAGGAAATGCACACCCTTTAAAGTAATACTACCTGGTACCCATTCAATGGGTCCCAAATCTGCAGGTTCAAGGGATCTTCCTACAGCTAAAACATGCATGGAAAACCCAGAGGACTGTACACCATGTGATCGGGAGATGTGTCTAAAATGCACCTCATTTATCCTCTCCTGGTGCTCCTGTTCACCATTCCAGCCACGCTACTTAGAATCTCCCCACTTGGAGAATCAGCACATTTAAACTTCTGTTTCACACATTTTGCAAATTGTGAGGAGGATGAACGGGAAGAGGGGGAACCAATGAGAGAAGAGTTGTAGGGGTTTGGACGGGCACATATCACTCTAATTTCCCATTAAGAATAAGAATTAAAGAAAGGCTCAGCCTGCCTCGCCGGAGCCAAAATAGGGCCTGAAGCAATCCTGTGGGTTTGAGGCCAGCTCACAAAAGAGCAACTTAAAAAATGGAGCTCAGGGTCACTGCAATTCACAAACCTGCAGAGTTATAAATGAAAACTAACGTCCAAAAATATGTTGAGGTAAGGCAAAGAAGAGGATCTGAATGCAAGACAGAATTGCAAGAAACAGATTTCAAGAGATAGATTGGACTCGTCTTTAACGCACATGAAAAGCGGCAGAATTTCGACAATGATGCAGTTGGCCCAAAAGGGCGTATGCGTTTTTTCCTGATTATATCCAGGAAAAAACGCATACGCACTTTATGGGCAACGAAGCAAGCAAGCAATGCAAATGTGCACAACAAAGAAGTCTCACTTCCCACCGGTCAAAAGGGCCATCCTAAAAAATTGTAAAAACCAGAAATGCAGGACAGGCCATGGAGAACAGGGAGCCTTTATATGCTGATGGGCAGTGTGTGAACTGCCGAGAGCCACTCTGGAGAAGTGTATGGTGGTTCCTAAATCATCTAAAAAACAGAGCTACAGAGCATAGGACACTTCCAATCATGGGAGTATATCTAGGGAAGTCTAAAAATCAACAAGACACAAGCACACCACAGTTTAGGGCTACTCTGTTTACAAGAACCTCAACTTCAGTACACCTTAAATATCCCAGGAAAGAGAACAATGGATAAAGAAGATGTGGTACTTATGTACAATGGAATATCTCTTCACCATGAAATCAATGTAATAAGGCTAGTAGAAGGATAAAGAGTGGATTTAGGTCCGATAATACTACTTGAAATAAGTCAAACAGAAAAAGAAACATATCATAAGATATCACTTATAGAGGGAGGGTAAATATGGCTGCACAAGAAATGAATTACAGAACAGAACAGTGTCTCACATTTAGAAAACACACTTATGTCAGCTTAAGGGGAAAGGAGAGGTGGGGTGATGCATAAAACCAGAGTTTGAAATTAGCACAGATACCATTCAATAAACCAAATAGGTATTAGACAAGATCTACACCTTGCTCAATGAACTGGCCTCAACACACCCTATACACCGCAGAGAAATATATCTGAGTAATAAGAATCTTAAAACCCATGTATTGATATATCTCCATAAGGGAATCAAGTGTGTGCAGAGCGGCACAAACACAGCAGTGAAAATGAGCTAAACCCCATTATAGAAATAAATTTTAAAAACAAAACGCTGAAACAATGAAAGAGAGAAAAATTCTTACAAAATTCGCTCAGGGGCTGTGATGCAACCTGGATTGACCACATATAAACCCACAGCTGGATAAGACATAAGGCTGGACACTTGGGGCTGAGAGGATTGGTGAGCTTTGGTGAGCAACTGCCGAAAGTTTAATGCAATACTTCATGCTACTCAGTCCAAGGGTCCCAACACTCCAGGTTGAAGGGAATCTTCCTACAGCTAAACCATGCTTGGGAAACCCAGCGACTGGTATACCATATGATCGGGAAAGGTTTCTAAAACGCACCTCATTTTTCCTCTCCTGGGGCTCCGGATCGACATTCCAGCCGCTTTACTAACAACATCCCCACATGGAGTCAATGCCTTTAAGTTCTGGTATTGCACAGTCTGCAGTTAGTGCAGAGGATGAATGGGAATAGGGGGAACCAGTGAGAAACTAGCTGTAGCGGTTTCAATGGGCACATGTCACTCTAATATCACATCCGTAAGAAGAATTAACCAAAGGCACAGCAAGGTGCCCCAGAAGAAAAATAGGGCTTCAAGGAATCCTGTGGTTACGGGGCAAGACCACGAAAATAAGAGCTAAAAAATGGAGCTAAGGGCCACTGCAATTCAAAAACCTGCAGAGTTATAAAGGCCAACTATTTTTAAAAAATATATTGAGGTAAGGCTATGAAGAGGCATTGAAAGCAAGGCAGAATTGCAGGAAACCGATTTCAGGAGGTAGACTGGAATTGCATTGAAAACATACGAAGAGAGTCAGAAACTCGACAATGATGCACTTGGCCAAAAAGGGCGTATGCGTTTTTTCCTGAATATATTCAGGAAAAAACGCATACGCCCTTTTTGGCCAACGAAGCAAGCTTGCAAAGGAAATCTGCACTACAATGAAGTCTCACTTCCACCTGGCCAAAAGGGCCATCTGAAAAAAGTGTAAAATCCATAAAGGCACGACAGGCCATGGAGAACTGGGAGCCTTGTTATGCTGATGGGCGGGATGTAAATTGCCAACAGCCACTCTGGAGAAGTGTATGGTGTTTCCTGAAACATCTAAAAAACAAAGCAACAGAGGCTAGGGCACATCCATTTATGGTCCTATAGCTTAGGGAAATTTAAATCAAAAAGACACAGCCACCCCCAAGTTTGGAACGGCTCTGTTTACAAGAACCTCGTTTACGGTACAAGTTCAATATCGCAGAAAGTGAAAAATGGATAAAGAACTTGTGGTACTTACGTACAATGCAATATCACTCAGCAATGAAATCTATGTCATCAGGCCCGTAGCAGCATAATGAGTGGATTCAGGTATGATGATTCGAACTGAAATAAGTCACACAGAAAAGAAATATCATAAGGTATCACTAATACACAGAATGTGAACTTGGCTACACATGAACTGAATTACAAAACAGAACAGTGTCTCAAGTTTAGAAAACCAACTTACGCTTGCTTAACGCGGAAGGTGAGTTAGGGTGCTGCATAAAACGAGAGATTGAAATGAGCACAGATAAAGTTCCTTAAGCCAAATATGGAATAGACAAGAGATACTACTTGCTCAACGAAATGGACTCAACACCCCATATTAAACGCCTAAGAATGTACCTGACTAGTAAGTATCTTAAAACCTATGGATTGCTATGTCTCCGAAAGAGAATCAAGCGTGTGTACAGGGGCATAAACGCAGCAGTGATAGGATTGGAGAGGTTCGGTGAGCAAATGAAGACCCTTTGAAGTCATATTGCATGGTACCCATTTCACAGGTCTCAACTCTCCAGGTTTAAGGTATTCTTCCTTCAGCTAAAGCATGCATGTGGAACCCAGAGTATGATCAACGGTGTGAACGGGAAACGTGTTCAAATATGTCTCACTTTTCCTCCCCTGGTACTCGGGTGCAACATTCCAGATGCTTTACTAACACTCTCCCTACTTGGAGAGTCAGTGCCTTTAACCACCTGTTTGCCCCAGTTTGCAATTTCTGCGGAAGATGAACAGGAATAGCGAGAACCAATGAGAGACTACCTGGAGGTGTCTGAACGGGCAAATTTAACTCTCATTTCCCACCAGGAAGAGGAATTAACCAAAGGCTCAGCGTGCCCTGCCGGAACCACATTAGGGCCTGAAGACATCCTGCGGTGTTACGGCCAGGTCACAAGAAAGCGAGTTGAAGAAAGGGGCTCACGGGCACTGTAATTCACAAACCTGCAGAGTTATAAATGACAGCTATCGTCCAAAAATAGACTGAAGTAAGGCTTCCAAGAGGACTTGAAAGCGGGGCAGAATTGCAGGAAACCGATTTCAGGAGGTAGACAGGAATTCCATTTCAAGCATAGGAAAAGAGGCAGAACGTCCACAGTGATGCACTTGGCCAAAAAGGGCGTATGCGTGTTTTCCTGAATATATTCAGGAAAACACGCATACGCCCTTTTTGGCCAACCAAGCAAGCTTGCAAAGGAAATCTGCACTAAAATGAAGTCTCACTTCCCCCCGGTCAAAAGGGCCATCTGAAAAAAGTGTAAAATCCAGAAAGGCAGGACAGGCCATGGAGAACTGGGAGCCTTGTTATGCTGATGGGCGGGATGAAAATTGCCAACAGACACTCGGGAGAAGTGTATGGTGTTTCCTGAAACATCTAAAAAACAAAGCAACAGAGCCTAGGGCACTTCCACTTATGGTCCTATAGCTTAGGGAATTTAAAATCAAAAAGACACAGCCACCCCAAAGTTTCGAACGGCTCTGTTTACAACAACCTCGTTTACAGTACAAGTTCAACATCGCAGAAAGTGAAAAATGGATAAAAAAGGTGTGGTATTTACTCACAAAGCAATATCACTCAGCAATGAAATCTGTGTCATCAGGCCCTTAGCAGCACAATGAGTGGATTCACGTATGATGATTCTAACTGAAATAAGTCACACAGAAAAAGAAACATCATAAGATATCAGTAATACACGGAATGGAAACTTGGCTACACAGGAACTGAATTACAGAACAGAACAGGGTCTCAAATTTAGAAAAACAACTTATGCTTGCTTAAGGGGAAAGGTGAGTTGGGGTGCTGCATAAAACCAGAGATTGAAATGAGCACAGATAAAGTTCCTTAAGCCAAATATGGAATAGACAAGAGCTACTCCTTGCTCAACGAAATGGACTCAACACCGCATATTAAACGCCTAAGAATGTACCTGACTTGTAAGTATCTTAAAACCTATGGATTGCTATGTCTCCGAAAGAGAATCAAGCATGTGTACAGGGGCATAAACACAGCAGTGATAGGATTGGAGAGGTTCGGTGAGCAAATGAAGACCCTTTGAAGTCATATTGCATGGTACGCATTCCACGGGTTTCAACTACCCAGGTTTAATGTATTCTTCCTTCAGCTAAAACATGCATGTGGAACCTAGAGTATGATCAACTATGTGATCGGGAGACATGTTCAAATATGTCTCAGTTTTCGTACCCTGGTACTCGGGTGCAACATTCCAGACGCTTTACTAACACTCTCCCGACTTGGAGAGTCAGTCCCTTTAACCTCATGTTTGGCACAGTTTGCAATTTCTGCGGAAGATGAACAGGAATAGCGAGAACCAATGGAGACTAGCTGGAGGTGTCTGGACGGGCAAATTTAACTCTCATTTCCTACCAGGTAGAGGAATTAACCAAAGGCTCAGCGTGCCATGCCAGAAGCAGATTAGGGCCTGAAGCCATCCTGCGGTGTTGCGGCCAGGTCACAAGAAAGCAAGTTGAAGAAAGGAGCTCAGGGACACTGTAATTCACAAACCTGCAGAGTTATAAATGACAGCTATCGTCCAAAAATAGACTGAAGTAAGGCTGCCAAGAGGACTTGAAAGCGGGGCAGAATTGCAGGAAACCGATTTCAGGAGGTAGACTGGAATTGCATTGAAAGCATAGGAAAAGAGGCAGAACGTCCACAATGATGCACTTGGCCAAAAAGGACGTATGCGTTTTTTCCTGAATATATTCAGGAAAAAACGCATACGCCCTTTTTGGCCAACCAAGCAAGCTTGCAAAGGAAATCTGCACTACAATGAAGTCTCACTTCCCCCCGGTCAAAAGGGCCATCTGAAAACAGTGTAAAATCCAGAAAGGCAGGACAGGCCATGGAGAACTGGGAGCCTTGTTATGCTGAAGGGCGGGATGTAAATTGCCAACAACCACTCGGGAGAAGTGTATGGTGTTTCCTGAAACATCTAAAAAACAAAGCAACAGAGCCTAGGGCACGTCCACTTATGGTCCTATAGCTTAGGGAATTTAAAATCAAAAAGACACAGCCACCCCAAAGTTTGGAACGGCTCTGTTTACAAGAACCTCGTTTACAGTACAAGTTCAACATCGCAGAAAGTGAAAAATGGATAAAGAAGTTGTGGTATTTACTCACAAAGCAATATCACTCAGCAATGAAATCTGTGTCATCAGGCCCTTAGCAGCACAATGAGTGGATTCAGGTATGATGATTCTAACTGAAATAAGTCACACAGAAAAAGAAACATCATAAGATATCAGTAATACACGGAATGTAAACTTGGCTACACAGGAACTGAATTACAGAACAGAACAGGGTCTCAAATTTAGAAACCCAACTTATGCTTGCTTAAGAGGAAAGGTGAGTTGGGGTGCTGCATAAAACCAGAGATTGAAATGAGCACAGATAAAGTTCCTTAAGCCAAATATGGAATAGACAAGAGCTACTCCTTGCTCAACGAAATGGACTCAACACCGCATATTAAACGCCTAAGAATGTACCTGACTAGTAAGTATCTTAAAACCTATGGATTGCTATGTCTCCGAAAGAGAATCAAGCATGTGTACAGGGGCATAAACGCAGCAGTGATAGGATTGGAGAGGTTCGGTGAGCAAATGAAGACCCTTTGAAGTTATATTGCATGGTACTCATTCCACGGGTTTCAACTACCCAGGTTTTAGGTATTCTTCCTTCAGCTAAAACATGCATGTGGAACCCAGAGTATGATCAACCATGTGATCGGGAGACGTGTTCAAATATGTCTCAGTTTTCCTCCCCTGGTACTCGGGTGCAACATTCCAGACGCTTTACTAACACTCTCCCCACTTGGAGAGTCAGCACCTTTAACCTCTTGTTTGGCCCAGTTTGCAATTTCTGCGGAAGATGAACAGGAATAGCGAGAACCAATGGAGACTAGCTGGAGGTGTCTGGACGGGCAAATTTAACTCTCATTTCCTACCAGGAAGAGGAATTAATCAAAGGCTCAGCGAGCAATGCCAGAACCAGATTAGGGCCTGAAGCCATCCTGCGGTGTTGCGGCCAGGTCACAAGAAAGCGAGTTGAAGAAAGGAGCTCAGGGGCACTGTAATTCACAAACCTGCAGAGTTATAAATGACAGCTATCGTCCAAGAATAGACTGAAGTAAGGCTGCCAAGAGGACTTGAAAGCGGGGCAGAATTGCAGGAAACCGATTTCAGGAGGTAGACTGGAATTGCATTGAAAGCATAGGAAAAGAGGCAGAACGTCCACAATGATGCACTTGGCCAAAAAGGGCGTATGCGTTTTTTCCTGAATATATTCAGGAAAAAACGCATACGCCCTTTTTGGCCAACCAAGCAAGATTGCAAACGAAATCTGCACTACAATGAAGTCTCACTTCCCCCCAGTCAAAAGGGCAATCTGAAAAAAGTGTAAAATCCAGAAAGGCAGGACAGGCCATGGAGAACTGGGAGCCTTGTTATGCTGATGGGCGGGATGTAAATTGCCAACAACCACTCGGGAGAAGTGTATGGTGTTTCCTGAAACGTCTAAAAAACAAAGCAACAGAGCCTAGGGCACGTCCACTTATGGTCCTATAGCTTAGGGAATTTAAAATCAAAAAGACACAGCCACCCCAAAGTTTGGAACGGCTCTGTTTACAAGAACCTCGTTTACAGTACAAGTTCAACATCGCAGAAAGTGAAAAATGGATAAAGAAGTTGTGGTATTTACTCACAAAGCAATATCACTCAGCAATGAAATCTGTGTCATCAGGCCCTTAGCAGCACAATGAGTGGATTCAGGTATGATGATTCTAACTGAAATAAGTCACACAGAAAAAGAAACATCATAAGATATCAGTAATACACGGAATGTAAACTTGGCTACACAGGAACTGAATTACAGAACAGAACAGGGTCTCAAATTTAGAAACCCAACTTATGCTTGCTTAAGAGGAAAGGTGAGTTGGGGTGCTGCATAAAACCAGAGATTGAAATGAGCACAGATAAAGTTCCTTAAGCCAAATATGGAATAGACAAGAGCTACTCCTTGCTCAACGAAATGGACTCAACACCGCATATTAAACGCCTAAGAATGTACCTGACTAGTAAGTATCTTAAAACCTATGGATTGCTATGTCTCCGAAAGAGAATCAAGCATGTGTACAGGGGCATAAACGCAGCAGTGATAGGATTGGAGAGGTTCGGTGAGCAAATGAAGACCCTTTGAAGTTATATTGCATGGTACTCATTCCACGGGTTTCAACTACCCAGGTTTTAGGTATTCTTCCTTCAGCTAAAACATGCATGTGGAACCCAGAGTATGATCAACCATGTGATCGGGAGACGTGTTCAAATATGTCTCAGTTTTCCTCCCCTGGTACTCGGGTGCAACATTCCAGACGCTTTACTAACACTCTCCCGACTTGGAGAGTCAGTCCCTTTAACCTCTTGTTTGGCCCAGTTTGCAATTTCTGCGGAAGATGAACAGGAATAGCGAGAACCAATGGAGACTAGCTGGAGGTGTCTGGACGGGGAAATTTAACTCTCATTTCCTACCAGGAAGAGGAATTAATCAAAGGCTCAGCGAGCAATGCCAGAACCAGATTAGGGCCTGAAGCCATCCTGCGGTGTTGCGGCCAGGTCACAAGAAAGCGAGTTGAAGAAAGGAGCTCAGGGGCACTGTAATTCACAAACCTGCAGAGTTATAAATGACAGCTATCGTCCAAGAATAGACTGAAGTAAGGCTGCCAAGAGGACTTGAAAGCGGGGCAGAATTGCAGGAAACCGATTTTAGGAGGTAGACTGGAATTGCATTGAAAGCATAGGAAAAGAGGCAGAACGTCCACAATGATGCACTTGGCCAAAAAGGGCGTATGCGTTTTTTCCTGAATATATTCAGGAAAAAACGCATACGCCCTTTTTGGCCAACCAAGCAAGATTGCAAACGAAATCTGCACTACAATGAAGTCTCACTTCCCCCCAGTCAAAAGGGCAATCTGAAAAAAGTGTAAAATCCAGAAAGGCAGGACAGGCCATGGAGAACTGGGAGCCTTGTTATGCTGATGGGCGGGATGTAAATTGCCAACAACCACTCGGGAGAAGTGTATGGTGTTTCCTGTAACGTCTAAAAAGCAAAGCAACAGAACCTAGGGCACTTCCACTTATGGTCCTATAGCTTAGGGAAATTAAAATCAAAAAGACACAGCCACCCCAAAGTTTGGGACGCCTCTGTTTACAAGAACCTCGTTTACAGTACAAGTTCAACATCGCAGAAAGTGAAAAATGGATAAAGAAGTTGTGGTATTTACTTACAAAGCAATATCACTCAGCAATGAAAACTGTGTCATCAGGCCCTTAGCAGCACAATGAGTGGATTCAGGTATGATGATTCTAACTGAAATAAGGCACACAGAAAAAGAAACATCATAAGATATCAGTAATACACGGAATGTAAACTTGGCTACACAGGAACTGAATTACAGAACAGAACAGGGTCTCAAATTTAGAAAATCAACTTATTCTTGCTTAAGGGTAAAGGTGAGTTGGGGTGCTACATAAAACCAGAGATCAAAATGAGCACAGATAAAGTTCCTTAAGTCAAATATGGAATAGACAGAGCTACTCCTTGCTCAACGAAATGGACTCAACACCGCATATTAAACGCCTAAGAATGTACCTGACTAGTAAGTATCGTAAAACCCATGGATTGCTGTGTCTCCAAAAGAGAATCAAGCATGTGTACAGGGGTATAAACGCAGCAGTGATAGGATTGGAGAGGTTCGGTGAGCAAATGAAGACCCTTTGAAGTCATATTGCATGGTACCCATTCCACGGGTCTCAACTCTCCAGGTTTAAGGTATTCTTCCTTCAGCTAAAACATGCATGTGGAACCCAAGTATGATCAACCATGTGAACGGGAGACGTGTTCACATATGTCTCAGTTTTCCTCCCCTGGTACTCGGGTGCAACATTCCAGACGCTTTACTAACACTCTCCCCACTTGGAGAGTCAGCGCCTTTAACCTCCTGTTTGGCACAGTTTGCAATCTCTGCGGAAGATGAACAGGAATAGCGAGAACCAATGAGAGGCTAGCTGGAGGTGTCTGGACGGGCAAATTTAACTCTCATTTCCCACCAGGAAGAGGAAATAACCAAAGGCTCAGCGTGCCGTGCCGGAACCAGATTAGGGCCTGAAGCCATCCTGCGGTGTTGCGGCCAGGTCACAAGAAAGCAAGTTGAAGAAAGGAGCTCAGGGGCACTGTAATTCACAAACCTGCAGAGTTATAAATGACAGCTATCGTCCAAAAATACACTGAAGTAAGGCTGCCAAGAGGACTTGAAAGCGGGGCAGAATTGCAGGAAACCGATTTCAGGAGGTAGACTGGAATTGCATTGAAAGCATAGGAAAAGAGGCAGAACGTCCACAATGATGCACTTGGCCAAAAAGGGCGTATGCGTTTTTTCCTGAATATATTCAGGTAAAAACGCATACGCCCTTTTTGGCCAACCAAGCAAGCTTGCAAAGGAAATCTGCACTACAATGAAGTCTCACTTCCCCCCAGTCAAAAGGGCCATCTGAAAAAAGTGTAAAATCCAGAAAGGCAGGACAGGCCATGGAGAACTGGGAGCCTTGTTATGCTGATGGGCGGGATGTAAATTGCCAACAACCACTCGGGAGAAGTGTATGGTGTTTCCTGAAACATCTAAAAAACAAAGCAACAGAGCCTAGGGCACTTCCACTTATGGTCCTATAGCTTAGGGAAATTAAAATCAAAAAGACACAGCCACCCCAAAGTTTGGAACGGCTCTGTTTACAAGAACCTCGTTTACAGTACAAGTTCAACATCGCAGAAAGTGAAAAATGGATAAAAAAGTTGTGGTATTTACTTACAAAGCAATATCGCTCAGCAATGAAATCTGTGTCATCAGGCCCTTAGCAGCACAATGAGTGGATTCAGGTATGATGATTCTAACTGAAATAAGGCACACAGAGAAAGAAACATCATAAGATATCAGTAATACACGGAATGTAAACTTGGCTACACAGGAACTGAATTACAGAACAGAACAGGGTCTCAAATTTAGAAAACCAACTTATTCTTGCTTAAGGGTAAAGGTGAGTTGGGGTGCTGCATAAAACCAGAGATTGAAATGAGCACAGATAAAGTTCCTTAAGTCAAATATGGAATAGACAAGAGCTACTCCTTGCTCAACGAAATGGACTCAACACCGCATATTAAACGCCTAAGAATGTACCTGACTAGTAAGTATCTTAAAATCTATGGATTGCTATGTCTCCAAAAGAGAATTAAGCATGTGTACAGGGGCATAAACGCAGGAGTGATAGGATTGGAGAGGTTCGGTGAGCAAATGAAGACCCTTTGAAGTCATATTGCATGGTACCCATTCCACGGGTCTCAACTCTCCAGGTTTAAGGTATTCTTCCTTCAGCTAAAACATGCATGTGGAACCCAAGTATGATCAACCATGTGAACGGGAGACGTGTTCAAATATGTCTCAGTTTTCGTCCCCTGGTACTCGGGTGCAACATTCCAGACGCTTTACTAACACTCTCCCGACTTGGAGAGTCAATGCCTTTAACCTCCTGTTTGGCCCAGTTTGCAATTTCTGCGGAAGATGAACAGGAATAGCGAGAACCAATGAGAGACTAGCTGGAGGTGTCTGGACGGGCAAATTTAACTCTCATTTCCCACCAGGAAGAAGAAATAACCAAAGGCTCAGCGTGCCGTGCCAGAACCAGATTAGGGCCTGAAGCCATCCTGCGGTGTTGCGGCCAGGTCACAAGAAAGCAAGTTGAAGAAAGGAGCTCAGGGGCACTGTAATTCACAAACCTGCAGAGTTATAAATGACAGCTATCGTCCAAAAATATACTGAAGTAAGGCTGCCAAGAGGACTTGAAAGCGGGGCAGAATTGCAGGAAACCGATTTCAGGAGGTAGACTGGAATTGCATTGAAAGCATAGGAAAAGAGGCAGAACGTCCACAATGATGCACTTGGCCAAAAAGGGCGTATGCGTTTTTACCTGAATATATTCAGGTAAAAACGCATACTCCCTTTTTGGCCAACCAAGCAAGCTTGCAAAGGAAATCTGCACTACAATGAAGTCTCACTTCCCCCCGGTCAAAAGGGCCATCTGAAAAAAGTGTAAAATCCAGAAAGGCAGGACAGGCCATGGAGAACTGGGAGCCTTGTTATGCTGATGGGCGGGATGTAAATTGCCAACAACCACTGGGGAGAAGTGTATGGTGTTTCCTGAAACATCTAAAAAACAAAGCAACAGAGCCTAGGGCACTTCCACTTATGGTCCTATAGCTTAGGGAAATTAAAATCAAAAAGACACAGCCACCCCAAAGTTTGGAACGGCTCTGTTTACAAGAACCTCGTTTACAGTACAAGTTCAACATCGCAGAAAGTGAAAAATGGATAAAAAAGTTGTGGTATTTACTTACAAAGCAATATCGCTCAGCAATGAAATCTGTGTCATCAGGCCCTTAGCAGCACAATGAGTGGATTCAGGTATGATGATTCTAACTGAAATAAGGCACACAGAGAAAGAAACATCATAAGATATCAGTCATACACGGAATGTAAACTTGGCTACACAGGAACTGAATTACAGAACAGAACAGGGTCTCAAATTTAGAAAATCAACTTATTCTTGCTTAAGGGTAAAGGTGAGATGGGGTGCTGCATAAAACCAGAGATTGAAATGAGCACAGATAAAGTTCCTTAAGTCAAATATGGAATAGACAGAGCTACTCCTTGCTCAACGAAATGGACTCAACACCGCATATTAAACGCCTAAGAATGTACCTGACTTGTAAGTATCGTAAAACCTATGGATTGCTGTGTCTCCAAAAGAGAATCAAGCATGTGTACAGGGGCATAAACGCAGCAGTGATAGGATTGGAGAGGTTCGGTGAGCAAATGAAGACCCTTTGAAGTCATATTGCATGGTACCCATTCCACGGGTCTCAACTCTCCAGGTTTAAGGTATTCTTCCTTCAGCTAAAACATGCATGTGGAACCCAAGTATGATCAACCATGTGAACGGGAGACGTGTTCAAATATGTCTCAGTTTTCCTCCCCTGGTACTCGGGTGCAACATTCCAGACGCTTTACTAACACTCTCCCCACTTGGAGAGTCAGCGCCTTTAACCTCCTGTTTGGCCCAATTTGCAATTTCTGCAGAAGATGTACAGGAATAGGGAGAACCAATGACAGACAAGCGGGAGGTGTCTGGACGGGCAAATTTAACTCTAATTTCCCACCAGGATGAGGAATTAACCAAAGGCTCAGCGTGCCGTGCCAGAACCAGATTAGGACCTGAAGCTATCCTGCGGTGTTGCGGCCAGCTCAAAAGAAAGCGAGTTGAAGAAAGGAGCTCAGGGGCACTGTAATTCACAAACCTGCAGAGTTATAAATGACAGCTATCGTCCAAAAATAGACTGAAGTAAGGCTGCCAAGGGGACTTGAAAGCGGGGCAGAATTGCAGGAAACCGATTTCAGGAGGTAGACTGGAATTGCATTGAAAGCATAGGAAAAGAGGCAGAACGTCCACAATGATGCACTTGGCCAAAAAGGGCGTATGCATTTTTTCCTGAATATATTCAGGAAAAAACGCATACGCCCTTTTTGGCCAACCAAGCAAGCTTGCAAAGGAAATCTGCACTACAATGAAGTCTCACTTCCCCCCGGTCAAAAGGGCCATCTGAAAAAAGTGTAAAATCCAGAAAGGCAGGACAGGCCATGGAGAACTGGGAGCTTTGTTATGCTGATGGGCGGGATGTAAATTGCCAACAACCACTGGGGAGAAGTGTATGGTGTTTCCTGAAACATCTAAAAAACAAAGCAACAGAACCTAGGGCACTTCCACTTATGGTCCTATAGCTTAGGTAAATTAAAATAAAAAAGACACAGCCACCCCAAAGTTTGGAACGGCTCTGTTTACAAGAACCTCGTTTACAGTACAAGTTCAACATCGCAGAAAGTGAAAAATGGATAAAGAAGTTGTGGTATTTACTTACAAAGCAATATCACTGAGCAATGAAATCTGTGTCATCAGGCCCTTAGCAGCACAATGAGTGGATTCAGGTATGATGATTCTAACTGAAATAAGTCACACAGAAAAAGAAACATCATAAGATATCAGTAATACACGGAATGTAAACTTGGCTACACAGGAACTGAATTACAGAACAGAACAGGGTCTCAAATTTAGAAAACCAACTTATGCTTGCTTAAGGGTAAAGGTGAGTTGGGGTGCTGCATAAAACCAGAGATTGAAATGAGCACAGATAAAGTTCCTTAAGTCAAATATGGAATAGACAAGAGCTACTCCTTGCTCAACGAAATGGACTCAACACCGCATATTAAACGCCTAAGAATGTACCTGACTAGTAAGTATCTTAAAACCTATGGATTGCTATGTCTCCGAAAGAGAATCAAGCATGTGTACAGGGGCATAAACGCAGCAGTGATAAGATTGGAGAGGTTCGGTGAGCAAATGAAGACCCTTTGAAGTCATATTGCATGGTACCCATTACACGGGTCTTAACTCTCCAGGTTTAAGGTATTCTTCCTTCAGCTAAAACATGCATGTGGAACCCAAGTATGATCCACCATGTGAACGGGAGACGTGTTCAAATATGTCTCAGTTTTCCTCCCCTTGTTCTCGGGTGCAACATTCCAGACGCTTTACTAACACTCTCCCCACTTGGAGAGTCAGCGCCTTTAACCTCCTGTTTGGCCCAGTTTGCAATTTCTGCGGAAGATGAACAGGAATAGCGAGAACCAATGAGAGACTAGCTGGAGGTGTCTGGACGGGCAAATTTAACTCTCATTTCCCACCAGGAAGAGGAAATAACCAAAGGCTCAGCGTGCCGTGCCGGAACCAGATTAGGGCCTGAAGCCATCTTGCGGTGTTGCGGCCAGGTCACAAGAAAGCAAGTTGAAGAAAGGAGCTCAGGGGCACTGTAATTCACAAACCTGCAGAGTTATAAATGACAGCTATCGTCCAAAAATATACTGAAGTAAGGCTGCCAAGAGGACTTGAAAGCGGGGCAGAATTGCAGGAAACCGATTTCAGGAGGTAGACTGGAATTGCATTGAAAGCATAGGAAAAGAGGCAGAACGTCCACAATGATGCACTTGGCCAAAAAGGGCGTATGCGTTTTTTCCTGAATATATTCAGGTAAAAACGCATACTCCCTTTTTGGCCAACCAAGCAAGCTTGCAAAGGAAATCTGCACTACAATGAAGTCTCACTTCCCCCCGGTCAAAAGGGCCATCTGAAAAAAGTGTAAAATCCAGAAAGGCAGGACAGGCCATGGAGAACTGGGAGCCTTGTTATGCTGATGGGCGGGATGTAAATTGCCAACAACCACTGGGGAGAAGTGTATGGTGTTTCCTGAAACATCTAAAAAACAAAGCAACAGAGCCTAGGGCACTTCCACTTATGGTCCTATAGCTTAGGGAAATTAAAATCAAAAAGACACAGCCACTCCAAAGTTTGGAACGGCTCTGTTTACAAGAACCTCGTTTACAGTACAAGTTCAACATCGCAGAAAGTGAAAAATGGATAAAAAAGTTGTGGTATTTACTTACAAAGCAATATCGCTCAGCAATGAAATCTGTGTCATCAGGCCCTTAGCAGCACAATGAGTGGATTCAGGTATGATGATTCTAACTGAAATAAGGCACACAGAGAAAGAAACATCATAAGATATCAGTCATACACGGAATGTAAACTTGGCTACACAGGAACTGAATTACAGAACAGAACAGGGTCTCAAATTTAGAAAATCAACTTATTCTTGCTTAAGGGTAAAGGTGAGATGGGGTGCTGCATAAAACCAGAGATTGAAATGAGCACAGATAAAGTTCCTTAAGTCAAATATGGAATAGACAGAGCTACTCCTTGCTCAACGAAATGGACTCAACACCGCATATTAAACGCCTAAGAATGTACCTGACTTGTAAGTATCGTAAAACCTATGGATTGCTGTGTCTCCAAAAGAGAATCAAGCATGTGTACAGGGGCATAAACGCAGCAGTGATAGGATTGGAGAGGTTCGGTGAGCAAATGAAGACCCTTTGAAGTCATATTGCGTGGTACCCATTCCACGGGTCTCAACTCTCCAGGTTTAAGGTATTCTTCCTTCAGCTAAAACATGCATGTGGAACCCAAGTATGATCAACCATGTGAACGGGAGACGTGTTCAAATATGTCTCAGTTTTCCTCCCCTGGTACTCGGGTGCAACATTCCAGACGCTTTACTAACACTCTCCCCACTTGGAGAGTCAGCGCCTTTAACCTCCTGTTTGGCCCAATTTGCAATTTCTGCAGAAGATGTACAGGAATAGGGAGAACCAATGACAGACAAGCGGGAGGTGTCTGGACGGGCAAATTTAACTCTAATTTCCCACCAGGATGAGGAATTAACCAAAGGCTCAGCGTGCCGTGCCGGAACCAGATTAGGACCTGAAGCTATCCTGCGGTGTTGCGGCCAGCTCAAAAGAAAGCGAGTTGAAGAAAGGAGCTCAGGGGCACTGTAATTCACAAACCTGCAGAGTTATAAATGACAGCTATCGTCCAAAAATAGACTGAAGTAAGGCTGCCAAGGGGACTTGAAAGCGGGGCAGAATTGCAGGAAACCGATTTCAGGAGGTAGACTGGAATTGCATTGAAAGCATAGGAAAAGAGGCAGAACGTCCACAATGATGCACTTGGCCAAAAAGGGCGTATGCGTTTTTTCCTGAATATATTCAGGAAAAAACGCATACGCCCTTTTTGGCCAACCAAGCAAGCTTGCAAAGGAAATCTGCACTACAATGAAGTCTCACTTCCCCCCGGTCAAAAGGGCCATCTGAAAAAAGTGTAAAATCCAGAAAGGCAGGACAGGCCATGGAGAACTGGGAGCTTTGTTATGCTGATGGGCGGGATGTAAATTGCCAACAACC
The DNA here is from genome assembly GCF_949987515.2 of Delphinus delphis. Taxonomy (NCBI): domain Eukaryota; kingdom Metazoa; phylum Chordata; class Mammalia; order Artiodactyla; family Delphinidae; genus Delphinus; species Delphinus delphis. The sequence continues at coordinate 226,077 of NW_027192780.1, forward strand.
ACTCGGGAGAAGTGTATGGTGTTTCCTGAAACATCTAAAAAACAAAGCAACAGAACCTAGGGCACTTCCACTTATGGTCCTATAGCTTAGGTAAATTAAAATAAAAAAGACACAGCCACCCCAAAGTTTGGAACGGCTCTGTTTACAAGAACCTCGTTTACAGTACAAGTTCAACATCGCAGAAAGTGAAAAATGGATAAAGAAGTTGTGGTATTTACTTACAAAGCAATATCACTGAGCAATGAAATCTGTGTCATCAGGCCCTTAGCAGCACAATGAGTGGATTCAGGTATGATGATTCTAACTGAAATAAGTCACACAGAAAAAGAAACATCATAAGATATCAGTAATACACGGAATGTAAGCTTGGCTACACAGGAACTGAATTACAGAACAGAACAGGGTCTCAAATTAAGAAAACCAACTTATGCTTGCTTAAGGGTAAAGGTGAGTTGGGGTGCTGCATAAAACCAGAGATTGAAATGAGCACAGATAAAGTTCCTTAAGCCAAATATGGAATAGACAAGAGCTACTCCTTGCTCAACGAAATGGACTCAACACCGCATATTAAACGCCTAAGAATGTACCTGACTAGTAAGTATCTTAATACCTATGGATTGCTATGTCTCCGAAAGAGAATCAAGCATGTGTACAGGGGCATAAACGCAGCAGTGTTAGGATTGGAGAGGTTCGGTGAGCAAATGAAGACCCTTTGAAGTCATATTGCATGGTACCCATTACACGGGTCTTAACTCACCAGGTTTAAGGTATTCTTCCTTCAGCTAAAACATGCATGTGGAACCCAAGTATGATCAACCATGTGAACGGGAGACGTGTTCAAATATGTCTCAGTTTTCCTCCCCTGGTACTCGGGTGCAACATTCCAGACGCTTTACTAACACTCTCCCCACTTGGAGAGTCAGCGCCTTTAAACTCCTGTTTGGCCCAGTTTGCAATTTCTGCAGAAGATGAACAGGAATAGCGAGAACCAATGAGAGACTAGCTGGAGGTGTCTGGACGGGCAAATTTAACTCTCATTTCCCACCAGGAAGAGGAAATAACCAAAGGCTCAGCGTGCCGTGCCGGAAGCAGATTAGGGCCTGAAGCCATCCTGCGGTGTTGCGGCCAGGTCACAAGAAAGCGAGTTGAAGAAAGGAGCTCAGGGGCACTGTAATTCACAAACCTGCAGAGTTATAAATGACAGCTATCGTCCAAAAATAGACTGAAGTAAGGCTGCCAAGAGGACTTGAAAGCGGGGCAGAATTGCAGGAAACCGATTTCAGGAGGTAGACTGGAATTGCATTGAAAGCATAGGAAAAGAGGCAGAACGTCCACAATGATGCACTTGGCCAAAAAGGGCGTATGCGTTTTTTCCTGAATATATTCAGGAAAAAACGCATACGCCCTTTTTGGCCAACCAAGCAAGCTTGCAAAGGAAATCTGCACTACAATGAAGTCTCACTTCCCCCCGGTCAAAAGGGCCATCTGAAAAAAGTGTAAAATCCAGAAAGGCAGGACAGGCCATGGAGAACTGGGAGCCTTGTTATGCTGATGGGCGGGATGTAAATTGCCAACAACCACTCGGGAGAAGTGTATGGTGTTTCCTGAAACATCTAAAAAACAAAGCAACAGAACCTAGGGCACTTCCACTTATGGTCCTATAGGTTAGGGAAATTAAAATCAAAAAGACACAGCCACCCCAAAGTTTGGAATGGCTCTGTTTACAAGAACCTCGTTTACAGTACAAGTTCAACATCGCAGAAAGTGAAAAATGGATAAAGAAGTTGTGGTATTTTCTTACAAAGCAATATCACTCAGCAATGAAATCTGTGTCATCAGGCCCTTAGCAGCACAATGAGTGGATTCAGGTATGATGATTCTAACTGAAATAAGTCACACAGAAAAAGAAACATCATAAGATATCAGTAATACACGGAATGTAAACTTGGCTACACAGGAACTGAATTACAGAACAGAACAGGGACTCAAATTTAGAAAAACAACTTATGCTTGCTTAAGGGTAAAGGTGAGTTGGGGTGCTGCATAAAACCAGAGATTGAAATGAGCACAGATAAAGTTCCTTAAGCCAAATATGCAATAGACAAGAGCTACTCCTTGCTCAATGAAATGGACTCAACACCGCATATTAAACGCCTAAGAATGTACCTGACTTGTAAGTATCTTAAAACCTATGGATTGCTATGTCTCCAAAAGAGAATCAAGCATGTGTACAGGGGCATAAACGCAGCAGTGATAGGATTGGAGAGGTTCGGTGAGCAAATGAAGACCCTTTGAAGTCATATTGCATGGTACCCATTCCACGGGTTTCAACTACCCAGGTTTAAGGTATTCTTCCTTCAGCTAAAACATGCATGTGGAACCTAGAGTATGATCAACCATGTGATCGGGAGACGTGTTCAAATATGTCTCAGTTTTCGTACCCTGGTACTCGGGTGCAACATTCCAGACGCTTTACTAACACTCTCCCGACTTGGAGAGTCAGTCCCTTTAACCTCCTCTTTGGCACAGTTTGCAATTTCTGCGGAAGATGAACAGGAATAGCGAGAAGCAATGGAGACTAGCTGGAGGTGTCTGGACGGGCAAATTTAACTCTCATTTCCTACCAGGAAGAGGAATTAACCAAAGGCTCAGCGTGCCATGCCAGAACCAGATTAGGGCCTGAAGCCATCTTGCGGTGTTTCGGCCAGCTCAAAAGAAAGCGAGTTTAAGAAAGGAGCTCAGGGGCCCTGTAATTCACAAACCTGCAGAGTTATAAATGACAGCTATCTCCAAAAATAGACTGAAGTAAGGCTGCCAAGAGGACTTGAAAGCGCGGCAGAATTGCAGGAAACCTATTTCAGGAGGTAGACTGGAATTGCATTGAAAGCATAGGAAAAGAGGCAGAACGTCCACAATGATGCACTTGGCCAAAAAGGGCGTATGCGTTTTTTCCTGAATATATTCAGGAAAAAACGCATACGCCCTTTTTGGCCAACCAAGCAAGCTTGCAAAGGAAATCTGCACTACAATGAAGTCTCCCTTCCCCCCGGTCAAAAGGGCCATCTGAAAAAAGTGTAAAATCCAGAAAGGCAGGACAGGCCATGGAGAACTGGGAGCCTTGTTATGCTGATGGGCGGGATGTAAATTGCCAACAACCACTCGGGAGAAGTGTATGGTGTTTCCTGAAACATCTAAAAAACAAAGCAACAGAACCTAGGGCACTTCCACTTATGGTCCTATAGCTTAGGGAAATTAAAATCAAAAAGACACAGCCACCCCAAAGTTTGGGACGCCTCTGTTTACAAGAACCTCGTTTACCATACAAGTTCAATATCACAGAAAGTGAAAAATGGATAAAGAACTTGTGGTACTTAGGTACAATGCAGTATCACTCAGCAATGAAATCTATGTCATCAGGCCCATAGCAGCATAATGAGTGGATTCAGGTACGATGATTCTAACTGAAATAAGTCACACAGAAAAAGAAACATCATAAGATATCAGTAATACACGGAATGTAAACTTGGCGACACAGGAACTGAATTACAGAACAGAACAGGGTCTCAAATTTAGAAAACCAACTTATGCTTGCTTAAGGGGAAAGGGGAGTTGGGGTGCTGCATAAAACCAGAGATCGAAATGAGCACAGATAAAGTTCCTTATGTCAAATATGGAATAGACCAGAGCAACTCCTTGCTCAACGAAATGGACTCAACACCGCATATTAAACGCCTAAGAATGTACCTGACTAGTAAGTATCTTAAAACCTATGGATTGCTATGTCTCCGAAAGAGAATCAAGCATGTGTACAGGGGCATAAACGCAGCAGTGATAGGATTGGAGAGGTTCGGTGAGCAAATGAAGACCCTTTGAAGTCATATTGCATGGTACCCATTCCACGGGTTTCAACTACCCAGGTTTAAGGTATTCTTCCTTCAGCTAAAACATGCATGTGGAACCTAGAGTTTGATCAACCATGTGATCGGGAGACGTGTTCTAATATGTCTCAGTTTTCGTACCCTGGTACTCGGGTGCAACATTCCAGACGCTTTACTAACACTCTACTGACTTGGAGAGTCAGTCCCTTTAACCTCCTGTTTGGCCCAGTTTGCAATTTCTGCGGAAGATGAACAGGAATAGCGAGTACTAATGAGAGACTAGCTGGAGGTGTCTGGACGGGAAAATTTAACTCTCATTTCCCACCAGGAAGAGGAATTAACCAAAGGCTCAGCGTGCCGTGCCAGAACCAGATTAGGGCCTGAAGCCATCCTGCGGTGTTGCGGCCAAGTCACAAGAAAGCGAGTTGAAGAAAGGAGCTCAGGGGCACTGTAATTCACAAACCTGCAGAGTTATAAATGACAGCTATCGTCCAAAAATAGACTGAAGTAAGGCTGCCAAGAGGACTTGAAAGCGGGGCAGAATTGCAGGAAACCGATTTCAGGAGGTAGACTGGAATTGCATTGAAAGCATAGGAAAAGAGGCAGAATGTCCACAATGATGCACTTGGCCAAAAAGGGCGTATGCGTTTTTTCTTAAATATATTCAGGAAAAAACGCATACACCCTTTTTGGCCAACCAAGCAAGCTTGCAAAGGAAATCTGCACTACAATGAAGTCTCACTTCCCCCCGGTCAAAAGGGCCATCTGAAAAAAGTGTAAAATCCAGAAAGGCAGGACAGGCCATGGAGAACTGGGAGCCTTGTTATGCTGATGGGCGGGATGTAAATTGCCAACAGACACTCCGGAGAAGTGTATGGTGTTTCCTGAAACATCTAAAAAACAAAGCAACAGAGCCTAGGGCACTTCCACTTATGGTCCTATAGCTTAGGGAAATTAAAATCAAAAAGACACAGCCACCCCAAAGTTTGGGACGCCTCTGTTTACAAGAACCTCGTTTACCATACAAGTTCAATATCACAGAAAGTGAAAAATGGATAAAGAACTTGTGGTACTCACGTACAATGCAGTATCACTCAGCAATGAAATCTATGTCATCAGGCCCATAGCAGCATAATAAGTGGATTCAGGTACGATGATTCTAACTGAAATAAGTCACACAGAAAAAGAAACATCATAAGATATCACTAATACACGGAATGAAAACTTGGCTACACAGGAACTGAATTCCAAAACAGAACAGGGTCTCCAATTTAGAAAAACAACTTATGCTTGCATAAGGGGAAAGGTGAGTTGGGGTGCTGCATAAAACCAGAGATTGAAATGAGCACAGATAATGTTCCTTAAGCCAAATATGGAATAGACAAGAGCTACTCCTTGCTCAATGAAATGGACTCAACACCCCATATTAAACGCCTAAGAATGTACCTGACTAGTAAGTATCTTAAAACCTATGGATTGCTATGTCTCCGAAAGAGAATCAAGCATGTGTACAGGGGCATAAACGCAGCAGTGATAGGATTGGAGAGGTTCGGTGAGCAATTGAAGACCCTTTGAAGTCATATTGCATGGTACCCATTCCACGGGTTTCAACTACCCAGGTTTAAGGTATTCTTCCTTCAGCTAAAACATGCATGTGGAACCCAGAGTATGATCAACCGTGTGAACGGGAGACGTGTTCAAATATGTCTCAGTTTTCGTACCCTGGTACTCGGGTGCAACATTCCAGATGCTTTACTAACACTCTCCCCACTTGGAGAGTCAGCGCCTTTAACCTCCTGTTTGGCCCAGTTTGCAATTTCTGCGGAAGATGAACAGGAATAGGGAGAACCAATGAGAGACTAGCTGGAGGTGTCTGGACGGGCAAATTTAACTCTCATTTCCCACCAGGAAGAGGAAATAACCAAAGGCTCAGCGTGCCGTGCCGGAACCAGATTAGGGCCTGAAGCCATCCTGCGGTGTTGCGGCCAGCTCACAAAAAAGCGAGTTGAAGAAAGGAGCTCAGGGGCACTGTAATTCACAAACCTGCAGAGTTATAAATGACAGCTATCGTCCAAAAATATACTGAAGTAAGGCTGGGAAGAGGACTTGAAAGCGCGGCAGAATTGCAGGAAACCGATTTCAGGAGGTAGACTGGAATTGCATTGAAAGCATAGGAAAAGAGGCAGAACGTCCACAATGATGCACTTGGCCAAAAAGGGCTTATGCGTTTTTTCCTGAATATATTCAGGAAAAAAAGCATGCGCCCTTTTTGGCCAACCAAGCAAGCTTGCAAAGGAAATCTGCACTACAATGAAGTCTCACTTCCCCCCGGTCAAAAGGGCCATCTGAAAAAAGTGTAAAATCCAGAAAGGCAGGACAGGCCATGGAGAACTGGGAGCCTTGTTATGCTGATGGGCGGGATGTAAATTGCCAACAGACACTCGGGAGAAGTGTATGGTGTTTCCTGAAACATCTAAAACACAAAGCAACAGAGCCTAGGGCACTGCCACTTATGGTCCTATAGCTTAGGGAATTTAAAATCAAAAAGACACAGCCACCCCAAAGTTTGGAACGGCTCTGTTTACAAGAACCTCGTTTACAGTACAAGTTCAACATTGCAGAAAGTGAAAAATGGATAAAGAACTTGTGGTACTTACGTACAATGCAGTATCACTCAGCAATGAAATCTATGTCATCAGGCCCTTAGCAGCACAATGAGTGGATTCAGGTATGATGATTCTAACTGAAATAAGTCACACAGAAAAAGAAACATCATAAGATATCAGTAATACACGGAATGTAAACTTGGCTACACAAAACTGAATTACAGAACAGAACAGGGTCTCAATTATAGAAAACCAACTTATGCTTGCTTAAGGGTAAAGGTGAGTTGGGGTGCTGCATAAAACCAGAGATTGAAATGAGCACAGATAAAGTTCCTTAAGCCAAATATAGAATAGACAAGAGCTACTCCTTGCTCAACGAAATGGACTCAACACCGCATGTTAAAAGCCTAAGAATGTACCTGACTAGTAAGTATCTTAAAACCTATGGATTCCTATGTCTCCGAAAGAGAATCAAGCGTGTGTACAGGGGCATAAACGCAGCAGTGATAGGATTGGAGAGGTTCGGTGAACAAATGAAGACCCTTTGAAGTCATATTGCATGGTACCCATTCCACGGGTTTCAACTACCCAGGTTTAAGGTATTCTTCCTTCAGCTAAAACATACATGTGGATCCTAGAGTATGATCAACCATGTGATGGGGAGAAGTGTTCAAATATGTCTCAGTTTTTGTACCCTGGTACTCGGGTGCAACATTCCAGACGCTTCACTAACACTCTCCCGACGTGCATAGTCAGTGCCTTTAACCTCCTGTTTGGCCCAGTTTGCAATTTCTGCGGAAGATGAACAGGAATAGGGAGAACCAATGAGAGACTAGCTGGAGGTGTCTGGACGGGCAAATTTAACTCTCATTTCCCACCAGGAAGAGGAAACAACCAAAAGCTCAGTGTGCCGTGCCAGAACCAGATTAGGGCCTGAAGCCATTCTGCGGTGTTGCGGCCAGCTCACAAGAAAGCGAGTTGAAGAAAGGAGCTCAGGGGCACTGTAATTCACAAACCTGCAGAGTTATAAATGACAGCTATCGTCCAAAAATAGACTGAAGTAAGGCTGGGAAGAGGACTTGAAAGCGCGGCAGAATTGCAGGAAACCGATTTCAGGAGGTAGACTGGAATTGCATTGAAAGCATAGGAAAAGAGGCAGAACGTCCACAATGATGCACTTGGCCAATAAGGGCGTATACGTTTTTTCCTGAATATATTCAGGAAAAAACGCATACGCCCTTTTGGGCCAACCAAGCAAGCTTGCAAAGGAAATCTGCTCTACAATGAAATCTCACTTCCCCCCGGTCAAAAGGGCCATCTGAAAAAAGTGTAAAATCCAGAAAGGCAGGACAGGCCATGGAGAACTGGGAGCCTTGTTATGCTGATGGGCGGGATGTAAATTGCCAACAGACACTCGGGAGAAGTGTATGGTGTTTCCTGAAACATCTAAAAAACAAAGCAACAGAGCCTAGGGCACTTCCACTTATGGTCCTATAGCTTAGGGAAATTAAAATCAAAAAGACACAGCCACCCCAAAGTTTGGGACGCCTCTCTTTACAAGAACCTCGTTTACCATACAAGTTCAATATCACAGAAAGTGAAAAATGGATAAAGGACTTGTGGTACTTACGTACAATGCAGTATCACTCAGCAATGAAATCTATGTCATCAGGCCCGTAGCAGCATAATGAGTGGATTCAGGTACGATGATTCTAACTGAAATAAGTCGCAGAGAAAAAGAAACATCATAAGATATCACTAATACACGGAATGTAAACTTGGCTACACAGGAACTGAATTCCAAAACAGAACAGGGTCTCAAATTTAGAAAACCAACTTATGCTTGCTTAAGGGGAAAGGTGAGTTGGGGTGGTGCATAAAACCAGAGATTGAAATGAGCAGAGATAACGTTCCTTAAGCCAAATATGTAATAGACAAGAGCTACTCCTTGCTCAACGAAATGGACTCAACACCCCATATTAAACGCCTAAGAATGTACCTGACTAGTAAGTATCTTAAAACCTATGGATTGCTATGTCTCCAAAAGAGAATCAAGCATGTGTACAGGGGCATAAACGCAGCAGTGATAGGATTGGAGAGGTTCGGTGAGCAAATGAAGACCCTTTTAAGTCATATTGCATGGTACCCATTCCACGGGTCTCAACTCTCCAGGTTTAAGGTATTCTTCCTTCAGCTAAAACATGCATGTGGAACCCAGAGTATGATCAACCGTGTGAACGGGAGACGTGTTCAAATATGTCTCAGTTTTCCTCCCCCGGTACTCGGGTGCAACATTCCAGATGCTTTACTAACACTCTCCCAACTTGGAGAGTCAGTGCCTTTAACCTCCTGTTTGGCCCAGTTTGCAATTTCTGCGGAAGATGAACAGGAATAGGGAGAACCAATGAGAGACTAGCTGGAGGTGTCTGGACGGGCAAATTTAACTCTCATTTCCCACCAGGAAGACGAATTAACCAAAGGCTCAGCGTGCCGTGCCAGAACCAGATTAGGGCCTGAAGCCATCCTGCGGTGTTGCGGCGAGGTCACAAGAAAGCGAGTTGAAGAAAGGAGCTCAGGGGCACTGTAATTCACAAACCTGCAGAGTTATAAATGACAGCTATCGTCCAAAAATAGACTGAAGTAAGGCTGCCAAGAGGACTTGAAAGCGGGGCAGAATTGCAGGAAACCGATTTCAGGAGGTAGACTGGAATTGCATTGAAAGCATAGGAAAAGAGGCAGAACGTCCACAATGATGCACTTGGCCAAAAAGGGCGTATGCGTTTTTTCCTGAATATATTCAGGAAAAAACGCATACGCCCTTTTTGGCCAACCAAGCAAGCTTGCAAAGGAAATCTGCACTACAATGAAGTCTCACTTCCCCCTGGTCAAAAGGGCCATCTGAAAAAAGTGTAAAATCCAGAAAGGCAGGACAGGCCATTGAGAACTGGGAGCCTTGTTATGCTGATGGGCGGGATGTAAATTGCCAACAGACACTCGGGAGAAGTGTATGGTGTTTCCTGAAACATCTAAAAAACAAAGCAACAGAGCCTAGGGCACTTCCACTTATGGTCCTATAGCTTAGGGAAATTAAAATCAAAAAGACACAGCCACCCCAAAGTTTGGGATGTCTCTGTTTACAAGAACCTCGTTTACCATACAAGTTCAATATCACAGAAAGTGAAAAATGGATAAAGAACTTGTGGTACTTACGTACAATGCAGTATCACTCAGCAATGAAATCTATGTCATCAGGCCCGTAGCAGCATAATGAGTGGATTCAGGTACGATGATTCTAACTGAAATAAGTCACACAGAAAAAGAAACATCATAAGATATCAGTAATACACGGAATGTAAACTTGGCTACACAGGAACTGAATTACAGAACAGAACAGGGTCTCAAATTTAGAAAACCAACTTATGCTTGCTTAAGGGGAAAGGTGAGTTGGGGTGCTGCATAAAACCAGAGATCGAAATGAGCACAGATGAAGTTCCTTAAGCCAAATATGGAATAGACAAGAGCTACTCCTTGCTCAACGAAATGGACTCAACACCGCATATTAAACGCCTAAGAATGTACCTGACTAGTAAGTATCTTAAAACCTATGGATTGCTATGTCTCCAAAAGAGAATCATGCATGTGTACAGGGGCATAAACGCAGCAGTGATAGGATTGGAGAGGTTCGGTGAGCAAGTGAAGACCCTTTGGAGTCATATTGCATGGTACCCATTACACGGGTTTCAACTCTCCAGGTTTAAGGTATTCTTCCTTCAGCTAAAACATGCATGTGGAACCCAGTGTATGATCAACCGTGTGAACGGGAGACGTGTTCAAATATGTCTCAGTTTTCCTCCCCTGGTACTCGGGTGCAACATTCCAGACGCTTTACTGACACTCTCCCCAATTGGAGAGTCAGCGCCTTTAACCTCCTGTTTGGCCCAGTTTGCAATTTCTGCGGAAGATGAACAGGAATAGGGAGAACCAATGAGAGACTAGCTGGAGGTGTCTGGACGGGCAAATTTAACTCTCATTTCCCACCAGGAAGAGGAAACAACCAAAAGCTCAGTGTGCCGTGCCAGAACCAGATTAGGGCCTGAAGCCATTCTGCGGTGTTGCGGCCAGCTCACAAGAAAGCGAGTTGAAGAAAGGAGCTCAGGGGCACTGTAATTCACAAACCTGCAGAGTTATAAATAACAGCTATCGTCCAAAAATATACTGAAGTAAGGCTGGGAAGAGGACTTGAAAGCGCGGCAGAATTGCAGGAAACCGATTTCAGGAGGTAGACTGGAATTGCATTGAAAGCATAGGAAAAGAGGCAGAACGTCCACAATGATGCACTTGGCCAATAAGGGCGTATACGTTTTTTCCTGAATATATTCAGGAAAAAACGCATACGCCCTTTTTGGCCAACCAAGCAAGCTTGCAAAGGAAATCTGCACTACAATGAAATCTCACTTCCCCCCGGTCAAAAGGGCCATCTGAAAAAAGTGTAAAATCCAGAAAGGCAGGACAGGCCATGGAGAACTGGGAGCCTTGTTATGCTGATGGGCGGGATGTACATTGCCAACAACCACTCCGGAGAAGTGTATGGTGTTTCCTGAAACATCTAAAAAACAAAGCAACAGAGCCTAGGGCACTTCCACTTATGGTCCTATAGCTTAGGGAAATTAAAATCAAAAAGACACAGCCACCCCAAAGTTTGGGACGCCTCTGCTTACAAGAACCTCGTTTACCATACAAGTTCAATATCACAGAAAGTGAAAAATGGATAAAGAACTTGTGGTACTTACGTACAATGCAGTATCACTCAGCAATGAAATCTATGTCATCAGGCCCGTAGCAGCATAATGAGTGGATTCAGGTACGATGATTCTAACTGAAATAAGTCACACAGAAAAAGAAACATCATAAGATATCAGTAATACACGGAATGTAAACTTGGCTACACAGGAACTGAATTACAGAACAGAACAGGGTCTCAAATTTAGAAAACCAACTTATGCTTGCTTAAGGGGAAAGGTGAGTTGGGGTGCTGCATAAAACCAGAGATCGAAATGAGCACAGATAAAGTTCCTTAAGCCAAATATGGAATAGACAAGAGCTACTCCTTGCTCAACGAAATGGACTCAACACCGCATATTAAACGCCTAAGAATGTACCTGACTAGTAAGTATCTTAAAACCTATGGATTGCTATGTCTCCGAAAGAGAATCAAGCATGTGTACAGGGGCATAAACGCAGCAGTGATAGGATTGGAGAGGTTCGGTGAGCAAATGAAGACCCTTTGAAGTCATATTGCATGGTACCCATTCCACGGGTCTCAACTCTCCAGGTTTAAGCTATTCTTCCTTCAGCTAAAACATGCATGTGGAACCTAGAGTATGATCAACCATGTGATCGGGAGACGTGTTCAAATATGTCTCAGTTTTCGTACCCTGGTACTCGGGTGCATCATTCCAGACCCTTTACTAACACTCTACTGTCTTGGAGAGTCAGTCCCTTTAACCTCCTGTTTGACCCAGTTTGCAATTTCTGCGGAAGATGAACAGGAATAGCGAGAACCAATGAGAGACTAGCTGGAGGTGTCTGGACGGGCAAATTTAACTCTCATTTCCGACCAGGAAGAGGAATTAACCAAAGGCTCAGCGTGCCGTGCCGGAACCATATTAGGGCCTGGAGCCATCCTGCTGATGTTGCGGCCAGGTCACAAGAAAGTGAGTTGAAGAAAGGAGCTCAGGGTCACTGTAATTCACAAACCTGCAGAGTTATAAATGACAGCTATCGTCCAAAAATATACTGAAGTAAGTCTGCCAAGAGGACTTGAAAGCGGGGCAGAATTGCAGGAAACCGATTTCAGGAGGTAGACTGGAATTGCATTGAAAGCATAGGAAAAGCGGCAGAACGTCCACAATGATGCACTTGGCCAAAAAGGGCGTATGCGTTTTTTCCTGAATATATTCAGGAAAAAACGCATACGCACTTTTTGGCCAACCAAGCAAGCTTGCAAAGGAAATCTGCACTACAATGAAGTCTCACTTCCCCCCGGTCAAAAGGGCCATCTGAAAAAAGTGTAAAATCCAGAAAGGCAGGACAGGCCATGGAGAACTGGGAGCCTTGTTATGCTGATGGGCGGGATGTAAATTGCCAACAGACACTGGGGAGAAGTGTATGGTGTTTCCTGAAACATCTAAAAAATAAAGCAACAGAGCCTAGGGCACTTCCACTTATGGTCCTATAGCTTAGAGAAATTAAAATCAAAAAGACACAGCCACCCCAAAGTTTGGGACGCCTCTGTTTACAAGAACCTCGTTTACCATACAAGTTCAATATCACAGAAAGTGAAAAATGGATAAAGAACTTGTGGTACTTACGTACAATGCAGTATCACTCAGCAATGAAATCTATGTCATCAGGCACGTAGCAGCATAATGAGTGGATTCAGGTACGATGATTCTAACTGAAATAAGGCACACAGAAAAAGAAACATCATAAGATATCAGTAATACACGGAATGTAAACTTGGCTACACAGGAACTGAATTACAGAACAGAACAGGGTCTCAAATTTAGAAAACCAACTTATGCTTGCTTAAGGGGAAAGGTGAGTTGGGGTGCTGCATAAAACCAGAGATTGAAATGAGCACAGATAAAGTTCCTTAAGGAAATATGGAATAGACAAGAGCTACTCCTTGCTCAACGAAATGGACTCAACACCCCATATTAAACACCTAAGAATGTACCTGACTAGTAAGTATCTTAAAACCTATGGATTGCTATGTCTCCAAAAGAGAATCAAGCGTGTGTACAGGAGCATAAACGCAGCAGTGATAGGATTGGACAGGTTCGGTGAACAAATGAAGACCCTTTGAAGTCATATTGCATGGTACCCATTCCACGGGTTTCAACTCTCCAGGTTTAAGGTATTCTTCCTTCAGCTAAAACATGCATGTGGAACCCAGAGTATGATCAACCGTGTGAACGGGAGACGTGTTCAAATATGTCTCAGTTTTCCTCCCCTGGTACTCGGGTGCAACATTCCAGACGCTTTACTAACACTCTCCCCACTTGGAGAGTCAGCGCCTTTAACCTCCTGTTTGGCCCAGTTTGAAATTTCTGTGGAAGATGAACAGGAATAGGGAGAACCAATGAGAGACTAGCTGGAGGTGTCTGGACGGGCAAATTTTACTCTCATTTCCCACCAGGAAGAGGAATTAACCAAAGGCTCAGCGTGCCGTGCCAGAACCAGATTATGGCCTGAAGCCATCCTGCGGTGTTGCGGCCAGGTCACAAGAAAGCGAGTTGAAGAAAGGAGCTCAGCGGCACTGTAATTCACAAACCTGCAGAGTTATAAATGACAGCTATCGTCCAAAAATAGACTGAAGTAAGGCTGCCAAGAGGACTTGAAAGCGGGGCAGAATTGCAGGAAACCGATTTCAGGAGGTAGACTGGAATTGCATTGAAAGCATAGGAAAAGAGGCAGAACGTCCACAATGATGCACTTGGCCAAAAAGGGCGTATGCGTTTTTTCCTGAATATATTCAGGAAAAAACGCATACGCTCTTTTTGGCCAACCAAGCAAGCTTGCAAAGGAAATCTGCACTACAATGAAGTCTCACTTCCCCCCCGGTCAAAAGGGCCATCTGAAAAAAGTGTAAAATCCAGAAAGGCAGGACAGGCCATGGAGAACTGGGAGCCTTGTTATGCTGATGGGCGGGATGTAAATTGCCAACAGACACTCGGGAGAAGTGTATGGTGTTTCCTGAAACATCTAAAAAACAAAGCAACAGAGCCTAGGGCACTTCCACTTATGGTCCTATAGCTTAGGGAAATTAAAATCAAAAAGACACAGCCACCCCAAAGTTTGGGACGCCTCTGTTTACAAGAACCTCGTTTACCATACAAGTTCAATATCACAGAAAGTGAAAAATGGATAAAGAACTTGTGGTACTTACGTACAATGCAGTATCACTCAGCAATGAAATCTATGTCATCAGGCCCGTAGCAGCATAATGAGTGGATTCAGGTACGATGATTCTAACTGAAATAAGTCACACAGAAAAAGAAACATCATAAGATATCAGTAATACACGGAATGTAAACTTGGCTACACAGGAACTGAATTACAGAACAGAACAGGGTCTCAAATTTAGAAAACCAACTTATGCTTGCTTAAGGGGAAAGGTGAGTTGGGGTGCTGCATAAAACCAGAGATCGAAATGAGCACAGATGAAGTTCCTTAAGCCAAATATGGAATAGACAAGAGCTACTCCTTGCTCAACGAAATGGACTCAACACCCCATATTAAACGTCTAAGAATGTACCTGACTAGTAAGTATCTTAAAACCTATGGATTGCTATGTCTCCAAAAGAGAATCAAGCATGTGTACAGGGGCATAAACGCAGCAGTGATAGGATTGGAGAGGTTCGGTGAGCAAGTGAAGACCCTTTGAAGTCATATTGCATGGTACCCATTACACGGGTTTCAACTCTCCAGGTTTAAGGTATTCTTCCTTCAGCTAAAACATGCATGTGGAACCCAGTGTATGATCAACCGTGTGAACGGGAGACGTGTTCAAATATGTCTCAGTTTTCCTCCCCTGGTACTCGGGTGCAACATTCCAGACGCTTTACTAACACTCTCCCCAATTGGAGAGTCAGCGCCTTTAACCTCCTGTTTGGCCCAGTTTGCAATTTCTGCGGAAGATGAACAGGAATAGGGAGAACCAATGAGAGACTAGCTGGAGGTGTCTGGACGGGCAAATTTAACTCTCATTTCCCACCAGGAAGAGGAAACAACCAAAAGCTCAGTGTGCCGTGCCAGAACCAGATTAGGGCCTGAAGCCATTCTGCGGTGTTGCGGCCAGCTCACAAGAAAGCGAGTTGAAGAAAGGAGCTCAGGGGCACTGTAATTCACAAACCTGCAGAGTTATAAATAACAGCTATCGTCCAAAAATATACTGAAGTAAGGCTGGGAAGAGGACTTGAAAGCGTGGCAGAATTGCAGGAAACCGATTTCAGGAGGTAGACTGGAATTGCATTGAAAGCATAGGAAAAGAGGCAGAACGTCCACAATGATGCACTTGGCCAATAAGGGTGTATACGTTTTTTCCTGAATATATTCAGGAAAAAACGCATACGCCCTTTTTGGCCAACCAAGCAAGCTTGCAAAGGAAATCTGCACTACAATGAAATCTCACTTCCCCCCGGTCAAAAGGGCCATCTGAAAAAAGTGTAAAATCCAGAAAGGCAGGACAGGCCATGGAGAACTGGGAGCCTTGTTATGCTGATGGGCGGGATGTAAATTGCCAACAACCACTCGGGAGAAGTGTATGGTGTTTCCTGAAACATCTAAAAAACAAAGCAACAGAGCCTAGGGCACTTCCACTTATGGTCCTATAGCTTAGGGAAATTAAAATCAAAAAGACACAGCCACCCCAAAGTTTGGGACGCCTCTGCTTACAAGAACCTCGTTTACCATACAAGTTCAATATCACAGAAAGTGAAAAATGGATAAAGAACTTGTGGTACTTACGTACAATGCAGTATCACTCAGCAATGAAATCTATGTCATCAGGCACGTAGCAGCATAATGAGTGGATTCAGGTACGATGATTCTAACTGAAATAAGGCACACAGAAAAAGAAACATCATAAGATATCAGTAATACACGGAATGTAAACTTGGCTACACAGGAACTGAATTACAGAACAGAACAGGGTCTCAAATTTAGAAAACCAACTTATGCTTGCTTAAGGGGAAAGGTGAGTTGGGGTGCTGCATAAAACCAGAGATTGAAATGAGCACAGATAAAGTTCCTTAAGGAAATATGGAATAGACAAGAGCTACTCCTTGCTCAACGAAATGGACTCAACACCCCATATTAAACACCTAAGAATGTACCTGACTAGTAAGTATCTTAAAACCTATGGATTGCTATGTCTCCAAAAGAGAATCAAGCGTGTGTACAGGAGCATAAACGCAGCAGTGATAGGATTGGACAGGTTCGGTGAACAAATGAAGACCCTTTGAAGTCATATTGCATGGTACCCATTCCACGGGTTTCAACTCTCCAGGTTTAAGGTATTCTTCCTTCAGCTAAAACATGCATGTGGAACCCAGAGTATGATCAACCGTGTGAACGGGAGACGTGTTCAAATATGTCTCAGTTTTCCTCCCCTGGTACTCGGGTGCAACATTCCAGACGCTTTACTAACACTCTCCCCACTTGGAGAGTCAGCGCCTTTAACCTCCTGTTTGGCACAGTTTGCAATTTCTGTGGAAGATGAACAGGAATAGGGAGAACCAATGAGAGACTAGCTGGAGGTGTCTGGACGGGCAAATTTTACTCTCATTTCCCACCAGGAAGAGGAATTAACCAAAGGCTCAGCGTGCCGTGCCAGAACCAGATTATGGCCTGAAGCCATCCTGCGGTGTTGCGGCCAGGTCACAAGAAAGCGAGTTGAAGAAAGGAGCTCAGGGGCACTGTAATTCACAAACCTGCAGAGTTATAAATGACAGCTATCGTCCAAAAATAGACTGAAGTAAGGCTGCCAAGAGGACTTGAAAGCGGGGCAGAATTGCAGGAAACCGATTTCAGGAGGTAGACTGGAATTGCATTGAAAGCATAGGAAAAGAGGCAGAACGTCCACAATGATGCACTTGGCCAAAAAGGGCGTATGCGTTTTTTCCTGAATATATTCAGGAAAAAACGCATACGCCCTTTTTGGCCAACCAAGCAAGCTTGCAAAGGAAATCTGCACTACAATGAAGTCTCACTTCCCCCCGGTCAAAAGGGCCATCTGAAAAAAGTGTAAAATCCAGAAAGGCAGGACAGGCCATGGAGAACTGAGAGCCTTGTTATGCTGATGGGCGGGATGCAAATTGCCAACAGACACTTGGGAGAAGTGTATGGTGTTTCCTGAAACATCAAAAAACAAAGCAACAGAGCCTAGGGCACTTCCACTTATGGTCCTATAGCTTAGGGAAATTAAAATCAAAAAGACACAGCCACCCCAAAGTTTGGGACGCCTCTGTTTACAAGAACCTCGTTTACCATACAAGTTCAATATCACAGAAAGTGAAAAATGGATAAAGAACTTGTGGTATTTACTTAAAAGCAATATCACTCAGCAATGAAATCTATGTCATCAGGCCGTTAGCAGCACAATGAGTGGATTCAGGTATGATGATTCTAACTGAAATAAGTCACACAGAAAAAGAAACATCATAAGATATCAGTAATACACGGAATGTAAACTTGGCTACACAGGAACTGAATTACAGAACAGAACAGTGTCTCAAATTTAGAAAACCAATTTATGCTTGCTTAAGGGTAAAGGTGAGTTGGTGTGCTGCATAAAACCAGAGATTGAAATGAGCACAGATAAAGTTCCTTAAGCCAAATATGGAATAGACAAGAGCTACTCCTTGCTCAACGAAATGGACTCAACATCGCATATTAAACGCCTAAGAATGTACCTGACTAGTAAGTATCTTAAAACCTATGGATTGCTATGTCTCCGAAAGAGAATCAAGCATGTGTACAGGGGCATAAACGCAGCAGTGATAGGATTGGAGAGGTTCGGTGAGCAAATGAAGACCCTTTGAAGTCATATTGCATGGTACCCATTCCACGGGTTTCAACTACCCAGGTTTAAGGTATTCTTCCTTCAGCTAAAACATGCATGTGGAACCTAGAGTATGATCAACCATGTGATCGGGAGACGTGTTCAAATATGTCTCAGTTTTCGTACCCTGGTACTCGGGTGCAACATTCCAGACGCTTTACTAACACTCTCCAGACTTGGAGAGTCAGTCCCTTTAACCTCCTGTTTGGCCCAGTTTGCAATTTCTGCGGAAGATGAACAGGAGTAGCGAGAACCAATGAGAGACTAGCTGGAGGTGTCTGGACGGGCAAATTTAATTCTCATTTCCCACCAGGAAGAGGAATTAACCAAAGGCTCAGCGTGCTGTGCCGGAACCAGATTAGGGCCTGAAGCCATCCTGCGGTGTTGCGGCCAGGTCACAAGAAAGCGAGTTGAAGAAAGGAGCTCAGGGGCACTGTAATTCACAAACCTGCAGAGTTATAAATGACAGCTATCGTCCAAAAATAGACTGAAGTAAGGCTGCCAAGAGGACTTGAAAGCGGGGCAGAATTGCACGAAACCGATTTCAGGAGGTAGACTGGAATTGCATTGAAAGTATAGGAAAAGAGGCAGAACGTCCACAATGATGCACTTGGCCAAAAAAGGGCGTATGCGTTTTTTCCTGAATATATTCAGGAAAAAACGCATACGCCCTTTTTGGCCAACCAAGCAAGCTTGCAAAGGAAATCTGCACTACAATGAAGTCTCACTTCCCCCCGGTCAAAAGGGCCATCTGAAAAAAGTGTAAAATCCAGAAAGGCAGGACAGGCCATGGAGAAATGGGAGCCTTGTTATGCTGATGGGCGGGATGTAAATTGCCAACAGACACTCGGGAGAAGTATATGGTGTTTCCTGAAACATCTAAAAAACAAAGCAACAGAGCCAAGGGCAATACCACTTATGGTCCTATAGCTTAGGGAAATTAAAATCAAAAAGACACAGCCACCCCAAAGTTTGGGACGCCTCTGTTTACAAGAACCTTGTTTACCGTACAAGTTCAATATCACAGAAAGTGAAAAATGGATAAAGGACTTGTGGTACTTATGTACAATGCAGTATCACTCAGCAATGAAATCTATGTCATCAGGCCGGTAGCAGCATAATGAGTGGATTCAGGTACGATGATTCTAACTGAAATAAGTCACACAGAAAAAGAAACATCATAAGATATCACTAATACACGGAATGTAAACTTGGCTACACAGGAACTGAATTCCAAAACAGAACAGGGTCTCAAATTTAGAAAACCAACTTATGCTTGCTAAGGGGAAAGGTGAGTTGGGGTGCTGCATAAAACCAGAGATTTAAATGAGCACAGATAAAATTCCTTAAGCCAAATATGGAATAGACAAGAGCTACTCCTTGCTCAACGAAATGGACTCAACACCCCATATTAAACACCTAAGAATGTACCTGACTAGTAAGTATATTAAAACCTATGGATTGCTCTGCCTCCAAAAGAGAATCAAGCATGTGTACAGGGGCATAAACACAGCAGTGATAGGATTGGACAGGTTCGGTGAGCAAATGAAGACCCTTTGAAGTCATATTGCATGGTACCCATTCCACAGGTCTCAACTCTCCAGGTTTAAGGTATTCTTCCTTCAGCTAAAACATGCATGTGGAACCCAGAGTATGATCAACCGTGTGAATGGGAGACGTGTTCAAATATGTCTCAGTTTTCGTACGCTGGTACTCGGGTGCAACATTCCAGACGCTTTACTAACACTCTCCCCACTTGGAGAGTCAGCGCCTTTAACATCCTGTTTGGCCCAGTTTGCAATTTCTGCGGAAGATGAACAGGAATAGGGAGAACCAATGAGAGACTAGCTGGAGGTGTCTGGACGGGCAAATTTAACTCTCATTTCCCACCAGGAAGAGGAAATAAGCAAAGGCTCAGCGTGCCATGCCAGAACCAGATTAGGGCCTGAAGCCATCCTGCGGTGTTGCGGCCAGCTCAAAAGAAAGCGAGTTGAAGAAAGGAGCTCAGAGGCACTGTAATTCACAAACCTGCAGAGTTATAAATGACAGCTATCGTCCAAAAATATACTGAAGTAAGGCTGCCAAGAGGATTTGAAAGCGCGGCAGAATTGCAGGAAACCGATTTCAGGAGGTAGACTGGAATTGCATTGAAAGCATAGGAAAAGAGGCAGAACGTCCACAATGATGCACTTGGCCAAGAAGGGTGTATGCGTTTTTTCCTGAATATATTCAGGAAAAAACGCATACGCCCTTTTTGGCCAACCAAGCAAGCTTGCAAAGGAAATCTGCACTACAATGAAGTCTCACTTCCCCCCGGTCAAAAGGGCCATCTGAAAAAAGTGTAAAATCCAGAAAGGCAGGACAGGCCATGGAGAACTGGGAGCCTTGTTATGCTGATGGGCGGGATGTAAATTGCCAACAGACACTCGGGAGAAGTGTATGGTGTTTCCTGAAACATCTAAAAAACAAAGCAACAGAGCCTAGGGCACTTCCACTTATGGTCCTATAGCTTAGAGAAATTAAAATAAAAAAGACACAGCCACCCCAAAGTTTGGGACGCCTCTGTTTAAAAAACCTCGTTTACCGTACAAGTTCAACATCGCAGAAAGTGAAAAATGGATAAAGAAGTTGTGGTATTTACTTACAAAGCAATATCACTCAGCAATGAAATCTATGTCATCAGGCCCTTAGCAGCACAATGAGTGGATTCAGGTATGATGATTCTAACTGAAATAAGTCACACAGAAAAAGAAACATCATAAGATATCAGTAATACACGGAATGTAAACTTGGCTACACAGGAACTGAATTACAGAACAGAACAGGGTCTCAAATTTAGAAAACCAACTTATGCTTGCTTAAGGGGAAAGGTGAGTTGGGGTGCTGCATAAAACCAGGGATTGAAATGAGCACAGATAAAGTTCCTTAAGCCAAATATGGAATAGACAAGAGCTACTCCTTGCTCAACGAAATGGACTCAACACCCCATATTAAACGCCTAAGAATGTACCTGACTAGTAAGTATCTTAAAACCTATGGATTGCTATGTCTCCAAAAGAGAATCAAGCGTGTGTACAGGGGCATAAACACAGCAGTGATAGGATTGGAGAGGTTCGGTGAGCAAATGAAGACCCTTTGAATTCATATTGCATAGTACCCATTCCACGGGTCTCAACTCTGCAGGTTTAAGGTATTCTTCCTTCAGCTAAAACATGCATGTGGAACCCAGAGTATGATCAACCGTGTGAACGGGAGACGTGTTCAAATATGTCTCAGTTTTCCTCCCCTGGTACTCGGGTGCAACATTCCAGACGCTTTACTAACACTCTCCCCACTTGGAGAGTCAGCGCCTTTAACCTCCTGTTTGGCCCAGTTTGCAATTTCTGCGGAAGATGAACAGGAATAGGGAGAACCAATGAGAGACTAGCTGGAGGTGTCTGGACGGGCAAATTTAACTCTCATTTCCCACCAGGAAGAGGAAATAACCAAAGGCTCAGCGTGCCGTGCCGGAACCAGATTAGGGCCTGAAGCCATCCTGCGGTGTTGTGGCCTGCTCAAAAGAAAGCGAGTTGAAGAAAGGAGCTCAGGGGAACTGTAATTCACAAACCTGCAGAGTTATAAATGACAGCTATCGTCCAAAAATATACTGAAGTAAGGCTGCCAAGAGGACTTGAAGGCGGGGCAGAATTGCAGGAAACCGATTTCAGGAGGTAGACTGGAATTGCATTTCAAGCATAGGAAAAGAGGCAGAACATCCACAATGATGCACTTGGCCAAAAAGGGCGTATGCGTTTTTTCCTGAATATATTCAGGAAAAAACGCATACGCCCTTTTTGGCCAACCAAGCAAGCTTGCAAAGGAAATCTGCACTACAATGAAGTCTCACTTCCCCCCGGTCAAAAGGGCCATCTGAAAAAAGTGTAAAATCCAGAAAGGCAGGACAGGCCATGGAGAACTGGGAGCCTTGTTATGCTGATGGGCAGGATGTAAATTGCCAACAGACACTCGGGAGAAGTGTATGGTGTTTCCTGAAACATCGAAAAAACAAAGCAACAGAGCCTAGGGCACTTCCACTTATGGTCCTATAGCTTAGGGAAATTAAAATCAAAAAGACACAGCCACCCCAAAGTTTGGGACGCCTCTGTTTACAAGAACCTCGTTTACCGTACAAGTCCAATATCACAGAAAGTGAAAAATAGATAAAGAACTTGTGGTACTTACGTACAATGCAGTATCACTCAGCAATGAAATCTATGTCATCAGACCCATAGCAGCATAATGAGTGGATTCAGGTATGATGATTCTAACTGAAATAAGTCACACAGAAAAAGAAACATCATAAGATATCACTAATACACGGAATGTAAACTTGGCTACACAGGAACTGCATTCCAAAACAGAACAGGGTCTCAAATTTAGAAAACCAACTTATGCTTGCTTAAGGGGAAAGGTGAGTTGGGGTGCTGCATAAAACCAGAGATTGAAATGAGCACAGATAAAGTTCATTAAGCCAAATATGGAATAGACAAGAGCTACTCCTTGCTCAACGAAATGGACTCAACACCCCATATTAAACACCTAAGAATGTAACTGACTAGTAAGTATCTTAAAACCTATGGATTGCTATGTCTCCAAAAGAGAATCAAGCGTGTGTACAGGGGAATAAACGCAGCAGTGATAGGATTGGAGAGGTTCGGTGAGCAAATGAAGGCCCTTTGAAGTCATATTGCATGGTACACATTCCACAGGTCTCAACTCTCCAGGTTTAAGGTATTCTTCCTTCAGCTAAAACATGCATGTGGAACCCAGAGTATGATCAACCATGTGAACGGGAGACGTGTTCAAATATGTCTCAGTTTTCCTCCCCTGGTACTCGGGTGCAACATTCCAGACGCTTTACTAACACTCTCCCCACTTGGAGAGTCAGTCCCTTTAACCTCCTGTTTGGCCCAGTTTGCAATTTCTGCGGAAGATGAACAGGAATAGCGAGAACCAATGAGAGGCTAGCTGGAGGTGTCTGGACGGGCAAATTTAACTCTCATTTCCCACCAGGAAGAGGAATTAACCAAAGGCTCAGCGTGCCGTACCGGAACCAGATTAGGGCCTGAAGCCATCCTGCGGTGTTGTGGCCAGCTCAAAAGAAAGCGAGTTGAAGAAAGGAGCTCAGGGGCACTGTAATTCACAAACCTGCAGAGTTATAAATGACAGCTATCGTCCAAAAATAGACTGAAGTAAGGCTGCCAAGAGGACTTGAAAGCAGGGCAGAATTGCAGGAAACCGATTTCAGGAGGTAGACTGGAATTGCATTGAAAGCATAGGAAAAGAGGCAGAACGTCCACAATGATGCACTTGGCCAAAAAGGGCGTATGCGTTTTTTCCTGAATATATTCAGGAAAAAACGCATACGCCCTTTTTGGCCAACCAAGCAAGCTTGCAAAGGAAATCTGCACTACAATGAAGTCTCACTTCCCCCCGGTCAAAAGGGCCATCAGAAAAAAGTGTAAAATCCAGAAAGGCAGGACAGGCCATGGAGAACTGGGAGCCTTGTTATGCTGATGGGCGGGATGTAAATTGCCAACAACCACTCGGGAGAAGTGTATGGTGTTTCCTGAAACATCTAAAAAACAAAGCAACAGAGCCTAGGGCACTGCCACTTATGGTCCTATAGCTTAGGGAAATTAAAATCAAAAAGACACAGCCACCCCAAAGTTTGTGACGCCTCTGTTTACAAGAACCTCGTTTACAGTACAAGTTCAACATCGCAGAAAGTGAAAAATGGATAAAGAAGTTGTGGTATTTACTTACAAAGCAATATCACTCAGCAATGAAATCTATGTCATCAGGCCCTTAGCATCACAATGAGTGGATTCAGGTATGATGATTCTAACTGAAATAAGTCACACAGAAAAAGAAACATCATAAGATATCAGTAATACACGGAATGTAAACTTGGCTACACAGGAACTGAATTACAGAACAGAACAGGGTCTCAAATTTAGAAAACCAACTTATGCTTGCTTAAGGGTAAAGGTGAGGTGGGGTGCTGCATAAAACCAGAGATTGAAATGAGCACAGATAAAGTTCCTTAAGTCAAATATGGAATAGACAAGAGCTACTCCTTGCTCAACGAAATGGACTCAACACCGCATATTAAACGCCTAAGAATGTACCTGACTAGTAAGTATCTTAAAACCTATGGATTGCTATGTCTCCGAAAGAGAATTAAGCATGTTTACAGGGGCATAAACGCAGCAGTGATAGGATTGGAGAGGTTCGGTGAGCAAATGAAAACCCTTTGAAGTCATATTGCATGGTACCCATTACACGGGTCTTGACTCTCCAGGTTTAAGGTATTCTTCCTTCAGCTAAAACATGCATGTGGAACCCAAGTATGATCAACCATGTGAATGGGAGACGTGTTCAAATATGTCTCAGTTTTCCTCCCCTGGTAGTCGGGTGCAACATTCCAGACGCTTTACTAACACTCTCCCCACTTGGAGAGTCAGCGCCTTTAACCTCCTGTTTGGCCCAGTTTGCAATTTCTGCGGAAGATGAACAGGAATAGCGAGAACCAATGAGAGGCTAGCTGGAGGTGTC
The DNA here is from genome assembly GCF_949987515.2 of Delphinus delphis. NCBI lineage: Eukaryota > Metazoa > Chordata > Mammalia > Artiodactyla > Delphinidae > Delphinus > Delphinus delphis. The sequence goes on from NW_027192780.1 coordinate 250,784, forward strand.
TGGACGGGCAAATTTAACTCTCATTTCCCACCAGGAAGAGGAATTAACCAAAGGCTCAACGTGCCGTGCCGGAACCAGATTAGGGCCTGAAGCCATCCTGCGGTGTTGCGGCCAGGTCACAAGAAAGCGAGTTGAAGAAAGGAGCTCAGAGGCACTGTAATTCACAAACCTGCAGAGTTATAAATGACAGCTATCGTCCAAAAATAGACTGAAGTAAGGCTGCCAAGAGGACTTGAAAGCGGGGCAGAATTGCAGGAAACAGATTTCAGGAGGTAGACTGGAATTGCATTGAAAGCATAGGAAAAGAGGCAGAACGTCCACAATGATGCACTTGGCCAAAAAGGGCATATGCGTTTTTTCCTGAATATATTCAGGAAAAAACGCATACGCCCTTTTTGGCCAACCAAGCAAGCTTGCAAAGGAAATCTGCACTACAATGAAGTCTCACTTCCCCCCGGTCAAAAGGGCCATCTGAAAAAAGTGTAAAATCCAGAAAGGCAGGACAGGCCATGGAGAACTGGGAGCCTTGTTATGCTGATGGGCGGGATGTAAATTGCCAACAACCACTCGGGAGAAGTGTATGGTGTTTCCTGAAACATCTAAAAAACAAAGCAACAGAGCCTAGGGCACTTCCACTTATGGTCCTATAGCTTAGGGAAATTAAAATCAAAAAGACACAGCCACCCCAAAGTTTGGGACGCCTCTGCTTACAAGAACCTCGTTTACCATACAAGTTCAATATCACAGAAAGTGAAAAATGGATAAAGAACTTGTGGTACTTACGTACAATGCAGTATCACTCAGCAATGAAATCTATGTCATCAGGCACGTAGCAGCATAATGAGTGGATTCAGGTACGATGATTCTAACTGAAATAAGGCACACAGAAAAAGAAACATCATAAGATATCAGTAATACACGGAATGTAAACTTGGCTACACAGGAACTGAATTACAGAACAGAACAGGGTCTCAAATTTAGAAAACCAACTTATGCTTGCTTAAGGGGAAAGGTGAGTTGGGGTGCTGCATAAAACCAGAGATTGAAATGAGCACAGATAAAGTTCCTTAAGGAAATATGGAATAGACAAGAGCTACTCCTTGCTCAACGAAATGGACTCAACACCCCATATTAAACACCTAAGAATGTACCTGACTAGTAAGTATCTTAAAACCTATGGATTGCTATGTCTCCAAAAGAGAATCAAGCGTGTGTACAGGAGCATAAACGCAGCAGTGATAGGATTGGACAGGTTCGGTGAACAAATGAAGACCCTTTGAAGTCATATTGCATGGTACCCATTCCACGGGTTTCAACTCTCCAGGTTTAAGGTATTCTTCCTTCAGCTAAAACATGCATGTGGAACCCAGAGTATGATCAACCGTGTGAACGGGAGACGTGTTCAAATATGTCTCAGTTTTCCTCCCCTGGTACTCGGGTGCAACATTCCAGACGCTTTACTAACACTCTCCCCACTTGGAGAGTCAGCGCCTTTAACCTCCTGTTTGGCACAGTTTGCAATTTCTGTGGAAGATGAACAGGAATAGGGAGAACCAATGAGAGACTAGCTGGAGGTGTCTGGACGGGCAAATTTTACTCTCATTTCCCACCAGGAAGAGGAATTAACCAAAGGCTCAGCGTGCCGTGCCAGAACCAGATTATGGCCTGAAGCCATCCTGCGGTGTTGCGGCCAGGTCACAAGAAAGCGAGTTGAAGAAAGGAGCTCAGGGGCACTGTAATTCACAAACCTGCAGAGTTATAAATGACAGCTATCGTCCAAAAATAGACTGAAGTAAGGCTGCCAAGAGGACTTGAAAGCGGGGCAGAATTGCAGGAAACCGATTTCAGGAGGTAGACTGGAATTGCATTGAAAGCATAGGAAAAGAGGCAGAACGTCCACAATGATGCACTTGGCCAAAAAGGGCGTATGCGTTTTTTCCTGAATATATTCAGGAAAAAACGCATACGCCCTTTTTGGCCAACCAAGCAAGCTTGCAAAGGAAATCTGCACTACAATGAAGTCTCACTTCCCCCCGGTCAAAAGGGCCATCTGAAAAAAGTGTAAAATCCAGAAAGGCAGGACAGGCCATGGAGAACTGAGAGCCTTGTTATGCTGATGGGCGGGATGCAAATTGCCAACAGACACTTGGGAGAAGTGTATGGTGTTTCCTGAAACATCAAAAAACAAAGCAACAGAGCCTAGGGCACTTCCACTTATGGTCCTATAGCTTAGGGAAATTAAAATCAAAAAGACACAGCCACCCCAAAGTTTGGGACGCCTCTGTTTACAAGAACCTCGTTTACCATACAAGTTCAATATCACAGAAAGTGAAAAATGGATAAAGAACTTGTGGTATTTACTTAAAAGCAATATCACTCAGCAATGAAATCTATGTCATCAGGCCGTTAGCAGCACAATGAGTGGATTCAGGTATGATGATTCTAACTGAAATAAGTCACACAGAAAAAGAAACATCATAAGATATCAGTAATACACGGAATGTAAACTTGGCTACACAGGAACTGAATTACAGAACAGAACAGTGTCTCAAATTTAGAAAACCAATTTATGCTTGCTTAAGGGTAAAGGTGAGTTGGTGTGCTGCATAAAACCAGAGATTGAAATGAGCACAGATAAAGTTCCTTAAGCCAAATATGGAATAGACAAGAGCTACTCCTTGCTCAACGAAATGGACTCAACATCGCATATTAAACGCCTAAGAATGTACCTGACTAGTAAGTATCTTAAAACCTATGGATTGCTATGTCTCCGAAAGAGAATCAAGCATGTGTACAGGGGCATAAACGCAGCAGTGATAGGATTGGAGAGGTTCGGTGAGCAAATGAAGACCCTTTGAAGTCATATTGCATGGTACCCATTCCACGGGTTTCAACTACCCAGGTTTAAGGTATTCTTCCTTCAGCTAAAACATGCATGTGGAACCTAGAGTATGATCAACCATGTGATCGGGAGACGTGTTCAAATATGTCTCAGTTTTCGTACCCTGGTACTCGGGTGCAACATTCCAGACGCTTTACTAACACTCTCCAGACTTGGAGAGTCAGTCCCTTTAACCTCCTGTTTGGCCCAGTTTGCAATTTCTGCGGAAGATGAACAGGAGTAGCGAGAACCAATGAGAGACTAGCTGGAGGTGTCTGGACGGGCAAATTTAATTCTCATTTCCCACCAGGAAGAGGAATTAACCAAAGGCTCAGCGTGCTGTGCCGGAACCAGATTAGGGCCTGAAGCCATCCTGCGGTGTTGCGGCCAGGTCACAAGAAAGCGAGTTGAAGAAAGGAGCTCAGGGGCACTGTAATTCACAAACCTGCAGAGTTATAAATGACAGCTATCGTCCAAAAATAGACTGAAGTAAGGCTGCCAAGAGGACTTGAAAGCGGGGCAGAATTGCACGAAACCGATTTCAGGAGGTAGACTGGAATTGCATTGAAAGTATAGGAAAAGAGGCAGAACGTCCACAATGATGCACTTGGCCAAAAAGGGCGTATGCGTTTTTTCCTGAATATATTCAGGAAAAAACGCATACGCCCTTTTTGGCCAACCAAGCAAGCTTGCAAAGGAAATCTGCACTACAATGAAGTCTCACTTCCCCCCGGTCAAAAGGGCCATCTGAAAAAAGTGTAAAATCCAGAAAGGCAGGACAGGCCATGGAGAAATGGGAGCCTTGTTATGCTGATGGGCGGGATGTAAATTGCCAACAGACACTCGGGAGAAGTATATGGTGTTTCCTGAAACATCTAAAAAACAAAGCAACAGAGCCAAGGGCAATACCACTTATGGTCCTATAGCTTAGGGAAATTAAAATCAAAAAGACACAGCCACCCCAAAGTTTGGGACGCCTCTGTTTACAAGAACCTTGTTTACCGTACAAGTTCAATATCACAGAAAGTGAAAAATGGATAAAGGACTTGTGGTACTTATGTACAATGCAGTATCACTCAGCAATGAAATCTATGTCATCAGGCCGGTAGCAGCATAATGAGTGGATTCAGGTACGATGATTCTAACTGAAATAAGTCACACAGAAAAAGAAACATCATAAGATATCACTAATACACGGAATGTAAACTTGGCTACACAGGAACTGAATTCCAAAACAGAACAGGGTCTCAAATTTAGAAAACCAACTTATGCTTGCTAAGGGGAAAGGTGAGTTGGGGTGCTGCATAAAACCAGAGATTTAAATGAGCACAGATAAAATTCCTTAAGCCAAATATGGAATAGACAAGAGCTACTCCTTGCTCAACGAAATGGACTCAACACCCCATATTAAACACCTAAGAATGTACCTGACTAGTAAGTATATTAAAACCTATGGATTGCTCTGCCTCCAAAAGAGAATCAAGCATGTGTACAGGGGCATAAACACAGCAGTGATAGGATTGGACAGGTTCGGTGAGCAAATGAAGACCCTTTGAAGTCATATTGCATGGTACCCATTCCACAGGTCTCAACTCTCCAGGTTTAAGGTATTCTTCCTTCAGCTAAAACATGCATGTGGAACCCAGAGTATGATCAACCGTGTGAATGGGAGACGTGTTCAAATATGTCTCAGTTTTCGTACGCTGGTACTCGGGTGCAACATTCCAGACGCTTTACTAACACTCTCCCCACTTGGAGAGTCAGCGCCTTTAACATCCTGTTTGGCCCAGTTTGCAATTTCTGCGGAAGATGAACAGGAATAGGGAGAACCAATGAGAGACTAGCTGGAGGTGTCTGGACGGGCAAATTTAACTCTCATTTCCCACCAGGAAGAGGAAATAAGCAAAGGCTCAGCGTGCCATGCCAGAACCAGATTAGGGCCTGAAGCCATCCTGCGGTGTTGCGGCCAGCTCAAAAGAAAGCGAGTTGAAGAAAGGAGCTCAGAGGCACTGTAATTCACAAACCTGCAGAGTTATAAATGACAGCTATCGTCCAAAAATATACTGAAGTAAGGCTGCCAAGAGGATTTGAAAGCGCGGCAGAATTGCAGGAAACCGATTTCAGGAGGTAGACTGGAATTGCATTGAAAGCATAGGAAAAGAGGCAGAACGTCCACAATGATGCACTTGGCCAAGAAGGGTGTATGCGTTTTTTCCTGAATATATTCAGGAAAAAACGCATACGCCCTTTTTGGCCAACCAAGCAAGCTTGCAAAGGAAATCTGCACTACAATGAAGTCTCACTTCCCCCCGGTCAAAAGGGCCATCTGAAAAAAGTGTAAAATCCAGAAAGGCAGGACAGGCCATGGAGAACTGGGAGCCTTGTTATGCTGATGGGCGGGATGTAAATTGCCAACAGACACTCGGGAGAAGTGTATGGTGTTTCCTGAAACATCTAAAAAACAAAGCAACAGAGCCTAGGGCACTTCCACTTATGGTCCTATAGCTTAGAGAAATTAAAATAAAAAAGACACAGCCACCCCAAAGTTTGGGACGCCTCTGTTTAAAAAACCTCGTTTACCGTACAAGTTCAACATCGCAGAAAGTGAAAAATGGATAAAGAAGTTGTGGTATTTACTTACAAAGCAATATCACTCAGCAATGAAATCTATGTCATCAGGCCCTTAGCAGCACAATGAGTGGATTCAGGTATGATGATTCTAACTGAAATAAGTCACACAGAAAAAGAAACATCATAAGATATCAGTAATACACGGAATGTAAACTTGGCTACACAGGAACTGAATTACAGAACAGAACAGGGTCTCAAATTTAGAAAACCAACTTATGCTTGCTTAAGGGGAAAGGTGAGTTGGGGTGCTGCATAAAACCAGGGATTGAAATGAGCACAGATAAAGTTCCTTAAGCCAAATATGGAATAGACAAGAGCTACTCCTTGCTCAACGAAATGGACTCAACACCCCATATTAAACGCCTAAGAATGTACCTGACTAGTAAGTATCTTAAAACCTATGGATTGCTATGTCTCCAAAAGAGAATCAAGCGTGTGTACAGGGGCATAAACACAGCAGTGATAGGATTGGAGAGGTTCGGTGAGCAAATGAAGACCCTTTGAATTCATATTGCATAGTACCCATTCCACGGGTCTCAACTCTGCAGGTTTAAGGTATTCTTCCTTCAGCTAAAACATGCATGTGGAACCCAGAGTATGATCAACCGTGTGAACGGGAGACGTGTTCAAATATGTCTCAGTTTTCCTCCCCTGGTACTCGGGTGCAACATTCCAGACGCTTTACTAACACTCTCCCCACTTGGAGAGTCAGCGCCTTTAACCTCCTGTTTGGCCCAGTTTGCAATTTCTGCGGAAGATGAACAGGAATAGGGAGAACCAATGAGAGACTAGCTGGAGGTGTCTGGACGGGCAAATTTAACTCTCATTTCCCACCAGGAAGAGGAAATAACCAAAGGCTCAGCGTGCCGTGCCGGAACCAGATTAGGGCCTGAAGCCATCCTGCGGTGTTGTGGCCTGCTCAAAAGAAAGCGAGTTGAAGAAAGGAGCTCAGGGGAACTGTAATTCACAAACCTGCAGAGTTATAAATGACAGCTATCGTCCAAAAATATACTGAAGTAAGGCTGCCAAGAGGACTTGAAGGCGGGGCAGAATTGCAGGAAACCGATTTCAGGAGGTAGACTGGAATTGCATTTCAAGCATAGGAAAAGAGGCAGAACATCCACAATGATGCACTTGGCCAAAAAGGGCGTATGCGTTTTTTCCTGAATATATTCAGGAAAAAACGCATACGCACTTTTTGGCCAACCAAGCAAGCTTGCAAAGGAAATCTGCACTACAATGAAGTCTCACTTCCCCCCGGTCAAAAGGGCCATCTGAAAAAAGTGTAAAATCCAGAAAGGCAGGACAGGCCATGGAGAACTGGGAGCCTTGTTATGCTGATGGGCAGGATGTAAATTGCCAACAGACACTCGGGAGAAGTGTATGGTGTTTCCTGAAACATCGAAAAAACAAAGCAACAGAGCCTAGGGCACTTCCACTTATGGTCCTATAGCTTAGGGAAATTAAAATCAAAAAGACACAGCCACCCCAAAGTTTGGGACGCCTCTGTTTACAAGAACCTCGTTTACCGTACAAGTCCAATATCACAGAAAGTGAAAAATAGATAAAGAACTTGTGGTACTTACGTACAATGCAGTATCACTCAGCAATGAAATCTATGTCATCAGACCCATAGCAGCATAATGAGTGGATTCAGGTATGATGATTCTAACTGAAATAAGTCACACAGAAAAAGAAACATCATAAGATATCACTAATACACGGAATGTAAACTTGGCTACACAGGAACTGCATTCCAAAACAGAACAGGGTCTCAAATTTAGAAAACCAACTTATGCTTGCTTAAGGGGAAAGGTGAGTTGGGGTGCTGCATAAAACCAGAGATTGAAATGAGCACAGATAAAGTTCATTAAGCCAAATATGGAATAGACAAGAGCTACTCCTTGCTCAACGAAATGGACTCAACACCCCATATTAAACACCTAAGAATGTAACTGACTAGTAAGTATCTTAAAACCTATGGATTGCTATGTCTCCAAAAGAGAATCAAGCGTGTGTACAGGGGAATAAACGCAGCAGTGATAGGATTGGAGAGGTTCGGTGAGCAAATGAAGGCCCTTTGAAGTCATATTGCATGGTACACATTCCACAGGTCTCAACTCTCCAGGTTTAAGGTATTCTTCCTTCAGCTAAAACATGCATGTGGAACCCAGAGTATGATCAACCATGTGAACGGGAGACGTGTTCAAATATGTCTCAGTTTTCCTCCCCTGGTACTCGGGTGCAACATTCCAGACGCTTTACTAACACTCTCCCCACTTGGAGAGTCAGTCCCTTTAACCTCCTGTTTGGCCCAGTTTGCAATTTCTGCGGAAGATGAACAGGAATAGCGAGAACCAATGAGAGGCTAGCTGGAGGTGTCTGGACGGGCAAATTTAACTCTCATTTCCCACCAGGAAGAGGAATTAACCAAAGGCTCAGCGTGCCGTACCGGAACCAGATTAGGGCCTGAAGCCATCCTGCGGTGTTGTGGCCAGCTCAAAAGAAAGCGAGTTGAAGAAAGGAGCTCAGGGGCACTGTAATTCACAAACCTGCAGAGTTATAAATGACAGCTATCGTCCAAAAATAGACTGAAGTAAGGCTGCCAAGAGGACTTGAAAGCAGGGCAGAATTGCAGGAAACCGATTTCAGGAGGTAGACTGGAATTGCATTGAAAGCATAGGAAAAGAGGCAGAACGTCCACAATGATGCACTTGGCCAAAAAGGGCGTATGCGTTTTTTCCTGAATATATTCAGGAAAAAACGCATACGCCCTTTTTGGCCAACCAAGCAAGCTTGCAAAGGAAATCTGCACTACAATGAAGTCTCACTTCCCCCCGGTCAAAAGGGCCATCAGAAAAAAGTGTAAAATCCAGAAAGGCAGGACAGGCCATGGAGAACTGGGAGCCTTGTTATGCTGATGGGCGGGATGTAAATTGCCAACAACCACTCGGGAGAAGTGTATGGTGTTTCCTGAAACATCTAAAAAACAAAGCAACAGAGCCTAGGGCACTGCCACTTATGGTCCTATAGCTTAGGGAAATTAAAATCAAAAAGACACAGCCACCCCAAAGTTTGTGACGCCTCTGTTTACAAGAACCTCGTTTACAGTACAAGTTCAACATCGCAGAAAGTGAAAAATGGATAAAGAAGTTGTGGTATTTACTTACAAAGCAATATCACTCAGCAATGAAATCTATGTCATCAGGCCCTTAGCATCACAATGAGTGGATTCAGGTATGATGATTCTAACTGAAATAAGTCACACAGAAAAAGAAACATCATAAGATATCAGTAATACACGGAATGTAAACTTGGCTACACAGGAACTGAATTACAGAACAGAACAGGGTCTCAAATTTAGAAAACCAACTTATGCTTGCTTAAGGGTAAAGGTGAGGTGGGGTGCTGCATAAAACCAGAGATTGAAATGAGCACAGATAAAGTTCCTTAAGTCAAATATGGAATAGACAAGAGCTACTCCTTGCTCAACGAAATGGACTCAACACCGCATATTAAACGCCTAAGAATGTACCTGACTAGTAAGTATCTTAAAACCTATGGATTGCTATGTCTCCGAAAGAGAATTAAGCATGTTTACAGGGGCATAAACGCAGCAGTGATAGGATTGGAGAGGTTCGGTGAGCAAATGAAAACCCTTTGAAGTCATATTGCATGGTACCCATTACACGGGTCTTGACTCTCCAGGTTTAAGGTATTCTTCCTTCAGCTAAAACATGCATGTGGAACCCAAGTATGATCAACCATGTGAATGGGAGACGTGTTCAAATATGTCTCAGTTTTTGTACCCTGGTACTCGGGTGCAACATTCCAGACGCTTCACTAACACTCTCCCGACGTGCATAGTCAGTGCCTTTAACCTCCTGTTTGGCCCAGTTTGCAATTTCTGCGGAAGATGAACAGGAATAGGGAGAACCAATGAGAGACTAGCTGGAGGTGTCTGGACGGGCAAATTTAACTCTCATTTCCCACCAGGAAGAGGAAACAACCAAAAGCTCAGTGTGCCGTGCCAGAACCAGATTAGGGCCTGAAGCCATCCTGCGGTGTTGCGGCCAGGTCACAAGAAAGCGAGTTGAAGAAAGGAGCTCAGAGGCACTGTAATTCACAAACCTGCAGAGTTATAAATGACAGCTATCGTCCAAAAATAGACTGAAGTAAGGCTGCCAAGAGGACTTGAAAGCGGGGCAGAATTGCAGGAAACAGATTTCAGGAGGTAGACTGGAATTGCATTGAAAGCATAGGAAAAGAGGCAGAACGTCCACAATGATGCACTTGGCCAAAAAGGGCATATGCGTTTTTTCCTGAATATATTCAGGAAAAAACGCATACGCCCTTTTTGGCCAACCAAGCAAGCTTGCAAAGGAAATCTGCACTACAATGAAGTCTCACTTCCCCCCGGTCAAAAGGGCCATCTGAAAAAAGTGTAAAATCCAGAAAGGCAACAGGCCATTGAGAACTGGGAGCCTTGTTATGCTGATGGGCGGGATGTAAATTGCCAACAGACACTTGGGAGAAGTGTATGGTGTTTCCTGAAACATCTAAAAAACAAAGCAACAGAGCCTAGGGCACTTCCACTTATGGTCCTATAGCTTAGGGAAATTAAAATCAAAAAGACACAGCCACCCCAAAGTTTGGAACGGCTCTGTTTACAAGAACCTCGTTTACAGTACAAGTTCAACATCGCAGAAAGTGAAAAATGGATAAAGAAGTTGTGGTATTTACTTACAAAGCAATATCACTCAGCAATGAAATCTGTGTCATCAGGCCCTTAGCAGCACAATGAGTGGATTCAGGTATGATGATTCTAACTGAAGTAAGTCACACAGAAAAAGAAACATCATAAGATATCAGTAATACACGGAATGTAAACTTGGCTACACAGGAACTGAATTACAGAACAGAACAGGGTCTCAAATTTAGAAAACCAACTTATGCTTGCTTAAGGGGAAAGGTGAGTTGGGGTGCTGCATAAAACCAGAGATTGAAATGAGCACAGATAAAGTTCCTTAAGCCAAATATGGAATAGACAAGAGCTACTCCTTGCTCAACGAAATGGACTCAACACCGCATATTAAACGCCTAAGAATGTACCTGACTAGTAAGTATCTTAAAACCTATGGATTGCTATGTCTCCGAAAGAGAATCAAGCATGTGTACAGGGGCATAAACGCAGCAGTGATAGGATTGGAGAGGTTCGGTGAGCAAATGAAGACCCTTTGAAGTCATATTGCATGGTACCCATTCCACGGGTTTCAACTACCCAGGTTTAAGGTATTCTTCCTTCAGCTAAAACATGCATGTGGAACCTAGAGTATGATCAACCATGTGATCGGGAGACGTGTTCAAATATGTCTCAGTTTTCGTACCCTGGTACTCGGGTGCAACATTCCAGACGCTTTACTAACACTCTCCCCACTTGAAGAGTCAGCGCCTTTAAACTCCTGTTTTGCCCAGTGTGCAATTTCTGCGGAAGATGAACAAGAATAGGGAGACCCAATGAGAGACTAGCTGGAGGTGTCTGGACGGGCAAATTTAACTCTCATTTCCCACCAGGAAGAGGAAATAACCAAAGGCTCAGCGTGCCGTGCTGGAACCAGATTAGGGCCTGAAGGCATCCTGCGGTGTTGCAGCCAGCTCAAAAGAAAGCGAGTTGAAGTAAGGAGCTCAGGGGCACTGTAATTCACAAACCTGCAGAGTTATAAATGACAGCTATCGTCCAAAAATAGACTGAAGTAAGGCTGCCAAGAGGACTTGAAAGCGGGGCAGAATTACAGGAAACCGATTTCAGGAGGTAGACTGGAATTGCATTGAAAGCATAGGAAAAGAGGCAGAACGTCCACAATGATGCACTTGGCCAAAAAGGGCGTATGCGTTTTTTCCTGAATATATTCAGGAAAAAACGCATACGCCCTTTTTGGCCAACCAAGCAAGCTTGCAAAGGAAATCTGCACTACAATGAAGTCTCACTTCCCCCCGGTCAAAAGGGCCATCTGAAAAAAGTGTAAAATCCAGAAAGGCAGGACAGGCCATGGAGAACTGGGAGCCTTGTTATGCTGAAGGGCGGGATGTAAATTGCCAACAACCACTCGGGAGAAGTGTATGGTGTTTCCTGAAACATCTAAAAAACAAAGCAACAGAGCCTAGGGCACTTCCACTTATGGTCCTATAGCTTAGGGAATTTAAAGTCAAAAAGACACAGCCACCCCAAAGTTTCGAACGGCTCTGTTTACAAGAACCTCGTTTACAGTACAAGTTCAACATCGCAGAAAGTGAAAAATGGATAAAGAAGTTGTGGTATTTACTTACAAAGCAATATCACTCAGCAATGAAAACTGTGTCATCAGGCCCTTAGCAGCACAATGAGTGGATTCAGGTATGATGATTCTAACTGAAATAAGGCACACAGAAAAAGAAACATCATAAGATATCAGTAATACACGGAATGTAAACTTGGCTACACAGGAACTGAATTACAGAACAGAACAGGGTCTCAAATTTAGAAAACCAACTTATGCTTTCTTAAGCGGAAAGGTGAGTTGGGGTGCTGCATAAAACCAGAGATTGAAATGAGCACAGATAAAGTTCCTTAAGCCAAATATGGAATAGACAAGAGTTACTGCTTGCTCAACGAAATGGACTCAACACTGCATATTAAACTCCTAAGAATGTACATGACTAGTAAGTATCTTAAAACCTATGGATTGCTATGTCTCCGAAAGAGAATCAAGCATGTGTACAGGGGCATAAACGCAGCAGTGATAGGATTGGAGAGGTTCGGTGAGCAAATGAAGACCCTTTGAAGTCATATTGCATGGTACCCATTCCACGGGTTTCAACTACCCAGGTTTTAGGTATTCTTCCTTCAGCTAAAACATGCATGTGGAACCCAGAGTATGATCAACCATGTGATCGGGAGACGTGTTCAAATATATCTCAGTTTTCCTCCCCTGGTACTCGGGTGCAACATTCCAGATGCTTTACTAACACTCTCCCCACTTGGAGAGTCAGTCCCTTTAACCTCCTGTTTGGCCCAGTTTGCAATTTCTGCGGAAGATGAACAGGAATAGCGAGAACCAATGAGAGGCTAGCTGGAGGTGTCTGGACGGGCAAATTTAACTCTCATTTCCCACCAGGAAGAGGAAATAACCCACGGCTCAGCGTGCCGTACCGGAAGCAGATTAGGGCCTGAAGCCATCCTGCGGTGTTGCGGCCAGCTCAAAAGAAAGCGAGTTGAAGAAAGGAGCTCAGGGGCACTGTAATTCACAAACCTGCAGAGTTATAAATGACAGCTATCGTCCAAAAATAGACTGAAGTAAGGCTGCCAAGAGGACTTGAAAGCGGGGCAGAATTGCAGGAAACCGATTTCAGGAGGTAGACTGGAATTGCATTGAAAGCATAGGAAAAGAGGCAGAACGTCCACAATGATGCACTTGGCCAAAAAGGGCGTATGCGTTTTTTCCTGAATATATTCAGGAAAAAACGCATACGCCCTTTTTGGCCAACCAAGCAAGCTTGCAAAGGAAATCTGCACTACAATGAAGTCTCACTTCTCCCCGGTCAAAAGGGCCATCTGAAAAAAGTGTAAAATCCAGAAAGGCAGGACAGGCCATGGAGAACTGGGAGCCTTGTTATGCTGAAGGGCGGGATGTAAATTGCCAACAACCACTCGGGAGAAGTGTATGGTGTTTCCTGAAACATCTAAAAAACAAAGCAACAGAGCCTAGGGCACTTCCACTTATGGTCCTATAGCTTAGGGAATTTAAAATCAAAAAGACACAGCCACCCCAATGTTTCGAACGGCTCTGTTTACAAGAACCTCGTTTACAGTACAAGTTCAACATCGCAGAAAGTGAAAAATGGATAAAGAAGTTGTGGTATTTACTTACAAAGCAATATCACTCAGCAATGAAAACTGTGTCATCAGGCCCTTAGCAGCACAATGAGTGGATTCAGGTATGATGATTCTAACTGAAATAAGGCACACAGAAAAAGAAACATCATAAGATATCAGTAATACACGGAATGTAAACTTGGCTACACAGGAACTGAATTACAGAACAGAACAGGGTCTCAAATTTAGAAAACCAACTTATTCTTGCTTAAGGGTAAAGGTGAGTTGGGGTGCTGCATAAAACCAGAGATTGAAATGAGCACAGATAAAGTTCCTTAAGCCAAATATGGAATAGACAAGAGCTACTCCTTGCTCAACGAAATGGACTCAACACCGCATATTAAACGCCTAAGAATGTACCTGACTAGTAAGTATCGTAAAACCTATGGATTGCTATGTCTCCAAAAGAGAATCAAGCATGTGTACAGGGGCATAAACGCAGCAGTGATAGGATTGGAGAGGTTCGGTGAGCAAATGAAGACCCTTTGAAGTCATATTGCATGGTACCCATTCCACGGGTCTCAACTCTCCAGGTTTAAGGTATTCTTCCTTCAGCTAAAACACGCATGTGGAACCCAAGTATGATCAACCATGTGAACGGGAGACGTGTTCAAATATGTCTCAGTTTTCCTCCCCTGGTACTCGGGTGCAACATTCCAGACGCTTTACTAACACTCTCCCCACTTGGAGAGTCAGCGCCTTTAACCTCCTGTTTGGCCCAGTTTGCAATTTCTGCGGAAGATGAACAGGAATAGCGAGAACCAATGAGAGGCTAGCTGGAGGTGTCTGGACGGGCAAATTTAACTCTCATTTCCCACCAGGAAGAGGAAATAACCAAAGGCTCAGCGTGCCGTGCCGGAACCAGATTAGGGCCTGAAGCCATCCTGCGGTGTTGCGGCCAGCTCACAAGAAATCGACTTGAAGAAAGGAGCTCAGGGGCACTGTAATTCACAAACCTGCAGAGTTATAAATGACAGCTATCATCCAAAAATAGACTGAAGTAAGGCTGCCAAGAGGACTTGAAAGCGGGGCAGAATTGCAGGAAACCGATTTCAGGAGGTAGACTGGAATTGCATTGAAAGCATAGGAAAAGAGGCAGAACGTCCACAATGATGCACTTGGCCAAAAAGCGCGTATGCGTTTTTTCCTGAATATATTCAGGAAAAAACGCATACGCCCTTTTTGGCCAACCAAGCAAGCTTGCAAAGGAAATCTGCACTACAATGAAGTCTCACTTCCCCCCGGTCAAAAGGGCCATCTGAAAAAAGTGTAAAATCCAGAAAGGCAGGACAGGCCATGGAGAACTGGGAGCCTTGTTATGCTGAAGGGCGGGATGTAAATTGCCAACAACCACTCGGGAGAAGTGTATGGTGTTTCCTGAAACATCTAAAAAACAAAGCAACAGAGCCTAGGGCACTTCCACTTATGGTCCTATAGCTTAGGGAATTTAAAGTCAAAAAGACACAGCCACCCCAAAGTTTCGAACGGCTCTGTTTACAAGAACCTCGTTTACAGTACAAGTTCAACATCGCAGAAAGTGAAAAATGGATAAAGAAGTTGTGGTATTTACTTACAAAGCAATATCACTCAGCAATGAAAACTGTGTCATCAGGCCCTTGGCAGCACAATGAGTGGATTCAGGTATGATGATTCTAACTGAAATAAGGCACACAGAAAAAGAAACATCATAAGATATCAGTAATACACGGAATGTAAACTTGGCTACACAGGAACTGAATTACAGAACAGAACAGCGTCTCAAATTTAGAAAACCAACTTATTCTTGCTTAAGGGTAAAGGTGAGTTGGGGTGCTGCATAAAACCAGAGATTGAAATGAGCACAGATAAAGTTCCTTAAGCCAAATATGGAATAGACAAGAGCTACTCCTTGCTCAACGAAATGGACTCAACACCGCATATTAAACGCCTAAGAATGTACCTGACTAGTAAGTATCGTAAAACCTATGGATTGCTATGTCTCCAAAAGAGAATCAAGCATGTGTACAGGGGCATAAACGCAGCAGTGATAGGATTGGAGAGGTTCGGTGAGCAAATGAAGACCCTTTGAAGTCATATTGCATGGTACCCATTCCACGGGTCTCAACTCTCCAGGTTTAAGGTATTCTTCCTTCAGCTAAAACACGCATGTGGAACCCAAGTATGATCAACCATGTGAACGGGAGACGTGTTCAAATATGTCTCAGTTTTCCTCCCCTGGTACTCGGGTGCAACATTCCAGACGCTTTACTAACACTCTCCCCACTTGGAGAGTCAGCGCCTTTAACCTCCTGTTTGGCCCAGTTTGCAATTTCTGCGGAAGATGAACAGGAATAGCGAGAACCAATGAGAGGCTAGCTGGAGGTGTCTGGACGGGCAAATTTAACTCTCATTTCCCACCAGGAAGAGGAAATAACCAAAGGCTCAGCGTGCCGTGCCGGAACCAGATTAGGGCCTGAAGCCATCCTGCGGTGTTGCGGCCAGCTCACAAGAAATCGACTTGAAGAAAGGAGCTCAGGGGCACTGTAATTCACAAACCTGCAGAGTTATAAATGACAGCTATCATCCAAAAATAGACTGAAGTAAGGCTGCCAAGAGGACTTGAAAGCGGGGCAGAATTGCAGGAAACCGATTTCAGGAGGTAGACTGGAATTGCATTGAAAGCATAGGAAAAGAGGCAGAACGTCCACAATGATGCACTTGGCCAAAAAGGGCGTATGCGTTTTTTCCTGAATATATTCAGGAAAAAACGCATACGCCCTTTTTGGCCAACCAAGCAAGCTTGCAAAGGAAATCTGCACTACAATGAAGTCTCACTTCCCCCCGGTCAAAAGGGCCATCTGAAATAAGTGTAAAATCCAGAAAGGCAGGACAGGCCATGGAGAACTGGGAGCCTTGTTATGCTGAAGGGCGGGATGTAAATTGCCAACAACCACTCGGGAGAAGTGTATGGTGTTTCCTGAAACATCTAAAAAACAAAGCAACAGAGCCTAGGGCACTTCCACTTATGGTCCTATAGCTTAGGGAATTTAAAGTCAAAAAGACACAGCCACCCCAAAGTTTCGAACGGCTCTGTTTACAAGAACCTCGTTTACAGTACAAGTTCAACATCGCAGAAAGTGAAAAATGGATAAAGAAGTTGTGGTATTTACTTACAAAGCAATATCACTCAGCAATGAAAACTGTGTCATCAGGCCCTTGGCAGCACAATGAGTGGATTCAGGTATGATGATTCTAACTGAAATAAGGCACACAGAAAAAGAAACATCATAAGATATCAGTAATACATGGAATGTAAACTTGGCTACACAGGAACTGAATTACAAAACAGAACAGGGTCTCAAATTTAGAAAACCAACTTATTCTTGCTTAAGGGTAAAGGTGAGTTGGGGTGCTGCATAAAACCAGAGATTGAAATGAGCACAGATAAAGTTCCTTAAGCCAAATATGGAATAGACAAGAGCTACTCCTTGCTCAACGAAATGGACTCAACACCGCATATTGAACGCCTAAGAATGTACCTGACTAGTAAGTATCGTAAAACCTATGGATTGCTATGTCTCCAAAAGAGAATCAAGCATGTGTACAGGGGCATAAACGCAGCAGTGATAGGATTGGAGAGGTTCGGTGAGCAAATGAAGACCCTTTGAAGTCATATTGCATGGTACCCATTCCACGGGTCTCAACTCTCCAGGTTTAAGGTATTCTTCCTTCAGCTAAAACACGCATGTGGAACCCAAGTATGATCAACCATGTGAACTGGAGACGTGTTCAAATATGTCTCAGTTTTCCTCCCCTGGTACTCGGGTGCAACATTCCAGACGCTTTACTAACACTCTCCCCACTTGGAGAGTCAGCGCCTTTAACCTCCTGTTTGGCCCAGTTTGCAATTTCTGCGGAAGATGAACAGGAATAGCGAGAACCAATGAGAGACTAGCTGGAGGTGTCTGGACGGGCAAATTTAACTCTCATTTCCCACCAGGAAGAGGAAATAACCAAAGGCTCAGTGTGCCGTGCCGGAACCAGATTAGGGACTGAAGTCATCCTGCGGTGTTTCGGCCAGCTCAAAAGAAAGCGAGTTGAAGAACGGAGCTCAGGGGCAATGTAATTCACAAACCTGCAGAGTTATAAACGACAGCTATCGTCCAAAAATATACTGAAGTAAGGCTGCCAAGAGGACTTGAAAGCGGGGCAGAATTGCAGGAAACCGATTTCAGGAGGTAGACTGGAATTGCATTGAAAGCATAGGAAGAGGCAGAACGTCCACAATGATGCACTTGGCCAAAAAGGGCGTATGCGTTTTTTCCTGAATATATTCAGGAAAAAACGCATACGCCCTTTTTGGCCAACCAAGCAAGCTTGCAAAGGAAATCTGCACTACAATGAAGTCTCACTTCCCCCCGGTCAAAAGGGCCATCTGAAATAAGTGTAAAATCCAGAAAGGCAGGACAGGCCATGGAGAACTGGGAGCCTTGTTATGCTGAAGGGCGGGATGTAAATTGCCAACAACCACTCGGGAGAAGTGTATGGTGTTTCCTGAAACATCTAAAAAACAAAGCAACAGAGCCTAGGGCACTTCCACTTATGGTCCTATAGCTTAGGGAATTTAAAATCAAAAAGACACAGCCACCCCAAAGTTTCGAACGGCTCTGTTTACAAGAACCTCGTTTACAGTACAAGTTCAACATCGCAGAAAGTGAAAAATGGATAAAGAAGTTGTGGTATTTACTTACAAAGCAATATCACTCAGCAATGAAAACTGTGTCATCAGGCACTTAGCAGCACAATCAGTGGATTCAGGTATGATGATTCTAACTGAAATAAGGCACACCGAAAAAGAAACATCATAAGATATCACTAATACACGGAATGTAAACTTGGCTACACAGGAACTGAATTACAGAACAGAAAAGGTTCTCAAATTTAGAAAACCAACTTATTCTTCCTTAAGGGTAAAGGTGAGTTGGGGTGCTGCATAAAACCAGAGATTGAAATGAGCACAGATAAAGTTCCTTAAGTCAAATATGGAATAGACAAGAGCTACTCCTTGCTCAACGAAATGGACTCAACACCGCATATTAAACGCCTAAGAATGTACCTGACTAGTAAGTATCTTAAAACCTATGGATTGCTATGTCTCCAAGAGAGAATCAAGCATGTGTACAGGGGCATAAACGCAGCAGTGATAGGATTGGAGAGGTTCAGTGAGCAAATGAAGACCCTTTGAAGTCATATTGCATGGTACCCATTGCACGGGTCTCAACTCTCCAGGTTTAAGGTATTCTTCCTTCAGCTAAAACATGCATGTGGAACCCAAGTATGATCAACCATGTGAACGGGAGACGTGTTCAAATATGTCTCAGTTTTCCTCCCCTGGTACTCGGGTGCAACATTCCAGACGCTTTACTAACACTCTCCCGACTTGGAGAGTCAGCGCCTTTAACCTCCTGTTTGGCCCAGTTTGCAATTTCTGCGGAAGATGAACAGGAATAGCAAGAACCAATGAGAGGCTAGCTGGAGGTTTCTGGACGGGCAAATTTAACTCTCATTTCCCACCAGGAAGAGGAAATAACCAAAGGCTCAGTGTGCCGTGCCGGAACCAGATTAGGGCCTGAAGCCATCCTGCGGTGTTTCGGCCAGCTCAAAAGAAAGCGAGTTGAAGAAAGGAGCTCAGGGGCACTGTAATTCACAAACCTGCAGAGTTATAAATGACAGCTATCGTCCAAAAATAGACTGAAGTAAGGCTGCCAAGAGGACTTGAAAGCGGGGCAGAATTACAGGAAACCGATTTCAGGAGGTAGACTGGAATTGCATTGAAAGCATACGAAAAGAGGCAGAACGTCCACAATGATGCACTTGGCCAAAAAGGGCGTATGCGTTTTTTCCTGAATATATTCAGGAAAAAACGCATACGCACTTTTTGGCCAACCAAGCAAGCTTGCAAAGGAAATCTGCACTACAATGAAGTCTCACTTCCCCCCGGTCATAAGGGCCATCTGAAAAAAGTGTAAAATCCAGAAAGGCAGGACAGGCCATGGAGAACTGGGAGCCTTGTTATGCTGAAGGGCAGGATGTAAATTGCCAACAACCACTCGGGAGAAGTGTATGGTGTTTCCTGAAACATCTAAAAAACAAAGCAACAGAGCCTAGGGCACTTCCACTTATGGTCCTATAGCTTAGGGAATTTAAAGTCAAAAAGACACAGCCACCCCAAAGTTTGGAACGGCTCTGTTTACAAGAACCTCGTTTACAGTACAAGTTCAACATCGCAGAAAGTGAAAAATGGATAAAAAAGTTGTGGTATTTACTTACAAAGCAATATCACTCAGCAATGAAATCTGTGTCATCAGGCCCTTAGCAGCACAATGAGTGGATTCAGGTATGATGATTCTAACTGAAATAAGTCACACAGAAAAAGAAACATCATAAGATATCAGTAATACACGGAATGTAAACTTGGCTACACAGGAACTGAATTACAGAACAGAACAGGGTCTCAAATTTAGAAAACCAACTTATGCTTGCTTAAGGGTAAAGGTGAGTTGGGGTGCTGCATAAAACCAGAGATTGAAATGAGCACAGATAAAGTTCCTTAAGCCAAATATGGAATAGACAAGAGCTACTCCTTGCTCAACGAAATGGACTCAAAACCCCATATTAAACGCCTAAGAATGTACCTGACTAGTAAGTATCTTAAAACCTATGGATTGCTATGTCTCCAAAAGAGAATCAAGCGTGTGTACAGGGACATAAACGCAGCAGTGATAGGATTGGAGAGGTTCGGTGAGCAAATGAAGACCCTTTGAAGTCATATTGCATGGTACCCATTACACGGGTCTCAACTCTCCACGTTTAAGGTATTCTTCCTTCAGCTAAAACATGCATGTGGAACCCAGAGTATGATCAACCATGTGAACGGGAGACGTGTTCAAATATATCTCAGCTTTCCTACCCTGGTACTCGGGTGCAACATTCCAGACGCTTTACTAACACTCTCCCCACTTGGAGAGTCAGTCCCTTTAACCTCCTGTTTGGCCCAGTTTGCAATTTCTGCGGAAGATGAACAGGAATAGCGAGAACCAATGAGAGACTAGCTGGAGGTGTCTGAACGGGCAAATTTAACTCTCATTTCCCACCAGGAAGAGGAATTAACCAAAGGCTCAGCGTGCCGTGCCAGAACCAGATTAGGGCCTGAAGCCATCCTGCGGTGTTGCGGCCAGCTCAAAAGAAAGCGAGTTGAAGAAAGGAGCTCAGGGGCACTGTAATTCACAAACCTGCAGAGTTATAAATGACAGCTATCGTCCAAAAATAGACTGAAGTAAGGCTGCCAAGAGGACTTGAAAGCGGGGCAGAATTGCAGGAAACCAATTTCAGGAGGTAGACTGGAATTGCATTGAAAGCATAGGAAAAGAGGCAGAACGTCCACAATGATGCACTTGGCCAAAAAGGGCGTATGCGTTTTTTCCTGAATATATTCAGGAAAAAACGCATACGCACTTTTTGGCCAACCAAGCAAGCTTGCAAAGGAAATCTGCACTACAATGAAGTCTCACTTCCCCCCGGTCATAAGGGCCATCTGAAAAAAGTGTAAAATCCAGAAAGGCAGGACAGGCCATGGAGAACTGGGAGCCTTGTTATGCTGAAGGGCAGGATGTAAATTGCCAACAACCACTCGGGAGAAGTGTATGGTGTTTCCTGAAACATCTAAAAAACAAAGCAACAGAGCCTAGGGCACTTCCACTTATGGTCCTATAGCTTAGGGAATTTAAAGTCAAAAAGACACAGCCACCCCAAAGTTTGGAACGGCTCTGTTTACAAGAACCTCGTTTACAGTACAAGTTCAACATCGCAGAAAGTGAAAAATGGATAAAAAAGTTGTGGTATTTACTTACAAAGCAATATCACTCAGCAATGAAATCTGTGTCATCAGGCCCTTAGCAGCACAATGAGTGGATTCAGGTATGATGATTCTAACTGAAATAAGTCACACAGAAAAAGAAACATCATAAGATATCAGTAATACACGGAATGTAAACTTGGCTACACAGGAACTGAATTACAGAACAGAACAGGGTCTCAAATTTAGAAAACCAACTTATGCTTGCTTAAGGGTAAAGGTGAGTTGGGGTGCTGCATAAAACCAGAGATTGAAATGAGCACAGATAAAGTTCCTTAAGCCAAATATGGAATAGACAAGAGCTACTCCTTGCTCAACGAAATGGACTCAAAACCCCATATTAAACGCCTAAGAATGTACCTGACTAGTAAGTATCTTAAAACCTATGGATTGCTATGTCTCCAAAAGAGAATCAAGCGTGTGTACAGGGACATAAACGCAGCAGTGATAGGATTGGAGAGGTTCGGTGAGCAAATGAAGACCCTTTGAAGTCATATTGCATGGTACCCATTACACGGGTCTCAACTCTCCACGTTTAAGGTATTCTTCCTTCAGCTAAAACATGCATGTGGAACCCAGAGTATGATCAACCATGTGAACGGGAGACGTGTTCAAATATATCTCAGCTTTCCTACCCTGGTACTCGGGTGCAACATTCCAGACGCTTTACTAACACTCTCCCCACTTGGAGAGTCAGTCCCTTTAACCTCCTGTTTGGCCCAGTTTGCAATTTCTGCGGAAGATGAACAGGAATAGCGAGAACCAATGAGAGACTAGCTGGAGGTGTCTGAACGGGCAAATTTAACTCTCATTTCCCACCAGGAAGAGGAATTAACCAAAGGCTCAGCGTGCCGTGCCAGAACCAGATTAGGGCCTGAAGCCATCCTGCGGTGTTGCGGCCAGCTCAAAAGAAAGCGAGTTGAAGAAAGGAGCTCAGGGGCACTGTAATTCACAAACCTGCAGAGTTATAAATGACAGCTATCGTCCAAAAATAGACTGAAGTAAGGCTGCCAAGAGGACTTGAAAGCGGGGCAGAATTGCAGGAAACCAATTTCAGGAGGTAGACTGGAATTGCATTGAAAGCATAGGAAAAGAGGCAGAACGTCCACAATGATGCACTTGGCCAAAAAGGGCGTATGCGTTTTTTCCTGAATATATTCAGGAAAAAACGCATACGCCCTTTTTGGCTGACCAAGCAAGCTTGCAAAGGAAATCTGCACTACAATGAAGTCTCACTTCCCCCTGGTCAAAAGGGCCATCTGAAAAAAGTGTAAAATCCAGAAAGGCAGGACAGGCCATGGAGAACTGGGAGCCTTGTTATGCTGATGGGCGGGATGTAAATTGCCAACAACCACTCGGGAGAAGTGTATGGTGTTTCCTGAAACATCTAAAAAACAAAGCAACAGAGCCTAGGGCACTTCCACTTATGCTCCTATAGATTAGGGAATTTAAAGTCAAAAAGACACAGCCACCCCAAAGTTTGGAACGGCTCTGTTTACAAGAACCTCGTTTACAGTACAAGTTCAACATCGCAGAAAGTGAAAAATGGATAAAGAAGTTGTGGTATTTACTTACAAAGCAATATCACTCAGCAATGAAATCTGTGTCATCAGGCCCTTAGCAGCACAATGAGTAGATTCAGGTATGATGATTCTAACTGAAATAAGTCACACAGAAAATGAAACATCATAAGATATCAGTAATACACGGAATGTAAACTTGACTACACAGAAACTGAATTACAGAACAGAACAGGGTCTCAAATTTAGAAAACCAACTTATGCTTGCTTAAGGGTAAAGGTGAGTTGGGGTGCTGCATAAAACCAGAGATTGAAATGAGCACAGATAAAGTTCCTTAAGCCAAAAATGGAATAGACAAGAGCTACTCCTTGCTCAACGAAATGGACTCAACACCGCATATTAAACGCCTAAGAATGTACCTGACTAGTAAGTATCTAAAAACCTATGGATTGCTATGTCTCCGAAAGAGAATCAAGCATGTGTACAGGGGCATAAACGCAGCAGTGATAGGATTGGAGAGGTTCGTTGAGCAAATGAAGACCCTTTGAAGTCATATTGCATGGTACCCATTCCACGGGTTTCAACTACCCAGGTTTAAGGTATTCTTCCTTCAGCTAAAACATGCATGTGGAACCTAGAGTATGATCAACCATGTGATCGGGAGACGTGTTCAAATATGTCTCAGTTTTCATACCCTGGTACTCGGGTGCAACATTCCAGACGCTTTACTAACACTCTCCCGACTTGGAGAGTCAGTCCCTTTAACCTCCTGTTTCGCCCAGTTTGCAATTTCTGCGGAAGATGAACAGGAATAGCGAGAACCAATGAGAGGCTAGCTGGAGGTGTCTGGACGGGCAAATTTAACTCTCATTTCCAACCAGGAAGAGGAATTAACCAAAGGCTCAGCGTGCCGTGCCGGAACCAGATTAGGGCCTGAAGCCATCCTGCGGTGTTTCGGCCAGCTCAAAAGAAAGCGAGTTGAAAAAAGGAGCTCAGGGGCACTGTAATTCACAAACCTGCAGAGTTATAAATGACAGCTATCGTCCAAAAATAGACTGAAGTAAGGCTGCCAAGAGGACTTGAAAGCGGGGCAGAATTGCAGGAAACCGATTTCAGGAGGTAGACTGGAATTGCATTGAAAGCATAGGAAAAGCGGCAGAACGTCCACAATGATGCACTTGGCCAAAAAGGGCGTATGTGTTTTTTCCTGAATATATTCAGGAAAAAACGCATACGCCCTTTTTGGCCAACCAAGCAAGCTTGCAAAGGAAATCTGCACTACAATGAAGTCTCACTTCCCCCCGGTCAAAAGGGCCATCTGAAAAAAGTGTAAAATCCAGAAAGGCAGGACAGGCCATGGAGAACTGGGAGCCTTGTTATGCTGATGGGCGGGATGTAAATTGCCAACAACCACTCGGGAGAAGTGTATGGTGTTCCTGAAACATCTAAAATACAAAGCAACAGAGCCTAGGGCACTGCCACTTATGGTCCTATAGCTTAGGGAAATTAAAATCAAAAAGACACAGCCACCCCAAAGTTTGGAACGGCTCTGTTTACAAGAACCTCGTTTACAGTACAAGTTCAACATCGCAGAAAGTGAAAAATGGATAAAGAAGTTGTGGTATTTACTTACAAAGCAATATCACTCAGCAATGAAATCTGTGTCATCAGGCACTTAGCAGCACAATGAGTGGATTCAGGTATGATGATTCTAACTGAAATAAGTCACACAGAAAAAGAAACATCATAAGATATCAGTAATACACGGAATGGAAACTTGGCTACACAGGAACTGAATTACAGAACAGAACAGGGTCTCAAATTTAGAAAACCAACTTATGCTTGCTTAAGGGTAAAGGAGAGTTGGGGTGCTGCATAAAGCCAGAGATTGAAATGAGCACAGATAAAGTTCCTTAAGCCAAATATGGAATAGACAAGAGCTACTCCTTGCTCAACGAAATGGACTCAACACCGCATATTAAACGCCTAAGAATGTACCTGACTAGTAAGTATCTTAAAACCTATGGATTGCTATGTCTCCGAAAGAGAATCAAGCATGTGTACAGGGACATAAACGCAGCAGTGATAGGATTGGAGAGGTTCGTGAGCAAATGAAGACCCTTTGAAGTCATATTGCATGGTACCCATTCCACGGGTTTCAACTACCCAGGTTTAAGGTATTCTTCCTTCAGCTAAAACATGCATGTGGAACCTAGAGTATGATCAACCATGTGATCGGGAGACGTGTTCAAATATGTCTCAGTTTTCGTACCATGGTACTCGGGTGCAACATTCCAGACGCTTTACTAACACTCTCCCCACTTGGAGAGTCAGTCCCTTTAACCTCCTGTTTGGCACAGTTTGGAATTTCTGCGGAAGATGAACAGGAAAGGCGAGAACCAATGAGAGACTAGCTGAAGGTGTCTGGACGGGCAAATTTAACTCTCATTTCCCACCAGGAAGAGGAAATAACCAAAGGCTCAGTGTGCCGTGCCGGAGCCAGATTAGGGCCTGAAGCCATCCTGCAGTGTTGCGGCCAGCTCAAAAGAAAGCGAGTTGAAGAAAGGAGCTCAGGGGCACTGTAATTCACAAACCTGCAGAGTTATAAATGACAGCTATCGTCCAAAAATATACTGAAGTAAGGCTGCCAAGAGGACTTGAAAGCGGGGCAGAATTGCAGGAAACCGATTTCAGGAGGTAGACTGGAATTGCATTGAAAGCATAGGAATAGAGGCAGAACGTCCACAATGATGCACTTGGCCAAAAAGGGCGTATGCGTTTTTTCCTGAATATATTCAGGAAAAAACGCATACGCCCTTTTTGGCCAACCAAGCAAACTTGCAAAGGAAATCTGCACTACAATGAAGTCTCACTTCTCCCCGGTCAAAAGGGCCATCTGAAAAAAGTGTAAAATCCAGAAAGGCAGGACAGGCCATGGAGAACTGGAAGCCTTGTTATGCTGATGGGCGGGATGTAAACTGCCAACAGACACTCGGGAGAAGTGTATGGTGTTTCCTGAAACATCTAAAAAACAAAGCAACAGAGCCTAGGGCACTTCCACTTATGGTCCTATAGCTTAGGGAAATTAAAATCAAAAAGACACAGCCACCCCAAAGTTTGGGACGCCTCCGTTTACAAGAACCTCGTTTACCGTACAAGTTCAATATCACAGAAATTGAAAAATGGATAAAAAACTTGTGGTACTTACGTACAATGCAGTATCACTCAGCAATGAAATCTATGTCATCAGGCCCGTAGCAGCATAATGAGTGGATTCAGGTACGATGATTCTAACTGAAATAAGTCACACAGAAAAAGAAACATCATAAGATATCACTAATACACGGAATGTGAACTTGGCTACACAGGAACTCAATTCCAAAACAGAACAGGTTCTCAAATTTAGAAAACCAACTTATGCTTGCTTAAGGGGAAAGGTGAGTTGGGTTGCTGCATAAAACCAGAGATTGAAATGAGCACAGATAAAGTTCCTTAAGCCAAATATGGAATAGACAAGAGCTACTCCTTGCTCAACGAAATGGACTCAACACCGCATATTAAACGCCTAAGAATGTACCTTACTAGTAAGTATCTTAAAACCTATGGATTGCTATGTCTCCGAAAGAGAATCAAGCATGTGTACAGGGGCATAAACGCAGCAGTGATAGGATTGGAGAGGTTCGGTGAGCAAATGAAGACCCTTTGAAGTCATATTGCATGGTACCCATTCCACGGGTTTCAACTACCCAGGTTTTAGGTATTCTTCCTTCAGCTAAAACATGCATGTGGAACCCAGAGTATGATCAACCATGTGATCGGGAGACGTGTTCAAATATGTCTCAGTTTTCCTCCCCTGGTACTCGGGTGCAACATTCCAGACGCTTTACTAACACTCTCCCCACTTGGAGAGTCAGCGCCTTTAACCTCCTGTTTGGCACAGTTTGCAATTTCTGCGGAAGATGAACAGGAATAGCGAGAACCAATGAGAGACTAGCTGGAGGTGTCTGAACGGGCAAATTTAACTCTCATTTCCCACCAGGAAGAGGAATTAACCAAAGGCTCAGCGTGCCGTGCCGGAACCAGATTAGGGCCTGAAGCCATCCTGCGGTGTTGCGGCCAGCTCACAAGAAAGCGAGTTGAAGAAAGGAGCTCAGGGGCACTGTAATTCACAAACCTGCAGAGTTATAAATGACAGCTATCGTCCAAAAATATACTGAAGTAAGGCTGCCAAGAGGACTTGAAAGCGGGGCAGAATTGCAGGAAACCAATTTCAGGAGGTAGACTGGAATTGCATTGAAAGCATAGGAAAAGAGGCAGAACGTCCACAATGATGCACTTGGCCAAAAAGGGCGTATGCGTTTTTTCCTGAATATATTCAGGAAAAAACGCATACGCCCTTTTTGGCCAACCAAGCAAGCTTGCAAAGGAAATCTGCACTACAATGAAGTCTCACTTCCCCCTGGTCAAAAGGGCCATCTGAAAAAAGTGTAAAATCCAGAAAGGCAGGACAGGCCATGGAGAACTGGGAGCCTTGTTATGCTGATGGGCGGGATGTAAATTGCCAACAACCACTCGGGAGAAGTGTATGGTGTTTCCTGAAACATCTAAAAAACAAAGCAACAGAACCTAGGCACTTCCACTTATGGTCCTATAGCTTAGGGAAATTAAAATCAAAAAGACACAGCCACCCCAAAGTTTGGAACGGCTCTGTTTACAAGAACCTCATTTACAGTACAAGTTCAACATCGCAGAAAGTGAAAAATGGATAAAGAAGTTGTGGTATTTACTTACAAAGCAATATCACTCAGCAATGAAATCTGTGTCATCAGGCCCTTAGCAGCACAATGAGTGGATTCAGGTATGATGATTCTAACTGAAATAAGTCACACAGAAAAAGAAACATCATAAGATATCAGTAATACACGGAATGTAAACTTGACTACACAGGAACTGAATTACAGAACAGAACAGGGTCTCAAATTTAGAAAACCAACTTATGCTTGCTTAAGGGTAAAGGTGAGTTGGGGTGCTGCATAAAACCAGAGATTGAAATGAGCACAGATAAAGTTCCTTAAGCCAAAAATGGAATAGACAGGAGCTACTCCTTGTTCAACGAAATGGACTCAACACCGCATATTAAACGCCTAAGAAAGTACCTGACTAGTAAGTATCTAAAAACCTATGGATTGCTATGTCTCCAAAAGAGAATCAAGCATGTGTACAGGGGCATAAACGCAGCAGTGATAGGATTGGAGAGGTTCGTTGAGCAAATAAAGACCCTTTGAAGTCATATTGCATGGTACCCATTCCACGGGTTTCAACTACCCAGGTTTAAGGTATTCTTCCTTCAGCTAAAACATGCATGTGGAACCTAGAGTATGATCAACCATGTGATCGGGAGACGTGTTCAAATATGTCTCAGTTTTCATACCCTGGTACTCGGGTGCAACATTCCAGACGCTTTACTAACACTCTCCCCACTTGGAGAGTCAGTCCCTTTAACCTCCTGTTTGGCCCAGTTTGCAATTTCTGCGGAAGATGAACAGGAATAGCGAGAACCAATGAGAGGCTAGCTGGAGGTGTCTGGACGGGCAAATTTAACTCTCATTTCCAACCAGGAAGAGGAATTAACCAAAGGCTCAGCGTGCCGTGCCGGAACCAGATTAGGGCCTGAAGCCATCCTGCGGTGTTTCGGCCAGCTCAAAAGAAAGCGAGTTGAAAAAAGGAGCTCAGGGGCACTGTAATTCACAAACCTGCAGAGTTATAAATGACAGCTATCGTCCAAAAATAGACTGAAGTAAGGCTGCCAAGAGGACTTGAAAGCGGGGCAGAATTGCAGGAAACCGATTTCAGGAGGTAGACTGAAATTGCATTGAAAGCATAGGAAAAGAGGCAGAACGTCCACAATGATGCACTTGGCCAAAAAGGGCGTATGCGTTTTTTCCTGAATATATTCAGGAAAAAACGCATACGCCCTTTTTGGCCAACCAAGCAAGCTTGCAAAGGAAATCTGCACTACAATGAAGTCTCACTTCCCCCCGGTCAAAAGGGCCATCTGAAAAAAGTGTAAAATCCAGAAAGGCAGGACAGGCCATGGAGAACTGGGAGCCTTGTTATGCTGATGGGCGGGATGTAAATTGCCAACAACCACTCGGGAGAAGTGTATGGTGTTTCCTGAAACATCTAAAATACAAAGCAACAGAGCCTAGGGCACTGCCACTTATGGTCCTATAGCTTAGGGAAATTAAAATCAAAAAGACACAGCCACCCCAAAGTTTGGGAGGCCTCCGTTTACAAGAACCTCGTTTACAGTACAAGTTCAACATCGCAGAAAGTGAAAAATGGATAAAGAAGTTGTGGTATTTACTTACAAAGCAATATCACTCAGCAATGAAATCTGTGTCATCAGGCACTTAGCAGCACAATGAGTGGATTCAGGTATGATGATTCTAACTGAAATAAGTCACACAGAAAAAGAAACATCATAAGATATCAGTAATACACGGAATGTAAACTTGGCTACACAGGAACTGAATTACAGAACAGAACAGGGTCTCAAATTTAGAAAACCAACTTATGCTTGCTTAAGGGTAAAGGAGAGTTGGGGTGCTGCATAAAACCAGAGATTGAAATGAGCACAGATAAAGTTCCTTAAGCCAAATATGGAATAGACAAGAGCTACTCCTTGCTCAACGAAATGGACTCAACACCGCATATTAAACGCCTAAGAATGTACCTGACTAGTAAGTATCTTAAAACCTATGGATTGCTATGTCTCCGAAAGAGAATCAAGCATGTGTACAGGGACATAAACGCAGCAGTGATAGGATTGGAGAGGTTCGTGAGCAAATGAAGACCCTTTGAAGTCATATTGCATGGTACCCATTCCACGGGTTTCAACTACCCAGGTTTTAGGTATTCTTCCTTCAGCTAAAACATGCATGTGGAACCCAGAGTATGATCAACCATGTGATCGGGAGACGTGTTCAAATATGTCTCAGTTTTCCTCCCCTGGTACTCGGGTGCAACATTCCAGACGCTTTACTAACACTCTCCCCACTTGGAGAGTCAGCGCCTTTAACCTCCTGTTTGGCACAGTTTGCAATTTCTGCGGAAGATGAACAGGAATAGCGAGAACCAATGAGAGGCTAGCTGGAGGTGTCTGGATGCGCAAATTTAACTCTCATTTCCCACCAGGAAGAGGAAATAACCAAAGGCTCAGCGTGCCGTACCGGAACCAGATTAGGGCCTGAAGCCATCCTGCGGTGTTGCGGCC
This sequence comes from Delphinus delphis, assembly GCF_949987515.2. NCBI lineage: Eukaryota > Metazoa > Chordata > Mammalia > Artiodactyla > Delphinidae > Delphinus > Delphinus delphis. The sequence continues at coordinate 280,899 of NW_027192780.1, forward strand.
AGCTCTAAAGAAAGCGAGTTGAAGAAAGGAGCTCAGGGGCACTGTAATTCACAAACCTGCAGAGTTATAAATGACAGCTATCGTCCAAAAATAGACTGAAGTAAGGCTGCCAAGAGGACTTGAAAGCGGGGCAGAATTGCAGGAAACCCATTTCAGGAGTTAGACTGGAATTGCATTGAAAGCATAGGAAAAGAGGCAGAACGTCCACAATGATGCACTTGGCCAAAAAGGGCGTATGCGTTTTTTCCTGAATATATTCAGGAAAAAACGCATACGCCCTTTTTGGCCAACCAAGCAAGCTTGCAAAGGAAATCTGCACTACAATGAAGTCTCACTTCCCCCCGGTCAAAAGGGCCATCTGAAAAAAGTGTAAAATCCAGAAAGGCAGGACAGGCCATGGAGAACTGGGAGCCTTGTTAGGCTGATGGGCGGGATGTAAATTGCCAACAACCACTCGGGAGAAGTGTATGGTGTTTCCTGAAACATCTAAAAAACAAAGCAACAGAGCCCAGGGCACTTCCACTTATGGTCCTATAGCTTAGGGAAATTAAAATCAAAAAGACACAGCCACCCCAAAGTTTGGAACGGCTCTGTTTACAAGAACCTCGTTTACAGTACAAGTTCAACATCGCAGAAAGTGAAAAATGGATAAAGAAGTTGTGGTATTCACTTACAAAGCAATATCACTCAGCAATGAAATCTATGTCATCAGGCCCTTAGCAGCACAATGAGTGGATTCAGGTATGATGATTCTAACTGAAATAAGTCACACAGAAAAAGAAACATCATAAGATATCAGTAATACACGGAATGTAAACTTGGCTACACAGGAACTGAATTACAGAACAGAACAGGGTCTCAAATTTAGAAAACCAACTTATGCTTGCTTAAGGGGAAAGGTGAGTTGGGGTGCTGCATAAAACCAGAGATTGAAATGAGCACAGATAAAGTTCCTTAAGCCAAATATGGAATAGACAAGAGCTACTCCTTGCTCAACGAAATGAACTCAACACCGCATATTAAACGCCTAAGAATGTACCTGACTAGTAAGTATCTTAAAACCTATGGATTGCTATGTCTCCGAAAGAGAATCAAGCCTGTGTACATGGGCATAAACGCAGCAGTGATAGGATTGGAGAGGTTCGGTGAGCAAATGAAGACCCTTTGAAGTCATATTGCATGGTACCCATTCCACGGGTCTCAACTCTCCAGGTTTAAGGTATTCTTCCTTCAGCTAAAACATGCATGTGGAACCCAAGTATGATCAACCATGTGAACGGGAGACGTGTTCAAATATGTCTCAGTTTTCCTCCCTTGGTACTCGGGTGCAACATTCCAGACGCTTTACTAACACTCTCCCCACTTGGAGAGTCAGCGCCTTTAACCTCCTGTTTGGCACAGTTTGGAATTTCTGCGGAAGATGAACAGGAATAGCGAGAACCAATGAGAGACTAGCTGGAGGTGTCTGAACGGGCAAATTTAACTCTCATTTCCCACCAGGAAGAGGAAATAACCAAAGGCTCAGTGTGCCGTGCCGGAGCCAGATTAGGGCCTGAAGCCATCCTGCAGTGTTGCGGCCAGCTCAAAAGAAAGCGAGTTGAAGAAAGGAGCTCAGGGGCACTGTAATTCACAAACCTGCAGAGTTATAAATGACAGCTATCGTCCAAAAATATACTGAAGTAAGGCTGCCAAGAGGACTTGAAAGCGGGGCAGAATTGCAGGAAACCGATTTCAGGAGGTAGACTGGAATTGCATTGAAAGCATAGGAATAGAGGCAGAACGTCCACAATGATGCACTTGGCCAAAAAGGGCGTATGCGTTTTTTCCTGAATATATTCAGGAAAAAACGCATACGCCCTTTTTGGCCAACCAAGCAAACTTGCAAAGGAAATCTGAACTACAATGAAGTCTCACTTCTCCCCGGTCAAAAGGGCCATCTGAAAAAAGTGTAAAATCCAGAAAGGCAGGACAGGCCATGGAGAACTGGGAGCCTTGTTATGCTGATGGGCGGGATGTAAATTCCCAACAGACACTCGGGAGAAGTGTATGGTGTTTCCTGAAACATCTAAAAAACAAAGCAACAGAGCCTAGGGCACTTCCACTTATGGTCCTATAGCTTAGGGAAATTAAAATCAAAAAGACACAGCCACCCCAAAGTTTGGGACGCCTCCGTTTACAAGAACCTCGTTTACCGTACAAGTTCAATATCACAGAAAGTGAAAAATGGATAAAAAACTTGTGGTACTTACGTACAATGCAGTATCACTCAGCAATGAAATCTATGTCATCAGGCCCGTAGCAGCATAATGAGTGGATTCAGGTACGATGATTCTAACTGAAATAAGTCACACAGAAAAAGAAACATCATAAGATATCACTAATACACGGAATGTGAACTTGGCTACACAGGAACTCAATTCCAAAACAGAACAGGTTCTCAAATTTAGAAAACCAACTTATGCTTGCTTAAGGGGAAAGGTGAGTTGGGTTGCTGCATAAAACCAGAGATTGAAATGAGCACAGATAAAGTTCCTTAAGCCAAATATGGAATAGACAAGAGCTACTCCTTGCTCAACGAAATGTACTCAATACCGCATATTAAACGCCTAAGAATGTACCTTACTAGTAAGTATCTTAAAACCTATGGATTGCTATGTCTCCGAAAGAGAATCAAGCATGTGTACAGGGGCATAAACGCAGCAGTGATAGGATTGGAGAGGTTCAGTGAGCAAATGAAGACCCTTTGAAGTCATATTGCATGGTACCCATTCCACGGGTTTCAACTACCCAGGTTTTAGGTATTCTTCCTTCAGCTAAAACATGCATGTGGAACCCAGAGTATGATCAACCATGTGATCGGGAGACGTGTTCAAATATGTCTCAGTTTTCCTCCCCTGGTACTCGGGTGCAACATTCCAGACGCTTTACTAACACTCTCCCCACTTGGAGAGTCAGCGCCTTTAACCTCCTGTTTGGCACAGTTTGCAATTTCTGCGGAAGATGAACAGGAATAGCGAGAACCAATGAGAGGCTAGCTGGAGGTGTCTGGATGCGCAAATTTAACTCTCATTTCCCACCAGGAAGAGGAAATAACCAAAGGCTCAGCGTGCCGTACCGGAACCAGATTAGGGCCTGAAGCCATCCTGCGGTGTTGCGGCCAGCTCTAAAGAAAGCGAGTTGAAGAAAGGAGCTCAGGGGCACTGTAATTCACAAACCTGCAGAGTTATAAATGACAGCTATCGTCCAAAAATAGACTGAAGTAAGGCTGCCAAGAGGACTTGAAAGCGGGGCAGAATTGCAGGAAACCCATTTCAGGAGTTAGACTGGAATTGCATTGAAAGCATAGGAAAAGAGGCAGAACGTCCACAATGATGCACTTGGCCAAAAAGGGCGTATGCGTTTTTTCCTGAATATATTCAGGAAAAAACGCATACGCCCTTTTTGGCCAACCAAGCAAGCTTGCAAAGGAAATCTGCACTACAATGAAGTCTCACTTCCCCCCGGTCAAAAGGGCCATCTGAAAAAAGTGTAAAATCCAGAAAGGCAGGACAGGCCATGGAGAACTGGGAGCCTTGTTAGGCTGATGGGCGGGATGTAAATTGCCAACAACCACTCGGGAGAAGTGTATGGTGTTTCCTGAAACATCTAAAAAACAAAGCAACAGAGCCTAGGGCACTTCCACTTATGGTCCTATAGCTTAGGGAAATTAAAATCAAAAAGACACAGCCACCCCAAAGTTTGGAACGGCTCTGTTTACAAGAACCTCGTTTACAGTACAAGTTCAACATCGCAGAAAGTGAAAAATGGATAAAGAAGTTGTGGTATTCACTTACAAAGCAATATCACTCAGCAATGAAATCTATGTCATCAGGCCCTTAGCAGCACAATGAGTGGATTCAGGTATGATGATTCTAACTGAAATAAGTCACACAGAAAAAGAAACATCATAAGATATCAGTAATACACGGAATGTAAACTTGGCTACACAGGAACTGAATTACAGAACAGAAGAGGGTCTCAAATTTAGAAAACCAACTTATGCTTGCTTAAGGGGAAAGGTGAGTTGGGGTGCTGCATAAAACCAGAGATTGAAATGAGCACAGATAAAGTTCCTTAAGCCAAATATGGAATAGACAAGAGCTACTCCTTGCTCAACGAAATGAACTCAACACCGCATATTAAACGCCTAAGAATGTACCTGACTAGTAAGTATCTTAAAACCTATGGATTGCTATGTCTCCGAAAGAGAATCAAGCCTTTGTACACGGGCATAAACGCAGCAGTGATAGGATTGGAGAGGTTCGGTGAGCAAATGAAGACCCTTTGAAGTCATATTGCATGGTACCCATTCCACGGGTCTCAACTCTCCAGGTTTAAGGTATTCTTCCTTCAGCTAAAACATGCATGTGGAACCCAAGTATGATCAACCATGTGAACGGGAGACGTGTTCAAATATGTCTCAGTTTTCCTCCCCTGGTACTCGGGTGCAACATTCCAGACGCTTTACTAACACTCTCCCCACTTGGAGAGTCAGCGCCTTTAACCTCCTGTTTGGCACAGTTTGGAATTTCTGCGGAAGATGAACAGGAATAGCGAGAACCAATGAGAGACTAGCTGGAGGTGTCTGAACGGGCAAATTTAACTCTCATTTCCCACCAGGAAGAGGAAATAACCAAAGGCTCAGTGTGCCGTGCCGGAGCCAGATTAGGGCCTGAAGCCATCCTGCAGTGTTGCGGCCAGCTCAAAAGAAAGCGAGTTGAAGAAAGGAGCTCAGGGGCACTGTAATTCACAAACCTGCAGAGTTATAAATGACAGCTATCGTCCAAAAATATACTGAAGTAAGGCTGCCAAGAGGACTTGAAAGCGGGGCAGAATTGCAGGAAACCGATTTCAGGAGGTAGACTGGAATTGCATTGAAAGCATAGGAATAGAGGCAGAACGTCCACAATGATGCACTTGGCCAAAAAGGGCGTATGCGTTTTTTCCTGAATATATTCAGGAAAAAACGCATACGCCCTTTTTGGCCAACCAAGCAAACTTGCAAAGGAAATCTGCACTACAATGAAGTCTCACTTCTCCCCGGTCAAAAGGGCCATCTGAAAAAAGTGTAAAATCCAGAAAGGCAGGACAGGCCATGGAGAACTGGGAGCCTTGTTATGCTGATGGGCGGGATGTAAATTGCCAACAGACACTCGGCAGAAGTGTATGGTGTTTCCTGAAACATCTAAAAAACAAAGCAACAGAGCCTAGGGCACTTCCACTTATGGTCCTATAGCTTAGGGAAATTAAAATCAAAAAGACACAGCCACCCCAAAGTTTGGGACGCCTCCGTTTACAAGAACCTCGTTTACCGTACAAGTTCAATATCACAGAAAGTGAAAAATGGATAAAAAACTTGTGGTACTTACGTACAATGCAGTATCACTCAGCAATGAAATCTATGTCATCAGGCCCGTAGCAGCATAATGAGTGGATTCAGGTACGATGATTCTAACTGAAATAAGTCACACAGAAAAAGAAACATCATAAGATATCACTAATACACGGAATGTGAACTTGGCTACACAGGAACTCAATTCCAAAACAGAACAGGTTCTCAAATTTAGAAAACCAACTTATGCTTGCTTAAGGGGAAAGGTGAGTTGGGTTGCTGCATAAAACCAGAGATTGAAATGAGCACAGATAAAGTTCCTTAAGCCAAATATGGAATAGACAAGAGCTACTCCTTGCTCAACGAAATGTACTCAACACCGCATATTAAACGCCTAAGAATGTACCTTACTAGTAAGTATCTTAAAACCTATGGATTGCTATGTCTCCGAAAGAGAATCAAGCATGTGTACAGGGGCATAAACGCAGCAGTGATAGGATTGGAGAGGTTCGGTGAGCAAATGAAGACCCTTTGAAGTCATATTGCATGGTACCCATTACACGGGTTTCAACTACCCAGGTTTTAGGTATTCTTCCTTCAGCTAAAACATGCATGTGGAACCCAGAGTATGATCAACCATGTGATCGGGAGACGTGTTCAAATATGTCTCAGTTTTCCTCCCCTGGTACTCGGGTGCAACATTCCAGACGCTTTACTAACACTCTCCCCACTTGGAGAGTCAGCGCCTTTAACCTCCTGTTTGGCACAGTTTGCAATTTCTGCGGAAGATGAACAGGAATAGCGATAACCAATGAGAGGCTAGCTGGAGGTGTCTGGATGCGCAAATTTAACTCTCATTTCCCACCAGGAAGAGGAATTAACCAAAGGCTCAGCGTGCCGTACCGGAACCAGATTAGGGCCTGAAGCCATCCTGCGGTGTTGCGGCCAGCTCTAAAGAAAGCGAGTTGAAGAAAGGAGCTCAGGGGCACTGTAATTCACAAACCTGCAGAGTTATAAATGACAGCTATCGTCCAAAAATAGACTGAAGTAAGGCTGCCAAGAGGACTTGAAAGCGGGGCAGAATTGCAGGAAACCCATTTCAGGAGTTAGACTGGAATTGCATTGAAAGCATAGGAAAAGAGGCAGAACGTCCACAATGATGCACTTGGCCAAAAAGGGCGTATGCGTTTTTTCCTGAATATATTCAGGAAAAAACGCATACGCCCTTTTTGGCCAACCAAGCAAGCTTGCAAAGGAAATCTGCACTACAATGAAGTCTCACTTCCCCTCGGTCAAAAGGGCCATCTGAAAAAAGTGTAAAATCCAGAAAGGCAGGACAGGCCATGGAGAACTGGGAGCCTTGTTAGGCTGATGGGCGGGATGTAAATTGCCAACAACCACTCGGGAGAAGTGTATGGTGTTTCCTGAAACATCTAAAAAACAAAGCAACAGAGCCTAGGGCACTTCCACTTATGGTCCTATAGCTTAGGGAAATTAAAATCAAAAAGACACAGCCACCCCAAAGTTTGGAACGGCTCTGTTTACAAGAACCTCGTTTACAGTACAAGTTCAACATCGCAGAAAGTGAAAAATGGATAAAGAAGTTGTGGTATTCACTTACAAAGCAATATCACTCAGCAATGAAATCTATGTCATCAGGCCCTTAGCAGCACAATGAGTGGATTCAGGTATGATGATTCTAACTGAAATAAGTCACACAGAAAAAGAAACATCATAAGATATCAGTAATACACGGAATGTAAACTTGGCTACACAGGAACTGAATTACAGAACAGAACAGGGTCTCAAATTTAGAAAACCAACTTATGCTTGCTTAAGGGGAAAGGTGAGTTTGGGTGCTGCATAAAACCAGAGATTGAAATGAGCACAGATAAAGTTCCTTAAGCCAAATATGGAATAGACAAGAGCTACTCCTTGCTCAACGAAATGAACTCAACACCGCATATTAAACGCCTAAGAATGTACCTGACTAGTAAGTATCTTAAAACCTATGGATTGCTATGTCTCCGAAAGAGAATCAAGCCTGTGTACACGGGCATAAACGCAGCAGTGATAGGATTGGAGAGGTTCGGTGAGCAAATGAAGACCCTTTGAAGTCATATTGCATGGTACCCATTCCACGGGTCTCAACTCTCCAGGTTTAAGGTATTCTTCCTTCAGCTAAAACATGCATGTGGAACCCAAGTATGATCAACCATGTGAACGGGAGACGTGTTCAAATATGTCTCAGTTTTCCTCCCCTGGTACTCGGGTGCAACATTCCAGACGCTTTACTAACACTCTCCCCACTTGGAGAGTCAGCGCCTTTAACCTCCTGTTTGGCACAGTTTGGAATTTCTGCGGAAGATGAACAGGAATAGCGAGAACCAATGAGAGACTAGCTGGAGGTGTCTGAACGGGCAAATTTAACTCTCATTTCCCACCAGGAAGAGGAAATAACCAAAGGCTCAGTGTGCCGTGCCGGAGCCAGATTAGGGCCTGAAGCCATCCTGCAGTGTTGCGGCCAGCTCAAAAGAAAGCGAGTTGAAGAAAGGAGCTCAGGGGCACTGTAATTCACAAACCTGCAGAGTTATAAATGACAGCTATCGTCCAAAAATATACTGAAGTAAGGCTGCCAAGAGGACTTGAAAGCGGGGCAGAATTGCAGGAAACCGATTTCAGGAGGTAGACTGGAATTGCATTGAAAGCATAGGAATAGAGGCAGAACGTCCACAATGATGCACTTGGCCAAAAAGGGCGTATGCGTTTTTTCCTGAATATATTCAGGAAAAAACGCATACGCCCTTTTTGGCCAACCAAGCAAACTTGCAAAGGAAATCTGCACTACAATGAAGTCTCACTTCTCCCCGGTCAAAAGGGCCATCTGAAAAAAGTGTAAAATCCAGAAAGGCAGGACAGGCCATGGAGAACTGGGAGCCTTGTTATGCTGATGGGCGGGATGTAAACTGCCAACAGACACTCGGGAGAAGTGTATGGTGTTTCCTGAAACATCTAAAAAACAAAGCAACAGAGCCTAGGGCACTTCCACTTATGGTCCTATAGCTTAGGGAAATTAAAATCAAAAAGACACAGCCACCCCAAAGTTTGGGACGCCTCCGTTTACAAGAACCTCGTTTACCGTACAAGTTCAATATCACAGAATGTGAAAAATGGATAAAAAACTTGTGGTACTTACGTACAATGCAGTATCACTCAGCAATGAAATCTATGTCATCAGGCCCGTAGCAGCATAATGAGTGGATTCAGGTACGATGATTCTAACTGAAATAAGTCACACAGAAAAAGAAACATCATAAGATATCACTAATACACGGAATGTGAACTTGGCTACACAGGAACTCAATTCCAAAACAGAACAGGTTCTCAAATTTAGAAAACCAACTTATGCTTGCTTAAGGGGAAAGGTGAGTTGGGTTGCTGCATAAAACCAGAGATTGAAATGAGCACAGATAAAGTTCCTTAAGCCAAATATGGAATAGACAAGAGCTACTCCTTGCTCAACGAAATGGACTCAACACCGCATATTAAACGCCTAAGAATGTACCTTACTAGTAAGTATCTTAAAACCTATGGATTGCTATGTCTCCGAAAGAGAATCAAGCATGTGTACAGGGGCATAAACGCAGCAGTGATAGGATTGGAGAGGTTCGGTGAGCAAATGAAGACCCTTTGAAGTCATATTGCATGGTACCCATTCCACGGGTTTCAACTACCCAGGTTTTAGGTATTCTTCCTTCAGCTAAAACATGCATGTGGAACCCAGAGTATGATCAACCATGTGATCGGGAGACGTGTTCAAATATGTCTCAGTTTTCCTCCCCTGGTACTCGGGTGCAACATTCCAGACGCTTTACTAACACTCTCCCCACTTGGAGAGTCAGCGCCTTTAACCTCCTGTTTGGCACAGTTTGCAATTTCTGCGGAAGATGAACAGGAATAGCGAGAACCAATGAGAGGCTAGCTGGAGGTGTCTGGATGCGCAAATTTAACTCTCATTTCCCACCAGGAAGAGGAAATAACCAAAGGCTCAGCGTGCCGTACCGGAACCAGATTAGGGCCTGAAGCCATCCTGCGGTGTTGCGGCCAGCTCTAAAGAAAGCGAGTTGAAGAAAGGAGCTCAGGGGCACTGTAATTCACAAACCTGCAGAGTTATAAATGACAGCTATCGTCCAAAAATAGACTGAAGTAAGGCTGCCAAGAGGACTTGAAAGCGGGGCAGAATTGCAGGAAACACATTTCAGGAGTTAGACTGGAATTGCATTGAAAGCATAGGAAAAGAGGCAGAACGTCCACAATGATGCACTTGGCCAAAAAGGGCGTATGCGTTTTTTCCTGAATATATTCAGGAAAAAACGCATACGCCCTTTTTGGCCAAACAAGCAAGCTTGCAAAGGAAATCTGCACTACAATGAAGTCTCACTTCCCCCCGGTCAAAAGGGCCATCTGAAAAAAGTGTAAAATCCAGAAAGGCAGGACAGGCCATGGAGAACTGGGAGCCTTGTTAGGCTGATGGGCGGGATGTAAATTGCCAACAACCACTCCGGAGAAGTGTATGGTGTTTCCTGAAACATCTAAAAAACAAAGCAACAGAGCCTAGGGCACTTCCACTTATGGTCCTATAGCTTAGGGAAATTAAAATCAAAAAGACACAGCCACCCCAAAGTTTGGAACGGCTCTGTTTACAAGAACCTCGTTTACAGTACAAGTTCAACATCGCAGAAAGTGAAAAATGGATAAAGAAGTTGTGGTATTCACTTACAAAGCAATATCACTCAGCAATGAAATCTATGTCATCAGGCTCTTAGCAGCACAATGAGTGGATTCAGGTATGATGATTCTAACTGAAATAAGTCACACAGAAAAAGAAACATCATAAGATATCAGTAATACACGGAATGTAAACTTGGCTACACAGGAACTGAATTACAGAACAGAACAGGGTCTCAAATTTAGAAAACCAACTTATGCTTGCTTAAGGGGAAAGGTGAGTTGGGGTGCTGCATAAAACCAGAGATTGAAATGAGCACAGATAAAGTTCCTTAAGCCAAATATGGAATAGACAAGAGCTACTCCTTGCTCAACGAAATGAACTCAACACCGCATATTAAACGCCTAAGAATGTACCTGACTAGTAAGTATCTTAAAACCTATGGATTGCTATGTCTCCGAAAGAGAATCAAGCCTGTGTACACGGGCATAAACGCAGCAGTGATAGGATTGGAGAGGTTCGGTGAGCAAATGAAGACCCTTTGAAGTCATATTGCATGGTACCCATTCCACGGGTCTCAACTCTCCAGGTTTAAGGTATTCTTCCTTCAGCTAAAACATGCATGTGGAACCCAAGTATGATCAACCATGTGAACGGGAGACGTGTTCAAATATGTCTCAGTTTTCCTCCCCTGGTACTCGGGTGCAACATTCCAGACGCTTTACTAACACTCTCCCCACTTGGAGAGTCAGCGCCTTTAACCTCCTGTTTGGCACAGTTTGGAATTTCTGCGGAAGATGAACAGGAATAGCGAGAACCAATGAGAGACTAGCTGGAGGTGTCTGAACGGGCAAATTTAACTCTCATTTCCCACCAGGAAGAGGAAATAACCAAAGGCTCAGTGTGCCGTGCCGGAGCCAGATTAGGGCCTGAAGCCATCCTGCAGTGTTGCGGCCAGCTCAAAAGAAAGCGAGTTGAAGAAAGGAGCTCAGGGGCACTGTAATTCACAAACCTGCAGAGTTATAAATGACAGCTATCGTCCAAAAATATACTGAAGTAAGGCTGCCAAGAGGACTTGAAAGCGGGGCAGAATTGCAGGAAACCGATTTCAGGAGGTAGACTGGAATTGCATTGAAAGCATAGGAATAGAGGCAGAACGTCCACAATGATGCACTTGGCCAAAAAGGGCGTATGCGTTTTTTCCTGAATATATTCAGGAAAAAACGCATACGCCCTTTTTGGCCAACCAAGCAAACTTGCAAAGGAAATCTGCACTACAATGAAGTCTCACTTCTCCCCGGTCAAAAGGGCCATCTGAAAAAAGTGTAAAATCCAGAAAGGCAGGACAGGCCATGGAGAACTGGGAGCCTTGTTATGCTGATGGGCGGGATGTAAACTGCCAACAGACACTCGGGAGAAGTGTATGGTGTTTCCTGAAACATCTAAAAAACAAAGCAACAGAGCCTAGGGCACTTCCACTTATGGTCCTATAGCTTAGGGAAATTAAAATCAAAAAGACACAGCCACCCCAAAGTTTGGGACGCCTCCGTTTACAAGAACCTCGTTTACCGTACAAGTTCAATATCACAGAATGTGAAAAATGGATAAAAAACTTGTGGTACTTACGTACAATGCAGTATCACTCAGCAATGAAATCTATGTCATCAGGCCCGTAGCAGCATAATGAGTGGATTCAGGTACGATGATTCTAACTGAAATAAGTCACACAGAAAAAGAAACATCATAAGATATCACTAATACACGGAATGTGAACTTGGCTACACAGGAACTCAATTCCAAAACAGAACAGGTTCTCAAATTTAGAAAACCAACTTATGCTTGCTTAAGGGGAAAGGTGAGTTGGGTTGCTGCATAAAACCAGAGATTGAAATGAGCACAGATAAAGTTCCTTAAGCCAAATATGGAATAGACAAGAGCTACTCCTTGCTCAACGAAATGGACTCAACACCGCATATTAAACGCCTAAGAATGTACCTTACTAGTAAGTATCTTAAAACCTATGGATTGCTATGTCTCCGAAAGAGAATCAAGCATGTGTACAGGGGCATAAACGCAGCAGTGATAGGATTGGAGAGGTTCGGTGAGCAAATGAAGACCCTTTGAAGTCATATTGCATGGTACCCATTCCACGGGTTTCAACTACCCAGGTTTTAGGTATTCTTCCTTCAGCTAAAACATGCATGTGGAACCCAGAGTATGATCAACCATGTGATCGGGAGACGTGTTCAAATATGTCTCAGTTTTCCTCCCCTGGTACTCGGGTGCAACATTCCAGACGCTTTACTAACACTCTCCCCACTTGGAGAGTCAGCGCCTTTAACCTCCTGTTTGGCACAGTTTGCAATTTCTGCGGAAGATGAACAGGAATAGCGAGAACCAATGAGAGGCTAGCTGGAGGTGTCTGGATGCGCAAATTTAACTCTCATTTCCCACCAGGAAGAGGAAATAACCAAAGGCTCAGCGTGCCGTACCGGAACCAGATTAGGGCCTGAAGCCATCCTGCGGTGTTGCGGCCAGCTCTAAAGAAAGCGAGTTGAAGAAAGGAGCTCAGGGGCACTGTAATTCACAAACCTGCAGAGTTATAAATGACAGCTATCGTCCAAAAATAGACTGAAGTAAGGCTGCCAAGAGGACTTGAAAGCGGGGCAGAATTGCAGGAAACACATTTCAGGAGTTAGACTGGAATTGCATTGAAAGCATAGGAAAAGAGGCAGAACGTCCACAATGATGCACTTGGCCAAAAAGGGCGTATGCGTTTTTTCCTGAATATATTCAGGAAAAAACGCATACGCCCTTTTTGGCCAAACAAGCAAGCTTGCAAAGGAAATCTGCACTACAATGAAGTCTCACTTCCCCCCGGTCAAAAGGGCCATCTGAAAAAAGTGTAAAATCCAGAAAGGCAGGACAGGCCATGGAGAACTGGGAGCCTTGTTAGGCTGATGGGCGGGATGTAAATTGCCAACAACCACTCCGGAGAAGTGTATGGTGTTTCCTGAAACATCTAAAAAACAAAGCAACAGAGCCTAGGGCACTTCCACTTATGGTCCTATAGCTTAGGGAAATTAAAATCAAAAAGACACAGCCACCCCAAAGTTTGGAACGGCTCTGTTTACAAGAACCTCGTTTACAGTACAAGTTCAACATCGCAGAAAGTGAAAAATGGATAAAGAAGTTGTGGTATTCACTTACAAAGCAATATCACTCAGCAATGAAATCTATGTCATCAGGCTCTTAGCAGCACAATGAGTGGATTCAGGTATGATGATTCTAACTGAAATAAGTCACACAGAAAAAGAAACATCATAAGATATCAGTAATACACGGAATGTAAACTTGGCTACACAGGAACTGAATTACAGAACAGAACAGGGTCTCAAATTTAGAAAACCAACTTATGCTTGCTTAAGGGGAAAGGTGAGTTGGGGTGCTGCATAAAACCAGAGATTGAAATGAGCACAGATAAAGTTCCTTAAGCCAAATATGGAATAGACAAGAGCTACTCCTTGCTCAACGAAATGAACTCAACACCGCATATTAAATGCCTAAGAATGTACCTGACTAGTAAGTATCTTAAAACCTATGGATTGCTATGTCTCCGAAAGAGAATCAAGCCTGTGTACACGGGCATAAACGCAGCAGTGATAGGATTGGAGAGGTTCGGTGAGCAAATGAAGACCCTTTGAAGTCATATTGCATGGTACCCATTCCACGGGTCTCAACTCTCCAGGTTTAAGGTATTCTTCCTTCAGCTAAAACATGCATGTGGAACCTAAGTATGATCAACCATGTGAACGGGAGACGTGTTCAAATATGTCTCAGTTTTCCTCCCTTGGTACTCGGGTGCAACATTCCAGACGCTTTACTAACACTCTCCCCACTTGGAGAGTCAGCGCCTTTAACCTCCTGTTTGGCACAGTTTGCAATTTCTGCGGAAGATGAACAGGAATAGCAAGAACCAATGAGAGACTAGCTGGAGGTGTCTGAACGGGCAAATTTAACTCTCATTTCCCACCAGGAAGAGGAATTAACCAAAGGCTCAGCGTGCCGTGCCGGAACCAGATTAGGGCCTGAAGCCATCCTGCGGTGTTGCGGCCAGCTCACAAGAAAGCGAGTTGAAGAAAGGAGCTCAGGGGCACTGTAATTCACAAACCTGCAGAGTTATAAATGACAGCTATCGCCCAAAAATAGACTGAAGTAAGGCTGCCAAGAGGACTTGAAAGCGGGGCAGAATTGCTGGAAACCGATTTCAGGAGGTAGACAGGAATTGCATTTCAAGCAGAGGAAAAGAGGCAGAACGTCCACAATGATGGACTTGGCCAAAAAGGGCGTATGCGTTTTTTCCTGAATATATTCAGGAAAAAACGCATACGCCCTTTTTGGCCAACCAAGCAAACTTGCAAAGGAAATCTGCACTACAATGAAGTCTCACTTCCCCCCAGTCAAAAGGGCCATCTGAAAAAAAGTGTAAAATCCAGAAAGGCAGGACAGGCCATGGAGAACTGGGAGCCTTGTTATGCTGATGGGCGGGATGTAAATTGCCAACAACCACTCGGGAGAAGTGTATGGTGTTTCCTGAAACATCTAAAAAACAAAGCAACAGAGCCTAGGGCACTTCCACTTATGGTCCTATAGCTTATGGAAATTAAAATCAAAAAGACACAACCACCCCAAAGTTTGGGACGCCTCTCTTTACAAGAACCTCGTTTACCGTACAAGTTCAATATCACAGAAAGTGAAAAATGGATAAAGAACTTGTGGTACTTACGTACAATGCAGTATCACTCAGCAATGAAATCTATGTCATCAGGCCCATAGCAGCATAATGAGTAGATTCAGGTACGATGATTCTAACTGAAATAAGTCACACAGAAAAAGAAACATCATAAGATATCACTAATACACGGAATGTAAACTTGGCTACACAGGAACTGAATTCCAAAACAGAACAGGTTCTCAAATTTAGAAAACCAACTTATGCTTGCTTAAGGGGAAAGGTGAGTTGGGGTGCTGCATAAAACCAGATATTGAAATGAGCACAGATAAAGTTCCTTAAGCCAAATATGGAATAGAAAAGAGCTACTCCTTGCTCAACGAAATGGACTCAACACCGCATATTAAACGCCTAAGAATGTACCTGACTAGTAAGTATCTTAAAACCTATGGATTGCTATGTCTCCGAAAGAGAATCAAGCATGTGTACAGGGGCATAAACGCAGCAGTGATAGGATTGGAGAGGTTCGGTGAGCAAATGAAGACCCTTTGAAGTCATATTGCATGGTACCCATTCCACGGGTTTCAACTACCCAGGTTTTAGGTATTCTTCCTTCAGCTAAAACATGCATGTGGAACCCAGAGTATGATCAACCATGTGATCGGGAGACGTGTTCAAATATGTCTCAGTTTTCCTCCCCTGGTCCTCGGGTGCAACATTCCAGACGCTTTACTAACACTCTCCCCACTTGGAGAGTCAGTCCCTTTAACCTCCTGTTTGGCACAGTTTGTAATTTCTGCGGAAGATGAACAGGAATAACGAGAACCAATGAGAGGCTAGCTGGAGGTGTCTGGACGGGCAAATTTAACTCTCATTTCCCACCAGGAAGAGGAAATAACCAAAGGCTCAGCGTGCCGTACCAGAACCAGATTAGGGCCTGAAGCCATCCTGCGGTGTTGTAGCCAGCTCAAAAGAAAGCGAGTTGAAGAAAGGAGCTTAGGGGCACTGTAATTCACAAACCTGCAGAGTTATAAATGACAGCTATCGTCCAAAAATAGACTGAAGTAAGGCTGCCAAGAGGGCTTGAAAGCGGGGCAGAATTGCAGGAAACCAATTTCAGGAGGTAGACTGGAATTGCATTGAAAGCATAGGAAAAGAGGCAGAACGTCCACAATGATGCACTTGGCCTAAAAGGGCGTATGCGTTTTTTCCTGAATATATTCAGGAAAAAACGCATACGCCCTTTTTGGCCAACCAAGCAAGCTTGCAAAGGAAATCTGCACTACAATGAAGTCTCACTTCCCCCCGGTCAAAAGGGCCATCTGAAAAAAGTGTAAAATCCAGAAAGGCAGGACAGGCCATGGAGAACTGGGAGCCTTGTTATGCTGATGGGCGGGATGTAAATTGCCAACAACCACTCGGGAGAAGTGTATGGTGTTTCCTGAAACATCTAAAAAACAAAGCAACAGAACCTAGGGGACTTCCACTTATGGTCCTATAGCTTAGGGAAATTAAAATAAAAAAGACACAGCCACCCCAAAGTTTGGAACGGCTCTGTTTACAAGAACCTCGTTTACAGTACAAGTTCAACATCGCAGAAAGTGAAAAATGGAGAAAGAAGTTGTGGTATTTACTTATAAAGCAATATCACTTAGCAATGAAATCTGTGTCATCAGGCCCTTAGCAGCACAATGAGTGGATTCAGGTATGATGATTCTAACTGAAATAAGTCACACAGAAAAAGAAACATCATAAGATATCACTAATACACGGAATGTAAACTTGGCTACACAGGAACTGAATTACAGAACAGAACAGGTTCTCAAATTTAGAAAACCAACTTATGCTTGCTTAAGGGGAAAGGTGAGTTGGGGTGCTGCATAAAACCAGAGATTGAAATGAGCACAGATAAAGTACCTGAAGCCAAATATGGAATAGACAAGAGCTACTCCTTGCTCAACGAAATGGACTCAACACCGCATATTAAACGCCTAAGAATGTACCTGACTAGTAAGTATCTTAAAACCTATAGATTGCTACGTCTCCGAAAGAGAATGAAGCATGTGTACAGGGGCATAAACGCAGCAGTGATAGGATTGGAGAGGTTCATGAGCAAATGAAGACCCTTTGAAGTCATATTGCATGGTACCCATTCCACGGGTTTCAACTACCCAGGTTTAAGGTATTCTTCCTTCAGCTAAAACATGCATGTGGAGCCTAGAGTATGATCAACCATGTGATCGGGAGACGTGTTCAAATATGTCTCAATTTTCGTACCCTGGTACTCGGGTGCAACATTCCAGACGCTTTACTAACACTCTCCCCACTTGGAGAGTCAGTCCCTTTAAACTCCTGTTTGGCCCAGTTTGCAATTTCTGCGGAAGATGAACAGGAATAGTGAGAACCAATGAGAGACTAGCTGGAGGTGTCTGGACGGGCAAATTTAACTCTCATTTCCCACTAGGAAGAGGAAATAACCAAAGGCTCAGTGTGCCGTGCCGGAACCAGATTAGGGCCTGAAGCCATCCTGCAGTGTTGCGGCCAGCTCAAAAGAAAGCAAGTTGAAGAAAGGAGCTCAGGGGCACTGTAATTCACAAACCTGCAGAGTTATAAATGACAGCTATCGTCCAAAAATATACTGAAGTAAGGCTGCCAAGAGGACTTGAATGCGGGGCAGAATTGCAGGAAACCGATTTCAGGAGGTAGACTGGAATTGCATTGAAAGCATAGGAAAAGAGGCAGAACGTCCACAATGATGCACTTGGCCAAAAAGGGCGTATGCGTTTTTTCCTGAATATATTCAGGAAAAAACGCATACGCCCTTTTTGGCCAACCAAGCAAACTTGCAAAGGAAATCTGCACTACAATGAAGTCTCACTTCTCCCCGGTCAAAAGGGCCATCTGAAAAAAGTGTAAAATCCAGAAAGGCAGGACAGGCCATGGAGAACTGGGAGCCTTGTTATGCTGATGGGCGGGATGTAAATTGCCAACAGACACTCAGGAGAAGTGTATGGTGTTTCCTGAAACATCTAAAAAACAAAGCAACAGAGCCTAGGGCACTTCCACTTATGGTCCTATAGCTTAGGGAAATTAAAATCAAAAATACACAACCACCTCAAAGTTTGGGACGCCTCTGTTTACAAGAACCTCGTTTACCATACAAGTTCAATATCACAGAAAGTGAAAAATGGATAAAGAACTTGTGGTACTTACGTACAATGCAGTATCACTCAGCAATGAAATCTATGTCATCAGGCCCGTAGCAGCATAATGAGTGGATTCAGGTATGATGATTCTAACTGAAATAAGTCACACAGAAAAAGAAACTTCATAAGATATCACTAATACACGGAATGTAAACTTGGCTACACAGGAACTGAATTCCAAAACAGAACAGGGTCTCAAATTTAGAAAACCAACTTATGCTTGCTTAAGAGGAAAGGTGAGTTGGGGTGCTGCATTAAAACCAGAGATTGAAATGAGCACAGATAAAGTTCCTTAAGCCAAATATGGAATAGACAAGAGCTACTCCTTGCTCAACGAAATGGACTCAACACCGCATATTAAACGCCTAAGAATGTACCTGACTAGTAAGTATCTTAAAACCTATGGATTGCTATGTCTCTGAAAGAGAATCAAGCATGTGTACAGGGGCATAAACGCAGCAGTGATAGGATTGGAGAGGTTCGGTGAGCAAATGAAGACCCTTTGAAGTCATTTTGCATGGTACCCATTCCACGGGTTTCAACTACCCAGGTTTTAGGTATTCTTCCTTCAGCTAAAACATGCATGTGGAACCCAGAGTATGATCAACCATGTGATCGGGAGACGTGTTCAAATATGTCTCAGTTTTCCTCCCCTGGTACTCGGGTGCAACATTCCAGACTCTTTACTAACACTCTCCCCACTTGGAGAGTCAGCGCCTTTAATCTCCTGTTTGACACAGTTTGCAATTTCTGCGGAGATGAACAGGAATAGCGAGAACCAATGAGAGGCTAGCTGGCGGTGTCTGGACGGGCAAATTTAACTCTCATTTCCCACCAGGAAGAGGAAATAACCAAAGGCTCAGCATGCCGTACCGGAACCAGATTAGGGCCTGAAGCCATCCTGCGGTGTTGCGGCCAGCTCAAAAGAAAGCGAGTTGAAGAAAGGAGCTCAGGGGCACTGTAATTCACAAACCTGCAGAGTTATAAATGACAGCTATCGTCCAAAAATATACTGAAGTAAGGCTGCCAAGAGGACTTGAAAGCGGGGCAGAATTGCAGGAAACCGATTTTAGGAGTAGACAGGAATTGCATTTCAAGCATAGGAAAAGAGGCAGAACGTCCACAGTGATGCACTTGGCCAAAAAGGGAGTATGCGTTTTTTCCTGAATATATTCAGGAAAAAACGCATACTCCCTTTTTGGCCAACCAAGCAAGCTTGCAAAGGAAATCTGCACTACAATGAAGTCTCACTTCCCCCGGTCAAAAGGGCCATCTGAAAAAAGTGTAAAATCCAGAAAGGCAGGACAGGCCATGGAGAACTGGGAGCCTTGTTATGCTGATGGGCGGGATGTAAATTGCCAACAGACACTCGGGAGAAGTGTATGGTGTTTCCTGAAACATCTAAAAAACAAAGCAACAGAGCCTAGGGCACTTCCACTTATGGTCCTATAGCTTAGGGAAATTAAAATCAAAAAGACACAGCCACCTCAAAGTTTGGGACGCCAATGTTTACAAGAACCTCGTTCACCGTACAAGTTCAATATCACAGAAAGTGAAAAATGGATAAAGAACTTGTGGTACTTACGTACAATGCAGTATCACTCAGCAATGAAATCTATGTCATCAGGCCCGTAGCAGCATAATGAGTGGATTCAGGTACGATGATTCTAACTGAAATAAGTCACACAGAAAAAGAAACATCATAAGATATCACTAATACACGGAATGTAAACTTGGCTACACAGGAACTGAATTCCAAAACAGAACAGGTTCTCAAATTTAGAAAACCAACTTATGCTTGCTTAAGTGGAAAGGTGAGTTGGGTGGCTGCATAAAACCAGAGATTGAAATGAGCACAGATAAATTTCCTTAAGCCAAATATGGAATAGACAAGAGCTACTCCTTGCTCAACGAAATGGACTCAACACCGCATATTAAACACCTAAGAATGTACCTGACTAGTAAGTATCTTAAAACCTATGGATTGCTATGTCTCTGAAAGAGAATCAAGCATGTGTACAGGGGCATAAACGCAGCAGTGATAGGATTGGAGAGGTTCGGTGAGCAAATGAAGACCCTTTGAAGTCATATTGCATGGTACCCATTCCACGGGTTTCAACTACCCAGGTTTAAGGTATTCTTCCTTCAGCTAAAACATGCATGTGGAACCTATAGTATGATCAACCATGTGATCGGGAGACGTGTTCAAATATGTCTCAGTTTTCCTCCCCTGGTACTCCGGTGCAACATTCCAGATGCTTTACTAACACTCTCCCGACTTGGAGAGTCAGCGCCTTTAACCTCCTGTTTGGCCCAGTTTGCAATTTCTGCGGAAGATGAACAGGAATAGCGAGAACCAATGAGAGACTAGCTGGAGGTGTCTGGACGGGCAAATTTAACTCTCATTTCCCACCAGGAAGAGGAAATAACCAAAGGCTCAGCGTGCCATGCCGGAACCAGATTAGGGCCTGAAGCCATCCTGCGGTGTTGCGGCCAGGTCACAAGAAAGCGAGTTGAAGAAAGGAGCTCAGGGGCACTGTAATTCACAAACCTGCAGAGTTATAAATGACAGCTATCGTCCAAAAATAGACTGAAGTAAGGCTGCCAAGAGGACTTGAAAGCGGGGCAGAATTGCAGGAAACCGATTTCAGGAGGTAGACTGGAATTGCATTGAAAGCATAGGAAAAGAGGCAGAACGTCCACAATGATGCACTTGGCCAAAAAGGGCGTATGCGTTTTTTCCTGAATATATTCAGGAAAAAACGCATACGCCCTTTTTGTCCAACCAAGCAAGCTTGCAAAGGAAATCTGCACTACAATGAAGTCTCACTTCCCCCCGGTCAAAAGGGCCATCTGAAAAAAGTGTAAAATCCAGAAAGGCAGGACAGGCCATGGAGAACTGGGAGCCTTGTTATGCTGATGGGCGGGATGTAAATTGCCAACAGACATTCGGGAGAAGTGTATGGTGTTTCCTGAAACATCTAAAAAACAAAGCAACAGAACCTAGGGCACTTCCACTTATGGTCCTATAGCTTAGGGAAATTAAAATCAAAAATACACAACCACCTCAAAGTTTGGGACGCCTCTGTTTACAAGAACCTCGTTTACCATACAAGTTCAATATCACAGAAAGTGAAAAATGGATAAAGAACTTGTGGTACTTACGTACAATGCAGTATCACTCAGCAATGAAATCTATGTCATCAGGCCCGTAGCAGCATAATGAGTGGATTCAGGTATGATGATTCTAACTGAAATAAGTCACACAGAAAAAGAAACTTCATAAGATATCACTAATACACGGAATGTAAACTTGGCTACACAGGAACTGAATTCCAAAACAGAACAGGGTCTCAAATTTAGAAAACCAACTTATGCTTGCTTAAGAGGAAAGGTGAGTTGGGGTGCTGCATTAAAACCAGAGATTGAAATGAGCACAGATAAAGTTCCTTAAGCCAAATATGGAATAGACAAGAGCTACTCCTTGCTCAACGAAATGGACTCAACACCGCATATTAAACGCCTAAGAATGTACCTGACTAGTAAGTATCTTAAAACCTATGGATTGCTATGTCTCTGAAAGAGAATCAAGCATGTGTACAGGGGCATAAACGCAGCAGTGATAGGATTGGAGAGGTTCGGTGAGCAAATGAAGACCCTTTGAAGTCATTTTGCATGGTACCCATTCCACGGGTTTCAACTACCCAGGTTTTAGGTATTCTTCCTTCAGCTAAAACATGCATGTGGAACCCAGAGTATGATCAACCATGTGATCGGGAGACGTGTTCAAATATGTCTCAGTTTTCCTCCCCTGGTACTCGGGTGCAACATTCCAGACTCTTTACTAACACTCTCCCCACTTGGAGAGTCAGCGCCTTTAATCTCCTGTTTGACACAGTTTGCAATTTCTGCGGAGATGAACAGGAATAGCGAGAACCAATGAGAGGCTAGCTGGAGGTGTCTGGACGGGCAAATTTAACTCTCATTTCCCACCAGGAAGAGGAAATAACCAAAGGCTCAGCATGCCGTACCGGAACCAGATTAGGGCCTGAAGCCATCCTGCGGTGTTGCGGCCAGCTCAAAAGAAAGCGAGTTGAAGAAAGGAGCTCAGGGGCACTGTAATTCACAAACCTGCAGAGTTATAAATGACAGCTATCGTCCAAAAATATACTGAAGTAAGGCTGCCAAGAGGACTTGAAAGCGGGGCAGAATTGCAGGAAACCGATTTTAGGAGTAGACAGGAATTGCATTTCAAGCATAGGAAAAGAGGCAGAACGTCCACAGTGATGCACTTGGCCAAAAAGGGAGTATGCGTTTTTTCCTGAATATATTCAGGAAAAAACGCATACTCCCTTTTTGGCCAACCAAGCAAGCTTGCAAAGGAAATCTGCACTACAATGAAGTCTCACTTCCCCCGGTCAAAAGGGCCATCTGAAAAAAGTGTAAAATCCAGAAAGGCAGGACAGGCCATGGAGAACTGGGAGCCTTTTTATGCTGATGGGCGGGATGTAAATTGCCAACAACCACTCGGGAGAAGTGTATGGTGTTTCCTGAAACATCTAAAAAACAAAGCAACAGAGCCTAGGGCACTTCCACTTATGGTCCTATAGCTTAGGGAAATTAAAATCAAAAAGACACAACCACCTCAAAGTTTGGGACGCCAATGTTTACAAGAACCTCGTTCACCATACAAGTTCAATATCACAGAAAGTGAAAAATGGATAAAGAACTTGTGGTACTTACGTACAATGCAGTATCACTCAGCAATGAAATCTATGTCATCAGGCCCGTAGCAGCATAATGAGTGGATTCAGGTACGATGATTCTAACTGAAATAAGTCACACAGAAAAAGAAACATCATAAGATATCACTAATACACGGAATGTAAACTTGGCTACACAGGAACTGAATTCCAAAACAGAACAGGTTCTCAAATTTAGAAAACCAACTTATGCTTGCTTAAGTGGAAAGGTGAGTTGGGTGGCTGCATAAAACCAGAGATTGAAATGAGCACAGATAAAGTTCCTTAAGCCAAATATGGAATAGACAAGAGCTACTCCTTGCTCAACGAAATGGACTCAACACCGCATATTAAACACCTAAGAATGTACCTGACTAGTAAGTATCTTAAAACCTATGGATTGCTATGTCTCTGAAAGAGAATCAAGCATGTGTACAGGGGCATAAACGCAGCAGTGATAGGATTGGAGAGGTTCGGTGAGCAAATGAAGACCCTTTGAAGTCATATTGCATGGTACCCATTCCACGGGTTTCAACTACCCAGGTTTAAGGTATTCTTCCTTCAGCTAAAACATGCATGTGGAACCTATAGTATGATCAACCATGTGATCGGGAGACGTGTTCAAATATGTCTCAGTTTTCCTCCCCTGGTACTCCGGTGCAACATTCCAGATGCTTTACTAACACTCTCCCGACTTGGAGAGTCAGCGCCTTTAACCTCCTGTTTGGCCCAGTTTGCAATTTCTGCGGAAGATGAACAGGAATAGCGAGAACCAATGAGAGACTAGCTGGAGGTGTCTGGACGGGCAAATTTAACTCTCATTTCCCACCAGGAAGAGGAAATAACCAAAGGCTCAGCGTGCCATGCCGGAACCAGATTAGGGCCTGAAGCCATCCTGCGGTGTTGCGGCCAGGTCACAAGAAAGCGAGTTGAAGAAAGGAGCTCAGGGGCACTGTAATTCACAAACCTGCAGAGTTATAAATGACAGCTATCGTCCAAAAATAGACTGAAGTAAGGCTGCCAAGAGGACTTGAAAGCGGGGCAGAATTGCAGGAAACCGATTTCAGGAGGTAGACTGGAATTGCATTGAAAGCATAGGAAAAGAGGCAGAACGTCCACAATGATGCACTTGGCCAAAAAGGGCGTATGCGTTTTTTCCTGAATATATTCAGGAAAAAACGCATACGCCCTTTTTGTCCAACCAAGCAAGCTTGCAAAGGAAATCTGCACTACAATGAAGTCTCACTTCCCCCCGGTCAAAAGGGCCATCTGAAAAAAGTGTAAAATCCAGAAAGGCAGGACAGGCCATGGAGAACTGGGAGCCTTGTTATGCTGATGGGCGGGATGTAAATTGCCAACAGACATTCGGGAGAAGTGTATGGTGTTTCCTGAAACATCTAAAAAACAAAGCAACAGAACCTAGGGCACTTCCACTTATGGTCCTATAGCTTAGGGAAATTAAAATCAAAAATACACAACCACCTCAAAGTTTGGGACGCCTCTGTTTACAAGAACCTCGTTTACCATACAAGTTCAATATCACAGAAAGTGAAAAATGGATAAAGAACTTGTGGTACTTACGTACAATGCAGTATCACTCAGCAATGAAATCTATGTCATCAGGCCCGTAGCAGCATAATGAGTGGATTCAGGTATGATGATTCTAACTGAAATAAGTCACACAGAAAAAGAAACTTCATAAGATATCACTAATACACGGAATGTAAACTTGGCTACACAGGAACTGAATTCCAAAACAGAACAGGGTCTCAAATTTAGAAAACCAACTTATGCTTGCTTAAGAGGAAAGGTGAGTTGGGGTGCTGCATTAAAACCAGAGATTGAAATGAGCACAGATAAAGTTCCTTAAGCCAAATATGGAATAGACAAGAGCTACTCCTTGCTCAACGAAATGGACTCAACACCGCATATTAAACGCCTAAGAATGTACCTGACTAGTAAGTATCTTAAAACCTATGGATTGCTATGTCTCTGAAAGAGAATCAAGCATGTGTACAGGGGCATAAACGCAGCAGTGATAGGATTGGAGAGGTTCGGTGAGCAAATGAAGACCCTTTGAAGTCATTTTGCATGGTACCCATTCCACGGGTTTCAACTACCCAGGTTTTAGGTATTCTTCCTTCAGCTAAAACATGCATGTGGAACCCAGAGTATGATCAACCATGTGATCGGGAGACGTGTTCAAATATGTCTCAGTTTTCCTCCCCTGGTACTCGGGTGCAACATTCCAGACTCTTTACTAACACTCTCCCCACTTGGAGAGTCAGCGCCTTTAATCTCCTGTTTGACACAGTTTGCAATTTCTGCGGAGATGAACAGGAATAGCGAGAACCAATGAGAGGCTAGCTGGAGGTGTCTGGACGGGCAAATTTAACTCTCATTTCCCACCAGGAAGAGGAAATAACCAAAGGCTCAGCATGCCGTACCGGAACCAGATTAGGGCCTGAAGCCATCCTGCGGTGTTGCGGCCAGCTCAAAAGAAAGCGAGTTGAAGAAAGGAGCTCAGGGGCACTGTAATTCACAAACCTGCAGAGTTATAAATGACAGCTATCGTCCAAAAATATACTGAAGTAAGGCTGCCAAGAGGACTTGAAAGCGGGGCAGAATTGCAGGAAACCGATTTTAGGAGTAGACAGGAATTGCATTTCAAGCATAGGAAAAGAGGCAGAACGTCCACAGTGATGCACTTGGCCAAAAAGGGAGTATGCGTTTTTTCCTGAATATATTCAGGAAAAAACGCATACTCCCTTTTTGGCCAACCAAGCAAGCTTGCAAAGGAAATCTGCACTACAATGAAGTCTCACTTCCCCCGGTCAAAAGGGCCATCTGAAAAAAGTGTAAAATCCAGAAAGGCAGGACAGGCCATGGAGAACTGGGAGCCTTTTTATGCTGATGGGCGGGATGTAAATTGCCAACAACCACTCGGGAGAAGTGTATGGTGTTTCCTGAAACATCTAAAAAACAAAGCAACAGAGCCTAGGGCACTTCCACTTATGGTCCTATAGCTTAGGGAAATTAAAATCAAAAAGACACAACCACCTCAAAGTTTGGGACGCCAATGTTTACAAGAACCTCGTTCACCATACAAGTTCAATATCACAGAAAGTGAAAAATGGATAAAGAACTTGTGGTACTTACGTACAATGCAGTATCACTCAGCAATGAAATCTATGTCATCAGGCCCGTAGCAGCATAATGAGTGGATTCAGGTACGATGATTCTAACTGAAATAAGTCACACAGAAAAAGAAACATCATAAGATATCACTAATACACGGAATGTAAACTTGGCTACACAGGAACTGAATTCCAAAACAGAACAGGTTCTCAAATTTAGAAAACCAACTTATGCTTGCTTAAGTGG
Source organism: Delphinus delphis (assembly GCF_949987515.2). NCBI lineage: Eukaryota > Metazoa > Chordata > Mammalia > Artiodactyla > Delphinidae > Delphinus > Delphinus delphis. Next base: position 307,063 of record NW_027192780.1, read on the forward strand.
AAAGGTGAGTTGGGTGGCTGCATAAAACCAGAGATTGAAATGAGCACAGATAAAGTTCCTTAAGCCAAATATGGAATAGACAAGAGCTACTCCTTGCTCAACGAAATGGACTCAACACCGCATATTAAACACCTAAGAATGTACCTGACTAGTAAGTATCTTAAAACCTATGGATTGCTATGTCTCTGAAAGAGAATCAAGCATGTGTACAGGGGCATAAACGCAGCAGTGATAGGATTGGAGAGGTTCGGTGAGCAAATGAAGACCCTTTGAAGTCATATTGCATGGTACCCATTCCACGGGTTTCAACTACCCAGGTTTAAGGTATTCTTCCTTCAGCTAAAACATGCATGTGGAACCTATAGTATGATCAACCATGTGATCGGGAGACGTGTTCAAATATGTCTCAGTTTTCCTCCCCTGGTACTCCGGTGCAACATTCCAGATGCTTTACTAACACTCTCCCGACTTGGAGAGTCAGCGCCTTTAACCTCCTGTTTGGCCCAGTTTGCAATTTCTGCGGAAGATGAACAGGAATAGCGAGAACCAATGAGAGGCTAGCTGGAGGTGTCTGGACGGGCAAATTTAACTCTCATTTCCCACCAGGAAGAGGAAATAACCAAAGGCTCAGCATGCCGTACCGGAACCAGATTAGGGCCTGAAGCCATCCTGCGGTGTTGCGGCCAGCTCAAAAGAAAGCGAGTTGAAGAAAGGAGCTCAGGGGCACTGTAATTCACAAACCTGCAGAGTTATAAATGACAGCTATCGTCCAAAAATATACTGAAGTAAGGCTGCCAAGAGGACTTGAAAGCGGGGCAGAATTGCAGGAAACCGATTTTAGGAGTAGACAGGAATTGCATTTCAAGCATAGGAAAAGAGGCAGAACGTCCACAGTGATGCACTTGGCCAAAAAGGGAGTATGCGTTTTTTCCTGAATATATTCAGGAAAAAACGCATACTCCCTTTTTGGCCAACCAAGCAAGCTTGCAAAGGAAATCTGCACTACAATGAAGTCTCACTTCCCCCGGTCAAAAGGGCCATCTGAAAAAAGTGTAAAATCCAGAAAGGCAGGACAGGCCATGGAGAACTGGGAGCCTTTTTATGCTGATGGGCGGGATGTAAATTGCCAACAACCACTCGGGAGAAGTGTATGGTGTTTCCTGAAACATCTAAAAAACAAAGCAACAGAGCCTAGGGCACTTCCACTTATGGTCCTATAGCTTAGGGAAATTAAAATCAAAAAGACACAACCACCTCAAAGTTTGGGACGCCAATGTTTACAAGAACCTCGTTCACCATACAAGTTCAATATCACAGAAAGTGAAAAATGGATAAAGAACTTGTGGTACTTACGTACAATGCAGTATCACTCAGCAATGAAATCTATGTCATCAGGCCCGTAGCAGCATAATGAGTGGATTCAGGTACGATGATTCTAACTGAAATAAGTCACACAGAAAAAGAAACATCATAAGATATCACTAATACACGGAATGTAAACTTGGCTACACAGGAACTGAATTCCAAAACAGAACAGGTTCTCAAATTTAGAAAACCAACTTATGCTTGCTTAAGTGGAAAGGTGAGTTGGGTGGCTGCATAAAACCAGAGATTGAAATGAGCACAGATAAAGTTCCTTAAGCCAAATATGGAATAGACAAGAGCTACTCCTTGCTCAACGAAATGGACTCAACACCGCATATTAAACACCTAAGAATGTACCTGACTAGTAAGTATCTTAAAACCTATGGATTGCTATGTCTCTGAAAGAGAATCAAGCATGTGTACAGGGGCATAAACGCAGCAGTGATAGGATTGGAGAGGTTCGGTGAGCAAATGAAGACCCTTTGAAGTCATATTGCATGGTACCCATTCCACGGGTTTCAACTACCCAGGTTTAAGGTATTCTTCCTTCAGCTAAAACATGCATGTGGAACCTATAGTATGATCAACCATGTGATCGGGAGACGTGTTCAAATATGTCTCAGTTTTCCTCCCCTGGTACTCCGGTGCAACATTCCAGATGCTTTACTAACACTCTCCCGACTTGGAGAGTCAGCGCCTTTAACCTCCTGTTTGGCCCAGTTTGCAATTTCTGCGGAAGATGAACAGGAATAGCGAGAACCAATGAGAGACTAGCTGGAGGTGTCTGGACGGGCAAATTTAACTCTCATTTCCCACCAGGAAGAGGAAATAACCAAAGGCTCAGCGTGCCATGCCGGAACCAGATTAGGGCCTGAAGCCATCCTGCGGTGTTGCGGCCAGGTCACAAGAAAGCGAGTTGAAGAAAGGAGCTCAGGGGCACTGTAATTCACAAACCTGCAGAGTTATAAATGACAGCTATCGTCCAAAAATAGACTGAAGTAAGGCTGCCAAGAGGACTTGAAAGCGGGGCAGAATTGCAGGAAACCGATTTCAGGAGGTAGACTGGAATTGCATTGAAAGCATAGGAAAAGAGGCAGAACGTCCACAATGATGCACTTGGCCAAAAAGGGCGTATGCGTTTTTTCCTGAATATATTCAGGAAAAAACGCATACGCCCTTTTTGTCCAACCAAGCAAGCTTGCAAAGGAAATCTGCACTACAATGAAGTCTCACTTCCCCCCGGTCAAAAGGGCCATCTGAAAAAAGTGTAAAATCCAGAAAGGCAGGACAGGCCATGGAGAACTGGGAGCCTTGTTATGCTGATGGGCGGGATGTAAATTGCCAACAGACATTCGGGAGAAGTGTATGGTGTTTCCTGAAACATCTAAAAAACAAAGCAACAGAACCTAGGGCACTTCCACTTATGGTCCTATAGCTTAGGGAAATTAAAATCAAAAATACACAACCACCTCAAAGTTTGGGACGCCTCTGTTTACAAGAACCTCGTTTACCATACAAGTTCAATATCACAGAAAGTGAAAAATGGATAAAGAACTTGTGGTACTTACGTACAATGCAGTATCACTCAGCAATGAAATCTATGTCATCAGGCCCGTAGCAGCATAATGAGTGGATTCAGGTATGATGATTCTAACTGAAATAAGTCACACAGAAAAAGAAACTTCATAAGATATCACTAATACACGGAATGTAAACTTGGCTACACAGGAACTGAATTCCAAAACAGAACAGGGTCTCAAATTTAGAAAACCAACTTATGCTTGCTTAAGAGGAAAGGTGAGTTGGGGTGCTGCATTAAAACCAGAGATTGAAATGAGCACAGATAAAGTTCCTTAAGCCAAATATGGAATAGACAAGAGCTACTCCTTGCTCAACGAAATGGACTCAACACCGCATATTAAACGCCTAAGAATGTACCTGACTAGTAAGTATCTTAAAACCTATGGATTGCTATGTCTCTGAAAGAGAATCAAGCATGTGTACAGGGGCATAAACGCAGCAGTGATAGGATTGGAGAGGTTCGGTGAGCAAATGAAGACCCTTTGAAGTCATTTTGCATGGTACCCATTCCACGGGTTTCAACTACCCAGGTTTTAGGTATTCTTCCTTCAGCTAAAACATGCATGTGGAACCCAGAGTATGATCAACCATGTGATCGGGAGACGTGTTCAAATATGTCTCAGTTTTCCTCCCCTGGTACTCGGGTGCAACATTCCAGACTCTTTACTAACACTCTCCCCACTTGGAGAGTCAGCGCCTTTAATCTCCTGTTTGACACAGTTTGCAATTTCTGCGGAGATGAACAGGAATAGCGAGAACCAATGAGAGGCTAGCTGGAGGTGTCTGGACGGGCAAATTTAACTCTCATTTCCCACCAGGAAGAGGAAATAACCAAAGGCTCAGCATGCCGTACCGGAACCAGATTAGGGCCTGAAGCCATCCTGCGGTGTTGCGGCCAGCTCAAAAGAAAGCGAGTTGAAGAAAGGAGCTCAGGGGCACTGTAATTCACAAACCTGCAGAGTTATAAATGACAGCTATCGTCCAAAAATATACTGAAGTAAGGCTGCCAAGAGGACTTGAAAGCGGGGCAGAATTGCAGGAAACCGATTTTAGGAGTAGACAGGAATTGCATTTCAAGCATAGGAAAAGAGGCAGAACGTCCACAGTGATGCACTTGGCCAAAAAGGGAGTATGCGTTTTTTCCTGAATATATTCAGGAAAAAACGCATACTCCCTTTTTGGCCAACCAAGCAAGCTTGCAAAGGAAATCTGCACTACAATGAAGTCTCACTTCCCCCGGTCAAAAGGGCCATCTGAAAAAAGTGTAAAATCCAGAAAGGCAGGACAGGCCATGGAGAACTGGGAGCCTTTTTATGCTGATGGGCGGGATGTAAATTGCCAACAACCACTCGGGAGAAGTGTATGGTGTTTCCTGAAACATCTAAAAAACAAAGCAACAGAGCCTAGGGCACTTCCACTTATGGTCCTATAGCTTAGGGAAATTAAAATCAAAAAGACACAACCACCTCAAAGTTTGGGACGCCAATGTTTACAAGAACCTCGTTCACCATACAAGTTCAATATCACAGAAAGTGAAAAATGGATAAAGAACTTGTGGTACTTACGTACAATGCAGTATCACTCAGCAATGAAATCTATGTCATCAGGCCCGTAGCAGCATAATGAGTGGATTCAGGTACGATGATTCTAACTGAAATAAGTCACACAGAAAAAGAAACATCATAAGATATCACTAATACACGGAATGTAAACTTGGCTACACAGGAACTGAATTCCAAAACAGAACAGGTTCTCAAATTTAGAAAACCAACTTATGCTTGCTTAAGTGGAAAGGTGAGTTGGGTGGCTGCATAAAACCAGAGATTGAAATGAGCACAGATAAAGTTCCTTAAGCCAAATATGGAATAGACAAGAGCTACTCCTTGCTCAACGAAATGGACTCAACACCGCATATTAAACACCTAAGAATGTACCTGACTAGTAAGTATCTTAAAACCTATGGATTGCTATGTCTCTGAAAGAGAATCAAGCATGTGTACAGGGGCATAAACGCAGCAGTGATAGGATTGGAGAGGTTCGGTGAGCAAATGAAGACCCTTTGAAGTCATATTGCATGGTACCCATTCCACGGGTTTCAACTACCCAGGTTTAAGGTATTCTTCCTTCAGCTAAAACATGCATGTGGAACCTATAGTATGATCAACCATGTGATCGGGAGACGTGTTCAAATATGTCTCAGTTTTCCTCCCCTGGTACTCCGGTGCAACATTCCAGATGCTTTACTAACACTCTCCCGACTTGGAGAGTCAGCGCCTTTAACCTCCTGTTTGGCCCAGTTTGCAATTTCTGCGGAAGATGAACAGGAATAGCGAGAACCAATGAGAGACTAGCTGGAGGTGTCTGGACGGGCAAATTTAACTCTCATTTCCCACCAGGAAGAGGAAATAACCAAAGGCTCAGCGTGCCATGCCGGAACCAGATTAGGGCCTGAAGCCATCCTGCGGTGTTGCGGCCAGGTCACAAGAAAGCGAGTTGAAGAAAGGAGCTCAGGGGCACTGTAATTCACAAACCTGCAGAGTTATAAATGACAGCTATCGTCCAAAAATAGACTGAAGTAAGGCTGCCAAGAGGACTTGAAAGCGGGGCAGAATTGCAGGAAACCGATTTCAGGAGGTAGACTGGAATTGCATTGAAAGCATAGGAAAAGAGGCAGAACGTCCACAATGATGCACTTGGCCAAAAAGGGCGTATGCGTTTTTTCCTGAATATATTCAGGAAAAAACGCATACGCCCTTTTTGGCCAACCAAGCAAGCTTGCAAAGGAAATCTGCACTACAATGAAGTCTCACTTCCCCCGGGTCAAAAGGGCCATCTGAAAAAAGTGTAAAATCCAGAAAGGCAGGACAGGCCATGGAGAACTGGGAGCCTTTTTATGCTGATGGGCGGGATGTAAATTGCCAACAGACACTCCGGAGAAGTGTATGGTGTTTCCTGAAACATCTAAAAAACAAAGCAACAGAGCCTAGTGCACTTCCACTTATGGTCCTATAGCTTAGGGAAATTAAAATCAAAAAGACACAGCCACCCCAAAGTTTGGGACGCCTCTGTTTACAAGAACCTCGTTTACTGTACAAGTTCAATATCACAGAAAGTGAAAAATGGATAGAGAACTTCTGGTACTTACGTACAATGCAGTATCACTCAGCAATGAAATCTATGTCACCAGGCCCATAGCAGCATAATGAGTGGATTCGGGTATGGTGATTCTAACTGAAATAAGTCATACAGAAAAAGAAACATCATAAGATATCAGTAATACACGGAATGTAAAGTTGGCTACACAGGAACTGAATTACAGAACAGAACAGGGTCTCAAGTTTAGAAAACCAACTTATGCCTGCTTAAGGGGGAAGGTGAGTTGGGGTGCTGCATAAAAGCAGAGTTTGAAATTAGCACAGATACCGTTCCATAAGCCAAATATGTAATAGACAAGAGCTACCCCTTGCTCAACGAAATGGATTCAACAATGAGGTATCACCTCACACCTGGTAGAATAGGCATCATTGAAAATCTACAAACAAAAAATGCTGGAAAGGGTGTGGAGAAAAGGAAGCCTCTCCCACTATTGTTGCGAATATAAATTGATACAGTCATTTTGGAGAACAATATGGAATTTCTTATGAAACTAACAATAGAATTACGATATGATACAGCAATCCCAGTACTGGACATATACCCAGACAAAACCATAAATCAAAAAGAGTCATTCACCGCAATGTTCATTGCATCACTATTTACAATATCGAGGTAATGGAAGCAACCTAAATGCCCACAGACAGACGAATGCATAAAGCTGTGGTACATATATAAAATGGAATATTACTAAGCCATGAAAAGGAATGAAATTGGGTCATTTGTAGAGACGTCGATGGATTTAGAGACTGTCATACAGAGTGAAGTAAGTCAGAAAGAGAAAAACAAATCTTGTATATTCTTGCATATATGTGAAACCTAGAAAAACTGTACAGATTAACCATTTTGCAAGGCATAAATAGAGCAACAGATGTAGACAACAAACGTATGGACAACAAGGGGGGAAAGCTGTTGGGGGGTGGTGGTGGGAGGAGTTGAGAGACTGGGATTGGCATGTATACATTTATATGTATAAAATAGATAACCAATAAGAACCTGCTGTATAAAAATATAAAATAAAATTCAAAATTAAAAAGAAATAAAATTTAAAAAATAAAACAGAAAAAACAATTATTCCCTGCACATACATGTATTTATATGAATAAATTATTTCCATGCTTATATCTGTAAATACAAAAAAGAGGAATAAAATCTACCTTGAACCAAAAACGAAAAAGAGAAAAAAAACACAGAACCCACCAGTTACACAGAGGAAAACCGTATCAGGGCACTTGCTCCAGTTGTAAACAATTCTGAAGTTGGTCAGTGGTGGGGAATCGTCTCCCATTCAGCCAGCAGCCCCCACGCAACAAACGTCCTCATTGCAAAGCTGGGGCACCGTGCCGAGGCATCTGTGAGTAAACGTGAGCTGAGCCCCAGGCCAGTTGCTGCTGAACTATTCCCACCCGTCCCAGGTAAAACACCTGAATATATACAAGGACTTGAAAGCCTAGAGGAAGGGCCATAGAGCCACACGAGTGACAGCATGCCGGCCGACTTGGTGCCTGCAGGCCAGCCAGGATGGTCCTGGCCCTGGGTGCTCTTCTGGAAGATTTCCATTTCCCTGCCTGAGATACCCGTCCTGTCCCTGCCCCCACTGCTTTTTTCCTTCCTCACCTCTGCCCAGGGAGAAATTCCAGCAGCAGGTATGGGTGACACATCCTCTTCTTTAGCAGGTGGCAGCCTGGCAACTGCTGCAGAAAGTCCAGCAGAGCCCCACTCACACTGGGCCACCCACAAAGCCGTGGCCTCTCACTCCCTCCCACCAGCCCAGCCCCGAGACTGCTGACAGGGCAGAGAAAATGGCGTCAGGCACGGCTGCAGGGGCTCTTGCTGCCTGGAGTGGTATTTATATTGATCTCAACCCAGGCACACCTGGGGAGGGCTGGCCGGCATGGTAAGGCTGCCCAGGTCAGCCAATCATCACCCCTCAGGGGCTCACAGTTGCAGAAAATGGAACTTGCTGAACCGGCCAGGTCCAAGGAACAGGTGTGGGCTCCTGAGAGTCAGGATAGACAAGGGGCTGCAGCTTTGGCTTGTTTTCTAATCATTTTATCTGGCCCATGAGTGGGAGACAACTTCAAGAAAACCCTCTCCTAATGAGAGGAACCCAGGAGTCAGGGAGAGGAGGGGTGGGTGGTGGTTGGAGACAGAGGCCTGGTGCCCCGGGTGCAGTGGAAGTCTCTGGAAGACCAGGTGGAGGGAGGCCTCACGGAGTGATGCCCAGGGTCACAGACCTGTCGCAGCTGCTGTTTGTTAGTCCAAGTCCTGCTCTGAGGTGCTCTGTGTCAGCTCTGAGCGACAAGTGCGCTGGGGGTGCTCTGCAATGAGGGCTATGTGCACGGTTCCTGTGTGCCCAGCCCTGCCACGGTACCTGCAAGGGTAGCTCTGTATCCTGGGAGGGGCCTGACCACGAGAGCCCCGTGGGCTGGGGTGGGGGTGGGGTACCTGCCCAGGTGAGCTCCATATTCTGGGATTGGTCTGACCACGAGAGCCCCATGGGCTGCTGGGGACCTGGTAAAGGATGTCAGGACAGTCAGTGAAGCCACCGAGGATATACCTCCAGTTGCTCCTAATTCCTACACCCTGCTGGTCATTCTACCAACCACCAGGACATGGTATTCTGTATTAGTCTTCAATGATGCCTTCTTTTGTATTCCATTAGTCCCAGAGTCACAAGAAATTTTGGCTTGTGAGTGGCAGGACTCAACATACAACTAAAACAATACTTCCAGGCCGTCTGGCCCCAAGGGTGCAAAAATTCCCACACCATCTTTGGGGAAAGCTTAGCTAAAGACCTAAAAGTTCTACCTCTGGAAAAGGAAACCCTCCTTCAATATGCAGACGACATTCTGATCACCAGCCCTACTAAGGAGGCCTCTGAACTACCAAGCCAATAAAGGATAGAAGTTGTCCAAGAAAAAGCTCAAATATCACAGACTGCGGTGACCTGCCTGGGCTTCATTCTCACAGAAGGTCAGAGAAGCCCATCCCAGGAAAGGGAAGAAACCATTTGCAGCCTTACCCCTTTCTAAAACTAGAAGACAGCTTAGGGGTTCCTGGGGAGGCCAGGGTTTGCTGCTTCTGGATCCCTAACTACAGTCTACTAGCTGGGCCTCTATATGAAACACTGAAAGGAAAAGATGATGATCCTTTTGAATAGAATCCAGAAGTGGCCTTTCAAGAATGGAAAGAGCAGTCAATTCAGACCCTTGCCCTGGAACTCCCTAATTTAGCTAAACCCTTTGACCTTTACATTCCCGGTGAAAGGTGAATCGCCATTGGAGAATTAGTGCAAAAACTGGGACCACTTGAAATGGAACAATGCAAGAATGCCATCCAGGTAGGATAAACTACGGTCACTAAGGGGCTTGGCCCACTGCCACATCTGGCCAAGATACTGGCGGTATCTAAAAACCTGGAAATCAGCAGCCCAAAAGGCCACCTCCCTCCTAAGGGAAAAGGACCCCACGTGGTGATCCTAACCACCAACCATGCCCTGAAGTTGCAGGGTTCGCTCCGTGGGCACACTGACCTCGAGTGAGGAGGCCCTCCAACTCCAACATCCAGAGAGATAACCGGGGGCAACAGGGCACCATGACGACTCGTGTGAACATCACTTGACCTGGAGTTTCTCTCATAAAACAACAAGAGTGTGTCCCAAAAGAGTAGACTACTGCTTGCAGGACTTACTGCACCCAGAGGGGAGCTAATAATCTTGGCGGGGGAACAGTATACCACACTGTCACCATAGAAAAGCCTACAGACACCGTGATGATGGTGGCCAATAAGACCGGCTGGACTCCTGTTTACTTCAAAAGGCTGTTGACTCAGTAGCCATCATGGTCCTTGATCACCACTGACCCTGGACTGTCTGGGAGTTGAGCAGGCAGGGCTCTGACACCTGGTGCTGTTTGTACGTTAATTCAGGGGCCTAATTGAAGAAAGCGCAGACTACTGGTCAGAGCATCTAGGCTGGCAGAGACGGTCAGCCTAAGGTGGCCGAACAAATGTGGGGCGGGGTGAAACCGGCCCCCACAACGTCTCTGCACATCTCTTTCCTGGACCCTTAAAGGTCATTAGAATCTATAACACTTCCAATGCTGGTGCTCAGGTGGACGAGCAGGGAGGCAGGGGTCCTGGGGACAATCAACGTCACCGGGAGGCTGCTGGGGAGAAGCTCTGACCCTCGCCCCAGGGTATGAGGGCTCCCAACTCAGCACTCAGCAGTTACAGAAGAAGGGTCTGCACCCTCAGCACTCCAAGAATGAGGAACGGGACAAAAGGCAGAGGAGGGGTTTGTCCCCAGCAAAGCCCATTAAAAATCCCTGGGAGATAAAAATAGAATCTGGGCAATAAAGTCAAGTCTAACCTTTTTTATCCTTTGTGCTTTGTCTAATTTCACGTGCTCCTAGGGTCCCGCATGCAGAGGTTCCACACCCGGCACTTCAGACCAGATTTCCTAGTGCAGAATGGCTGGGTCGACACCTCAGCTCCTGGGGCCCAGTGCAGACTCCACGATATAGAGCCTGAGCTACAGCCAACCCGGCCCTCGAGAGCTCCGCCGCCTCCCTCCCTCCCACTGACTCTGACAGGATCTCTACACAGCAGCCCAGCCCACAGCCCACGGGGTAGTGCATGCTCTCACCTCTCCATTCTCTGATCAAAATATAAAGTTTCCTTTGCTTGTGAACCAAACTCAGTCTCGATCTGTTGGCCCCAATGACACTGGGCAGGGGGACACTTGTTGGGGTCCACTCTGGAGGATCAGTAACAGAAATTGAGACTATCGTAACCTCAATGAACAGATGTGTGAGCCAAACTGTAGTTAACATAGAACAGTGTATAAGGCTCGGGTAAAATAAGATGTTTTTAACACTTCCATTTGATATTTCCATCACTTTTTATAAGCAAGTTCAGTGAAAAGGTTTGTCTTATTTGTCAGGTCAATATTAGAGAAACGAAGTGATTTCTTTCCAAGGATGTACAGCTAATAATCTTGGTTAAACCTTCAATCTTGTTTTAAATGCTTTTCCATTGAAAATGATACCTCTCTTTCAGCTCCCCCATTTCTGAGAAGTATAAAATCTTATAATTTATTATTACCAAAGGGGAAAGGTGGGAGGAGGGATAAATTAACAGTTTGGAATGAACACATACACACTGCTATGTATAAAATAGATCATCAACAAGGAACTACCGTATAGCACAGGGAACTACACTCAACATTTTGCAATAACCTATAAGGGGAAATAATCTGAAAAAGAATAGATATTTTTATTGACATCATCTATCAATGACAGTTAAAGTGTAGCCTAAGGGAAGCTGGTGGTGAGTGCTTCTGACCCTGAAGACTTCAATCATCTAAAGTTTGGACTCTGCCTACTTCCCAAGGCCCTTAATGAACATATGTGTAGCTGTAGCTTAAAAAATTCCCCAGTTTGGGTTTCGGGGAGACACTGATTTTGAAAAAGCCCTGGTGTTCTCCTTACATGAATGGGACTCTTCCTACTGCTAAAACATGTCTGTCACACCCAGAGGATGGTATACCGTCTGATCGGGAAGAGTTTGGAAAAGGCATCTCATCTCCTCATCTCCTGGTGCTCGGGTTCACCCCTCCAGCGTCTTTACTAACAGTCTCCCCACTTGGAGATGTCAGCACTGTCAACATCCTGTTGCGTACAGTTTGGAATTTGTCCAGAGGATGAAGCGGAAGGATGAGGAACAATGAGAGACAAGTCCTAGGTGTTCAGACAGGCACATGTCACTCTAATTTCCAATCAGGAAGACGAATTGACCAAAGGCTAGGGTTGCCCATGGAAACAGTATAGGGCTTGAGGAAATCCCGCTGCTTTGTGGCCAGTTCCCATGAACACGAGTTGAACAATGGAACTCAGGGGCAGTAAAATTCACAAAACTGCAGAGTTGAAAATATCCATCACTGAAAAATGTCTTGAGGAAAGTCAGAGAAAAGGACTTGTAAGCAAGGGAGAATGGCAGGAAAGGGATTTGAGGAGGTAGAAAGGACTCGCCATTAAGCACAAGAAAAGGAGCTGAACATTGCCAACATTGCAGTTGGCCAAAAAGGGTGTATGCGTTCTTTTCTGTATATATTCAAGAAAAGGGCATACACTTTTTTAGCCAACCAAACAGGTGGGCACTGGAAGTCAATACTACAAAAGATATCACTTTGCATCAGTCAGAAGAGCCATCCTCATAAAGCGTAAACAACAGAAATGCAGGACAGGGCAACGAGAAGAAGGAGCCCTGTGAGACTTATAGTGGAAATGTATATTGCCAACGGCCATTCTGGAGAAGTGTATTGTGTTTACTAAAGCATCTAAAAAATGAGCTACAGAGCATAGGGCACTTGCACTCATGGGCGTATATCTTGGGAAAAACAAAAATCGAGAGGACACAGGCACCCCAATGTTTACCCCCTCTCTGTTTAAAAGATCCTCGACTAGGATATAACTTAAATGTCTCTGGAGGGAAAAAATGGATAGAGATGTGGTACTTAGGTAGAGTGGAATATTATTCAGCCTGGAAATCAATGAAATATGGCCAGTTGTAACAACTCCGGAGGAGTTACGTATGATCATTCTAAGTGACAGAATTCAAAAAGAAAAAGACACATATCATAAGATATCACTTAAAGGTGGAATCCAAAATGGCTACACATGAAATAAATTACAAAACAAAAACATAGTCAAATATGTAGAAAACACGCATAAGGCTGCTAAACGGGAAAGGTGGGGAGGGGTGAGGCATCATCCAGGAGGTTGAAATTAGCAAAGATACCATTCCAAATACCAAACTGATAATCAACAAGGCCTACACGGTAGCTAAAAGAACTGCACTCAGCACACTCAAGTCACCGGAAAAGAATATATACGACTGGTAAGAATCTGAAAAAGAATTTATTGATGTCTCTCTGTACGTGAATCAAGTGGATGTACAGCAGCAAGAAACAGAGCTTTGAAAATCAGCTGTAACCAATATAGTAATAAATTGAAAAAAATAAACGACAGAGAGACAGAGAAAACCTCTTACAACTTTTCCTCAGGGACGGTGATGCAACATGGATTGAACACATCTAGACCCACAGCAGGATGAGACATAAGGCTGGAAACTGTTTGCGCTAAGAGAAATGTGAGGTTGGGTGAGGAAATGCACACCCTTTAAAGTAATACTACCTGGTACCCATTCAATGGGTCCCAAATCTGCAGGTTCAAGGGATCTTCCTACAGCTAAAACATGCATGGAAAACCCAGAGGACTGTACACCATGTGATCGGGAGATGTGTCTAAAATGCACCTCATTTATCCTCTCCTGGTGCTCCTGTTCACCATTCCAGCCACGCTACTTAGAATCTCCCCACTTGGAGAATCAGCACATTTAAACTTCTGTTTCACACATTTTGCAAATTGTGAGGAGGATGAACGGGAAGAGGGGGAACCAATGAGAGAAGAGTTGTAGGGGTTTGGACGGGCACATATCACTCTAATTTCCCATTAAGAATAAGAATTAAAGAAAGGCTCAGCCTGCCTCGCCGGAGCCAAAATAGGGCCTGAAGCAATCCTACGGGTTTGAGGCCAGCTCACAAAAGAGCAACTTAAAAAATGGAGCTCAGGGTCACTGCAATTCACAAACCTGCAGAGTTATAAATGAAAACTAACGTCCAAAAATATGTTGAGGTAAGGCAAAGAAGAGGATCTGAATGCAAGACAGAATTGCAAGAAACAGATTTCAAGAGATAGATTGGACTCGTCTTTAACGCACATGAAAAGCGGCAGAATTTCGACAATGATGCAGTTGGCCCAAAAGGGCGTATGCGTTTTTTCCTGATTATATCCAGGAAAAAACGCATACGCACTTTATGGGCAACGAAGCAAGCAAGCAATGCAAATGTGCACAACAAAGAAGTCTCACTTCCCACCGGTCAAAAGGGCCATCCTAAAAAATTGTAAAAACCAGAAATGCAGGACAGGCCATGGAGAACAGGGAGCCTTTATACGCTGATGGGCAGTGTGTGAACTGCCGAGAGCCACTCTGGAGAAGTGTATGGTGGTTCCTAAATCATCTAAAAAACAGAGCTACAGAGCATAGGACACTTCCAATCATGGGAGTATATCTAGGGAAGTCTAAAAATCAACAAGACACAAGCACACCACAGTTTAGGGCTACTCTGTTTACAAGAACCTCAACTTCAGTACACCTTAAATATCCCAGGAAAGAGAACAATGGATAAAGAAGATGTGGTACTTATGTACAATGGAATATCTCTTCACCATGAAATCAATGTAATAAGGCTAGTAGAAGGATAAAGAGTGGATTTAGGTCCGATAATACTACTTGAAATAAGTCAAACAGAAAAAGAAACATATCATAAGATATCACTTATAGAGGGAGGGTAAATATGGCTGCACAAGAAATGAATTACAGAACAGAACAGTGTCTCACATTTAGAAAACACACTTATGTCAGCTTAAGGGGAAAGGAGAGGTGGGGTGATGCATAAAACCAGAGTTTGAAATTAGCACAGATACCGTTCAATAAACCAAATAGGTATTAGACAAGATCTACACCTTGCTCAATGAACTGGTCTCAACACACCCTATACACCGCAGAGAAATATATCTGAGTAATAAGAATCTTAAAACCCATGTATTGATATATCTCCATAAGGGAATCAAGTGTGTGCAGAGCGGCACAAACACAGCAGTGAAAATGAGCTAAACCCCATTATAGAAATAAATTTTAAAAACAAAACGCTGAAACAATGAAAGAGAGAAAAATTCTTACAAAATTCGCTCAGGGGCTGTGATGCAACCTGGATTGACCACATATAAACCCACAGCTGGATAAGCCATAAGGCTGGACACTTGGGGCTGACAGGATTGGTGAGCTTTGGTGAGCAACTGCCGAAAGTTTAATGCAATACTTCATGCTACTCAGTCCAAGGGTCCCAACACTCCAGGTTGAAGGGAATCTTCCTACAGCTAAACCATGCTTGGGAAACCCAGCGACTGGTATACCATATGATCGGGAAAGGTTTCTAAAACGCACCTCATTTTTCCTCTCCTGGGGCTCCGGATCGACATTCCAGCCGCTTTACTAACAACATCCCCACATGGAGTCAATGCCTTTAAGTTCTGGTATCGCACAGTCTGCAGTTAGTGCAGAGGATGAATGGGAATAGGGGGAACCAGTGAGAAACTAGCTGTAGCGGTTTCAATGGGCACATGTCACTCTAATATCACATCCATAAGAAGAATTAACCAAAGGCACAGCAAGGTGCCCCAGAAGAAAAATAGGGCTTCAAGGAATCCTGTGGTTACGGGGCAAGACCACAAAAATAAGAGCTAAAAAATGGAGCTAAGGGCCACTGCAATTCACAAACCTGCAGAGTTATAAAGGCCAACTATTTTTTAAAAATATATTGAGGTAAGGCTATGAAGAGGCATTGAAAGCAAGGCAGAATTGCAGGAAACCAATTTCAGGAGGTAGACTGGAATTGCATTGAAAACATACGAAGAGAGTCAGAACTCGACAATGATGCACTTGGCCAAAAAGGGCGTATGTGTTTTTTCCTGAATATATTCAGGAAAAAACGCATACGCCCTTTTTGGCCAACCAAGCAAGCTTGCAGAGGAAATCTGCACTACAATGAAGTCTCACTTCCACCTGGCCAAAAGGGCCATCTGAAAAAAGTGTAAAATACATAAAGGCACGACAGGCCATGGAGAACTGGGAGCCTTGTTATGCTGATGGGCGGGATGTAAATTGCCAACAGCCACTCTGGAGAAGTGTATGGTGTTTCCTGAAACATCTAAAAAACAAAGCAACAGAGGCTAGGGCACTTCCATTTATGGTCCTATAGCTTAGGGAAATTTAAATCAAAAAGACACAGCCACCCCCAAGTTTGGAACAGCTCTGTTTACAAGAACCTCGTTTACGGTACAAGTTCAATATCGCGGAAAGTGAAAAATGGATAAAGAACTTGTGGTACTTACGTACAATGCAATATCACTCATCAATGAAATCTATGTCATCAGGCCCGTAGCAGCATAATGAGTGGATTCAGGTATGATGATTCGAACTGAAATAAGTCACACAGAAAAAGAAACATCATAATATATCAGTAATACACGGAATGTAAACTTGGCTACACTGGAACTGAATTACAGAACAGAACAGGGTCTCAAATTTAGAAAACCAACTTATGCTTGCTTAAGGGTAAAGGTGAGTTGGGGTGCTGCATAACCAGAGATCGAAATGAGCACAGATAAAGTTCCTTAAGCCAAATATGGAATAGACAAGAGCTACTGCTTGCTCAACGAAATGGACTCAACACCGCATATTAAACGCCTAAGAATGTACCTGACTAGTAAGTATCTTAAAACCTATGGATTGCTATGTCTCCGAAAGAGAATCAAGCATGTGTACAGGGGCATAAACGCAGCAGTGATAGGATTGGAGAGGTTCGGTGAGCAAATGAAGAACCTTTGAAGTCATATTGCATGGTACCCATTCCACGGGTTTCAACTACCCAGGTTTAAGGTATTCTTCCTTCAGCTAAAACATGCATGTGGAACCTAGAGTATGATCAACCATGTGATCGGGAGACGTGTTCAAATATGTCTCAGTTTTCCTCCCCTGGTACTCGGGTGCAACATTCCAGACGCTTTACTAACACTCTCCCGACTTGGAGAGTCAGTCCCTTTAACCTCCTGTTTGTCCCAGTTTGCAATTTCTGCGGAAGATGAACAGGAATAGGGAGAACCAATGAGAGACTAGCTGGAGGTGTCTGGACGGCCAAATTTAACTCTCATTTCCCGCCAGGAAGAGGAATTAACCAAAGGCTCAGCGTGCCGTGCCGGTACCAGATTAGGGCCTGAAGCAATCCTGCAGTGTGGCGGCCAGGTCACAAGAAAGCGAGTTGAAGAAAGGAGCTCAGGGGCACTGTAATTCACAAACCTGCAGAGTTATAAATGACAGCTATCGTCCAAAAATATACTGAAGTAAGGCTGCCAAGAGGACTTGAAAGCAGGGCAGAATTGCAGGAAACCGATTTCAGGAGGTAGACTGGAATTGCATTGAAAGCATAGGAAAAGAGGCAGAACGTCCACAATGATGCACTTGCCCAAAAAGGGTGTATGCGTTTTTTCCTGAATATATACAGGAAAAAACGCATATGCCCTTTTTGGCCAACCAAGCAAGCTTGCAAAGGAAATCTGCACTACAATGAAGTCTCACTTCCCCCCGGTCAAAAGGGCCATCTGAAAAAAGTGTAAAATCCAGAAAGGGAGGACAGGCCATGGAGAACTGGGAGCCTTGTTATGCTGATGGGCGGGATGTAAATTGTCAACAGACACTCGGGAGAAGTGTATGGTGTTTCCTGAAACATCGAAAAAACAAAGCAACAGAGCCTAGGGCACTTCCACTTATGGTCCTATAGCTTAGGGAAATTAAAATCAAAAAGACACAGCCACCCCAATGTTTGGAATGGCTCTGTTTACAAGAACCTCGTTTACCGTACAAGTTCAATATCACAGAAAGTGAAAAATGGATAAAGAACTTGTGGTACTTACGTACAATGCAGTATCACTCAGCAATGAAATCTATGTCATCAGGCCCGTAGCAGCATAATGAGTGGATTCAGGTACGATGATTCTAACTGAAATAAGTCACACAGAAAAATTAACATCATAAGATATCAGTAATACACGGAATGTAAACTTGGCTACACAGGAACTGAATTACAGAACAGAACAGGGTCTCAAATTTAGAAAACCAACTTATGCTTGCTTAAGGGGAAAGGAGAGTTGGGGTGCTGCATAAAACCAGAGATTGAAATGAGCACAGATAAAGTTCCTTAAGCCAAATATGGAATAGACAAGAGCTACTCCTTGCTCAACGAAATGGACTCAACATTGCATATTAAACGCCTAAGAATGTACCTGACTAGTAAGTATCTTAAAACCTATGGATTGCTATGTCTCCAAAAGAGAATCAAGCATGTGTACAGGGGCATAAACGCAGCAGTGATAGGATTGGAGAGGTTCGGTGAGCAAATGAAGACCCTTTGAAGTAATATTGCATGGTACCCATTCCACGGGTCTCAACTCTGAGGGTTTAAGGTATTCTTCCTTCAGCTAAAACATGCATGTGGAACCCAGAGTATGATCAACCGTGTGAATGGGAGACGTGTTCAAATATGTCTCAGTTTACCTCCCCTGGTACTCGGGTGCAACATTCCAGACGCTTTACTAACACTCTCCCGACTTGGAGAGTCAGTCCCTTTAACCTCCTGTTTGGCCCAGTTTGCAATTTCTGCGGAAGATGAACAGGAATAGGAAGAACCAATGAGAGACTAGCTGGAGGTGTCTGGACGGCCAAATTTAACTCTCATTTCCCGCCAGGAAGAGGAATTAACCAAAGGCTCAGCGTGCCGTGCCGGTACCAGATTAGGGCCTGAAGCAATCCTGCAGTGTGGCGGCCAGGTCACAAGAAAGCGAGTTGAAGAAAGGAGCTCAGCGGCACTGTAATTCACAAACCTGCAGAGTTATAAATGACAGCTATCGTCCAAAAATAGACTGAAGTAAGGCTGCCAAGAGGACTTGAAAGCGGGGCAGAATTGCAGGAAACCGATTTCAGGAGGTAGACTGGAATTGCATTGAAAGCATAGGAAAAGAGGCAGAACGTCCACAATGATGCACTTGGCCAAAAAGGGCGTATGCGTTTTTTCCTGAATATATTCAGGAAAAAACGCATACGCTCTTTTTGGCCAACCAAGCAAGCTTGCAAAGGAAATCTGCACTACAATGAAGTCTCACTTCCCCCCGGTCAAAAGGGCCATCTGAAAAAAGTGTAAAATCCAGAAAGGCAGGACAGGCCATGGAGAACTGGGAGCCTTGTTATGCTGATGGGCGGGATGTAAATTGCCAACAGACACTCGGGAGAAGTGTATGGTGTTTCCTGAAACATCTAAAAAACAAAGCAACAGAGCCTAGGGCACTTCCACTTATGGTCCTATAGCTTAGGGAAATTAAAATAAAAAAGACACAG
The DNA here is from genome assembly GCF_949987515.2 of Delphinus delphis. Classification (NCBI taxonomy): domain Eukaryota; kingdom Metazoa; phylum Chordata; class Mammalia; order Artiodactyla; family Delphinidae; genus Delphinus; species Delphinus delphis. The sequence goes on from NW_027192780.1 coordinate 326,233, forward strand.
CCACCCGAATGTTTGGAACGGCTCTGTTTACAAGAACCTCGTTTACAGTACAAGTTCAACATTGCAGAAAGTGTAAAACGGATAAAAAAGTTGTGGTATTTACTTACAAAGCAATATCACTCAGCAATGAAATCTATGTCATCAGGCCCTTAGCAGCACAATGAGTGGATTCAGGTATGATGATTCTAACTGAAATAAGTCACACAGAAAAAGAAACATCATAAGATATCAGTAATACACGGAATGTAAACTTGGCTACACAGGAACAGAATTCCAAAACAGAACAGGGTCTCAAATTTAGAAAACCAACTTATGCTTGCTTAAGGGGAAAGGTGAGTTGGGGTGCTGCATAAAACCAGAGATCGAAATGAGCACAGATAAAGTTCCTTAAGCCAAATATGGAATAGACAAGAGCTACTCCTTGCTCAACGAAATGGACTCAACACCGCATATTAAACGCCTAAAAATGTAACTGACTAGTAAGTATCTTAAAACCTATGGATTGCTATGTCTCTGAAAGAGACTCAAGCATGTGTACAGGGGCATAAACGAAGCAGTGACAGGATTGGAGAGGTTCGGTGAGCAAAGGAAGACCCTTTGAAGTCATATTGCATGGTACCCATTCCACGGGTTTCAACTACCCAGGTTTAAGGTATTCTTCCTTCAGCTAAAACATGCATGTGGAACCTAGAGTATGATCAACCAAGTGATCGGGAGACATGTTCAAATATGTCTCAGTTTTCGTACCCTGGTACTCGGGTGCAACATTCCAGACGCTTTACTAACACTCTCCCGACTTGGAGAGTCAGTCCCTTTAACCTCCTGTTTGGCCCAGTTTGCAATTTCTGTGGAAGATGAACAGGAATAGCGAGAACCAATGAGAGACTAGCTGGAGGTGTCTGGACGGGCAAATTTAACTCTCATTTCCCACCAGGAAGAGGAATTAACCAAAGGCTCAGCGTGCCATTCCCGGAACCAGATTAGGGCCGGAAGCCATCCTGCGGTGTTGCGGCCAGGTCACAAGAAAGCGAGTTGAAGAAAGGAGCTCAGGGGCACTGTAATTCACAAACCTGCAGAGTTATAAATGACAGCTATTGTCCAAAAATAGACTGAAGTAAGGCTGCCAAGAGGACTTGAAAGCGGGGCAGAATTGCAGGAAACCGATTTCAGGAGGTAGACTGGAATTGCATTGAAAGCATAGGAAAAGAGGCAGAACGTCCACAATGATGCACTTGGCCAAAAAGGGCGTATGCGTTTTTTCCTGAATATATTCAGGAAAAAACGCATACGCACTTTTTGGCCAACCAAGCAAGCTTGCAAAGGAAATCTGCACTACAATGAAGTCTCACTTCCCCGCGGTCAAAAGGGCCACCTGAAAAAAGTGTAAAATCCAGAAAGGCAGGACAGGCCATGGAGAACTGGGAGCCTTGTTATGCTGATGGGCGGGATGTAAATTGCCAAAAGACACTACGGAGAAGTGTATGGTGTTTCCTGAAACATCTAAAAAACAAAGCAACAGAGTGTAGGGCACTTCCATTTATGGTCCTATAGCTTAGGGAAATTAAAATCAAAAAGACACAGCCACCCCAAAGTTTGGGACGCCTCTGTTTACAAGAACCTCGTTTACAGTACAAGTTCAACATCGCAGAAAGTGAAAAATGGATAAAGAAGTTGTGGTATTTACTTACAAAGCAATATCACTCAGCAATGAAATCTATGTCATCAGGCCCTTAGCAGCACAATGAGTGGATTCAGGTATGATGATTCTAACTGAAATAAGTCACACAGAAAAGGAAACATTATAATATATCAGTAATACACAGAATGTAAACTTGGCTACACAGGAACTGAATTACAGAACAGAACAGGGTCTCAAACTTAGAAAACCAACTTATACTTGCTTAAGGGGAAAGGTGAGTTGGGGTGCTGCATAAAACCAGAGATTGAAATGAGCACAGATAAAGTTCCTTAAGCCAAATATGGAATAGACAAGAGCTACTCCTTGCTCAACGAAATGGACTCAACATTGCATATTAAACGCCTAAGAATGTACCTGACTAGTAAGTATCTTAAAACCTATGGATTGCTATGTCTCTGAAAGAGAATCAAGCATGTGTACAGGGGCATAAACGCAGCAGTGATAGGATTGGAGAGTTTCGGTGAGCAAATGAAGACCCTTTGAAGTCATATTGCATGGTACCCATTACACGGATTTCTACTACCCAGGTTTAAGGTATTCTTCCTTCAGCTAAAACATGTATGTGGAACCTAGAGTATGATCAACCATGTGATCGGGAGACGTGTTCAAATATGTCTCAGTTTTCGTACCCTGGTACTCGGGTGCAACATTCCAGATGCTTTACTACCACTCTCCCAACGTGGAGAGTCAGTCCCTTTAACCTCCTGTTTGGCCCAGTTTGCAATTTCTGCAGAACATGAACAGGAATAGGGAGAACCAATGAGAGACTAGCTGGAGGTGTCTGGACGGTCAAACTTAATTCTCATTTCCCACCAGGAAGAGGAATTAACCAAAGGCTCAGCGTACCATGCCGGAACCAGATTAGGGCCTGAAACCATCCTGCAGTGTTGCGGCCAGGTCACAAGAAAGCGAGTTGAAGAAAGGAGCTCAGGGGCACTGTAATTCACAAACCTGCAGAGTTATAAATGACAGCTATCGTCCAAAAATAGACTGAAGTAAGGCTGCCAAGAGGACTTGAAAGCGGGGCAGAATTGCAGGAAACCGATTTCAGGAGGTAGACTGGAATTGCATTGAAAGCATAGGAAAAGAGGCAGAACGTCCACAATGATGCACTTGGCCTAAAAGGGCGTATGCGTTTTTTCCTGAATATATTCAGGAAAAAACGCATACGCCCTTTTTGGCCAACCAAGCAAGCTTGCAAAGGAAATCTGCACTACAATGAAGTCTCACTTCCCCCCGGTCAAAAGGGCCATCTGAGAAAAGTGTAAAATCCAGAAAGGCAGGACAGGCCATGGAGAACTGGGAGCCTTGTTATGCTGATGGGCGGGATGTAAATTGCCAACAGACACTCGGGAGAAGTGTATGGTGTTTCCTGAAACATCTAAAAAACAAAGCAACAGAGCCTAGGGCACTTCCACTTATGGTCCTATAGCTTAGGGAAATTAAAATCAAAAAGACACAGCCACCTGAAAGTTTGGAACGGCTCTGTTTACAAGAACCTCGTTTACAGTACAAGTTCAACATTGCAGAAAGTGAAAAACGGATAAAGAAGTTGTGGTATTTACTTACAAAGCAATATCACTCAGCAATGAAATCTATGTCATCAGGCCCTTAGCAGCACAATGAGTGGATTCAGGTATGATGATTCTAACTGAAATAAGTCACACAGAAAAAGAAACATCATAAGATATCACTAATACACGGAATGTAAACTTGGCTACACAGGAACTGAATTCCAAAACAGAACAGGGTCTCAAATTTAGAAAACCAACTTATGCTTGCTTAAGGGGAAAGGTGAGTTGGGGTGCTGCATAAAACCAGAGATTGAAATGAGCACAGATAAAGTTCCTTAAGCCAAATATGGAATAGACAAGAGCTACTCTTTGCTCAACGAAATGGACTCAACACCCCATATTAAATGCCTAAGAATGTACCTGACTAGTAAGTATCTTAAAACCTATGGATTGCTATGTCTCCAAAAGAGAATCAAGCGTGTGTACAGGGGTATAAACGCAGCAGTGATAGGATTGGAGAGGTTCGGTGAGCAAATGAAGACCCTTTGAAGTCATATTGCATGGTACCCATTACACGGGTCTCAACTCTCCAGGTTTAAGGTATTCTTCCTTCAGCTAAAACATGCATGTGGAACCCAGAGTATGATCAACCGTGTGAACGGGAGACGTATTCTAATATGTCTCAGTTTTCCTCCCCTGGTACTCGGGTGCAACATTCCAGACGCTTTACTAACACTCTCCCCACTTGGAGAGTCAGTCCCTTTAACCTCCTGTTTGGCCCAGTTTGCAATTTCTGCGGAAGATGAACAGGAATAGCGAGAACCAATGAGAGACTAGCTGGAGGTGTCTGGACGGGCAAATTTAACTCTCATTTCCCACCAGGAAGAGGAATTAACCACAGGCTCATCGTGCCATGCCGGAACAAGATTAGGGCCTGAAGCCATCCTGCGGTGTTGCGACCAGCTCACAAGAAAGCGAGTTGAAGAAAGGAGCTCAGCGGCACTGTAATTCACAAACCTGCAGAGTTATAAATGACAGCTATCGTCCAAAAATATACTGAAGTAAGGCTGCCAAGAGGACTTGAAAGCGGGGCAGAATTGCAGGAAACCGATTTCAGGAAGTAGACTGGAATTGCATTGAAAGCATAGGAAAAGAGGCAGAACGTCCACAATGATGCAGTTGGCCAAAAAGGGCGTAGGCGTTTTTTCCTGAATATATTCAGGAAAAAACGCATACGCCCTTTTTGGCCAACCAAGCAAGCTTGCAAAGGAAATCTGCACTACAATGAAGTCTCACTTCCCCCCGGTCAAAAGGGCCATCTGAAAAAAGTGTAAAATCCAGAAAGGCAGGACAGGCCATGGAGAACTGGGAGCCTTGTTATGCTGATGGGCGGGATGTAAATTGCCAACAGACACTCGGGAGAAGTGTATGGTGTTTCCTGAAACATCTAAAAAACAAAGCAACAGAGCCTAGGGCACTTCCACTTATGGTTCTATAGCTTAGGGAAATTAAAATCAAAAAGACTCAGCCACCCCAAAGTTTGGAACGGCTCTGTTTACAAGAACCTCGTTTACAGTACAAGTTCAACATCGCAGAAAGTGAAAAATGGATAAAGAAGTTGTGGTATTTACTTACAAAGCAATATCACTCAGCAATGAAATCTATGTCATCAGGCCCTTAGCAGCACAATGAGTGGATTCAGGTATGATGATTCTAACTGAAATAAGTCACACAGAAAAGGAAACATTATAATATATCAGTAATACACGGAATGTAAACTTGGCTACACAGGAACTGAATTACAGAACAGAACAGGGTCTCAAACTTAGAAAACCAACTTATACTTGCTTAAGGGGAAAGGTGAGTTGGGGTGCTGCATAAAACCAGAGATTGAAATGAGCACAGATAAAGTTCCTTAAGCCAAATATGGAATAGACAAGAGCTACTCCTTGCTCAACGAAATGGACTCAACATTGCATATTAAACGCCTAAGAATGTACCTGACTAGTAAGTATCTTAAAACCTATGGATTGCTATGTCTCTGAAAGAGAATCAAGCATGTGTACAGGGGCATAAACGCAGCAGTGATAGGATTGGAGAGGTTCGGTGAGCAAATGAAGACCCTTTGAAGTCATATTGCATGGTACCCATTACACGGATTTCTACTACCCAGGTTTAAGGTATTCTTCCTTCAGCTAAAACATGTATGTGGAACCTAGAGTATGATCAACCATGTGAACGGGAGACGTATTCTAATATGTCTCAGTTTTCCTCCCCTGGTACTCGGGTGCAACATTCCAGACGCTTTACTAACACTCTCCCCACTTGGAGAGTCAGTCCCTTTAACCTCCTGTTTGGCCCAGTTTGCAATTTCTGCGGAAGATGAACAGGAATAGCGAGAACCAATGAGAGACTAGCTGGAGGTGTCTGGACGGGCAAACTTAATTCTCATTTCCCACCAGGAAGAGGAATCAACCAAAGACTCAGCGTGCCGTGCCGGAACCAGATTAGGGCCTGAAGCTATCCTGCGGTGTTGCGGCCAGGTCACAAGAAAGCGAGTTGAAGAAAGGAGCTCAGGGGCACTGTAATTCACAAACCTGCAGAGTTATAAATGACAGCTATCGTCCAAAAATAGGCTGAAGTAAGGCTGCCAAGAGGACTTGAAAGCGGGGCAGAATTGCAGGAAACCGATTTCAGGAGGTAGACTGGAATTGCATTGAAAGCATAGGAAAAGAGGCAGAACGTCCACAATGATGCACTTGGCCTAAAAGGGCGTATGCGTTTTTTCCTGAATATATTCAGGAAAAAACGCATACGCCCTTTTTGGCCAACCAAGCAAGCTTGCAAAGGAAATCTGCACTACAATGAAGTCTCACTTCCCCCCGGTCAAAAGGGCCATCTGAAAAAAGTGTAAAATCCAGCAAGGCAGGACAGGCCATGGAGAACTGGGAGCCTTGTTATGCTGATGGGCTGGATGTAAATTGTCAACAGACACTTGGGAGAAGTGTATGGTGTTTCCTGAAACATCTAAAAAACAAAGCAACAGAGCCTAGGGCACTTCCACTTATGGTCCTATAGCTTAGGGAAATTAAAATAAAAAAGACACAGACACCCCAAAGTTTGGAACGGCTCTGTTTACAAGAACCTCGTTTACAGTACAAGTTCAACATCGCAGAAAGTGAAAAATGGATAAAGAAATTGTGGTATTTACTTACAAAGCAATATCACTCAACAATGAAATCTATGTCATCAGGCCCTTAGAAGCATAATGAGTGGATTCAGGTATGATGATTCTAACTGAAATAAGTCACACAGAAAAAGAAACATCATAAGATATCAGTAACACACGGAATGTAAACTTGGCTACACAGGAACTGAATTACAGAACAGAACAGGGTCTCAAATTTAGAAAACCAACTTATGCTTGCTTAAGGGTAAAGGTGAGTTGGGGTGCTGCATAACCAGAGATCGAAATGAGCACAGATAAAGTTCCTTAAGCCAAATATGGAATAGACAAGAGCTACTCCTTGCTCAACGAAATGGACTCAACACCGCATATTAAACGCCTAAGAATGTACCTGACTAGTAAGTATCTTAAAACCTATGGATTGCTATGTCTCCGAAAGAGAATCAAGCATGTGTACAGGGGCATAAACGCAGCAGTGATAGGATTGGAGAGGTTCGGTGAGCAAATGAAGAATCTTTGAAGTCATATTGCATGGTACCCATTCCACGGGTTTCAACTACCCAGGCTTAAGGTATTCTTCCTTCAGCTAAAACATGCATGTGGAACCTAGAGTATGATCAACCATGAGATCGGGAGACGTGTTCAAATACGTCTCAGTTTTCGTACCCAGGTACTCAGGTGCAACATTCCAGACGCTTTACTAACACTCTCCCGACTTGGAGAGTCAGTCCCTTTAACCTCCTGTTTGGCCCAGTTTGCAATTTCTGCGGAAGATGAACAGGAATAGCGAGAACCTATGAGAGACTAGCTGGAGGTGTCTGGACGGGCAAATTTAACTCTCATTTCCCACCAGGAAGAGGAATTAACCAAAGGCTCAGCGTGCCATGCCGGAACCAGATTAGGGCCTGAAGCCATGCTGCGGTGTTGCGGCCAGGTCACAAGAAAGGGAGTTGAAGAAAGGAGTTCAGGGGCACTGTAATTCACAAACCTGCAGAGTTATAAATGACAGCTATCGTCCAAAAATATACTGAAGTAAGCTGCCAAGAGGACTTGAAAGCGGGGCAGAATTGCAGGAAACCGATTTCAGGAGGTAGACTGGAATTGCATTGAAAGCATAGGAAGAGGCAGAACGTCCACAATGATGCACTTGGCCAAAAAGGGCGTATGTGTTTTTTCCTGAATATATTCAGGAAAAAACGCATACGCCCTTTTTGGCCAAACAAGCAAGGTTGCAAAGGAAATCTGCACTACAATGAAGTCTCACTTTCCCCGGGTCAAAAGGGCCATCTGAAAAAAGTGTAAAATCCAGAAAGGCAGGACAGGCCATGGAGAACTGGGAGCCTTGTTATGCTGATGGGCGGGATGTAAATTGCCAACAGACACTCTGGAGAAGTGTATGGTGTTTCCTGAAACATCTAAAAAACAAAGCAACAGAGCCTAGGGCACTTCCACTTATGGTCCTTTAGCTTAGGGAAATTAAAATCAAAAAGACACAGCCACCCCAAAGTTTGGGACGCCTCTGTTTACAAGAACCTCATTTACCATACAAGTTCAATATCACAGAAAGTGAAAAATGGATAAAGAACTTGTGGTACTTACGTACAATGCAGTATCACTCAGCAATGAAATCTATGTCATCAGGCCCGTAGCAGCATAATGAGTGGATTCAGGTACGATGATTCTAACTGAAATAAGTCACACAGAAAAAGAAACATCATAAGATATCACTAATACACGGAATGTAAACTTGGCTACACAGGAACTGAATTCCAAAACAGAACAGGGTCTCAAATTTAGAAAACCAACTTATGCTTGCTTAAGGGGAAAGGTGAGTTGTGGTGCTGCATAAAACCAGAGATTGAAATGAGCACAGATAAAGTTCCTTAAGCCAAATATGGAATAGACAAGAGCTACTCCTTGCTCAACGAAATGGACTCAACACCCCATATTAAATGCGTAAGAATGTACCTGACTAGTAAGTATCTTAAAACCTATGGATTGCTATGTCTCCAAAAGAGAATCAAGCGTGTGTACAGGGGCATAAACGCAGCAGTGATAGGATTGGAGAGGTTCGGTGAGCAAATGAAGACCCTTTGAAGACATATTGCATGGTACCCATTCCACAGGTCTCAACTCTCCAGGTTTAAGATATTCTTCCTTCAGCTAAAACATGCATGTGGAACCCAGAGTATGATCAACCGTGTGAACGGGAGACGTGTTCAAATATGTCTCAGTTTTCCTCCCCTGGTACTCGGGTGCAACATTCCAGACGCTTTACTAACACTCTCCCGACTTGGAGAGTCAGTCCCTTTAACCTCCTGTTTGGCCCAGTTTGCAATTTCTGTGGAAGATGAACAGGAATAGCGAGAACCAATGAGAGACTAGCTGGAGGTGTCTGGACGGGCAAATTTAACTCTCATTTCCCACCAGGAAGAGGAATTAACCAAAGGCTCAGCGTGCCGTGCCGGAACCAGATTAGGGCCTGAAGCCATCCTGCGGTGTTGCGGCCAGGTCACAAGAAAGCGACTTGAAGAAAGGAGCTCAGGGGCACTGTAATTCACAAACCTGCAGAGTTATAAATGACAGCTATCGTCCAAAAATAGACTGAAGTAAGGCTGCCAAGAGGACTTGAAAGCGGGGCAGAATTGCAGGAAACCGATTTCAGGAGGTAGACTGGAATTGCATTGAAAGCATAGGAAAAGAGGCAGAACGTCCACAATGATGCACTTGGCCAAAAAGGGCGTATGCGTTTTTTCCTGAATATATTCAGGAAAAAACGCATACGCCCTTTTTGGCCAACCAAGCAAGCTTGCAAAGGAAATCTGCACTACAATGAAGTCTCACTTCCCCCCCGGTCAAAAGGGCCATCTAAAAAAAGTGTAAAATCCAGAAAGGCAGGACAGGCCCTGGAGAACTGGGAGCCTTGTTATGCTGATGGACGGGATGTAAATTGCCAACAGACACTCGGGAGAAGTGTATGGTGTTTCCTGAAACATCTAAAAAACAAAGCAACAGAGCCTAGGGCACTTCCACTTATGGTCCTATAGCTTAGGGAAATTAAAATAAAAAAGACACAGCCACCCCAAAGTTTGGGACGCCTCTGTTTACAAGAACCTCGTTTACCATACAAGTTCAATATCACAGAAAGTGAAAAATGGATAAAGAACTTGTGGTACTTACGTACAATGCAGTATCACTCAGCAATGAAATCTATGTCATCAGGCCCGTAGCAGCATAATGAGTGGATTCAGGTACGATGATTCTAACTGAAATAAGTCACACAGAAAAAGAAACATCATAAGATATCACTAATACACGGAATGTAAAGTTGGCTACACAGGAACTGAATTCCAAAACAGAACAGGGTCTCAAATTTAGAAAACCAACTTATGCTTGCTTAAGGGGAAAGGTGAGTTGGGGTGCTGCATAAAACCAGAGATTGAAATGAGCACAGATAAAGTTCCTTAAGCCAAATATGGAATAGACAAGAGCTACTCCTTGCTCAACGAAATGGACTCAACACCCCATATTAAACGCCTAAGAATGTACCTGACTAGTAAGTATCTTAAAACCTATGGATTGCTATGTCTCCAAAAGAGAATCAAGCGTGTGTAAAGAGGCATAAACGCAGCAGTGATAGGATTGGAGAGGTTCGGTGAACAAATGAAGACCCTTTGAAGTCATATTGCATGGTACCCATTCCACGGGTCTCAACTCTCCAGGTTTAAGGTATTCTTCCTTCAGCTAAAACATGCATGTGGAACCTAGAGTATGATCAACCATGTGATCAAGAGACGTGTTGAAATATGTCTCAGTTTTCGTACCCTGGTACTCGGGTGCAACATTCCACATGCTTTACTAACAGTCTCCGCACTTGGAGAGTCAGTCCCTTTAACCTCCTGTTTGGCACAGTTTGCAATTTCTGCGGAAGATGAACAGGAATAGGGAGAACCAATGGGAGACTAGCTGGAGGTGTCTGGACGGGCAAATTTAACTCTCATTTCCCACCAGGAAGAGGAATTAACCAAAGACTCAGCGTGCCGTGCCGGAACCAGATTAGGGCCTGAAGCCATCCTGCAGTGTTGCAGCCAGATCACAAGAAAGCGAATTCAAGAAAGGAGCTCAGGGACACTGTAATTCACAAACCTGCAGAGTTATAAATGACAGCTATCGTCCAAAAATATACTGAAGTAAGGCTGCCAAGAGGACTTGAAAGCAGGGCAGAATTGCAGGAAACCAATTTCAGGAGGTAGACTGGAATTGCATTGAAAGCATAGGAAAAGAGGCAGAACGTCCACAATGATGCACTTGGCCAAAAAGGGCGTATGCGTTTTTTCCTGAATATATTCAGGAAAAAACGCATACGCACTTTTTGGCCAACCAAGCAAGCTTGCAAAGGAAATCTGCACTACAATGAAGTCTCACTTCCCCGCGGTCAAAAGGGCCATCTGAAAAAAGTGTAAAATCCAGAAAGGCAGGACAGGCCATGGAGAACTGGGAGCCTTGTTATGCTGATGGGCGGGATGTAAATTGCCAAAAGACACTCCGCAGAAGTGTATGGTGTTTCCTGAAACATCTAAAAAACAAAGCAACAGAGCCTAGGGCACTTCCACTTATGGTCCTATAGCTTAGGGAAATTAAAATAAAAAAGACACAGCCACCCCAAAGTTTGGGACGCCTCTGTTTACAAGAACCTCGTTTACCATACAAGTTCAATATCACAGAAAGTGAAAAATGGATAAAGAACTTGTGGTACTTACGTACAATGCAGTATCACTCAGCAATGAAATCTATGTCATCAGGCCCGTAGCAGCATAATGAGTGGATTCAGGTACGATGATTCTAACTGAAATAAGTCACACAGAAAAAGAAACATCATAAGATATCACTAATACACGGAATGTAAAGTTGGCTACACAGGAACTGAATTCCAAAACAGAACAGGGTCTCAAATTTAGAAAACCAACTTATGCTTGCTTAAGGGGAAAGGTGAGTTGGGGTGCTGCATAAAACCAGAGATTGAAATGAGCACAGATAAAGTTCCTTAAGCCAAATATGGAATAGACAAGAGCTACTCCTTGCTCAACGAAATGGACTCAACACCCCATATTAAACGCCTAAGAATGTACCTGACTAGTAAGTATCTTAAAACCTATGGATTGCTATGTCTCCAAAAGAGAATCAAGCGTGTGTAAAGAGGCATAAACGCAGCAGTGATAGGATTGGAGAGGTTCGGTGAACAAATGAAGACCCTTTGAAGTCATATTGCATGGTACCCATTCCACGGGTCTCAACTCTCCAGGTTTAAGGTATTCTTCCTTCAGCTAAAACATGCATGTGGAACCTAGAGTATGATCAACCATGTGATCAAGAGACGTGTTGAAATATGTCTCAGTTTTCGTACCCTGGTACTCGGGTGCAACATTCCACATGCTTTACTAACAGTCTCCGCACTTGGAGAGTCAGTCCCTTTAACCTCCTGTTTGGCACAGTTTGCAATTTCTGCGGAAGATGAACAGGAATAGGGAGAACCAATGGGAGACTAGCTGGAGGTGTCTGGACGGGCAAATTTAACTCTCATTTCCCACCAGGAAGAGGAATTAACCAAAGACTCAGCGTGCCGTGCCGGAACCAGATTAGGGCCTGAAGCCATCCTGCAGTGTTGCAGCCAGATCACAAGAAAGCGAATTCAAGAAAGGAGCTCAGGGACACTGTAATTCACAAACCTGCAGAGTTATAAATGACAGCTATCGTCCAAAAATATACTGAAGTAAGGCTGCCAAGAGGACTTGAAAGCAGGGCAGAATTGCAGGAAACCAATTTCAGGAGGTAGACTGGAATTGCATTGAAAGCATAGGAAAAGAGGCAGAACGTCCACAATGATGCACTTGGCCAAAAAGGGCGTATGCGTTTTTTCCTGAATATATTCAGGAAAAAACGCATACGCACTTTTTGGCCAACCAAGCAAGCTTGCAAAGGAAATCTGCACTACAATGAAGTCTCACTTCCCCGCGGTCAAAAGGGCCATCTGAAAAAAGTGTAAAATCCAGAAAGGCAGGACAGGCCATGGAGAACTGGGAGCCTTGTTATGCTGATGGGCGGGATGTAAATTGCCAAAAGACACTCCGCAGAAGTGTATGGTGTTTCCTGAAACATCTAAAAAACAAAGCAACAGAGCATAGTGCACTTCCATTTATGGTCCTATAGCTTAGGGAAATTAAAATCAAAAAGACACAGCCACCCCAAAGTTTGGGACGCCTCTGTTTACAAGAACCTCGTTTACAGTACAAGTTCAACATCGCAGAAAGTGAAAAATGGATAAAGAAGTTGTGGTATTTACTTACAAAGCAATATCACTCAGCAATGAAATCTATGTCATCAGGCCCTTAGCAGCACAATGAGTGGATTCAGGTATGATGATTCTAACTGAAATAAGTCACACAGAAAAGGAAACATTATAATATATCAGTAATACACGGAATGTAAACTTGGCTACACAGGAACTGAATTACAGAACAGAACAGGGTCTCAAACTTAGAAAACCAACTTATACTTGCTTAAGGGGAAAGGTGAGTTGGGGTGCTGCATAAAACCAGAGATTGAAATGAGCACAGATAAAGTTCCTTAAGCCAAATATGGAATAGACAAGAGCTACTCCTTGCTCAACGAAATGGACTCAACATTGCATATTAAACGCCTAAGAATGTACCTGACTAGTAAGTATCTTAAAACCTATGGATTGCTATGTCTCCGAAAGAGAATCAAGCATGTGTACAGGGGCATAAACGCAGCAGTGATAGGATTGGAGAGGTTCGGTGAGCAAATGAAGACCCTTTGAAGTCATATTGCATGGTACCCATTACACGGATTTCTACTACCCAGGTTTAAGGTATTCTTCCTTCAGCTAAAACATGTATGTGGAACCTAGAGTATGATCAACCATGTGATCGGGAGACGTGTTCAAATATGTCTCAGTTTTCGTACCCTTGCACTCGGGTGCAACACTCCAGATGCTTTACTACCACTCTCCCAACGTGGAGAGTCAGTCCCTTTAACCTCCTGTTTGGCCCAGTTTGCAATTTCTGCAGAACATGAACAGGAATAGGGAGAACCAATGAGAGACTAGCTGGAGGTGTCTGGACGGTCAAACTTAATTCTCATTTCCCACCAGGAAGAGGAATTAACCAAAGGCTCAGCGTACCGTGCCGGAACCAGATTAGGGCCTGAAACCATCCTGCAGTGTTGCGGCCAGGTCACAAGAAAGCGAGTTGAAGAAAGGAGTTCAGGGGCACTGTAATTCACAAACCTGCAGAGTTATAAATGACAGCTATCGTCCAAAAGTAGACTGAAGTAAGGCTGCCAAGAGGACTTGAAAGCGGGGCAGAATTGCAGGAAACCGATTTCAGGAGGTAGACTGGAATTGCATTGAAAGCATAGGAAAAGAGGCAGAACGTCCACAATGATGCACTTGGCCAAAAAGGGCGTATGCGTTTTTTCCTGAATATATTCAGGAAAAAACGCATACGTCCTTTTTGGCCAACCAAGCAAGCTTGCAAAGGAAATCTGCACTACAATGAAGTCTCACTTCCCCCCGGTCAAAGGGCCATCTGAAAAAAGTGTAAAATCCAGAAAGGCAGGACAGGCCATGGAGAACTGGGAGCCTTGTTATGCTGATGGGCGGGATGTAAATTGCCAACAGACACTCGGGAGAAGTGTATGGTGTTTCCTGAAACATCTAAAAAACAAAGCAACAGAGCCTAGGGCACTTCCACTTATGGTCCTATAGCTTAGGGAAATTAAAATCAAAAAGACACAGCCACCTGAAAGTTTGGAACGGATCTGTTTACAAGAACCTCGTTTACAGTACAAGTTCAACATTGCAGAAAGTGAAAAACGGATAAAGAAGTTGTGGTATTTACTTACAAAGCAATATCACTCAGCAATGAAATCTATGTCATCAGGCCCTTAGCAGCACAATGAGTGGATTCAGGTATGATGATTCTAACTGAAATAAGTCACACAGAAAAAGAAACATCATAAGATATCACTAATACACGGAATGTAAACTTGGCTACACAGGAACTGAATTCCAAAACAGAACAGGGTCTCAAATTTAGAAAACCAACATATGCTTGCTTAAGGGGAAACGTGAGTTGGGGTGCTGCATAAAAGCAGAGATTGAAATGAGCTCAGATAAAGTTCCTTAAGCCAAATATGGAATAGACAAGAGCTACTCCTTGCTCAACGAAATGGACTCAACACCCCATATTAAATGCCTAAGAATGTACTAGACTAGTAAGTATCTTAAAACCTATGGATTGCTATGTCTCCAAAAGAGAATCAAGCATGTGTACAGGGGCATAAACGCAGCAGTGATAGGATTGGAGAGGTTCGGTGAGCAAATGAAGACCCTTTGAAGTCATGTTGCATGGTACCCATTCCACGGGTCTCAACTCTCCAGGTTTAAGGTATTCTTCCTTCAGCTAAAACATGCATGTGGAACCCAGAGTATGATCAACCGTGTGAACGGGAGACGTATTCTAATATGTCTCAGTTTTCCTCCCCTGGTACTCGGGTGCAACATTCCAGACGCTTTACTAACACTCTCCCGACTTGGAGAGTCAGTCCCTTTAACCTCCTGTTTGGCCCAGTTTGCAATTTCTGCGGAAGATGAACAGGAATAGCGAGAACCAATGAGAGACTAGCTGGAGGTGTCTGGACGGGCAAATTTAACTCTCATTTCCCACCAGGAAGAGGAAATAACCAAAGGCTCAGCGTGCCGTGCCGGAACCAGATAAGGGCCTGAAGCCATGCTGCGGTGTTGCGGCCAGGTCACAAGAAAGGGAGTTGAAGAAAGGAGTTCAGGGGCACTGTAATTCACAAACCTGCAGAGTTATAAATGACAGCTATCGTCCAAAAATATACTGAAGTAAGGCTGCCAAGAGGACTTGAAAGCGGGGCAGAATTGCAGGAAACCGATTTCAGGAGGTAGACTGGAATTGCATTGAAAGCATAGGAAAAGAGGCAGAACGTCCACAATGATGCACTTGGCCAAAAAGGGCGTATGTGTTTTTTCCTGAATATATTCAGGAAAAAACGCATACGCCCTTTTTGGCCAACCAAGCAAGCTTGCAAAGGAAATCTGCACTACAATGAAGTCTCACTTCCCCCAGGTCAAAAGGGCCATCTGAAAAAAGTGTAAAATCCAGAAAGGCAGGACAGGCCATGGAGAACTGGGAGCCTTGTTATGCTGATGGGCAGGATGTAAATTGCCAACAGACACTCGGGAGAAGTTTATGGTGTTTCCTGAAACATCTAAAAAACAAAGCAACAGAGCCTAGGGCACTTCCACTTATGGTCCTATAGCTTAGGGAAATTAAAATCAAAAAGACACAGCCACCCCAAAGTTTGGGACGCCTCTGTTTACAAGAACCTCGTTTACAGTACAAGTTCAACATCGCAGAATGTGAAAAATGGATAAAGAAGTTGTGGTATTTACTTACAAAGCAATATCACTCAGCAATGAAATCTATGTCATCAGGCCCTTAGCAGCACAATGAGTGGATTCAGGTATGATGATTCTAACTGAAATAAGTCACACAGAAAAAGAAACATCATAAGATATCAGTAATAAACGGAATGTAAACTTGGCTACACAGGAACTGAATTACAGAACAGAACAGGGTCTCAAATTTAGAAAACCAACTTATGCTTGCTTAAGGGGAAAGGTGAGTTGGGGTGCTGCATAAAACCACAGATCGAAATGAGCACAGATAAAGTTCCTTAAGCCAAATATGGAATAGACAAGAGCTACTCCTTGCTCAACGAAATGGACTCAACACCGCATATTAAACGCCTAAGAATGTACCTGACTAGTTAGTATCTTAAAACCTATGGATTTCTATGTCTCCAAAAGAGAATCAAGCATGTGTACAGGGGCATAAACGCAGCAGTGATAGGATTGGAGAGGTTCAGTGAGCAAATGAAGACCCTTTGAAGTCATATTGCATGGTACCCATTCCACGGGTCTCAACTCTCCACGTTTAAGGTATTCTTCCTTCAGCTAAAACATGCATGTGGAACCCAAGTATGATCAGCCATGTGAACGGGAGACGTGTTCAAATATGTCTCAGTTTTCCTCCCCTGGTACTCGGGTGCAACATTCCAGACGCTTTACTAACACTCTCCCCACTTGGAGAGTCAGCGCCTTTAACCTCCTGTTTGGCCCAGTTTGCAATTTCTGCGGAAGATGAACAGGAATAGCAAGAACCAATGAGAGGCTAGCTGGAGGTGTCTGGACGGGCAAATTTAACTCTCATTTCCCACCAGGAAGAGGAAATAACCAAAGGCTCAGTGTGCCGAGCCGGAACCAGATTAGGGCCTGAAGCCATCCTGCGGTGTTGCGGCCAGCTCTAAAGAAAGCGAGTTGAAGAAAGGAGCTCAGGGGCACTGTAATTCACAAACCTGCAGAGTTATAAATGACAGCTATCGTCCAAAAATAGACTGAAGTAAGGCTGCCAAGAGGACTTGAAAGCGGGGCAGAATTACAGGAAACCGATTTCAGGAGGTAGACTGGAATTGCATTGAAAGCATACGAAAAGAGGCAGAACGTCCACAATGATGCACTTGGCGGAAAAGGGCATATGCGTTTTTTCCTGAATTTATTCAGGAAAAAACGCATACGCCCTTTTTGGACAACCAAGCAAGCTTGCAAAGAAAATCTGCACTACAATGAAGTCTCACTTCCCCCCGGTCAAAAGGGCCATCTGAAAAAAGTGTAAAATCCAGAAAGGCAGGACAGGCCATGGAGAACTGGGAGCCTTGTTATGCTGAAGGGCAGGATGTAAATTGCCAACAACCACTCGGGAGAAGTGTATGGTGTTTCCTGAAACATCTGAAAAACAAAGCAACAGAGCCTAGGGCACTTCCACATATGGTCCTATAGCTTAGGGAATTTAAAGTCAAAAAGACACAGCCACCCCAAAGTTTGGAATGGCTCTGTTTACAAGAACCTCGTTTACAGTACAAGTTCAACATCGCAGAAAGTGAAAAATGGATAAAAAAGTTGTGGTATTTACTTACAAAGCAATATCACTCAGCAATGAAATCTGTGTCATCAGGCCCTTAGCAGCACAATGAGTGGATTCAGGTATGATGATTCTAACTGAAATAAGTCACACAGAAAAAGAAACATCATAAGATATCAGTAATACACGGAATGGAAACTTGGCTACACAGGAACTGAATTACAGAACAGAACAGGGTCTCAAATTTAGAAAACCAACTTATGCTTGCTTAAGGGGAAAGGTGAGTTGGGGTGCTGCATAAAACCAGAGATTGAAATGAGCACAGATAAAGTTCCTTAAGCCAAATATGGAATAGACAAGAGCTACTCCTTGCTCAACCAAATGGACTCAACACCGCATATTAAACGCCTAAGAATGTACCTGACTAGTAAGTATCTTAAAACCTATGGATTGCTATGTCTCCAAAAGAGAATCAAGCATGTGTACAGGGGCATAAACGCAGCAGTGATAGGATTGGAGAGGTTCAGTGAGCAAATGAAGACCCTTTGAAGTCATATTGCATGGTACCCATTCCACGGGTTTCAACTACCCAGGTTTTAGGTATTCTTCCTTCAGCTAAAACATGCATGTGGAAACCAGAATATGATCAACCATGTAATCGGGAGACGTGTTCAAATATGTCTCAGTTTTCCTACCCTGGTACTCGGGTGCAACATTCCAGATGCTTTACTAACACTCTCCCCACTTGGAGAGTCAGTCCCTTTAACCTCCTGTTTGGCCCAGTTTGCAATTTCTGCGGAAGATGAACAGGAATAGCGAGAACCAATGAGAGGCTAGCTGGAGGTGTCTGAACGGGCAAATTTAACTCTCATTTCCCACCAGGAAGAGGAAATAACCAAAGGCTCAGCGTGCCGTACCGGAACCAGATTAGGGCCTGAAGCCATCCTGCGGTGTTGCGGCCAGCTCAAAAGAAAGCGAGTTGAAGAAAGGAGCTCAGGGGCACTGTAATTCACAAACCTGCAGAGTTATAAATGACAGCTATTGTCCAAAAATATACTGAAGTAAGGCTGCCAAGAGGACTTGAAAGTGGGGCAGAATTGCAGGAAACCGATTTCAGGAGGTAGACTGGAATTGCATTGAAAGCATAGGAAAAGAGGCAGAACGTCCACAATGATGCACTTGGCCAAAAAGGGCGTATGCGTTTTTTCCTGAATATATTCAGGAAAAAACGCATACGCCCTTTTTGGCCAACCAAGCAAGCTTGCAAAGGAAATCTGCACTACAATGAAGTCTCACTTCCCCCCGGTCAAAAGGGCCATCTGAAAAAAGTGTAAAATCCAGAAAGGCAGGACAGGCCATGGAGAACTGGGAGCCTTGTTATGCTGATGGGCGGGATGTAAATTGCCAACAACCACTCAGGAGAAGTGTATGGTGTTTCCTGAAACATCTAAAAAACAAAGCAACAGAACCTAGGGCACTTCCACTTATGGTCCTATAGCTTAGGGAAATTAAAATCAAAAAGACACAGCCACCCCAAAGTTTGGAACGGCTCTGTTTACAAGAACCTCGTTTACAGTACAAGTTCAACATCGCAGAAAGTGGAAAATGGATAAAGAAGTTGTGGTATTTACTTACAAAGCAATATCACTCAGCAATGAAAACTGTGTCATGAGGCCCTTAGCAGCATAATGAGTGGATTCAGGTATGATGATTCTAACTGAAATAAGGCACACAGAGAAAGAAACATCATAAGATATCAGTAATACACGGAATGTAAACTTGGCTACACAGGAACTGAATTACAGAACAGAACAGGGTCTCAAATTTAGAAAACCAACTTATGCTTGCTTAAGGGGAAAGGTGAGTTGGGGTGCTGCATAAAACCAGAGATTGAAATGAGCACAGATAAAGTTCCTTAAGTCAAATATGGAATAGACAAGAGCTACTCCTTGCTCAACGAAATGGACTCAACACCGCATATTAAACGCCTAAGAATGTACCTGACTAGTAAGTATCTTAAAAGATATGGATTGCTATGTCTCCAAAAGAGAATCAAGCATGTGTACAGGGGCATAAACGCAGCAGTGATAGGATTGGAGAGGTTCGGTGAGCAAATGAAGACCCTTTGAAGTCATATTGCATGGTACCCATTACACGGATTTCTACTACCCAGGTTTAAGGTATTCTTCCTTCAGCTAAAACATGTATGTGGAACCTAGAGTATGATCAACCATGTGATCGGGAGACGTGTTCAAATATGTCTCAGTTTTCGTACCCTTGCACTCGGGTGCAACACTCCAGATGCTTTACTACCACTCTCCCAACGTGGAGAGTCAGTCCCTTTAACCTCCTGTTTGGCCCAGTTTGCAATTTCTGCAGAACATGAACAGGAATAGGGAGAACCAATGAGAGACTAGCTGGAGGTGTCTGGACGGTCAAACTTAATTCTCATTTCCCACCAGGAAGAGGAATTAACCAAAGGCTCAGCGTACCGTGCCGGAACCAGATTAGGGCCTGAAACCATCCTGCAGTGTTGCGGCCAGGTCACAAGAAAGCGAGTTGAAGAAAGGAGTTCAGGGGCACTGTAATTCACAAACCTGCAGAGTTATAAATGACAGCTATCGTCCAAAAGTAGACTGAAGTAAGGCTGCCAAGAGGACTTGAAAGCGGGGCAGAATTGCAGGAAACCGATTTCAGGAGGTAGACTGGAATTGCATTGAAAGCATAGGAAAAGAGGCAGAACGTCCACAATGATGCACTTGGCCAAAAAGGGCGTATGCGTTTTTTCCTGAATATATTCAGGAAAAAACGCATACGTCCTTTTTGGCCAACCAAGCAAGCTTGCAAAGGAAATCTGCACTACAATGAAGTCTCACTTCCCCCCGGTCAAAGGGCCATCTGAAAAAAGTGTAAAATCCAGAAAGGCAGGACAGGCCATGGAGAACTGGGAGCCTTGTTATGCTGATGGGCGGGATGTAAATTGCCAACAGACACTCGGGAGAAGTGTATGGTGTTTCCTGAAACATCTAAAAAACAAAGCAACAGAGCCTAGGGCACTTCCACTTATGGTCCTATAGCTTAGGGAAATTAAAATCAAAAAGACACAGCCACCTGAAAGTTTGGAACGGATCTGTTTACAAGAACCTCGTTTACAGTACAAGTTCAACATTGCAGAAAGTGAAAAACGGATAAAGAAGTTGTGGTATTTACTTACAAAGCAATATCACTCAGCAATGAAATCTATGTCATCAGGCCCTTAGCAGCACAATGAGTGGATTCAGGTATGATGATTCTAACTGAAATAAGTCACACAGAAAAAGAAACATCATAAGATATCACTAATACACGGAATGTAAACTTGGCTACACAGGAACTGAATTCCAAAACAGAACAGGGTCTCAAATTTAGAAAACCAACATATGCTTGCTTAAGGGGAAACGTGAGTTGGGGTGCTGCATAAAAGCAGAGATTGAAATGAGCTCAGATAAAGTTCCTTAAGCCAAATATGGAATAGACAAGAGCTACTCCTTGCTCAACGAAATGGACTCAACACCCCATATTAAATGCCTAAGAATGTACTAGACTAGTAAGTATCTTAAAACCTATGGATTGCTATGTCTCCAAAAGAGAATCAAGCATGTGTACAGGGGCATAAACGCAGCAGTGATAGGATTGGAGAGGTTCGGTGAGCAAATGAAGACCCTTTGAAGTCATATTGCATGGTACCCATTCCACGGGTCTCAACTCTCCAGGTTTAAGGTATTCTTCCTTCAGCTAAAACATGCATGTGGAACCCAGAGTATGATCAACCGTGTGAACGGGAGACGTATTCTAATATGTCTCAGTTTTCCTCCCCTGGTACTCGGGTGCAACATTCCAGACGCTTTACTAACACTCTCCCGACTTGGAGAGTCAGTCCCTTTAACCTCCTGTTTGGCCCAGTTTGCAATTTCTGCGGAAGATGAACAGGAATAGCGAGAACCAATGAGAGACTAGCTGGAGGTGTCTGGACGGGCAAATTTAACTCTCATTTCCCACCAGGAAGAGGAAATAACCAAAGGCTCAGCGTGCCGTGCCGGAACCAGATAAGGGCCTGAAGCCATGCTGCGGTGTTGCGGCCAGGTCACAAGAAAGGGAGTTGAAGAAAGGAGTTCAGGGGCACTGTAATTCACAAACCTGCAGAGTTATAAATGACAGCTATCGTCCAAAAATATACTGAAGTAAGGCTGCCAAGAGGACTTGAAAGCGGGGCAGAATTGCAGGAAACCGATTTCAGGAGGTAGACTGGAATTGCATTGAAAGCATAGGAAAAGAGGCAGAACGTCCACAATGATGCACTTGGCCAAAAAGGGCGTATGTGTTTTTTCCTGAATATATTCAGGAAAAAACGCATACGCCCTTTTTGGCCAACCAAGCAAGCTTGCAAAGGAAATCTGCACTACAATGAAGTCTCACTTCCCCCAGGTCAAAAGGGCCATCTGAAAAAAGTGTAAAATCCAGAAAGGCAGGACAGGCCATGGAGAACTGGGAGCCTTGTTATGCTGATGGGCAGGATGTAAATTGCCAACAGACACTCGGGAGAAGTTTATGGTGTTTCCTGAAACATCTAAAAAACAAAGCAACAGAGCCTAGGGCACTTCCACTTATGGTCCTATAGCTTAGGGAAATTAAAATCAAAAAGACACAGCCACCCCAAAGTTTGGGACGCCTCTGTTTACAAGAACCTCGTTTACAGTACAAGTTCAACATCGCAGAATGTGAAAAATGGATAAAGAAGTTGTGGTATTTACTTACAAAGCAATATCACTCAGCAATGAAATCTATGTCATCAGGCCCTTAGCAGCACAATGAGTGGATTCAGGTATGATGATTCTAACTGAAATAAGTCACACAGAAAAAGAAACATCATAAGATATCAGTAATAAACGGAATGTAAACTTGGCTACACAGGAACTGAATTACAGAACAGAACAGGGTCTCAAATTTAGAAAACCAACTTATGCTTGCTTAAGGGGAAAGGTGAGTTGGGGTGCTGCATAAAACCACAGATCGAAATGAGCACAGATAAAGTTCCTTAAGCCAAATATGGAATAGACAAGAGCTACTCCTTGCTCAACGAAATGGACTCAACACCGCATATTAAACGCCTAAGAATGTACCTGACTAGTTAGTATCTTAAAACCTATGGATTTCTATGTCTCCAAAAGAGAATCAAGCATGTGTACAGGGGCATAAACGCAGCAGTGATAGGATTGGAGAGGTTCAGTGAGCAAATGAAGACCCTTTGAAGTCATATTGCATGGTACCCATTCCACGGGTCTCAACTCTCCAGGTTTAAGGTATTCTTCCTTCAGCTAAAACATGCATGTGGAACCCAAGTATGATCAGCCATGTGAACGGGAGACGTGTTCAAATATGTCTCAGTTTTCCTCCCCTGGTACTCGGGTGCAACATTCCAGACGCTTTACTAACACTCTCCCCACTTGGAGAGTCAGCGCCTTTAACCTCCTGTTTGGCCCAGTTTGCAATTTCTGCGGAAGATGAACAGGAATAGCAAGAACCAATGAGAGGCTAGCTGGAGGTGTCTGGACGGGCAAATTTAACTCTCATTTCCCACCAGGAAGAGGAAATAACCAAAGGCTCAGTGTGCCGAGCCGGAACCAGATTAGGGCCTGAAGCCATCCTGCGGTGTTGCGGCCAGCTCAAAAGAAAGCGAGTTGAAGAAAGGAGCTCAGGGGCACTGTAATTCACAAACCTGCAGAGTTATAAATGACAGCTATCGTCCAAAAATATACTGAAGTAAGGCTGCCAAGAGGACTTGAAAGCGGGGCAGAATTACAGGAAACCGATTTCAGGAGGTAGACTGGAATTGCATTGAAAGCATACGAAAAGAGGCAGAACGTCCACAATGATGCACTTGGCGGAAAAGGGCATATGCGTTTTTTCCTGAATATATTCAGGAAAAAACGCATACGCCCTTTTTGGACAACCAAGCAAGCTTGCAAAGGAAATCTGCACTACAATGAAGTCTCACTTCCCCCCGGTCAAAAGGGCCATCTGAAAAAAGTGTAAAATCCAGAAAGGCAGGACAGGCCATGGAGAACTGGGAGCCTTGTTATGCTGAAGGGCAGGATGTAAATTGCCAACAACCACTCGGGAGAAGTGTATGGTGTTTCCTGAAACATCTGAAAAACAAAGCAACAGAGCCTAGGGCACTTCCACATATGGTCCTATAGCTTAGGGAATTTAAAGTCAAAAAGACACAGCCACCCCAAAGTTTGGAATGGCTCTGTTTACAAGAACCTCGTTTACAGTACAAGTTCAACATCGCAGAAAGTGAAAAATGGATAAAAAAGTTGTGGTATTTACTTACAAAGCAATATCACTCAGCAATGAAATCTGTGTCATCAGGCCCTTAGTAGCACAATGAGTGGATTCAGGTATGATGATTCTAACTGAAATAAGTCACACAGAAAAAGAAACATCATAAGATATCAGTAATACACGGAATGGAAACTTGGCTACACAGGAACTGAATTACAGAACAGAACAGGGTCTCAAATTTAGAAAACCAACTTATGCTTGCTTAAGGGGAAAGGTGAGTTGGGGTGCTGCATAAAACCAGAGATTGAAATGAGCACAGATAAAGTTCCTTAAGCCAAATATGGAATAGACAAGAGCTACTCCTTGCTCAACCAAATGGACTCAACACCGCATATTAAACGCCTAAGAATGTACCTGACTAGTAAGTATCTTAAAACCTATGGATTGCTATGTCTCCAAAAGAGAATCAAGCATGTGTACAGGGGCATAAACGCAGCAGTGATAGGATTGGAGAGGTTCAGTGAGCAAATGAAGACCCTTTGAAGTCATATTGCATGGTACCCATTCCACGGGTTTCAACTACCCAGGTTTTAGGTATTCTTCCTTCAGCTAAAACATGCATGTGGAAACCAGAATATGATCAACCATGTAATCGGGAGACGTGTTCAAATATGTCTCAGTTTTCCTCCCCTGGTACTCGGGTGCAACATTCCAGATGCTTTACTAACACTCTCCCCACTTGGAGAGTCAGTCCCTTTAACCTCCTGTTTGGCCCAGTTTGCAATTTCTGCGGAAGATGAACAGGAATAGCGAGAACCAATGAGAGGCTAGCTGGAGGTGTCTGAACGGGCAAATTTAACTCTCATTTCCCACCAGGAAGAGGAAATAACCAAAGGCTCAGCGTGCCGTACCGGAACCAGATTAGGGCCTGAAGCCATCCTGCGGTGTTGCGGCCAGCTCAAAAGAAAGCGAGTTGAAGAAAGGAGCTCAGGGGCACTGTAATTCACAAACCTGCAGAGTTATAAATGACAGCTATTGTCCAAAAATATACTGAAGTAAGGCTGCCAAGAGGACTTGAAAGTGGGGCAGAATTGCAGGAAACCGATTTCAGGAGGTAGACTGGAATTGCATTGAAAGCATAGGAAAAGAGGCAGAACGTCCACAATGATGCACTTGGCCAAAAAGGGCGTATGCGTTTTTTCCTGAATATATTCAGGAAAAAACGCATACGCCCTTTTTGGCCAACCAAGCAAGCTTGCAAAGGAAATCTGCACTACAATGAAGTCTCACTTCCCCCCGGTCAAAAGGGCCATCTGAAAAAAGTGTAAAATCCAGAAAGGCAGGACAGGCCATGGAGAACTGGGAGCCTTGTTATGCTGATGGGCGGGATGTAAATTGCCAACAACCACTCAGGAGAAGTGTATGGTGTTTCCTGAAACATCTAAAAAACAAAGCAACAGAACCTAGGGCACTTCCACTTATGGTCCTATAGCTTAGGGAAATTAAAATCAAAAAGACACAGCCACCCCAAAGTTTGGAACGGCTCTGTTTACAAGAACCTCGTTTACAGTACAAGTTCAACATCGCAGAAAGTGGAAAATGGATAAAGAAGTTGTGGTATTTACTTACAAAGCAATATCACTCAGCAATGAAAACTGTGTCATGAGGCCCTTAGCAGCATAATGAGTGGATTCAGGTATGATGATTCTAACTGAAATAAGGCACACAGAGAAAGAAACATCATAAGATATCAGTAATACACGGAATGTAAACTTGGTTACACAGGAACTGAATTACAGAACAGAACAGGGTCTCAAATTTAGAAAACCAACTTATGCTTGCTTAAGGGGAAAGGTGAGTTGGGGTGCTGCATAAAACCAGAGATTGAAATGAGCACAGATAAAGTTCCTTAAGTCAAATATGGAATAGACAAGAGCTACTCCTTGCTCAACGAAATGGACTCAACACCGCATATTAAACGCCTAAGAATGTACCTGACTAGTAAGTATCTTAAAAGATATGGATTGCTATGTCTCCAAAAGAGAATCAAGCATGTGTACAGGGGCATAAACGCAGCAGTGATAGGATTGGAGAGGTTCGGTGAGCAAATGAAGACCCTTTGAAGTCATATTGCATGGTACCCATTACACGGGTCTCAACCCTCCAGGTTTAAGGTAATCTTCCTTCAGCTAAAACATGCATGTGGAACCCAAGTATGATCAACCATGTGAACGGGAGACGTGTTCAAATATATCTCAGCTTACCTCCGCTGGTACTCGGGTGCAACATTCCAGACGCTTTACTAACACTCTCCCGACTTGGAGAGTCAGTCCCTTTAACCTCCTGTTTGGCCCAGTTTGCAATTTCTGTGGAAGATGAACAGGAATAGCGAGAACCAATGAGAGACTAGCTGGAGGTGTCTGAACGGGCAAATTTAACTCTCATTTCCCACCAGGAAGAGGAATTAACCAAAGGCTCAGCGTGCCGTGCCAGAACCAGATTAGGGCCGGAAGCCATCCTGCGGTGTTGCGGCCAGCTCAAAAGAAAGCGAGTTGAAGAAAGGAGTTCAGGGGCACTGTAATTCACAAACCTGCAGAATTATAAATGACAGCTATCGTCCAAAAATAGACTGAAGTAAGGCTGCCAAGAGGACTTGAATGCGGGGCAGAATTGCAGGAAACCGATTTCAGGAGGTAGACTGGAATTGCATTGAAAGCATAGGAAAAGAGGCAGAACGTCCACAATGATGCACTTGGCCAAAAAGGGCGTATGCGTTTTTTCCTGAATATATTCAGGAAAAAACGCATACGCCCTTTTTGGCCAACAAAGCAAACTTGCAAAGGCACTCTGTACTACAATGAAGTCTCACTTCCCCCTGGTCAAAAGGGCCATCTGAAAAAAGTGTAAAATCCAGAAAGGCAGGACAGGCCATGGAGAACTGGGAGCCTTGTTATGCTGATGGGCGGGATGTAAATTGCCAACAGACACTTGGGAGAAGTGTATGGTGTTTCCTGAAAAATCTAAGAAACAAAGCAACAGAGCCTAGGGCACTTCCACTTATGGTCCTATAGCTTAGGGAAATTAAAATCAAAAAGACACAGCCACCCCAAAGTTTGGGACGCCTCTGTTTACAAGAACCTCGTTTACCGTACAAGTTCAATATCACAGAAAGTGAAAAATGGATAAAGAACTTGTGGTACTTACGTACAATGCAGTATCACTCAGCAATGAAATCTATGTCATCAGGCCCGTAGCAGCATAATGAGTAGATTCAGGTACGATGATTCTAACTGAAATAAGTCACACAGAAAAAGAAACATCATAAGATATCACTAATACACGGAATGTAAACTTGGCTACACAGGAACTGAATTCCAAAACAGAACAGGTTATCAAATTTAGAAAACCAACTTATGCTTGCTTAAGGTGAAAGGTGAGTTGGGGTGCTGCATAAAACCAGAGATTGAAATGAGCACAGATAAAGTTCCTTAAGCCAAATATGGAATAGACAAGAGCTACTCCTTGCTCAACGAAATGGACTCAACACCGCATATTAAACGCCTAAGAATGTACCTGACTAGTAAATATCTAAAAACCTATGGATTGCTATGTCTCCGAAAAAGAATCAAGCATGTGTACAGGGGCATAAATGCAGCAGTGATAGCATTGGAGAGGTTCGGTGAGCAAATGAAGACCCTTTGAAGTCATATTGCATGGTACCCATTCCACGGGTTTCAAGTACCCAGGTTTAAGGTATTCTTCCTTCAGCTAAAACATGCATGTGGAACCTAGAGTATGATCAACCATGTGATCGGGAGACGTGTTCAAATATGTCTCAGTTTTCCTCCCCTGGTACTCGGGTGCAACATTCCAGACGCTTTACTAACACTCTCCCGACTTGGAGAGTCAGTCCCTTTAACCTCCTGTTTGGCCCAGTTTGCAATTTCTGCTGAAGATGAACAGGAATAGTGAGAACCAATGAGAGGCTAGCTGGAGGTGTCTGGACGGGCAAATTTAACTCTCATTTCCCACCAGGAAGAGGAATTAACCAAAGGCTCAGCGTGCCGTGCCGGAACCAGATTAGGGCCTGAAGCCATCCTGCGGTGTTTCGGCCAGCTCAAAAGAAAGCGAGTTGAAAAAAGGAGCTCAGGGGCACTGTAATTCACAAACCTGCAGAGTTATAAATGACAGCTATCGTCCAAAAATAGACTGAAGTAAGGCTGCCAAGAGGACTTGAAAGCGGGGCAGAATTGCAGGAAACCGATTTCAGGAGGTAGACTGGAATTGCATTGAAAGCATAGGAAAAGAGGCAGAACGTCCACAATGATGCACTTGGCCAAAAAGGGCGTATGCGTTTTTTCCTGAATATATTCAGGAAAAAACGCATACGCCCTTTTTGGCCAACCAAGCAAGCTTGCAAAGGAAATCTGCACTACAATGAAGTCTCACTTCCCCCCGGTCAAAAGGGCCATCTGAAAAAAGTGTAAAATCCAGAAAGGCAGGACAGGCCATGGAGAACTGGG
Source organism: Delphinus delphis (assembly GCF_949987515.2). Classification (NCBI taxonomy): domain Eukaryota; kingdom Metazoa; phylum Chordata; class Mammalia; order Artiodactyla; family Delphinidae; genus Delphinus; species Delphinus delphis. The sequence continues at coordinate 354,507 of NW_027192780.1, forward strand.
AGCCTTGTTATGCTGATGGGCGGGATGTAAATTGCCAACAGACACTCGGGAGAAGTGTATGGTGTTTCCTGAAACATCTAAAAAACAAAGCAACAGAGCCTAGGGCACTGCCACTTATGGTCCTATAGCTTAGGGAAATTAAAATCAAAAAGACACAGCCACCCCAAAGTTTGGGACGCCTCTGTTTAGAAGAAACTCGTTTACCGTACAAGTTCAACATCGCAGAAAGTGAAAAATGGATAAAGAAGTTGTGGTATTTACTTACAAAGCAATATCACTCAGCAATGAAATCTGTGTCATCAGGCCCTTAGCAGCACAATAAGTGGATTCAGGTATGATGATTCTAACTGAAATAAGTCACACAGAAAAAGAAACATCATAAGATATCAGTAATACACGGAATGTAAACTTGGCTACACAGGAACTGAATTACAGAACAGAACAGGGTCTCAAATTTAGAAAACCAACTTATGCTTGCTTAAGGGTAAAGGTGAGTTGGGGTGCTGCATAAAACCAGAGATTGAAATGAGCACAGATAAATTCCTTAAGCCAAATATGGAATAGACAAGAGCTACTCCTTGCTCAACGAAATGGACTCAACACCGCATATTAAACGCCTAAGAATGTACCTGACTAGTAAGTATCTTAAAACCTATGGATTGCTATGTCTCCGAAAGAGAATCAAGCATGTGTACAGGGGCATAAACGCAGCAGTGATAGGATTGGAGAGGTTCAGTGAGCAAATGAAGAACCTTTGAAGTCATATTGCATGGTACCCATTCCACGGGTTTCAACTACCCAGGTTTAAGGTATTCTTCCTTCAGCTAAAACATGTATGGGGAACCTAGAGTATGATCAACCATGTGATCGGGAGACGTGTTCAAATATGTCTCAGTTTTCGTACCCTGGTACTCGGGTGCAACATTCCAGATGCTTTACTAACACTCTCCCCACTTGGAGAGTCAGTCCCTTTAACCTCCTGTTTGGCCCAGTTTGCAATTTCTGTGGAAGATGAACAGGAATAGCGAGAACCAATGAGAGACTAGCTGGAGGTGTCTGGATGGGCAAATTTAACTCTCATTTCCCACCAGAAAGAGGAATTAACCAAAGGCTCAGCGTGCCGTGCCAGAACCAGATTAGGGCCTGAAGACATCCTGCAGTGTTGCGGCCAGGTCACAAGAAAGCGAGTTGAAGAAAGGAGCTCAGGGGCACTGTAATTCACAAACCTGCAGAGTTATAAATGACAGCTATCGTCCAAAAATATACTGAAGTAAGGCTGCCAAGAGGACTTGAAAGCGGGGCAGAATTGCAGGAAACCGATTTCAGGAGGTAGACTGGAATTGCATTGAAAGCATAGGAAAAGAGGCAGAACGTCCACAATGATGCACTTGGCCAAAAAGGGCGTATGCGTTTTTTCCTGAATATATTCAGGAAAAAACGCATACGCCCTTTTTGGCCAACCAAGCAAGCTTGCAAAGGAAATCTGCACTACAATGAAGTCTCACTTCCCCCCGGTCAAAAGGGCCATCTGAAAAAAGTGTAAAATCCAGAAAGGCAGGACAGGCCATGGAGAACTGGGAGCCTTGTTATGCTGATGGGCGGGATGTAAATTGCCAACAGACACTCAGGAGAAGTGTATGGTGTTTCCTGAAACATCTAAAAAACAAAGCAACAGAGCCTAGGGCACTTCCACTTATGGTCCTATAGCTTAGGGAAATTAAAATCAAAAAGACACAGCCACCCCAAAGTTTGGGACGCCTCCGTTTACAAGAACCTCGTTTACCGTACAAGTTCAATATCACAGAAAGTGAAAAATGGATAAAGAACTTGTGGTACTTATGTACAATGCAGTATCACTCAGCAATGAAATCTATGTCATCAGGCCCGTAGCAGCATAATGAGTGGATTCAGGTACGATGATTCTAACTGAAATAAGTCATACAGAAAAAGAAACATCATCAGATATCACTAATACACAGAATGTAAACTTGGCTACACAGGAACTGCATTCCAAAACAGAACAGGGTCTCAAATTTAGAAAACCAACTTATGCTTGCTTAAGGGGAAAGGAGAGTTGGGGTGCTGCATAAAACCAGAGATTGAAATGAGCACAGATAAAGTTCCTTAAGCCAAATATGGAATAGACAAGAGCTACTCCTTGCTCAACGATATGAACTCAACACCCCATATTAAACGCCTAAGAATGTACCTGACTAGTAAGTATCTTAAAACCTATGGATTGCTATGTCTCCGAAAGAGAATCAAGCATGTGTACAGGGGCATAAACGCAGCAGTGATAGGATTGGACAGGTTCGGTGAGCAAATGAAGACCCCTTGAAGTCATATTGCATGGTACCCATTCCACGGGTTTCAACTACCCAGGTTTAAGGTATTCTTCCTTCAGCTAAAACATGCATGTGGAACCCAAGTATGATCAACCATGTGAATGGGAGACGTGTTCAAATATGTCTCAGTTTTCCTCCCTTGGTACTCGGGTGCAACATTCCAGACGCTTTACTAACACTCTCCCCACTTGGAGAGTCAGCGCCTTTAACCTCCTGTTTGGCACAGTTTGCAATTTCTGCGGAAGATGAACAGGAATAGCGAGAACCAATGAGAGGCTAGCTGGAGGTGTCTGGACGGGCAAATTTAACTCTCATTTCCCACCAGGAAGAGGAAATAACCAAAGGCTCAGCATGCCGTACCGGAACCAGATTAGGGCCTGAAGCCATCCTGCGGTGTTGCGGCCAGCTCAAAAGAAAGCGAGTTGAAGAAAGGAGCTCAGGGGCACTGTAATTCACAAACCTGCAGAGTTATAAATGACAGCTATCGTCCAAAAATAGACTGAAGTAAGGCTGCCAAGAGGACTTGAAAGCGGGGCAGAATTGCAGGAAACCGATTTCAGGAGGTAGACTGGAATTGCATTGAAAGCATAGGAAAAGAGGCAGAACGTCCACAATGATGCACTTGGCCAAAAAGGGCGTATGCGTTTTTTCCTGAATATATTCAGGAAAAAACGCATACGCCCTTTTTGGCCAACCAAGCAAGCTTGCAAAGGAAATCTGCACTACAATGAAGTCTCACTTCCCCCTGGTCAAAAGGGCCATCTGAAAAAAGTGTAAAATCCAGAAAGGCAGGACAGGCCATGGAGAACTGGGAGCCTTGTTATGCTGATGGGCGGGATGTAAATTGCCAACAGACACTTGGGAGAAGTGTATGGTGTTTCCTGAAACATCTAAAAAACAAAGCAACAGAGCCTAGGGCACTTCCACTTATGGTCCTATAGCTTAGGGAAATTAAAATCAAAAAGACACAGCCACCCCAAAGTTTGGAACGGCTCTGTTTACAAGAACCTCGTTTACAGTACAAGTTCAACATCGCAGAAAGTGAAAAATGGATAAAGAAGTTGTGGTATTTACTTACAAAGCAATATCACTCAGCAATGAAATCTGTGTCATGAGGCCCTTAGCAGCACAATGAGTGGATTCAGGTATGATGTTTCTAACTGAAATAAGTCACACAGAAAAAGAAACATCATAAGATATCAGTAATACACGGAATGTAAACTTGGCTACACAGGAACTGAATTACAGAACAGAAAAGGGTCTCAAATTTAGAAAACCAACTTATGCTTGCTTAAGGGGAAAGGTGAGTTGGGGTGCTGCATAAAACCAGAGATTGAAATGAGCACAGATAAAGTTCCTTAAGCCAAATATGGAATAGACAAGAGCTACTCCTTGCTCAACGAAATGGACTCAACACCGCATATTAAACGCCTAAGAATGTACCTGACTAGTAAGTATCTTAAAACCTATGGATTGCTATGTCTCCGAAAGAGAATCAAGCATGTGTACAGGGGCATAAACGCAGCAGTGATAGGATTGAAGAGGTTCGGTGTGCAAATGAAGACCCTTTGAAGTCATATTGCATGGTACCCATTCCAAGGGTTTCAACTACCCAGGTTTAAGGTATTCTTCCTTCAGCTAAAACATGCATGTGCAACCTAGATTATGATCAACCATTTGATCGGGAGACGTGTTCAAATATGTCTCAGTTTTCGTACCCTGGTACTCGGGTGCAACATTCCAGACGTTTTACTAACACTCTCCCGACTTGGAGAGTCAGTCCCTTTAACCTCCTGTTTGGCCCAGTTTGCAATTTCTGCGGAAGATGAACAGGAATAGCGAGAACCAATGAGAGATTAGCTGGAGGTGTCTGGACGGGCAAATTTAACTCTCATTTCCCACCAGGAAGAGGAAATAACCAAAGGCTCAGCGTGCCGTGCCGGAACCAGATTAGGGTCTGAAGCCATCCTGCGGTGTTGCGGCCAGGTCACAAGAAAGCGAGTTGAAGAAAGGAGCTCAGGGGCACTGTAATTCACAAACCTACAGAGTTATAAATAACAGCTATCGTCCAAAAATATACTGAGGTAAGGCTGCCAAGAGGACTTGAAAGCAGGGCAGAATTGCAGGAAACCGATTTCAGGAGGTAGACTGGAATTGCATTGAAAGCATAGGAAAAGAGGCAGAACGTCCACAATGATGCACTTGGCCAAAAAGGGCATATGCGTTTTTTCCTGAATATATTCAGGAAAAAACGCATACGCCCTTTTTGGCCAACCAAGCAAGCTTGCAAAGGAAATCTGCACTACAATGAAGTCTCACTTCCCCCCGGTCAAAAGGGCCATCTGAAAAAAGTGTAAAATCCAGAAAGGCAGGACAGGCCATGGAGAACTGGGAGCCTTGTTATGCTGATGGGCGGGATGTAAATTGCCAACAGACACTCGGGAGAAGTGTATGGTGTTTCTTGAAACATCTAAAAAACAAAGCAACAGAGCCTAGGGCACTTCCACTTATGGTCCTATAGCTTAGGGAAATTAAAATCAAAAAGACACAGCCACCCCAAAGTTTGGGAAGCCTCTGTTTACAAGAACCTCGTTTACCGTACAAGTTCAATATCACAGAAAGTGAAAAATGGATAAAGAACTTGTGGTACTTACGTACAATGCAGTATCACTCAGCAATGAAATCTATGTCATCAGGCCCGTAGCAGCATAATGAGTAGATTCAGGTACGATGATTCTAACTGAAATAAGTCACACAGAAAAAGAAACATCATAAGATATCACTAACACACGGAATGTAAACTTGGCTACACAGGAACTGAATTCCAAAACAGAACAGGTTCTCAAATTTAGAAAACGAACTTATGCTTGCTTAAGGGGAAAGCTGAGTTGGGTTGCTGCATAAAACCAGAGATTGAAATAAGCACAGATAAAGTTCCTTAAGCCAAATATGGAATAGACAAGAGCTACTCCTTGCTCAACGAAATGGACTCAACACCGCATATTAAACGCCTAAGAATGTACCTGACTAGTAAGTATCTTAAAACCTATGGATTGCTATGTCTCCGAAAGAGAATCAAGCATGTGTACAGGGGCATAAACGCAGCAGTGATAGGATTGGAGAGGTTCGGTGAGCAAATGAAGACCCTTTGAAGTCATATTGCATGGTACCCATTCCACGGGTTTCAACTACCCAGGTTTTAGGTATTCTTCCTTCAGCTAAAACATGCATGTGGAACCCAGAGTATGATCAACCATGTGATCGGGAGACATGTTCAAATATGTCTCAGTTTTCCTCCCCTGGTACTCGGGTGCAACATTCCAGACGCTTTACTAACACTCTCCCCACTTGGAGAGTCAGTCCCTTTAACCTCCTGTTTGGCCCAGTTTGCAATTTCTGCGGAAGATGAACAGGAATAGCGAGAACCAATGAGAGGCTAGCTGGAGGTGTCTGGACGCGCAAATTTAACTCTCATTTCCCACCAGGAAGAGGAATTAACCAAAGGCTCAGCGTGCCGTGCCGGAACCAGATTAGGGCCTGAAGCCATCCTGCGGTGTTGCGGCCAGGTCACAAGAAAGCGAGTTGAAGAAAGGAGCTCAGGGGCACTGTAATTCACAAACCTGCAGAGTTATAAATGACAGCTATCGTCCAAAAATATACTGAAGTAAGGCTGCCAAGAGGACTTGAAAGCGGGGCAGAATTGCAGGAAACCGATTTCAGGAGGTAGACTGGAATTGCATTGAAAGCATAGGAAAAGAGGCAGAACGTCCACAATGATGCACTTGGCCAAAAAGGGCGTATGCGTTTTTTCCTGAATATATTCAGGAAAAAACGCATACGCCCTTTTTGGCCAACCAAGCAAGCTTGCAAAGGAAATCTGCACTACAATGAAGTCTCACTTCCCCCCGGTCAAAAGGGCCATCTGAAAAAAGTGCAAAATCCAGAAAGGCAGGACAGGCCATGGAGAACTGGGAGCCTTGTTATGCTGATGGGCGGGATGTAAATTGCCAACAGACACTAGGGAGAAGTGTATGGTGTTTCCTGAAACATCTAAAAAACAAAGCAACAGAGCCTAGGGCACTTCCACTTATGGTCCTATAGCTTAGGGAAATTAAAATCAAAAAGACACAGCCACCCCAAAGTTTGGGACGCCTCCGTTTACAAGAACCTCGTTTACAGTAGAAGTTCAACATCGCAGAAAGTGAAAAATGGAGAAAGAAGTTGTGCTATTTACATACAAAGCAATATCACTCAGCAATGAAATCTGTGTCATCAGGCCCTTAGCAACACAATGAATGGATTCAGGTATGACGATTCTAACTGAAATAAGTCACACAGAAAAAGAAACATCATAAGATATCAGTAATACACGGAATGTAAACTTGGCTACACAGGAACTGAATTCCAAAACAGAACAGGGTCTCAAATTTAGATAACCAACTTATGCTTGCTTAAGAGGAAAGGTGAGTTGGGGTGCTGCATTAAAACCAGAGATTTAAATGAGCACAGATAAAGTTCCTTAAGCCAAATATGGAATAGACAAGAGCTACTCCTTGCTCAACGAAATGGACTCAACACCGCATATTAAACGCCTAAGAATGTACCTGACTAGTAAGTATCTTAAAACCTATGGATTGCTATGTCTCTGAAAGAGAATCAAGCATGTGTACAGGGGCATAAACGCAGCAGTGATAGGATTGGAGAGGTTCGGTGAGCAAATGAAGACCCTTTGAAGTCATTTTGCATGGTTCCCATTCCACGGGTTTCAACTACCCAGGTTTTAGGTATTCTTCCTTCAGCTAAAACATGCATGTGGAACCCAGAGTATGATCAACCATGTGATTGGGAGACGTGTTCAAATATGTCTCAGTTTTCCTCCCCTGGTACTCGGGTGCAACATTCCAGACTCTTTACTAACACTCTCCCCACTTGGAGAGTCAGCGCCTTTAATCTCCTGTTTGACACAGTTTGCAATTTCTGCGGAGATGAACAGGAATAGCGAGAACCAATGAGAGGCTAGCTGGAGGTGTATGGACGGGCAAATTTAACTCTCATTTCTCACCAGGAAGAGGAAATAACCAAAGGCTCAGCGTGCCTTACCGGAACCAGATTAGGGCCTGAAGCCATCATGTGGTGTTGCGGCCAGCTCAAAAGAAAGCGAGTTGAAGAAAGGAGCTCAGGGGCACTGTAATTCACAAACCTGCAGAGTTATAAATGACAGCTATCGTCCAAAAATATACTGAAGTAAGGCTGCCAAGAGGACTTGAAAGCGGGGCAGAATTGCAGGAAACCTATTTTAGGAATAGACAGGAATTGCATTTCAAGCATAGGAAAAGAGGCAGAACGTCCACAGTGATGCACTTGGCCAAAAATGTAGTATGCGTTTTTTCCTGAATATATTCAGGAAAAAACGCATACTCCATTTTTGGCCAACCAAGCAAGCTTGCAAAGGAAATCTGCACTACAATGAAGTCTCACTTCCCCCCGGTCAAAAGGGCCATCTGAAAAAAGTGTAAAATCCAGAAAGGCAGGACAGGCCATGGAGAACTGGGAGCCTTGTTATGCTGATGGGCGGGATGTAAATTGCCAACAGACACTCGGGAGAAGTGTATGGTGTTTCCTGAAACATCTAAAAAACAAAGCAACAGAACCTAGGGCACTTCCACTTATGGTCCTATAGCTTAGGGAAATTAAAATCAAAACGACACAGCCACCCCAAAGTTTGGGACGCCTCTGTTTACAAGAACCTCGTTTACCGTACAAGTTCAATATCACAGAAAGTGAAAAATGGATAAAGAACTTGTGGTACTTACGTACAATGCAGTATCACTGAGCAATGAAATCTATGTCATCAGGCCCGTAGCAGCATAATGAGTGGATTCAGGTACGATGATTCTAACTGAAATAAGTCACACAGAAAAAGAAACATCATAAGATATCACTAATACACGGAATGTAAACTTGGCTACACAGGAACTGAATTACAGAACAGAACAGGGTCTCAAGTTTAGAAAACCAACTTATGCCTGCTTAAGGGGGAAGGTGAGTTGGGGTGCTGCATAAAAGCAGAGTTTGAAATTAGCACAGATACCGTTCCATAAGCCAAATATGTAATAGACAAGAGCTACCCCTTGCTCAACGAAATGGATTCAACAATGAGGTATCACCTCACTGGTAGAATAGGCATCATTGAAAATGTACAAACAAAAAATGCTGGAAAGGGTGTGGAGAAAAGGAAGCCTCTCCCACTATTGTTGCGAATATAAATTGATACAGTCATTTTGGAGAACAATATGGAATTTCTTATGAAACTAACAATAGAATTACCATATGATACAGCAATCCCAGTACTGGACATATACCCAGACAAAACCATAAATCAAAAAGAGTCATTCACCACAATGTTCATTGCATCACTATTTACAATATCGAGGTAATGGAAGCAACCTAAATGCCCACAGACAGACGAATGCATAAAGCTGTGGTACATATATAAAATGGAATATTACTAAGCCATGAAAAGGAGTGAAATTGGGTCATTTGTAGAGACGTCGATGGATTTAGAGACTGTCATACAGAGTGAAGTAAGTCAGAAAGAGAAAAACAAATCTTGTATATTCATGCATATATGTGAAACCTAGAAAAACTGTACAGATTAACCATTTTGCAAGGCATAAATAGAGCAACAGATGTAGACAACAAACGTATGGACAACAAGGGGGGAAAGCTGTTGGGGGGTGGTGGTGGGAGGAGTTGAGAGACTGGGATTGGCATGTATACATTTATATGTATAAAATAGATAACCAATAAGAACCTGCTGTATAAAAATATAAAATAAAATTCAAAATTAAAAAGAAATAAAATTTAAAAAATAAAACAGAAAAAACAATTATTCCCTGCACATACATGTATTTATATGAATAAATTATTTCCATGCTTATATCTGTAAATACAAAAAAGAGGAATAAAATCTACCTTGAACCAAAAACGAAAAAGAGAAAAAAAACACAGAACCCACCAGTTACACAGAGGAAAACCGTATCAGGGCACTTGCTCCAGTTGTAAACAATTCTGAAGTTGGTCAGTGGTGGGGAATCGTCTCCCATTCAGCCAGCAGCCCCCACGCAACAAACGTCCTCATTGCAAAGCTGGGGCACCGTGCCGAGGCATCTGTGAGTAAACGTGAGCTGAGCCCCAGGCCAGTTGCTGCTGAACTATTCCCACCCGTCCCAGGTAAAACACCTGAATATATACAAGGACTTGAAAGCCTAGAGGAAGGGCCATAGAGCCACACGAGTGACAGCATGCCGGCCGACTTGGTGCCTGCAGGCCAGCCAGGATGGTCCTGGCCCTGGGTGCTCTTCTGGAAGATTTCCATTTCCCTGCCTGAGATACCCGTCCTGTCCCTGCCCTCACTGCTTTTTTCCTTCCTCACCTCTGCCCAGGGAGAAATTCCAGCAGCAGGTATGGGTGACACATCCTCTTCTTTAGCAGGTGGCAGCCTGGCAACTGCTGCAGAAAGTCCAGCAGAGCCCCACTCACACTGGGCCACCCACAAAGCCGTGGCCTCTCACTCCCTCCCACCAGCCCAGCCCCGAGACTGCTGACAGGGCAGAGAAAATGGCGTCAGGCACGGCTGCAGGGGCTCTTGCTGCCTGGAGTGGTATTTATATTGATCTCAACCCAGGCACACCTGGGGAGGGCTGGCCGGCACGGTAAGGCTGCCCAGGTCAGCCAATCATCACCCCTCAGGGGCTCACAGTTGCAGAAAATGGAACTTGCTGAACCGGCCAGGTCCAAGGAACAGGTGTGGGCTCCTGAGAGTCAGGATAGACAAGGGGCTGCAGCTTTGGCTTGTTTTCTAATCATTTTATCTGGCCCATGAGTGGGAGACAACTTCAAGAAAACCCTCTCCTAATGAGAGGAACCCAGGAGTCAGGGAGAGGAGGGGTGGGTGGTGGTTGGAGACAGAGGCCTGGTGCCCCGGGTGCAGTGGAAGTCTCTGGAAGACCAGGTGGAGGGAGGCCTCACGGAGTGATGCCCAGGGTCACAGACCTGTCGCAGCTGCTGTTTGTTAGTTCAAGTCCTGCTCTGAGGTGCTCTGTGTCAGCTCTGAGCGACAGGTGAGCTGGGGGTGCTCTGCAATGAGGGCTATGTGCACGGTTCCTGTGTGCCCAGCCCTGCCACGGTACCTGCAAGGGTAGCTCTGTATCCTGGGAGGGGCCTGACCACGAGAGCCCCGTGGGCTGGGGTGGGGGTGGGGTACCTGCCCAGGTGAGCTCCATATTCTGGGATTGGTCTGACCACGAGAGCCCCATGGGCTGCTGGGGACCTGGTAAAGGATGTCAGGACAGTCAGTGAAGCCACCGAGGATATACCTCCAGTTGCTCCTAATTCCTACACCCTGCTGGTCATTCTACCAACCACCAGGACATGGTATTCTGTATTAGTCTTCAATGATGCCTTCTTTTGTATTCCATTAGTCCCAGAGTCACAAGAAATTTTGGCTTGTGAGTGGCAGGACTCAACATACAACTAAAACTATACTTCCGGGCCGTCTGGCCCCAAGGGTGCAAAAATTCCCACACCATCTTTGGGGAAAGCTTAGCTAAAGACCTAAAAGTTCTACCTCTGGAAAAGGAAACCCTCCTTCAATATGCAGACGACATTCTGATCACCAGCCCTACTAAGGAGGCCTCTGAACTACCAAGCCAATAAAGGATAGAAGTTGTCCAAGAAAAAGCTCAAATATCACAGACTGCGGTGACCTGCCTGGGCTTCATTCTCACAGAAGGTCAGAGAAGCCCATCCCAGGAAAGGGAAGAAACCATTTTCAGCCTTACCCCTTTCTAAAACTAGAAGACAGCTTAGGGGTTCCTGGGGAGGCCAGGGTTTGCTGCTTCTGGATCCCTAACTACAGTCTACTAGCTGGGCCTCTATATGAAACACTGAAAGGAAAAGATGATGATCCTTTTGAATAGAATCCAGAAGTGGCCTTTCAAGAATGGAAAGAGCAGTCAATTCAGACCCTTGCCCTGGAACTCCCTAATTTAGCTAAACCCTTTGACCTTTACATTCCCGGTGAAAGGTGAATCGCCATTGGAGAATTAGTGCAAAAACTGGGACCACTTGAAATGGAACAATGCAAGAATGCCATCCAGGTAGGATAAACTACGGTCACTAAGGGGCTTGGCCCACTGCCACATCTGGCCAAGATACTGGCGGTATCTAAAAACCTGGAAATCAGCAGCCCAAAAGGCCACCTCCCTCCTAAGGGAAAAGGACCCCACGTGGTGATCCTAACCACCAACCATGCCCTGAAGTTGCAGGGTTCGCTCCGTGGGCACACCGACCTCGAGTGAGGAGGCCCTCCAACTCCAACATCCAGAGAGATAACCGGGGGCAACAGGGCACCATGACGACTCGTGTGAACATCACTTGACCTGGAGTTTCTCTCATAAAACAACAAGAGTGTGTCCCAAAAGAGTAGACTACTGCTTGCAGGACTTACTGCACCCAGAGGGGAGCTAATAATCTTGGCGGGGGAACAGTATACCACACTGTCACCATAGAAAAGCCTACAGACACCGTGATGATGGTGGCCAATAAGACCGGCTGGACTCCTGTTTACTTCAAAAGGCTGTTGACTCAGTAGCCATCATGGTCCTTGATCACCACTGACCCTGGACTGTCTGGGAGTTGAGCGGGCAGGGCTCTGACACCTGGTGCTGTTTGTACGTTAATTCAGGAGCCTAATTGAAGAAAGCGCAGACTACTGGTCAGAGCATCTAGGCTGGCAGAGACGGTCAGCCTAAGGTGGCCGAACAAATGTGGGGCGGGGTGAAACCGGCTCCCACAGCGTCTCTGCACATCTCTTTCCTGGACCCTTAAAGGTCATTAGAATCTATAACACTTCCAATGCTGGTGCTCAGGTGGACGAGCAGGGAGGCAGGGGTCCTGGGGACAATCAACGTCACCGGGAGGCTGCTGGGGAGAAGCTCTGACCCTCACCCCAGGGTATGAGGGCTCCCAACTCAGCACTCAGCAGTTACAGAAGAAGGGTCTGCACCCTCAGCACTCCAAGAATGAGGAACGGGACAAAAGGCAGAGGAGGGGTTTGTCCCCAGCAAAGCCCATTAAAAATCCCTGGGAGATAAAAATAGAATCTGGGCAATAAAGTCAAGTCTAACCTTTTTTATCCTTTGTGCTTTGTCTAATTTCACGTGCTCCTAGGGTCCCGCATGCAGAGGTTCCACACCCGGCACTTCAGACCAGATTTCCTAGTGCAGAATGGCTGGGTCGACACCTCAGCTCCTGGGGCCCAGTGCAGACTCCACGATATAGAGCCTGAGCTACAGCCAACCCGGCCCTCGAGAGCTCCGCCGCCTCCCTCCCTCCCACTGACTCTGACAGGATCTCTACACAGCAGCCCAGCCCACAGCCCACGGGGTAGTGCATGCTCTCACCTCTCCATTCTCTGATCAAAATATAAAGTTTCCTTTGCTTGTGAACCAAACTCAGTCTCGATCTGTTGGTCCCAATGACACTGGTCAGGGGGACACTTGTTGGGGTCCACTCTGGAGGATCAGTAACAGAAATTGAGACTATCGTAACCTCAATGAACAGATGTGTGAGCCAAACTGTAGTTAACATAGAACAGTGTATAAGGCTCGGGTAAAATAAGATGTTTCTAACACTTCCATTTGATATTTCCATCACTTTTTATAAGCAAGTTCAGTGAAAAGGTTTGTCTTATTTGTCAGGTCAATATTAGAGAAACGAAGTGATTTCTTTCCAAGGATGTACAGCTAATAATCTTGGTTAAACCTTCAATCTTGTTTTAAATGCTTTTCCATTGAAAATGATACCTCTCTTTCAGCTCCCCCATTTCTGAGAAGTATAAAATCTTATAATTTATTATTACCAAAGGGGAAAGGTGGGAGGAGGGATAAATTAACAGTTTGGAATGAACACATACACACTGCTATGTATAAAATAGATCATCAACAAGGAACTACTGTATAGCACAGGGAACTACACTCAACATTTTGCAATAACCTATAAGGGGAAATAATCTGAAAAAGAATAGATATTTTTATTGACATCATCTATCAATGACAGTTAAAGTGTAGCCTAAGGGAAGCTGGCGGTGAGTGCTTCTGACCCTGAAGACTTCAATCATCTAAAGTTTGGACTCTGCCTACTTCCCAAGGCCCTTAATGAACATATGTGTAGCCGTAGTTTAAAAAATTCCCCAGTTTGGGTTTCGGGGAGACACTGATTTTGAAAAAGCCCTGGTGTTCTCCTTACATGAATGGGACTCTTCCTACTGCTAAAACATGTCTGTCACACCCAGAGGATGGTATACCGTCTGATCGGGAAGAGTTTGGAAAAGGCATCTCATCTCCTCATCTCCTGGTGCTCGGGTTCACCCCTCCAGCGTCTTTACTAACAGTCTCCCCACTTGGAGATGTCAGCACTGTCAACATCCTGTTGCGTACAGTTTGGAATTTGTCCAGAGGATGAAGCGGAAGGATGAGGAACAATGAGAGACAAGTCCTAGGTGTTCAGACAGGCACATGTCACTCTAATTTCCAATCAGGAAGACGAATTGACCAAAGGCTAGGGTTGCCCATGGAAACAGTATAGGGCTTGAGGAAATCCCGCTGCTTTGTGGCCAGTTCCCATGAACACGAGTTGAACAATGGAACTCAGGGGCAGTAAAATTCACAAAACTGCAGAGTTGAAAATATCCATCACTGAAAAATGTCTTGAGGAAAGTCAGAGAAAAGGACTTGTAAGCAAGGGAGAATGGCAGGAAAGGGATTTGAGGAGGTAGAAAGGACTCGCCATTAAGCACAAGAAAAGGAGCTGAACATTGCCAACATTGCAGTTGGCCAAAAAGGGTGTATGCGTTCTTTTCTGTATATATTCAAGAAAAGGGCATACACTTTTTTAGCCAACCAAACAGGTGGGCACTGGAAGTCAATACTACAAAAGATATCACTTTGCATCAGTCAGAAGAGCCATCCTCATAAAGCGTAAACAACAGAAATGCAGGACAGGGCAACGAGAAGAGGGAGCCCTGTGAGACTTATAGTGGAAATGTATATTGCCAACGGCCATTCTGGAGAAGTGTATTGTGTTTACTAAAGCATCTAAAAAATGAGCTACAGAGCATAGGGCACTTGCACTCATGGGCGTATATCTTGGGAAAAACAAAAATCGAGAGGACACAGGCACCCCAATGTTTACCCCCTCTCTGTTTAAAAGATCCTCGACTAGGATATAACTTAAATGTCTCTGGAGGGAAAAAATGGATAGAGATGTGGTACTTAGGTAGAGTGGAATATTATTCAGCCTGGAAATCAATGAAATATGGCCAGTTGTAACAACTCCGGAGGAGTTACGTATGATCATTCTAAGTGACAGAATTCAAAAAGAAAAAGACACATATCATAAGATATCACTTAAAGGTGGAATCCAAAATGGCTACACATGAAATAAATTACAAAACAAAAACATAGTCAAATATGTAGAAAACACGCATAAGGCTGCTAAACGGGAAAGGTGGGGAGGGGTGAGGCATCATCCAGGAGGTTGAAATTAGCAAAGATACCATTCCAAATACCAAACTGATAATCAACAAGGCCTACACGGTAGCTAAAAGAACTGCACTCAGCACACTCAAGTCACCGGAAAAGAATATATACGACTGGTAAGAATCTGAAAAAGAATTTATTGATGTCTCTCTGTACGTGAATCAAGTGGATGTACAGCAGCAAGAAACAGAGCTTTGAAAATCAGCTGTAACCAATATAGTAATAAATTGAAAAAAATAAACGACAGAGAGACAGAGAAAACCTCTTACAACTTTTCCTCAGGGACGGTGATGCAACATGGATTGAACACATCTAGACCCACAGCAGGATGAGACATAAGGCTGGAAACTGTTTGCGCTAAGAGAAATGTGAGGTTGGGTGAGGAAATGCACACCCTTTAAAGTAATACTACCTGGTACCCATTCAATGGGTCCCAAATCTGCAGGTTCAAGGGATCTTCCTACAGCTAAAACATGCATGGAAAACCCAGAGGACTGTACACCATGTGATCGGGAGATGTGTCTAAAATGCACCTCATTTATCCTCTCCTGGTGCTCCTGTTCACCATTCCAGCCACGCTACTTAGAATCTCCCCACTTGGAGAATCAGCACATTTAAACTTCTGTTTCACACATTTTGCAAATTGTGAGGAGGATGAACGGGAAGAGGGGGAACCAATGAGAGAAGAGTTGTAGGGGTTTGGACGGGCACATATCACTCTAATTTCCCATTAAGAATAAGAATTAAAGAAAGGCTCAGCCTGCCTCGCCGGAGCCAAAATAGGGCCTGAAGCAATCCTGCGGGTTTGAGGCCAGCTCACAAAAGAGCAACTTAAAAAATGGAGCTCAGGGTCACTGCAATTCACAAACCTGCAGAGTTATAAATGAAAACTAACGTCCAAAAATATGTTGAGGTAAGGCAAAGAAGAGGATCTGAATGCAAGACAGAATTGCAAGAAACAGATTTCAAGAGATAGATTGGACTCGTCTTTAACGCACATGAAAAGCGGCAGAATTTCGACAATGATGCAGTTGGCCCAAAAGGGCGTATGCGTTTTTTCCTGATTATATCCAGGAAAAAACGCATACGCACTTTATGGGCAACGAAGCAAGCAAGCAATGCAAATGTGCACAACAAAGAAGTCTCACTTCTCACCGGTCAAAAGGGCCATCCTAAAAAATTGTAAAAACCAGAAATGCAGGACAGGCCATGGAGAACAGGGAGCCTTTATACGCTGATGGGCAGTGTGTGAACTGCCGAGAGCCACTCTGGAGAAGTGTATGGTGGTTCCTAAATCATCTAAAAAACAGAGCTACAGAGCATAGGACACTTCCAATCATGGGAGTATATCTAGGGAAGTCTAAAAATCAACAAGACACAAGCACACCACAGTTTAGGGCTACTCTGTTTACAAGAACCTCAACTTCAGTACACCTTAAATATCCCAGGAAAGAGAACAATGGATAAAGAAGATGTGGTACTTATGTACAATGGAATATCTCTTCACCATGAAATCAATGTAATAAGGCTAGTAGAAGGATAAAGAGTGGATTTAGGTCCGATAATACTACTTGAAATAAGTCAAACAGAAAAAGAAACATATCATAAGATATCACTTATAGAGGGAGGGTAAATATGGCTGCACAAGAAATGAATTACAGAACAGAACAGTGTCTCACATTTAGAAAACACACTTATGTCAGCTTAAGGGGAAAGGAGAGGTGGGGTGATGCATAAAACCAGAGTTTGAAATTAGCACAGATACCGTTCAATAAACCAAATAGGTATTAGACAAGATCTACACCTTGCTCAATGAACAGGCCTCAACACACCCTATACACCGCAGAGAAATATATCTGAGGAATAAGAATCTTAAAACCCATGTATTGATATATCTCCATAAGGGAATCAAGTGTGTGCAGAGCGGCACAAACACAGCAGTGAAAAGGAGCTAAACCCCATTATAGAAATAAATTTTAAAAACAAAACGCTGAAACAATGAAAGAGAGAAAAATTCTTACAAAATTCGCTCAGGGGCTGTGATGCAACCTGGATTGACCACATATAAACCCACAGCTGGATAAGACATAAGGCTGGACACTTGGGGCTGACAGGATTGGTGAGCTTTGGTGAGCAACTGCCGAAAGTTTAATGCAATACTTCATGCTACTCAGTCCAAGGGTCCCAACACTCCAGGTTGAAGGGAATCTTCCTACAGCTAAACCATGCTTGGGAAACCCAGCGACTGGTATACCATATGATCGGGAAAGGTTTCTAAAATGCACCTCATTTTTCCTCTCCTGGGGCTCCGGATCGACATTCCAGCCGCTTTACTAACAACATCCCCACATGGAGTCAATGCCTTTAAGTTCTGGTATCGCACAGTCTGCAGTTAGTGCAGAGGATGAATGGGAATAGGGGGAACCAGTGAGAAACTAGCTGTAGCGGTTTCAATGGGCACATGTCACTCTAATATCACATCCGTAAGAAGAATTAACCAAAGGCACAGCAAGGTGCCCCAGAAGAAAAATAGGGCTTCAAGGAATCCTGTGGTTACGGGGCAAGACCACAAAAATAAGAGCTAAAAAATGGAGCTAAGAGCCACTGCAATTCAAAAACCTGCAGAGTTATAAAGGCCAACTATTTTTAAAAAATATATTGAGGTAAGGCTATGAAGAGGCATTGAAAGCAAGGCAGAATTGCAGGAAACCGATTTCAGGAGGTAGACTGGAATTGCATTGAAAACATACGAAGAGAGTCAGAAACTCGACAATGATGCACTTGGTCAAAAAGGGCGTATGCGTTTTTTCCTGAATATATTCAGGAAAAAACGCATACGCCCTTTTTGGCCAACCAAGCAAGCTTGCAGAGGAAATCTGCACTACAATGAAGTCTCACTTCCACCTGGCCAAAAGGGCCATCTGAAAAAAGTGTAAAATACATAAAGGCACGACAGGCCATGGAGAACTGGGAGCCTTGTTATGCTGATGGGCGGGATGTAAATTGCCAACAGACACTCGGGAGAAGTGTATGGTGTTTCCTGAAACATCTGAAAAACAAAGCAACAGAGCCTAGGGCACTTCCATTTATGGTCCTATAGCTTAGGGAAATTGAAATAAAAAAGACACAGCGACCCGAAAGTTTGGAACGGCTCTGTTTACAAGAACCTCGTTTACAGTACAAGTTCAACATCGCAGAAAGTGAAAAATGGATAAAGAAGTTGTGGTATTTACTTACAAAACAATATCACTCAGCAATGAAATCTATGTCATCAGGCACTTAGCAGCACAATGAGTGGATTCAGGTATGATGATTCTAACTGAAATAAGTCACACAGAAAAAGAAACATCATAAGATATCACTAATACACGGAATGTAAACTTGGCTACACAGGAACTGAATTACAGAACAGAACAGGGTCTCAAATTTAGAAAACCAACTTATGCTTGCTTAAGGGGAAAGGTGAGTTGGGGTGCTGCATAAAACCAGAGATCGAAATGAGCACAGATAAAGTTCCTTAAGCCAAATATGGAATAGACAAGAGCTACTCCTTGCTCAACGAAATGGACTCAACACCGCATATTAAACGCCTAAGAATGTACCTGACTAGTAAGTATCTTAAAACATATGGATTGCTATGTCTCCGAAAGAGAAACAAGCATGTGTACAGGGGCATAAACGCAGCAGTGATAGGATTGGAGAGGTTCGGTGAGCAAATGAAGACCCTTTGAAGTCATATTGCATGGTACCCATTCCACGGGTTTCAACCACCCAGGTTTAAGGTATTCTTCCTTCAGCTAAAACATGCATGTGGAACCTAGAGTATGATCAACCATGTGATCGGGAGACGTGTTCAAATATGTCTCAGTTTTCGTACCCTGTTACTCGGGTGCAACATTCCAGACGCTTTACTAACACTCTCCCGACTTGGAGAGTCAGTCCCTTTAACCTCCTGTTTGGCCCAGTTTGCAATTTCTGCGGAAGATGAACAGGAATAGCGAGAACCAATGAGAGACTAGCTGGAGGTGTCTGGACGGGCAAATTTAACTCTCATTTCCCACCAGGAAGAGGAATTAACCAAAGGCTCAGCGTGCCGTGCCAGAACCAGATTAAGGCATGAAGCCATGCTGCGGTGTTGCCACCAGGTCACAAGAAAGCGAGTTGAAGAAAGGAGTTCAGGGGCACTGTAATTCACAAACCTGCAGAGTTATAAATGACAGCTATCGTCCAAAAATAGACTGAAGTAAGGCTGCCAAGAGGACTTGAAAGTGGGGCAGAATTGCAGAAAACCGATTTCAGGAGGTAGACTGGAATTGCATTGAAAGCATAAGAAAAGAGGCAGAACGTCCACAATGATGCACTTGGCCAAAAAGGGCGTATGCATTTTTTCCTGAATATATTCAGGAAAAAATGCATACGCCCTTTTTGGCCAACCAAGCAAACTTGCAAAGGAAATCTGCACTACAATGAAGTCTCACTTCCCCCCGGTCAAAAGGGCCATCTGAAAAAAGTGTAAAATCCAGAAAGGCAGGACAGGCCATGGAGAACTGGGAGCCTTGTTATGCTGATGGGCGGGATGTAAATTGCCAACAGACACTCGGGAGAAGTGTATGGTGTTTCCTGAAACATCTAAAAAACAAAGCAACAGAGCCTAGGGCACTTCCACTTATGGTCCTATAGCTTAGGGAAATTAAAATCAAAAAGACACAGCCACCCCAAAATTTGGAACGGCTCTGTTTACAAGAACCTCGATTACAGTACAAGTTCAACATCGCAGAAAGTGAAAAATGGATAAAGAAGTTGTGGTATTTACTTACAAAGCAATATCACTCAGCAATGAAATCTATGTCATCAGACCCTTAGCAGCACAATGAGTGGATTCAGGTATGATGATTCTAACTGAAATAAGTCACACAGAAAAAGAAACATCATAAGATATCAGTAATACACGGAATGGAAACTTGGCTACACAGGAACTGAATTACAGAACAGAACAGGGTCTCAAATTTAGAAAACCAACTTATGCTTGCTTAAGGGGAAAGGTGAGTTGGGGTGCTGCATAAAACCAGAGATCGAAATGAGCACAGATAAAGTTCCTTAAGCCAAATATGGAATAGACAAGAGCTACTCCTTGCTCAACGAAATGGACTCAACACCGCATATTAAACGCCTAAGAATGTACCTGACTAGTAAGTATCTTAAAACATATGGATTGCTATGTCTCCGAAAGAGAAACAAGCATGTGTACAGGGGCATAAACGCAGCAGTGATAGGATTGGAGAGGTTCGGTGAGCAAATGAAGACCCTTTGAAGTCATATTGCATGGTACCCATTCCACGGGTTTCAACCACCCAGGTTTAAGGTATTCTTCCTTCAGTTAAAACATGCATGTGGAACCTAGAGTATGATCAACCATGTGATCGGGAGACGTGTTCAAATATGTCTCAGTTTTCGTACCCTGGTACTCGGGTGCAACATTCCAGACGCTTTACTAACACTCTCCCGACTTGGAGAGTCAGTCCCTTTAACCTCCTGTTTGGCCCAGTTTGCAATTTCTGCGGAAGATGAACAGGAATAGCGAGAACCAATGAGAGACTAGCTGGAGGTGTCTGGACGGGCAAATTTAACTCTCATTTCCCACCAGGAAGAGGAATTAACCAAAGGCTCAGCGTGCCGTGCCGGAACCAGATTAAGGCATGAAGCCATGCTGCGGTGTTGCCGCCAGGTCACAAGAAAGCGAGTTGAAGAAAAGAGCTCAGGGGCACTGTAATTCACAAACCTGCAGAGTTATAAATGACAGCTATCGTCCAAAAATATACTGAAGTAAGGCTGCCAAGAGGACTTGAAAGCGGGGCAGAATTGCAGGAAACCGATTTCAGGAGGTAGACTGGAATTGCATTGAAAGCATAGGAAAAGAGGCAGAACGTCCACAATGATGCACTTGGCCAAAAAGGGCGTATGCGTTTTTTCCTGAATATATTCAGGAAAAAACGCATACGCCCTTTTTGGCCAACCAAGCAAGCTTGCAAAGGAAATCTGCACTACAATGAAGTCTCACTTCCCCCCGGTCAAAAGGGCCATCTGAATAAAGTGTAAAATCCAGAAAGGCAGGACAGGCCATGGAGAACTGGGAGCCTTGTTATGCTGATGGGCGGGATGTAAATTGCCAACAGACACTCGGGAGAAGTGTATGGTGTTTCCTGAAACATCTAAAAAACAAAGCAACAGAGCCTAGGGCACTTCCACTTATGGTCCTATAGCTTAGGGAAATTAAAATCAAAAAGACACAGCCACCCCAAAGTTTGGGACGCCGCTGTTTACAAGAACCTCGTTTACCGTACAAGTTCAATATCACAGAAAGTGAAAAATGGATAAAGAACTTGTGGTACTTACGTACAATGCAGTATCACTCAGCAATGAAATCTATGTCATCAGGCCCGTAGCAGCATAATGAGTGGATACAGGTACGATGATTCTAACTGAAATAAGTCACACAGAAAAAGAAACATCATAAGATATCACTAATACACGGAATGTAAACTTGGCTACACAGGAACTGAATTCCAAAACAGAACAGGGTCTCAAATTTAGAAAACCAACTTATGCTTGCTTAAGGGGAAAGGTGAGTTGGGGTGCTGCATAAAACTAGAGATTGAAATGAGCACAGATAATGTTCCTTAAGCCATATATGGAATAGACAAGAGCTACTCCTTGCTCAACGAAATGGACTCAACACCGCATATTAAACGCCTAAGAATGTACCTGACTAGTAAGTATCTTAAAACCTATGGATTGCTATGTCTCCAAAAGAGAATCAAGCGTGTGTACAGGGGCATAAACGCAGCAGTGATAGGATTGGAGAGGTTCGGTGAGCAAATGAAGACCCTTTGAAGACATATTGCATGGTACCCATTCCACGGGTCTCAACTCTCCAGGTTTAAGGTATTCTTCCTTCAGCTAAAACATGCATGTGGAACCCAGAGTATGATCAACCGTGTGAACGGGAGACGTGTTCAAATATGTCTCAGTTTTCCTCCCCTGGCCCTCGGGTGCAACATTCCAGACGCTTTACTAACACTCTCCCCACTTGGAGAGTCAGCGCCTTTAACCTCCTGTTTGGCCCAGTTTGCAATTTCTGCGGAAGATGAACAGGAATAGCGAGAACCAATGAGAGACTAGCTGGACGTGTCTGGACGGGCAAATTTAACTCTCATTTCCCACCAGGAAGAGGAATTAACCAAAGGCTCAGCGTGCCGTGCCAGAACCAGATTAGGGCCTGAAGCCATGCTGCGGTGTTGCGGCTAGCTCACAAGAAAGCGAGTTGAAGAAAGGAGCTCAGGGGCACTGTAATTCACAAACCTGCAGAGTTATAAATGACAGCTATCGTCCAAAAATAGACTGAAGTAAGGCTGCCAAGAGGACTTGAAAGCGGGGCAGAATTGCAGGAAACCGATTTCAGGAGGTAGACTGGAATTGCATTGTAAGCATAGGAAAAGAGGCAGAACGTCCACAATGATGCACTTGGCCAAAAAGGGCGTATGCGTTTTTTCCTGAATATATTCAGGAAAAAACGCATACGCCCTTTTTGGCCAACCAAGCAAGCTTGCAAAGGAAATCTGCACTACAATGAAGTCTCACTTCCCCTCGGTCAAAAGGGCCATCTGAAAAAAGTGTAAAATCCAGAAAGGCAGGACAGGCCATGGAGAACTGGGAGCCTTGTTATGCTGATGGACGGGATGTAAATTGCCAACACACACTCAGGAGAAGTGTATGGTGTTTCCTGAAACATGTAAAAAACAAAGCAACAGAGCCTAGGGCACTTCCACTTATGGTCCTATAGCTTAGGGAAATTAAAATAAAAAAGACACAGCCACCCCAAAGTTTCGAACGGTTCTGTTTACAAGAACCTCGTTTACCGTACAAGTTCAATATCACAGAAAGTGAAAAATGGATAAAGAACTTGTGGTACTTACGTACAATGCAGTATCACTCAGCAATGAAATCTATGTCATCAGGCCCGTAGCAGCATAATGAGTGGATTTAGGTACGATGATTCTAAATGAAATAAGTCACACAGAAAAAGAAACATCATAAGATATCACTAATACACGGAATGTAAACTTGGCTACACAGGAACTGAATTCCAAAACAGAACAGGGTCTCAAATTTAGAAAACCAACTTATGCTTGCTTAAGGGGAAAGGTGAGTTGTGGTGCTGCATAAAACCAGAGATTGAAATGAGCACAGATAAAGTTCCTTAAGCCAAATATGGAATAGACAAGAGCTACTCCTTGCTCAACGAAATGGACTCAACACCCCATATTAAACGCCTAAGAATGTACCTGACTAGTAAGTATCTTAAAACCTATGGATTGCTATGTCTCCAAAAGAGAATCAAGCATGTGTACAGGGGCATAAACGCAGCAGTGATAGGATTGGAGAGGTTCGGTGAGCAAATGAAGACCCTTTGAAGACATATTGCATGGTACCCATTCCACGGGTCTCAACTCTCCAGGTTTAAGGTATTCTTCCTTCAGCTAAAACATGCATGTGGAACCCAGAGTATGATCAACCGTGTGAACGGGAGACGTGTTCAAATATGTCTCAGTTTTCCTCCCCTGGTCCTCGGGTGCAACATTCCAGACGCTTTACTAACACTCTCCCCACTTGGAGAGTCAGCGCCTTTAACCTCCTGTTTGGCCCAGTTTGCAATTTCTGCGGAAGATGAACAGGAATAGCGAGAACCAATGAGAGACTAGCTGGAGGGGTCTGGACGGGCAAATTTAACTCTCATTTCCCACCAGGAAGAGGAATTAACCAAAGGCTCAGCGTGCCGTGCCGGAGCCAGATTAGGGCCTGAAGCCATTATGCGGTGTTGCGGCCAGCTCACAAGAAAGCGAGTTGAAGAAAGGAGCTCAGGGGCACTGTAATTCACAAACCTGCAGAGTTATAAATGACAGCTATCGTCCAAAAATAGACTGAAGTAAGGCTGCCAAGAGGACTTGAAAGCAGGGCAGAATTGCAGGAAACTGATTTCAGGAGGTAGACTGGAATTGCATTGAAAGCATAGGAAAAGAGGCAGAACGTCCACAATGATGCACTTGGCCAAAAAGGGCGTATGCGTTTTTTCCTGAATATATTCAGGAAAAAACGCATATGCCCGTTTTGGCCAACCAAGCAAGCTTGCAAAGGAAATCTGCACTACAATGAAGTCTCACTTCCCCCCGGTCAAAAGGGCCATCTGAAAAAAGTGTAAAATCCAGAAAGGCCGGACAGGCCATGGAGAACTGGGAGCCTTGTTATGCTGATGGGCGGGATGTAAATTGCCAACAGACACTCGGGAGAAGTGTATGGTGTTTCCTGAAACATCTAAAAAACAAAGCAACAGAGCCTAGGGCACTTCCACTTATGGTCCTATAGCTTAGGGAAATTAAAATCAAAACGACACAGCCACCCCAAATTTTGGGACGCCTCTGTTTACAAGAACCTCGTTTACCATACAAGTTCAATATCACAGAAAGTGAAAAATGGATAAAGAACTTGTGGTACTTACGTACAATGCAGTATCACTGAGCAATGAAATCTATGTCATCAGGCCCGTAGCAGCATAATGAGTGGATTCAGGTACGATGATTCTAAATGAAATAAGTCACACAGAAAAAGAAACATCATAAGATATCAGTAATACACGGAATGTAAACTTGGCTACACAGGAACTGAATTACAGAACAGAACAGGGTCTCAAGTTTAGAAAACCAACTTATGCCTGCTTAAGGGGGAAGGTGAGTTGGGGTGCTGCATAAAAGCAGAGTTTGAAATCAGCACAGATACCGTTCCATAAGCCAAATATGTAATAGACAAGAGCTACCCCTTGCTCAACGAAATGGATTCAACAATGAGGTATCACCTCACACCTGGTAGAATAGGCGTCATTGAAAATCTACAAACAAAAAATGCTGGAAAGGGTGTGGAGAAAAGGAACCCTCTCCCACTATTGTTGGGAATATAAATTGATACAGTCATTTTGGAGAACAATATGGAATTTCTTAAGAAACTAACAATAGAATTACCATATGATACAGCAATCCCAGTACTGGACATATACCCAGACAAAACCATAAATCAAAAAGAGTCATTCACCGCAATGTTCATTGCATCACTATTTACAATATCGAGGTAATGGAAGCAACCTAAATGCCCACAGACAGACGAATGCATAAAGCTGTGGTACATATATAAAATGGAATATTACTAAGCCATGAAAAGGAATGAAATTGGGTCATTTGTAGAGACGTCGATGGATCTAGAGACTGTCATACAGAGTGAAGTAAGTCAGAAAGAGAAAAACAAATCTTGTATATTCATGCATATATGTGAAACCTAGAAAAACTGTACAGATTAACCATTTTGCAAGGCATAAATAGAGCAACAGATGTAGACAACAAACGTATGGACAACAAGGGGGGAAAGCTGTTGGGGGGTGGTGGTGGGAGGAGTTGAGAGACTGGGATTGGCATGTATACATTTATATGTATAAAATAGATAACCAATAAGAACCTGCTGTATAAAAATATAAAATAAAATTCAAAATTAAAAAGAAATAAAATTTAAAAAATAAAACAGAAAAAACAATTATTCCCTGCACATACATGTATTTATATGAATAAATTATTTCCATGCTTATATCTGTAAATACAAAAAAGAGGAATAAAATCTACCTTGAACCAAAAACGAAAAAGAGAAAAAAAACACAGAACCCACCAGTTACACAGAGGAAAACCGTATCAGGGCACTTGCTCCAGTTGTAAACAATTCTGAAGTTGGTCAGTGGTGGGGAATCGTCTCCCATTCAGCCAGCAGCCCCCACGCAACAAGCGTCCTCATTGCAAAGCTGGGGCACCGTGCCGAGGCATCTGTGAGTAAACGTGAGCTGAGCCCCAGGCCAGTTGCTGCTGATCTATTCCCACCCGTCCCAGTTAAAACACCTGAATATATACAAGGACTTGAAAGCCTAGAGGAAGGGCCATAGAGCCACACGAGTGACAGCATGCCGGCCGACTTGGTGCCTGCAGGCCAGCCAGGATGGTCCTGGCCCTGGGTGCTCTTCTGGAAGATTTCCATTTCCCTGCCTGAGATACCCGTCCTGTCCCTGCCCCCACTGCTTTTTTCCTTCCTCACCTCTGCCCAGGGAGAAATTCCAGCAGCAGGTATGGGTGACACATCCTCTTGTTTAGCAGGTGGCAGCCTGGCAACTGCTGCAGAAAGTCCAGCAGAGCCCCACTCACACTGGGCCACCCACAAAGCCGTGGCCTCTCACTCCCTCCCACCAGCCCAGCCCCGAGACTGCTGACAGGGCAGAGAAAATGGCGTCAGGCACGGCTGCAGGGGCTCTTGCTGCCTGGAGTGGTATTTATATTGATCTCAACCCAGGCACACCTGGGGAGGGCTGGCCGGCACGGTAAGGCTGCCCAGGTCAGCCAATCATCACCCCTCAGGGGCTCACAGTTGCAGAAAATGGAACTTGCTGAACCGGCCAGGTCCAAGGAACAGGTGTGGGCTCCTGAGAGTCAGGATAGACAAGGGGCTGCAGCTTTGGCTTGTTTTCTAATCATTTTATCTGGCCCATGAGTGGGAGACAACTTCAAGAAAACCCTCTCCTAATGAGAGGAACCCAGGAGTCAGGGAGAGGAGGGGTGGGTGGTGGTTGGAGACAGAGGCCTGGTGCCCCGGGTGCAGTGGAAGTCTCTGGAAGACCAGGTGGAGGGAGGCCTCACGGAGTGATGCCCAGGGTCACAGACCTGTCGCAGCTGCTGTTTGTTAGTTCAAGTCCTGCTCTGAGGTGCTCTGTGTCAGCTCTGAGCGACAGGTGAGCTGGGGGTGCTCTGCAATGAGGGCTATGTGCACGGTTCCTGTGTGCCCAGCCCTGCCACGGTACCTGCAAGGGTAGCTCTGTATCCTGGGAGGGGCCTGACCACGAGAGCCCCGTGGGCTGGGGTGGGGGTGGGGTACCTGCCCAGGTGAGCTCCATATTCTGGGATTGGTCTGACCACGAGAGCCCCATGGGCTGCTGGGGACCTGGTAAAGGATGTCAGGACAGTCAGTGAAGCCACCGAGGATATACCTCCAGTTGCTCCTAATTCCTACACCCTGCTGGTCATTCTACCAACCACCAGGACATGGTATTCTGTATTAGTCTTCAATGATGCCTTCTTTTGTATTCCATTAGTCCCAGAGTCACAAGAAATTTTGGCTTGTGAGTGGCAGGACTCAACATACAACTAAAACAATACTTCCGGGCCGTCTGGCCCCAAGGGTGCAAAAATTCCCACACCATCTTTGGGGAAAGCTTAGCTAAAGACCTAAAAGTTCTACCTCTGGAAAAGGAAACCCTCCTTCAATATGCAGACGACATTCTGATCACCAGCCCTACTAAGGAGGCCTCTGAACTACCAAGCCAATAAAGGATAGAAGTTGTCCAAGAAAAAGCTCAAATATCACAGACTGCGGTGACCTGCCTGGGCTTCATTCTCACAGAAGGTCAGAGAAGCCCATCCCAGGAAAGGGAAGAAACCATTTTCAGCCTTACCCCTTTCTAAAACTAGAAGACAGCTTAGGGGTTCCTGGGGAGGCCAGGGTTTGCTGCTTCTGGATCCCTAACTACAGTCTACTAGCTGGGCCTCTATATGAAACACTGAAAGGAAAAGATGATGATCCTTTTGAATAGAATCCAGAAGTGGCCTTTCAAGAATGGAAAGAGCAGTCAATTCAGACCCTTGCCCTGGAACTCCCTAATTTAGCTAAACCCTTTGACCTTTACATTCCCGGTGAAAGGTGAATCGCCATTGGAGAATTAGTGCAAAAACTGGGACCACTTGAAATGGAACAATGCAAGAATGCCATCCAGGTAGGATAAACTACGGTCACTAAGGGGCTTGGCCCACTGCCACATCTGGCCAAGATACTGGCGGTATCTAAAAACCTGGAAATCAGCAGCCCAAAAGGCCACCTCCCTCCTAAGGGAAAAGGACCCCACGTGGTGATCCTAACCACCAACCATGCCCTGAAGTTGCAGGGTTCGCTCCGTGGGCACACCGACCTCGAGTGAGGAGGCCCTCCAACTCCAACATCCAGAGAGATAACCGGGGGCAACAGGGCACCATGACGACTCGTGTGAACATCACTTGACCTGGAGTTTCTCTCATAAAACAACAAGAGTGTGTCCCAAAAGAGTAGACTACTGCTTGCAGGACTTACTGCACCCAGAGGGGAGCTAATAATCTTGGCGGGGGAACAGTATACCACACTGTCACCATAGAAAAGCCTACAGACACCGTGATGATGGTGGCCAATAAGACCGGCTGGACTCCTGTTTACTTCAAAAGGCTGTTGACTCAGTAGCCATCATGGTCCTTGATCACCACTGACCCTGGACTGTCTGGGAGTTGAGCGGGCAGGGCTCTGACACCTGGTGCTGTTTGTACGTTAATTCAGGGGCCTAACTGAAGAAAGCGCAGACTACTGGTCAGAGCATCTAGGCTGGCAGAGACGGTCAGCCTAAGGTGGCCGAACAAATGTGGGGCGGGGTGAAACCGGCCCCCACAGCGTCTCTGCACATCTCTTTCCTGGACCCTTAAAGGTCATTAGAATCTATAACACTTCCAATGCTGGTGCTCAGGTGGACGAGCAGGGAGGCAGGGGTCCTGGGGACAATCAACGTCACCGGGAGGCTGCTGGGGAGAAGCTCTGACCCTCGCCCCAGGGTATGAGGGCTCCCAACTCAGCACTCAGCAGTTACAGAAGAAGGGTCTGCACCCTCAGCACTCCAAGAATGAGGAACGGGACAAAAGGCAGAGGAGGGGTTTGTCCCCAGCAAAGCCCATTAAAAATCCCTGGGAGATAAAAATAGAATCTGGGCAATAAAGTCAAGTCTAACCTTTTTTATCCTTTGTGCTTTGTCTAATTTCACGTGCTCCTAGGGTCCCGCATGCAGAGGTTCCACACCCGGCACTTCAGACCAGATTTCCTAGTGCAGAATGGCTGGGTCGACACCTCAGCTCCTGGGGCCCAGTGCAGACTCCACGATATAGAGCCTGAGCTACAGCCAACCCGGCCCTCGAGAGCTCCGCCGCCTCCCTCCCTCCCACTGACTCTGACAGGATCTCTACACAGCAGCCCAGCCCACAGCCCACGGGGTAGTGCATGCTCTCACCTCTCCATTCTCTGATCAAAATATAAAGTTTCCTTTGCTTGTGAACCAAACTCAGTCTCGATCTGTTGGCCCCAATGACACTGGGCAGGGGGACACTTGTTGGGGTCCACTCTGGAGGATCAGTAACAGAAATTGAGACTATCGTAACCTCAATGAACAGATGTGTGAGCCAAACTGTAGTTAACATAGAACAGTGTATAAGGCTCGGGTAAAATAAGATGTTTTTAACACTTCCATTTGATATTTCCATCACTTTTTATAAGCAAGTTCAGTGAAAAGGTTTGTCTTATTTGTCAGGTCAATATTAGAGAAACGAAGTGATTTCTTTCCAAGGATGTACAGCTAATAATCTTGGTTAAACCTTCAATCTTGTTTTAAATGCTTTTCCATTGAAAATGATACCTCTCTTTCAGCTCCCCCATTTCTGAGAAGTATAAAATCTTATAATTTATTATTACCAAAGGGGAAAGGTGGGAGGAGGGATAAATTAACAGTTTGGAATGAACACATACACACTGCTATGTATAAAATAGATCATCAACAAGGAACTACTGTATAGCACAGGGAACTACACTCAACATTTTGCAATAACCTATAAGGGGAAATAATCTGAAAAAGAATAGATATTTTTATTGACATCATCTATCGATGACAGTTAAAGTGTAGCCTAAGGGAAGCTGGTGGTGAGTGCTTCTGACCCTGAAGACTTCAATCATCTAAAGTTTGGACTCTGCCTACTTCCCAAGGCCCTTAATGAACATATGTGTAGCTGTAGCTTAAAAAATTCCCCAGTTTGGGTTTCGGGGAGACACTGATTTTGAAAAAGCCCTGGTGTTCTCCTTACATGAATGGGACTCTTCCTACTGCTAAAACATGTCTGTCACACCCAGAGGATGGTATACCGTCTGATCGGGAAGAGTTTGGAAAAGGCATCTCATCTCCTCATCTCCTGGTGCTCGGGTTCACCCCTCCAGCGTCTTTACTAACAGTCTCCCCACTTGGAGATGTCAGCACTGTCAACATCCTGTTGCGTACAGTTTGGAATTTGTCCAGAGGATGAAGCGGAAGGATGAGGAACAATGAGAGACAAGTCCTAGGTGTTCAGACAGGCACATGTCACTCTAATTTCCAATCAGGAAGACGAATTGACCAAAGGCTAGGGTTGCCCATGGAAACAGTATAGGGCTTGAGGAAATCCCGCTGCTTTGTGGCCAGTTCCCATAAACACGAGTTGAACAATGGAACTCAGGGGCAGTAAAATTCACAAAACTGCAGAGTTGAAAATATCCATCACTGAAAAATGTCTTGAGGAAAGTCAGAGAAAAGGACTTGTAAGCAAGGGAGAATGGCAGGAAAGGGATTTGAGGAGGTAGAAAGGACTCGCCATTAAGCACAAGAAAAGGAGCTGAACATTGCCAACATTGCAGTTGGCCAAAAAGGGTGTATGCGTTCTTTTCTGTATATATTCAAGAAAAGGGCATACACTTTTTTAGCCAACCAAACAGGTGGGCACTGGAAGTCAATACTACAAAAGATATCACTTCGCATCAGTCAGAAGAGCCATCCTCATAAAGCGTAAACAACAGAAATGCAGGACAGGGCAACGAGAAGAGGGAGCCCTGTGAGACTTATAGTGGAAATGTATATTGCCAACGGCCATTCTGGAGAAGTGTATTGTGTTTACTAAAGCATCTTAAAAATGAGCTACAGAGCATAGGGCACTTGCACTCATGGGCGTATATCTTGGGAAAAACAAAAATCGAGAGGACACAGGCACCCCAATGTTTACCCCCTCTCTGTTTAAAAGATCCTCGACTAGGATATAACTTAAATGTCTCTGGAGGGAAAAAATGGATAGAGATGTGGTACTTAGGTAGAGTGGAATATTATTCAGCCTGGAAATCAATGAAATATGGCCAGTTGTAACAACTCCGGAGGAGTTACGTATGATCATTCTAAGTGACAGAATTCAAAAAGAAAAAGACACATATCATAAGATATCACTTAAAGGTGGAATCCAAAATGGCTACACATGAAATAAATTACAAAACAAAAACATAGTCAAATATGTAGAAAACACGCATAAGGCTGCTAAACGGGAAAGGTGGGGAGGGGTGAGGCATCATCCAGGAGGTTGAAATTAGCAAAGATACCATTCCAAATACCAAACTGATAATCAACAAGGCCTACACGGTAGCTAAAAGAACTGCACTCAGCACACTCAAGTCACCGGAAAAGAATATATACGACTGGTAAGAATCTGAAAAAGAATTTATTGATGTCTCTCTGTACGTGAATCAAGTGGATGTACAGCAGCAAGAAACAGAGCTTTGAAAATCAGCTGTAACCAATATAGTAATAAATTGAAAAAAATAAACGACAGAGAGACAGAGAAAACCTCTTACAACTTTTCCTCAGGGACGGTGATGCAACATGGATTGAACACATCTAGACCCACAGCAGGATGAGACATAAGGCTGGAAACTGTTTGCGCTAAGAGAAATGTGAGGTTGGGTGAGGAAATGCACACCCTTTAAAGTAATACTACCTGGTACCCATTCAATGGGTCCCAAATCTGCAGGTTCAAGGGATCTTCCTACAGCTAAAACATGCATGGAAAACCCAGAGGACTGTACACCATGTGATCGGGAGATGTGTCTAAAATGCACCTCATTTATCCTCTCCTGGTGCTCCTGTTCACCATTCCAGCCACGCTACTTAGAATCTCCCCACTTGGAGAATCAGCACATTTAAACTTCTGTTTCACACATTTTGCAAATTGTGAGGAGGATGAACGGGAAGAGGGGGAACCAATGAGAGAAGAGTTGTAGGGGTTTGGACGGGCACATATCACTCTAATTTCCCATTAAGAATAAGAATTAAAGAAAGGCTCAGCCTGCCTCGCCGGAGCCAAAATAGGGCCTGAAGCAATCCTGCGGGTTTGAGGCCAGCTCACAAAAGAGCAACTTAAAAAATGGAGCTCAGGGTCACTGCAATTCACAAACCTGCAGAGTTATAAATGAAAACTAACGTCCAAAAATATGTTGAGGTAAGGCAAAGAAGAGGATCTGAATGCAAGACAGAATTGCAAGAAACAGATTTCAAGAGATAGATTGGACTCGTCTTTAACGCACATGAAAAGCGGCAGAATTTCGACAATGATGCAGTTGGCCCAAAAGGGCGTATGCGTTTTTTCCTGATTATATCCAGGAAAAAACGCATACGCACTTTATGGGCAACGAAGCAAGCAAGCAATGCAAATGTGCACAACAAAGAAGTCTCACTTCCCACCGGTCAAAAGGGCCATCCTAAAAAATTGTAGAAACCAGAAATGCAGGACAGGCCATGGAGAACAGGGAGCCTTTATACGCTGATGGGCAGTGTGTGAACTGCCGAGAGCCACTCTGGAGAAGTGTATGGTGGTTCCTAAATCATCTAAAAAACAGAGCTACAGAGCATAGGACACTTCCAATCATGGGAGTATATCTAGGGAAGTCTAAAAATCAACAAGACACAAGCACACCACAGTTTAGGGCTACTCTGTTTACAAGAACCTCAACTTCAGTACACCTTAAATATCCCAGGAAAGAGAACAATGGATAAAGAAGATGTGGTACTTATGTACAATGGAATATCTCTTCACCATGAAATCAATGTAATAAGGCTAGTAGAAGGATAAAGAGTGGATTTAGGTCCGATAATACTACTTGAAATAAGTCAAACAGAAAAAGAAACATATCATAAGATATCACTTATAGAGGGAGGGTAAATATGGCTGCACAAGAAATGAATTACAGAACAGAACAGTGTCTCACATTTAGAAAACACACTTATGTCAGCTTAAGGGGAAAGGAGAGGTGGGGTGATGCATAAAACCAGAGTTTGAAATTAGCACAGATACCGTTCAATAAACCAAATAGGTATTAGACAAGATCTACACCTTGCTCAATGAACTGGCCTCAACACACCCTATACACCGCAGAGAAATATATCTGAGTAATAAGAATCTTAAAACCCATGTATTGATATATCTCCATAAGGGAATCAAGTGTGTGCAGAGCGGCACAAACACAGCAGTGAAAAGGAGCTAAACCCCATTATAGAAATAAATTTTAAAAACAAAACGCTGAAACAATGAAAGAGAGAAAAATTCTTACAAAATTCGCTCAGGGGCTGTGATGCAACCTGGATTGACCACATATAAACCCACAGCTGGATAAGACATAAGGCTGGACACTTGGGGCTGACAGGATTGGTGAGCTTTGGTGAGCAACTGCCGAAAGTTTAATGCAATACTTCATGCTACTCAGTCCAAGGGTCCCAACACTCCAGGTTGAAGGGAATCTTCCTACAGCTAAACCATGCTTGGGAAACCCAGCGACTGGTATACCATATGATCGGGAAAGGTTTCTAAAACGCACCTCATTTTTCCTCTCCTCTCCCTGGGCGGGATGTAAATTGCCAACAGACACTCAGTAGAAGTGTATGGTGTTTCCTGAAACATCTAAAAAACAAAGCAACAGAGCCTAGGGCACTGCCACTTATGGTCCTATAGCTTAGGGAAATTAAAATCAAAAAGACACAGCCACCCCAAAGTTTGGAACGGCTCTGTTTACAAGAACCTCGTTTACAGTACAAGTTCAACATCGCAGAAAGTGAAAAATGGATAAAGAACTTGTGGTATTTACTTACAAAGCAATATCACTCAGCAATGAAATCTATGTCATCAGGCCCTTAGCATCACAATGAGTGGATTCAGGTATGATGATTCTAACTGAAATAAGTCACACAGAAAAAGAAACATCATAAGATATCAGTAATACACGGAATGGAAACTTGGCTACACAGGAACTGAATTACAGAACAGAACAGGGTCTCAAATTTAGAAAACCAACTTATTCTTGCTTAAGCGTAAAGGTGAGTTGGGGTGCTGCATAAAACCAGAGATTGAAAGGAGCACAGATAAAGTTCCTTAAGTCAAATATGGAATAGACAAGAGCTACACCTTGCTCAACGAAATGGACTCAACACCGCATATTAAACGCCTAAGAATGTACCTGACTAGTAAGTATCGTAAAACCTATGGATTGCTATGTCTCCAAAAGAGAATCAAGCATGTGTACAGGGCCATAAACGCAGCAGTGATAGGATTGGAGAGGTTCGGTGAGCAAATGAAGACCCTTTGAAGTCATATTGCATGGTACCCATTACACGGGTCTCAACTCTCCAGGTTTAAGGTATTCTTCCTTCAGCTAAAACATGCATGTGGAACCCAAGTATGATCAACCATGTGAACGGGAGACGTGTTCAAATATGTCTCAGTTTTCCTCCCCTGGTACTCGGGTGCAACATTCCACACGCTTTACTAACACTCTCCCCACTTGGAGAGTCAGCGCCTTTAACCTCCTGTTTGGCCCAGTTTGCAATTTCTGCGGAAGATGAACAGGAATAGCGAGAACCAATGAGAGGCTAGCTGGAGGTGTCTGGACGGGCAAATTTAACTCTCATTTCCCACCAGGAAGAGGAATTAACCAAAGGCTCAGCGTGCCGTGCCGGAACCAGATTAGGGCCTGAAGCCATCCTGCGGTGTTGCGGCCAGGTCACAAGAAAGCGAGTTGAAGAAAGGAGCTCAGGGGCACTGTAATTCACAAACCTGCAGAGTTATAAATGACAGCTATCGTCCAAAAATAGACTGAAGTAAGGCTGCCAAGAGGACTTGAAAGCGGGGCAGAATTGGAGGAAACCGATTTCAGGAGGTAGACTGGAATTGCACTGAAAGCATAGGAAAAGAGGCAGAACGTCCACAATGATGCACTTGGCCAAGAAGGGCGTATGCGTTTTTTCCTGAATATATTCAGGAAAAAACGTATACGCACTTTTTGGCCAACCAAGCAAGCTTGCAAAGGAAATCTGCACTACAATGAAGTCTCACTTCCCCCCGGTCAAAAGGGCCATCTGAAAAAAGTGTAAAATCCAGAAAGGCAGGACAGGCCATGGAGAACTGGGAGCCTTGTTATGCTGATGGGCGGGATGTAAATTGCCAACAGACACTCGGGAGAAGTGTATGGTGTTTCCTGAAACATCTAAAAAACAAAGCAACAGAGCCTAGGGCACTGCCACTTATGGTCCTATAGCTTAGGGAAATTAAAATCAAAAAGACACAGCCACCCCAAAGTTTGGAACGGCTCTGTTTACAAGGACCTCGTTTACAGTACAAGTTCAACATCGCAGAAAGTGAAAAATGGATAAAGAAGTTGTGGTATTTACTTACAAAGCAATATCACTCAGCAATGAAATCTGTGTCATCAGGCCCTTAGCAGCACAATGAGTGGATTCAGGTATGATGATTTTAACTGAAGTAAGTCACACAGAAAAAGAAACATCATAAGATATCAGTAATACACGGAATGTAAACTTGGCTACACAGGAACTGAATTACAGAACAGAACAGGGTCTCAAATTTAGAAAACCAACTTATGCTTGCTTAAGGGTAAAGGTGAGTTGGGGTGCTGCATAAAACCAGAGATTGAAATGAGCACAGATAAAGTTCCTTAAGTCAAATATGGAATAGACAAGAGCTACTCCTTGCTCAACGAAATGGACTCAACAC
Source organism: Delphinus delphis (assembly GCF_949987515.2). NCBI lineage: Eukaryota > Metazoa > Chordata > Mammalia > Artiodactyla > Delphinidae > Delphinus > Delphinus delphis. The sequence continues at coordinate 390,273 of NW_027192780.1, forward strand.
CGCATATTAAACGCCTAAGAATGTACCTGACTAGTAAGTATCTTAAAACCTATGGATTGCTATGTCTCCGAAAGAGAATCAAGCATGTGTACAGGGGCATAAACGCAGCAGTGATAGGATTGGAGAGGTTCGGTGAGCAAATGAAGACCCTTTGAAGTCATATTGCATGGTACCCATTACACGGGTCTTAACTCTCCAGGTTTAAGGTATTCTTCCTTCAGCTAAAACATGCATGTGGAACCCAAGTATGATCAACCATGTGAACGGGAGAGGTGTTCAAATATGTCTCAGTTTTCGTACCCTGGTACTCGGGTGCAACATTCCAGACGCTTTACTAACACTCTCCCCACTTGGAGAGTCAGCGCCTTTAACCTAATGTTTGGCCCAGTTTGCAATTTCTGCGGAAGATGAACAGGAATAGCGAGAACCAATGAGAGACTAGCTGGAGGTGTCTGGACGGGCAAATTTAACTCTCATTTCCCACCAGGAAGAGGAAATAACGAAAGGCTCAGCGTGCCGTGCTAGAACCAGATTAGGGCCTGAAGCCATCCTGCGGTGTTGCGGCCAGGTCACAAGAAAGCGAGTTGAAGAAAGGAGCTCAGGGGCACTGTAATTCACAAACCTGCAGAGTTATAAATGACAGCTATCGTCCAAAAATAGACTGAAGTAAGGCTGCCAAGATGACTTGAAAGTGGGGCAGAATTGCAGGAAACCGATTTCAGGAGGTAGACTGGAATTGCATTGAAAGCATAGGAAAAGAGGCAGAACGTCCACAATGATGCACTTGGCCAAGAAGGGCGTATGCGTTTTTTCCTGAATATATTCAGGAAAAAACGCATACGCCCTTTTTGGCCAACCAAGCAAGCTTGCAAAGGAAATCTGCACTACAATGAAGTCTCACTTCCCCCCGGTCAAAAGGGCCATCTGAAAAAAGTGTAAAATCCAGAAAGGCAGGACAGGCCATGGAGAACTGGGAGCCTTGTTATGCTGATGGGCGGGATGTAAATTGCCAACAGACACTAGGGAGAAGTGTATGGTGTTTCCTGAAACATCTAAAAAACAAAGCAACAGAACCTAGGGCACTTCCACTTATGGTCCTATAGCTTAGGGAAATTAAAATAAAAAAGACACAGCCACCCCAAAATTTGGAACGGCTCTGTTTACAAGAACCTCATTTACAGTACAAGTTCAACATCGCAGAAAGTGAAAAATGGATAAAGAAGTTGTGGTATTTACTTACAAAGCAATATCACTCAGCAATGAAATCTGTGTCATCAGGCCCTTAGCAGCACAATGACTGGATTCAGGTATGATGATTCTAACTGAAGTAAGTCACACAGAAAAAGAAACATCATAAGATATCAGTAATACACGGAATGTAAACTTGGCTACACAGGAACTGAATTACAGAACAGAACAGGGTCTCAAATTTAGAAAACCAACTTATGCTTGCTTAAGGGTAAAGGTGAGTTGGGGTGCTGCATAAAACCAGAGATTGAAATGAGCACAGATAAAGTTCCTTAAGTCAAATATGGAATAGACAAGAGCTACTCCTTGCTCAACGAAATGGACTCAACATCGCATATTAAACGCCTAAGAATGTACCTGGCTAGTAAGTATCTTAAAACCTATGGATTGCTATGTCTCCAAAAGAGAATCAAGCATGTGTACAGGGGCATAAACGCAGCAGTGATAGGATTGGAGAGGTTCGGTGAGCAAATGAAGACCCTTTGAAGACATATTGCATGGTACCCATTCCACGGGTCTCAACTCTCCAGGTTTAAGGTATTCTTCCTTCAGCTAAAACATGCATGTGGAACCCAGAGTATGATCAACCGTGTGAACGGGAGACGTGTTCAAATATGTCTCAGTTTTCCTCCCCTGGTCCTCGGGTGCAACATTCCAGACGCTTTACTAACACTCTCCCCACTTGGAGAGTCAGCGCCTTTAACCTCCTGTTTGGCCCAGTTTGCAATTTCTGCGGAAGATGAACAGGAATAGCGAGAACCAATGAGAGACTAGCTGGAGGGGTCTGGACGGGCAAATTTAACTCTCATTTCCCACCAGGAAGAGGAATTAACCAAAGGCTCAGCGTGCCGTGCCGGAGCCAGATTAGGGCCTGAAGCCATTATGCGGTGTTGCGGCCAGCTCACAAGAAAGCGAGTTGAAGAAAGGAGCTCAGGGGCACTGTAATTCACAAACCTGCAGAGTTATAAATGACAGCTATCGTCCAAAAATAGACTGAAGTAAGGCTGCCAAGAGGACTTGAAAGCAGGGCAGAATTGCAGGAAACTGATTTCAGGAGGTAGACTGGAATTGCATTGAAAGCATAGGAAAAGAGGCAGAACGTCCACAATGATGCACTTGGCCAAAAAGGGCGTATGCGTTTTTTCCTGAATATATTCAGGAAAAAACGCATATGCCCGTTTTGGCCAACCAAGCAAGCTTGCAAAGGAAATCTGCACTACAATGAAGTCTCACTTCCCCCCGGTCAAAAGGGCCATCTGAAAAAAGTGTAAAATCCAGAAAGGCCGGACAGGCCATGGAGAACTGGGAGCCTTGTTATGCTGATGGGCGGGATGTAAATTGCCAACAGACACTCGGGAGAAGTGTATGGTGTTTCCTGAAACATCTAAAAAACAAAGCAACAGAGCCTAGGGCACTTCCACTTATGGTCCTATAGCTTAGGGAAATTAAAATCAAAACGACACAGCCACCCCAAATTTTGGGACGCCTCTGTTTACAAGAACCTCGTTTACCATACAAGTTCAATATCACAGAAAGTGAAAAATGGATAAAGAACTTGTGGTACTTACGTACAATGCAGTATCACTGAGCAATGAAATCTATGTCATCAGGCCCGTAGCAGCATAATGAGTGGATTCAGGTACGATGATTCTAAATGAAATAAGTCACACAGAAAAAGAAACATCATAAGATATCAGTAATACACGGAATGTAAACTTGGCTACACAGGAACTGAATTACAGAACAGAACAGGGTCTCAAGTTTAGAAAACCAACTTATGCCTGCTTAAGGGGGAAGGTGAGTTGGGGTGCTGCATAAAAGCAGAGTTTGAAATCAGCACAGATACCGTTCCATAAGCCAAATATGTAATAGACAAGAGCTACCCCTTGCTCAACGAAATGGATTCAACAATGAGGTATCACCTCACACCTGGTAGAATAGGCGTCATTGAAAATCTACAAACAAAAAATGCTGGAAAGGGTGTGGAGAAAAGGAACCCTCTCCCACTATTGTTGGGAATATAAATTGATACAGTCATTTTGGAGAACAATATGGAATTTCTTAAGAAACTAACAATAGAATTACCATATGATACAGCAATCCCAGTACTGGACATATACCCAGACAAAACCATAAATCAAAAAGAGTCATTCACCGCAATGTTCATTGCATCACTATTTACAATATCGAGGTAATGGAAGCAACCTAAATGCCCACAGACAGACGAATGCATAAAGCTGTGGTACATATATAAAATGGAATATTACTAAGCCATGAAAAGGAATGAAATTGGGTCATTTGTAGAGACGTCGATGGATCTAGAGACTGTCATACAGAGTGAAGTAAGTCAGAAAGAGAAAAACAAATCTTGTATATTCATGCATATATGTGAAACCTAGAAAAACTGTACAGATTAACCATTTTGCAAGGCATAAATAGAGCAACAGATGTAGACAACAAACGTATGGACAACAAGGGGGGAAAGCTGTTGGGGGGTGGTGGTGGGAGGAGTTGAGAGACTGGGATTGGCATGTATACATTTATATGTATAAAATAGATAACCAATAAGAACCTGCTGTATAAAAATATAAAATAAAATTCAAAATTAAAAAGAAATAAAATTTAAAAAATAAAACAGAAAAAACAATTATTCCCTGCACATACATGTATTTATATGAATAAATTATTTCCATGCTTATATCTGTAAATACAAAAAAGAGGAATAAAATCTACCTTGAACCAAAAACGAAAAAGAGAAAAAAAACACAGAACCCACCAGTTACACAGAGGAAAACCGTATCAGGGCACTTGCTCCAGTTGTAAACAATTCTGAAGTTGGTCAGTGGTGGGGAATCGTCTCCCATTCAGCCAGCAGCCCCCACGCAACAAGCGTCCTCATTGCAAAGCTGGGGCACCGTGCCGAGGCATCTGTGAGTAAACGTGAGCTGAGCCCCAGGCCAGTTGCTGCTGATCTATTCCCACCCGTCCCAGTTAAAACACCTGAATATATACAAGGACTTGAAAGCCTAGAGGAAGGGCCATAGAGCCACACGAGTGACAGCATGCCGGCCGACTTGGTGCCTGCAGGCCAGCCAGGATGGTCCTGGCCCTGGGTGCTCTTCTGGAAGATTTCCATTTCCCTGCCTGAGATACCCGTCCTGTCCCTGCCCCCACTGCTTTTTTCCTTCCTCACCTCTGCCCAGGGAGAAATTCCAGCAGCAGGTATGGGTGACACATCCTCTTGTTTAGCAGGTGGCAGCCTGGCAACTGCTGCAGAAAGTCCAGCAGAGCCCCACTCACACTGGGCCACCCACAAAGCCGTGGCCTCTCACTCCCTCCCACCAGCCCAGCCCCGAGACTGCTGACAGGGCAGAGAAAATGGCGTCAGGCACGGCTGCAGGGGCTCTTGCTGCCTGGAGTGGTATTTATATTGATCTCAACCCAGGCACACCTGGGGAGGGCTGGCCGGCACGGTAAGGCTGCCCAGGTCAGCCAATCATCACCCCTCAGGGGCTCACAGTTGCAGAAAATGGAACTTGCTGAACCGGCCAGGTCCAAGGAACAGGTGTGGGCTCCTGAGAGTCAGGATAGACAAGGGGCTGCAGCTTTGGCTTGTTTTCTAATCATTTTATCTGGCCCATGAGTGGGAGACAACTTCAAGAAAACCCTCTCCTAATGAGAGGAACCCAGGAGTCAGGGAGAGGAGGGGTGGGTGGTGGTTGGAGACAGAGGCCTGGTGCCCCGGGTGCAGTGGAAGTCTCTGGAAGACCAGGTGGAGGGAGGCCTCACGGAGTGATGCCCAGGGTCACAGACCTGTCGCAGCTGCTGTTTGTTAGTTCAAGTCCTGCTCTGAGGTGCTCTGTGTCAGCTCTGAGCGACAGGTGAGCTGGGGGTGCTCTGCAATGAGGGCTATGTGCACGGTTCCTGTGTGCCCAGCCCTGCCACGGTACCTGCAAGGGTAGCTCTGTATCCTGGGAGGGGCCTGACCACGAGAGCCCCGTGGGCTGGGGTGGGGGTGGGGTACCTGCCCAGGTGAGCTCCATATTCTGGGATTGGTCTGACCACGAGAGCCCCATGGGCTGCTGGGGACCTGGTAAAGGATGTCAGGACAGTCAGTGAAGCCACCGAGGATATACCTCCAGTTGCTCCTAATTCCTACACCCTGCTGGTCATTCTACCAACCACCAGGACATGGTATTCTGTATTAGTCTTCAATGATGCCTTCTTTTGTATTCCATTAGTCCCAGAGTCACAAGAAATTTTGGCTTGTGAGTGGCAGGACTCAACATACAACTAAAACAATACTTCCGGGCCGTCTGGCCCCAAGGGTGCAAAAATTCCCACACCATCTTTGGGGAAAGCTTAGCTAAAGACCTAAAAGTTCTACCTCTGGAAAAGGAAACCCTCCTTCAATATGCAGACGACATTCTGATCACCAGCCCTACTAAGGAGGCCTCTGAACTACCAAGCCAATAAAGGATAGAAGTTGTCCAAGAAAAAGCTCAAATATCACAGACTGCGGTGACCTGCCTGGGCTTCATTCTCACAGAAGGTCAGAGAAGCCCATCCCAGGAAAGGGAAGAAACCATTTTCAGCCTTACCCCTTTCTAAAACTAGAAGACAGCTTAGGGGTTCCTGGGGAGGCCAGGGTTTGCTGCTTCTGGATCCCTAACTACAGTCTACTAGCTGGGCCTCTATATGAAACACTGAAAGGAAAAGATGATGATCCTTTTGAATAGAATCCAGAAGTGGCCTTTCAAGAATGGAAAGAGCAGTCAATTCAGACCCTTGCCCTGGAACTCCCTAATTTAGCTAAACCCTTTGACCTTTACATTCCCGGTGAAAGGTGAATCGCCATTGGAGAATTAGTGCAAAAACTGGGACCACTTGAAATGGAACAATGCAAGAATGCCATCCAGGTAGGATAAACTACGGTCACTAAGGGGCTTGGCCCACTGCCACATCTGGCCAAGATACTGGCGGTATCTAAAAACCTGGAAATCAGCAGCCCAAAAGGCCACCTCCCTCCTAAGGGAAAAGGACCCCACGTGGTGATCCTAACCACCAACCATGCCCTGAAGTTGCAGGGTTCGCTCCGTGGGCACACCGACCTCGAGTGAGGAGGCCCTCCAACTCCAACATCCAGAGAGATAACCGGGGGCAACAGGGCACCATGACGACTCGTGTGAACATCACTTGACCTGGAGTTTCTCTCATAAAACAACAAGAGTGTGTCCCAAAAGAGTAGACTACTGCTTGCAGGACTTACTGCACCCAGAGGGGAGCTAATAATCTTGGCGGGGGAACAGTATACCACACTGTCACCATAGAAAAGCCTACAGACACCGTGATGATGGTGGCCAATAAGACCGGCTGGACTCCTGTTTACTTCAAAAGGCTGTTGACTCAGTAGCCATCATGGTCCTTGATCACCACTGACCCTGGACTGTCTGGGAGTTGAGCGGGCAGGGCTCTGACACCTGGTGCTGTTTGTACGTTAATTCAGGGGCCTAACTGAAGAAAGCGCAGACTACTGGTCAGAGCATCTAGGCTGGCAGAGACGGTCAGCCTAAGGTGGCCGAACAAATGTGGGGCGGGGTGAAACCGGCCCCCACAGCGTCTCTGCACATCTCTTTCCTGGACCCTTAAAGGTCATTAGAATCTATAACACTTCCAATGCTGGTGCTCAGGTGGACGAGCAGGGAGGCAGGGGTCCTGGGGACAATCAACGTCACCGGGAGGCTGCTGGGGAGAAGCTCTGACCCTCGCCCCAGGGTATGAGGGCTCCCAACTCAGCACTCAGCAGTTACAGAAGAAGGGTCTGCACCCTCAGCACTCCAAGAATGAGGAACGGGACAAAAGGCAGAGGAGGGGTTTGTCCCCAGCAAAGCCCATTAAAAATCCCTGGGAGATAAAAATAGAATCTGGGCAATAAAGTCAAGTCTAACCTTTTTTATCCTTTGTGCTTTGTCTAATTTCACGTGCTCCTAGGGTCCCGCATGCAGAGGTTCCACACCCGGCACTTCAGACCAGATTTCCTAGTGCAGAATGGCTGGGTCGACACCTCAGCTCCTGGGGCCCAGTGCAGACTCCACGATATAGAGCCTGAGCTACAGCCAACCCGGCCCTCGAGAGCTCCGCCGCCTCCCTCCCTCCCACTGACTCTGACAGGATCTCTACACAGCAGCCCAGCCCACAGCCCACGGGGTAGTGCATGCTCTCACCTCTCCATTCTCTGATCAAAATATAAAGTTTCCTTTGCTTGTGAACCAAACTCAGTCTCGATCTGTTGGCCCCAATGACACTGGGCAGGGGGACACTTGTTGGGGTCCACTCTGGAGGATCAGTAACAGAAATTGAGACTATCGTAACCTCAATGAACAGATGTGTGAGCCAAACTGTAGTTAACATAGAACAGTGTATAAGGCTCGGGTAAAATAAGATGTTTTTAACACTTCCATTTGATATTTCCATCACTTTTTATAAGCAAGTTCAGTGAAAAGGTTTGTCTTATTTGTCAGGTCAATATTAGAGAAACGAAGTGATTTCTTTCCAAGGATGTACAGCTAATAATCTTGGTTAAACCTTCAATCTTGTTTTAAATGCTTTTCCATTGAAAATGATACCTCTCTTTCAGCTCCCCCATTTCTGAGAAGTATAAAATCTTATAATTTATTATTACCAAAGGGGAAAGGTGGGAGGAGGGATAAATTAACAGTTTGGAATGAACACATACACACTGCTATGTATAAAATAGATCATCAACAAGGAACTACTGTATAGCACAGGGAACTACACTCAACATTTTGCAATAACCTATAAGGGGAAATAATCTGAAAAAGAATAGATATTTTTATTGACATCATCTATCGATGACAGTTAAAGTGTAGCCTAAGGGAAGCTGGTGGTGAGTGCTTCTGACCCTGAAGACTTCAATCATCTAAAGTTTGGACTCTGCCTACTTCCCAAGGCCCTTAATGAACATATGTGTAGCTGTAGCTTAAAAAATTCCCCAGTTTGGGTTTCGGGGAGACACTGATTTTGAAAAAGCCCTGGTGTTCTCCTTACATGAATGGGACTCTTCCTACTGCTAAAACATGTCTGTCACACCCAGAGGATGGTATACCGTCTGATCGGGAAGAGTTTGGAAAAGGCATCTCATCTCCTCATCTCCTGGTGCTCGGGTTCACCCCTCCAGCGTCTTTACTAACAGTCTCCCCACTTGGAGATGTCAGCACTGTCAACATCCTGTTGCGTACAGTTTGGAATTTGTCCAGAGGATGAAGCGGAAGGATGAGGAACAATGAGAGACAAGTCCTAGGTGTTCAGACAGGCACATGTCACTCTAATTTCCAATCAGGAAGACGAATTGACCAAAGGCTAGGGTTGCCCATGGAAACAGTATAGGGCTTGAGGAAATCCCGCTGCTTTGTGGCCAGTTCCCATAAACACGAGTTGAACAATGGAACTCAGGGGCAGTAAAATTCACAAAACTGCAGAGTTGAAAATATCCATCACTGAAAAATGTCTTGAGGAAAGTCAGAGAAAAGGACTTGTAAGCAAGGGAGAATGGCAGGAAAGGGATTTGAGGAGGTAGAAAGGACTCGCCATTAAGCACAAGAAAAGGAGCTGAACATTGCCAACATTGCAGTTGGCCAAAAAGGGTGTATGCGTTCTTTTCTGTATATATTCAAGAAAAGGGCATACACTTTTTTAGCCAACCAAACAGGTGGGCACTGGAAGTCAATACTACAAAAGATATCACTTCGCATCAGTCAGAAGAGCCATCCTCATAAAGCGTAAACAACAGAAATGCAGGACAGGGCAACGAGAAGAGGGAGCCCTGTGAGACTTATAGTGGAAATGTATATTGCCAACGGCCATTCTGGAGAAGTGTATTGTGTTTACTAAAGCATCTTAAAAATGAGCTACAGAGCATAGGGCACTTGCACTCATGGGCGTATATCTTGGGAAAAACAAAAATCGAGAGGACACAGGCACCCCAATGTTTACCCCCTCTCTGTTTAAAAGATCCTCGACTAGGATATAACTTAAATGTCTCTGGAGGGAAAAAATGGATAGAGATGTGGTACTTAGGTAGAGTGGAATATTATTCAGCCTGGAAATCAATGAAATATGGCCAGTTGTAACAACTCCGGAGGAGTTACGTATGATCATTCTAAGTGACAGAATTCAAAAAGAAAAAGACACATATCATAAGATATCACTTAAAGGTGGAATCCAAAATGGCTACACATGAAATAAATTACAAAACAAAAACATAGTCAAATATGTAGAAAACACGCATAAGGCTGCTAAACGGGAAAGGTGGGGAGGGGTGAGGCATCATCCAGGAGGTTGAAATTAGCAAAGATACCATTCCAAATACCAAACTGATAATCAACAAGGCCTACACGGTAGCTAAAAGAACTGCACTCAGCACACTCAAGTCACCGGAAAAGAATATATACGACTGGTAAGAATCTGAAAAAGAATTTATTGATGTCTCTCTGTACGTGAATCAAGTGGATGTACAGCAGCAAGAAACAGAGCTTTGAAAATCAGCTGTAACCAATATAGTAATAAATTGAAAAAAATAAACGACAGAGAGACAGAGAAAACCTCTTACAACTTTTCCTCAGGGACGGTGATGCAACATGGATTGAACACATCTAGACCCACAGCAGGATGAGACATAAGGCTGGAAACTGTTTGCGCTAAGAGAAATGTGAGGTTGGGTGAGGAAATGCACACCCTTTAAAGTAATACTACCTGGTACCCATTCAATGGGTCCCAAATCTGCAGGTTCAAGGGATCTTCCTACAGCTAAAACATGCATGGAAAACCCAGAGGACTGTACACCATGTGATCGGGAGATGTGTCTAAAATGCACCTCATTTATCCTCTCCTGGTGCTCCTGTTCACCATTCCAGCCACGCTACTTAGAATCTCCCCACTTGGAGAATCAGCACATTTAAACTTCTGTTTCACACATTTTGCAAATTGTGAGGAGGATGAACGGGAAGAGGGGGAACCAATGAGAGAAGAGTTGTAGGGGTTTGGACGGGCACATATCACTCTAATTTCCCATTAAGAATAAGAATTAAAGAAAGGCTCAGCCTGCCTCGCCGGAGCCAAAATAGGGCCTGAAGCAATCCTGCGGGTTTGAGGCCAGCTCACAAAAGAGCAACTTAAAAAATGGAGCTCAGGGTCACTGCAATTCACAAACCTGCAGAGTTATAAATGAAAACTAACGTCCAAAAATATGTTGAGGTAAGGCAAAGAAGAGGATCTGAATGCAAGACAGAATTGCAAGAAACAGATTTCAAGAGATAGATTGGACTCGTCTTTAACGCACATGAAAAGCGGCAGAATTTCGACAATGATGCAGTTGGCCCAAAAGGGCGTATGCGTTTTTTCCTGATTATATCCAGGAAAAAACGCATACGCACTTTATGGGCAACGAAGCAAGCAAGCAATGCAAATGTGCACAACAAAGAAGTCTCACTTCCCACCGGTCAAAAGGGCCATCCTAAAAAATTGTAGAAACCAGAAATGCAGGACAGGCCATGGAGAACAGGGAGCCTTTATACGCTGATGGGCAGTGTGTGAACTGCCGAGAGCCACTCTGGAGAAGTGTATGGTGGTTCCTAAATCATCTAAAAAACAGAGCTACAGAGCATAGGACACTTCCAATCATGGGAGTATATCTAGGGAAGTCTAAAAATCAACAAGACACAAGCACACCACAGTTTAGGGCTACTCTGTTTACAAGAACCTCAACTTCAGTACACCTTAAATATCCCAGGAAAGAGAACAATGGATAAAGAAGATGTGGTACTTATGTACAATGGAATATCTCTTCACCATGAAATCAATGTAATAAGGCTAGTAGAAGGATAAAGAGTGGATTTAGGTCCGATAATACTACTTGAAATAAGTCAAACAGAAAAAGAAACATATCATAAGATATCACTTATAGAGGGAGGGTAAATATGGCTGCACAAGAAATGAATTACAGAACAGAACAGTGTCTCACATTTAGAAAACACACTTATGTCAGCTTAAGGGGAAAGGAGAGGTGGGGTGATGCATAAAACCAGAGTTTGAAATTAGCACAGATACCGTTCAATAAACCAAATAGGTATTAGACAAGATCTACACCTTGCTCAATGAACTGGCCTCAACACACCCTATACACCGCAGAGAAATATATCTGAGTAATAAGAATCTTAAAACCCATGTATTGATATATCTCCATAAGGGAATCAAGTGTGTGCAGAGCGGCACAAACACAGCAGTGAAAAGGAGCTAAACCCCATTATAGAAATAAATTTTAAAAACAAAACGCTGAAACAATGAAAGAGAGAAAAATTCTTACAAAATTCGCTCAGGGGCTGTGATGCAACCTGGATTGACCACATATAAACCCACAGCTGGATAAGACATAAGGCTGGACACTTGGGGCTGACAGGATTGGTGAGCTTTGGTGAGCAACTGCCGAAAGTTTAATGCAATACTTCATGCTACTCAGTCCAAGGGTCCCAACACTCCAGGTTGAAGGGAATCTTCCTACAGCTAAACCATGCTTGGGAAACCCAGCGACTGGTATACCATATGATCGGGAAAGGTTTCTAAAACGCACCTCATTTTTCCTCTCCTCTCCCTGGGCGGGATGTAAATTGCCAACAGACACTCGGTAGAAGTGTATGGTGTTTCCTGAAACATCTAAAAAACAAAGCAACAGAGCCTAGGGCACTGCCACTTATGGTCCTATAGCTTAGGGAAATTAAAATCAAAAAGACACAGCCACCCCAAAGTTTGGAACGGCTCTGTTTACAAGAACCTCGTTTACAGTACAAGTTCAACATCGCAGAAAGTGAAAAATGGATAAAGAACTTGTGGTATTTACTTACAAAGCAATATCACTCAGCAATGAAATCTATGTCATCAGGCCCTTAGCATCACAATGAGTGGATTCAGGTATGATGATTCTAACTGAAATAAGTCACACAGAAAAAGAAACATCATAAGATATCAGTAATACACGGAATGGAAACTTGGCTACACAGGAACTGAATTACAGAACAGAACAGGGTCTCAAATTTAGAAAACCAACTTATTCTTGCTTAAGCGTAAAGGTGAGTTGGGGTGCTGCATAAAACCAGAGATTGAAAGGAGCACAGATAAAGTTCCTTAAGTCAAATATGGAATAGACAAGAGCTACACCTTGCTCAACGAAATGGACTCAACACCGCATATTAAACGCCTAAGAATGTACCTGACTAGTAAGTATCGTAAAACCTATGGATTGCTATGTCTCCAAAAGAGAATCAAGCATGTGTACAGGGCCATAAACGCAGCAGTGATAGGATTGGAGAGGTTCGGTGAGCAAATGAAGACCCTTTGAAGTCATATTGCATGGTACCCATTACACGGGTCTCAACTCTCCAGGTTTAAGGTATTCTTCCTTCAGCTAAAACATGCATGTGGAACCCAAGTATGATCAACCATGTGAACGGGAGACGTGTTCAAATATGTCTCAGTTTTCCTCCCCTGGTACTCGGGTGCAACATTCCACACGCTTTACTAACACTCTCCCCACTTGGAGAGTCAGCGCCTTTAACCTCCTGTTTGGCCCAGTTTGCAATTTCTGCGGAAGATGAACAGGAATAGCGAGAACCAATGAGAGGCTAGCTGGAGGTGTCTGGACGGGCAAATTTAACTCTCATTTCCCACCAGGAAGAGGAATTAACCAAAGGCTCAGCGTGCCGTGCCGGAACCAGATTAGGGCCTGAAGCCATCCTGCGGTGTTGCGGCCAGGTCACAAGAAAGCGAGTTGAAGAAAGGAGCTCAGGGGCACTGTAATTCACAAACCTGCAGAGTTATAAATGACAGCTATCGTCCAAAAATAGACTGAAGTAAGGCTGCCAAGAGGACTTGAAAGCGGGGCAGAATTGGAGGAAACCGATTTCAGGAGGTAGACTGGAATTGCACTGAAAGCATAGGAAAAGAGGCAGAACGTCCACAATGATGCACTTGGCCAAGAAGGGCGTATGCGTTTTTTCCTGAATATATTCAGGAAAAAACGTATACGCACTTTTTGGCCAACCAAGCAAGCTTGCAAAGGAAATCTGCACTACAATGAAGTCTCACTTCCCCCCGGTCAAAAGGGCCATCTGAAAAAAGTGTAAAATCCAGAAAGGCAGGACAGGCCATGGAGAACTGGGAGCCTTGTTATGCTGATGGGCGGGATGTAAATTGCCAACAGACACTCGGGAGAAGTGTATGGTGTTTCCTGAAACATCTAAAAAACAAAGCAACAGAGCCTAGGGCACTGCCACTTATGGTCCTATAGCTTAGGGAAATTAAAATCAAAAAGACACAGCCACCCCAAAGTTTGGAACGGCTCTGTTTACAAGGACCTCGTTTACAGTACAAGTTCAACATCGCAGAAAGTGAAAAATGGATAAAGAAGTTGTGGTATTTACTTACAAAGCAATATCACTCAGCAATGAAATCTGTGTCATCAGGCCCTTAGCAGCACAATGAGTGGATTCAGGTATGATGATTTTAACTGAAGTAAGTCACACAGAAAAAGAAACATCATAAGATATCAGTAATACACGGAATGTAAACTTGGCTACACAGGAACTGAATTACAGAACAGAACAGGGTCTCAAATTTAGAAAACCAACTTATGCCTGCTTAAGGGGGAAGGTGAGTTGGGGTGCTGCATAAAACCAGAGATTGAAATGAGCACAGATAAAGTTCCTTAAGTCAAATATGGAATAGACAAGAGCTACTCCTTGCTCAACGAAATGGACTCAACACCGCATATTAAACGCCTAAGAATGTACCTGACTAGTAAGTATCTTAAAACCTATGGATTGCTATGTCTCCGAAAGAGAATCAAGCATGTGTACAGGGGCATAAACGCAGCAGTGATAGGATTGGAGAGGTTCGGTGAGCAAATGAAGACCCTTTGAAGTCATATTGCATGGTACCCATTACACGGGTCTTAACTCTCCAGGTTTAAGGTATTCTTCCTTCAGCTAAAACATGCATGTGGAACCCAAGTATGATCAACCATGTGAACGGGAGAGGTGTTCAAATATGTCTCAGTTTTCGTACCCTGGTACTCGGGTGCAACATTCCAGACGCTTTACTAACACTCTCCCCACTTGGAGAGTCAGCGCCTTTAACCTAATGTTTGGCCCAGTTTGCAATTTCTGCGGAAGATGAACAGGAATAGCGAGAACCAATGAGAGACTAGCTGGAGGTGTCTGGACGGGCAAATTTAACTCTCATTTCCCACCAGGAAGAGGAAATAACGAAAGGCTCAGCGTGCCGTGCTAGAACCAGATTAGGGCCTGAAGCCATCCTGCGGTGTTGCGGCCAGGTCACAAGAAAGCGAGTTGAAGAAAGGAGCTCAGGGGCACTGTAATTCACAAACCTGCAGAGTTATAAATGACAGCTATCGTCCAAAAATAGACTGAAGTAAGGCTGCCAAGATGACTTGAAAGTGGGGCAGAATTGCAGGAAACCGATTTCAGGAGGTAGACTGGAATTGCATTGAAAGCATAGGAAAAGAGGCAGAACGTCCACAATGATGCACTTGGCCAAGAAGGGCGTATGCGTTTTTTCCTGAATATATTCAGGAAAAAACGCATACGCCCTTTTTGGCCAACCAAGCAAGCTTGCAAAGGAAATCTGCACTACAATGAAGTCTCACTTCCCCCCGGTCAAAAGGGCCATCTGAAAAAAGTGTAAAATCCAGAAAGGCAGGACAGGCCATGGAGAACTGGGAGCCTTGTTATGCTGATGGGCGGGATGTAAATTGCCAACAGACACTAGGGAGAAGTGTATGGTGTTTCCTGAAACATCTAAAAAACAAAGCAACAGAACCTAGGGCACTTCCACTTATGGTCCTATAGCTTAGGGAAATTAAAATAAAAAAGACACAGCCACCCCAAAATTTGGAACGGCTCTGTTTACAAGAACCTCATTTACAGTACAAGTTCAACATCGCAGAAAGTGAAAAATGGATAAAGAAGTTGTGGTATTTACTTACAAAGCAATATCACTCAGCAATGAAATCTGTGTCATCAGGCCCTTAGCAGCACAATGACTGGATTCAGGTATGATGATTCTAACTGAAGTAAGTCACACAGAAAAAGAAACATCATAAGATATCAGTAATACACGGAATGTAAACTTGGCTACACAGGAACTGAATTACAGAACAGAACAGGGTCTCAAATTTAGAAAACCAACTTATGCTTGCTTAAGGGTAAAGGTGAGTTGGGGTGCTGCATAAAACCAGAGATTGAAATGAGCACAGATAAAGTTCCTTAAGTCAAATATGGAATAGACAAGAGCTACTCCTTGCTCAACGAAATGGACTCAACATCGCATATTAAACGCCTAAGAATGTACCTGGCTAGTAAGTATCTTAAAACCTATGGATTGCTATGTCTCCGAAAGAGAATCAAGCATGTGTACAGGGGCATAAACGCAGCAGTGATAGGATTGGAGAGGTTCGGTGAGCAAATGAAGACCCTTTGAAGTCATATTGCATGGTACCCATTACACGGGTCTTAACTCTCCAGGTTTAAGGTATTCTTCCTTCAGCTAAAACATGCATGTGGAACCCATGTATGATCAACCATGTGAACGGGAGACGTGTTCAAATATGTCTCAGTTTTCCTCCCCTGGTACTCGGGTGCAACATTCCAGACGCTTTACTAACACTCTCCCCACTTGGAGAGTCAGCGCCTTTAACCTCCTGTTTGGCCCAGTTTGCAATTTCTGCGGAAGATGAACAGGAATAGCGAGAACCAATGAGAGGCTAGCTGGAGGTGTCTGGACGGGCAAATTTAACTCTCATTTCCCACCAGGAAGAGGAAATAACCAAAGGCTCAGCGTGCCGTACCGGAACCAGATTAGGGCCTGAAGCCATCCTGCGGTGTTGCGGCCAGCTCAAAAGAAAGCGAGTTGAAGAAAGGAGCTCAGGGGCACTGTAATTCACAAACCTGCAGAGTTATAAATGACAGCTATAGTCCAAAAATAGACTGAAGTAAGGCTGCCAAGAGGACTTGAAAGCGGGGCAGAATTGCAGGAAACCGATTTCAGGAGGTAGACTGGAATTGCATTGAAAGCATAGGAAAAGAGGCAGAACGTCCACAATGATGCACTTGGCCAAAAAGGGCGTATGCGTTTTTTCCTGAATATATTCAGGAAAAAACGCATACGCCCTTTTTGGCCAACCAAGCAAGCTTGCAAAGGAAATCTGCACTACAATGAAGTCTCACTTCCCCCCGGTCAAAAGGGCCATCTGAAAAAAGTGTAAAATCCAGAAAGGCAGGACAGGCCATGGAGAACTGGGAGCCTTGTTATGCTGATGGGCGGGATGTAAATTGCCAACAGACACTAGGGAGAAGTGTATGGTGTTTCCTGAAACATCTAAAACACAAAGCAACAGAGCCTAGTGCACTGCCACTTATGGTCCTATAGCTTAGGGAAATTAAAATCAAAAAGACACAGCCACCTCAAAGTTTGGAACGGCTCTGTTTACAAGAACCTCGTTTACAGTACAAGTTCAACATCGCAGAAAGTGAAAAATGGATAAAGAAGTTGTGGTATTTACTTACAAAGCAATATCACTCAGCAATGAAATCTGTGTCATCAGGCCCTTAGCAGCACAATGACTGGATTCAGGTATGATGATTCTAACTGAAGTAAGTCACACAGAAAAAGAAACATCATAAGATATCAGTAATACACGGAATGTAAACTTGGCTACACAGGAACTGAATTACAGAACAGAACAGGGTCTCAAATTTAGAAAACCAACTTATGCTTGCTTAAGGGTAAAGGTGAGTTGGGGTGCTGCATAAAACCAGAGATTGAAATGAGCACAGATAAAGTTCCTTAAGTCAAATATGGAATAGACAAGAGCTACTCCTTGCTCAACGAAATGGACTCAACATCGCATATTAAACGCCTAAGAATGTACCTGGCTAGTAAGTATCTTAAAACCTATGGATTGCTATGTCTCCGAAAGAGAATCAAGCATGTGTACAGGGGCATAAACGCAGCAGTGATAGGATTGGAGAGGTTCGGTGAGCAAATGAAGACCCTTTGAAGTCATATTGCATGGTACCCATTACACGGGTCTTAACTCTCCAGGTTTAAGGTATTCTTCCTTCAGCTAAAACATGCATGTGGAACCCATGTATGATCAACCATGTGAACGGGAGACGTGTTCAAATATGTCTCAGTTTTCCTCCCCTGGTACTCGGGTGCAACATTCCAGACGCTTTACTAACACTCTCCCCACTTGGAGAGTCAGCGCCTTTAACCTCCTGTTTGGCCCAGTTTGCAATTTCTGCGGAAGATGAACAGGAATAGCGAGAACCAATGAGAGGCTAGCTGGAGGTGTCTGGACGGGCAAATTTAACTCTCATTTCCCACCAGGAAGAGGAAATAACCAAAGGCTCAGCGTGCCGTACCGGAACCAGATTAGGGCCTGAAGCCATCCTGCGGTGTTGCGGCCAGCTCAAAAGAAAGCGAGTTGAAGAAAGGAGCTCAGGGGCACTGTAATTCACAAACCTGCAGAGTTATAAATGACAGCTATAGTCCAAAAATAGACTGAAGTAAGGCTGCCAAGAGGACTTGAAAGCGGGGCAGAATTGCAGGAAACCGATTTCAGGAGGTAGACTGGAATTGCATTGAAAGCATAGGAAAAGAGGCAGAACGTCCACAATGATGCACTTGGCCAAAAAGGGCGTATGCGTTTTTTCCTGAATATATTCAGGAAAAAACGCATACGCCCTTTTTGGCCAACCAAGCAAGCTTGCAAAGGAAATCTGCACTACAATGAAGTCTCACTTCCCCCCGGTCAAAAGGGCCATCTGAAAAAAGTGTAAAATCCAGAAAGGCAGGACAGGCCATGGAGAACTGGGAGCCTTGTTATGCTGATGGGCGGGATGTAAATTGCCAACAGACACTAGGGAGAAGTGTATGGTGTTTCCTGAAACATCTAAAACACAAAGCAACAGAGCCTAGTGCACTGCCACTTATGGTCCTATAGCTTAGGGAAATTAAAATCAAAAAGACACAGCCACCTCAAAGTTTGGAACGGCTCTGTTTACAAGAACCTCGTTTACAGTACAAGTTCAACATCGCAGAAAGTGAAAAATGGATAAAGAAGTTGTGGTATTTACTTACAAAGCAATATCACTCAGCAATTAAATCTATGTCATCAGGCCCTTAGCATCACAATGAGTGGATTCAGGTATGATGATTCTAACTGAAATAAGTCACACAGAAAAAGAAACATCATAAGATATCAGTAATACACGGAATGGAAACTTGGCTACACAGGAACTGAATTACAGAACAGAACAGGGTCTCAAATTTAGAAAACCAACTTATTCTTGCTTAAGCGTAAAGGTGAGTTGGGGTGTTGCATAAAACCAGAGATTGAAATGAGCACAGATAAAGTTCCTTAAGCCAAATATGGAATAGACAAGAGCTACTCCTTGCTCAACGAAATGGACTCAACACCGCATATTAAACGCCTAAGAATGTACCTGACTAGTAAGTATCGTAAAACCTATGGATTGCTATGTCTCCAAAAGAGAATCAAGCATGTGTACAGGGCCATAAACGCAGCAGTGATAGGATTGGAGAGGTTCGGTGAGCAAATGAAGACCCTTTGAAGTCATATTGCATGGTACCCATTACACGGGTCTCAACTCTCCAGGTTTAAGGTATTCTTCCTTCAGCTAAAACATGCATGTGGAACCCAAGTATGATCAACCATGTGAACGGGAGACGTGTTCAAATATGTCTCAGTTTTCCTCCCCTGGTACTCGGGTGCAACATTCCAGATGCTTTACTAACACTCTCCCCACTTGGAGAGTCAGTCCCTTTAACCTCCTGTTTGGCCCAGTTTGCAATTTCTGCGGAAGATGAACAGGAATAGCGAGAACCAATGAGAGGCTAGCTGGAGGTGTCTGGACGGGCAAATTTAACTCTCATTTCCCACCAGGAAAAGGAATTAACCAAAGGCTCAGCGTGCCGTGCCGGAACCAGATTAGGGCCTGAAGCCATCCTGCGGTGTTGCGGCCAGCTCAAAAGAAAGCGAGTTGAAGAAAGGAGCTCAGGGGCACTGTAATTCACAAACCTGCAGAGTTATAAATGACAGCTATCGTCCAAAAATAGACTGAAGTAAGGCTGCCAAGAGGACTTGAAAGCGGGGCAGAATTGCAGGAAACTGATTTCAGGAGGTAGACTGGAATTGCATTGAAAGCATAGGAAAAGAGGCAGAACGTCCACAATGATGCACTTGGCCAAAAAGGGCGTATGCGTTTTTTCCTGAATATATTCAGGAAAAAACGCATACGCCCTTTTTGGCCAACCAAGCAAGCTTGCAAAGGAAATCTGCACTACAATGAAGTCTCACTTCCCCCCGGTCAAAAGGGCCATCTGAAAAAAGTGTAAAATCCAGAAAGGCAGGACAGGCCATGGAGAACTGGGAGCCTTGTTATGCTGATGGGCGGGATGTAAATTGCCAACAACCACTCGGGAGAAGTGTATGGTGTTTCCTGAAACATCTAAAAAACAAAGCAACAGAACCTAGGGCACTTCCACTTATGGTCCTATAGCTTAGGGAAATTAAAATCAAAAAGACACAGCCACCCCAAAGTTTGGAACGGCTCTGTTTACAAGAACCTCGTTTACAGTACAAGTTCAACATCGCAGAAAGTGAAAAATGGATAAAGAAGTTGTGGTATTTACTTACAAAGCAATATCACTCAGCAATGAAATCTGTGTCATCAGGCCCTTAGCAGCACAATGAGTGGATTCAGGTATGATGATTCTAACTGAAGTAAGTCACACAGAAAAAGAAACATCATAAGATATCAGTAATACACGGAATGTAAACTTGGCTACACAGGAACTGAATTACAGAACAGAACAGGGTCTCAAATTTAGAAAACCAACTTATTCTTGCTTAAGCGTAAAGGTGAGTTGGGGTGCTGCATAAAACCAGAGATTGAAATGAGCACAGATAAAGTTCCTTAAGCCAAATATGGAATAGACAAGAGCTACTCCTTGCTCAACGAAATGGACTCAACACCGCATATTAAACGCCTAAGAATGTACCTGACTAGTAAGTATCGTAAAACCTATGGATTGCTATGTCTCCAAAAGAGAATCAAGCATGTGTACAGGGCCATAAACGCAGCAGTGATAGGATTGGAGAGGTTCGGTGAGCAAATGAAGACCCTTTGAAGTCATATTGCATGGTACCCATTACACGGGTCTCAACTCTCCAGGTTTAAGGTATTCTTCCTTCAGCTAAAACATGCATGTGGAACCCAAGTATGATCAACCATGTGAACGGGAGACGTGTTCAAATATGTCTCAGTTTTCCTCCCCTGGTACTCGGGTGCAACATTCCAGACGCTTTACTAACACTCTCCCCACTTGGAGAGTCAGCACCTTTAACCTCCTGTTTGGCCCAGTTTGCAATTTCTGCGGAAGATGAACAGGAATAGCGAGAACCAATGAGAGGCTAGCTGGAGGTGTCTGGACGGGCAAATTTAACTCTCATTTCTCACCAGGAAGAGGAATTAACCAAAGGCTCAGCGTGCCGTGCCGGAACCAGATTAGGGTCTGAAGCCATCCTGCGGTGTTGCGGCCAGCTCAAAAGAAAGCGAGTTGAAGAAAGGAGCTCAGGGGCACTGTAATTCACAAACCTGCAGAGTTATAAATGACAGCTATCGTCCAAAAATAGACTGAAGTAAGGCTGCCAAGAGGACTTGAAAGCGGGGCAGAATTGCAGGAAACTGATTTCAGGAGGTAGACTGGAATTGCATTGAAAGCATAGGAAAAGAGGCAGAACGTCCACAATGATGCACTTGGCCAAAAAGGGCGTATGCGTTTTTTCCTGAATATATTCAGGAAAAAACGCATACGCCCTTTTTGGCCAACCAAGCAAGCTTGCAAAGGAAATCTGCACTACAATGAAGTCTCACTTCCCCCCGGTCAAAAGGGCCATCTGAAAAAAGTGTAAAATCCAGAAAGGCAGGACAGGCCATGGAGAACTGGGAGCCTTGTTATGCTGATGGGCGGGATGTAAATTGCCAACAACCACTCGGGAGAAGTGTATGGTGTTTCCTGAAACATCTAAAAAACAAAGCAACAGAACCTAGGGCACTTCCACTTATGGTCCTATAGCTTAGGGAAATTAAAATCAAAAAGACACAGCCACCCCAAAGTTTGGAACGGCTCTGTTTACAAGAACCTCGTTTACAGTACAAGTTCAACATCGCAGAAAGTGAAAAATGGATAAAGAAGTTGTGGTATTTACTTACAAAGCAATATCACTCAGCAATGAAATCTGTGTCATCAGGCCCTTAGCAGCACAATGAGTGGATTCAGGTATGATGATTCTAACTGAAATAAGTCACACAGAAAAAGAAACATCATAAGATATCAGTAATACACGGAATGGAAACTTGGCTACACAGGAACTGAATTACAGAACAGAACAGGGTCTCAAATTTAGAAAACCAACTTATTCTTGCTTAAGCGTAAAGGTGAGTTGGGGTGTTGCATAAAACCAGAGATTGAAATGAGCACAGATAAAGTTCCTTAAGCCAAATATGGAATAGACAAGAGCTACTCCTTGCTCAACGAAATGGACTCAACACCGCATATTAAACGCCTAAGAATGTACCTGACTAGTAAGTATCGTAAAACCTATGGATTGCTATGTCTCCAAAAGAGAATCAAGCATGTGTACAGGGCCATAAACGCAGCAGTGATAGGATTGGAGAGGTTCGGTGAGCAAATGAAGACCCTTTGAAGTCATATTGCATGGTACCCATTACACGGGTCTCAACTCTCCAGGTTTAAGGTATTCTTCCTTCAGCTAAAACATGCATGTGGAACCCAAGTATGATCAACCATGTGAACGGGAGACGTGTTCAAATATGTCTCAATTTTCCTCCCCTGGTACTCGGGTGCAACATTCCAGACGCTTTACTAACACTCTCCCCACTTGGAGAGTCAGTCCCTTTAACCTCCTGTTTGGCCCAGTTTGCAATTTCTGCGGAAGATGAACAGGAATAGCGAGAACCAATGAGAGGCTAGCTGGAGGTGTCTGGACGGGCAAATTTAACTCTCATTTCCCACCAGGAAGAGGAATTAACCAAAGGCTCAGCGTGCCGTGCCGGAACCAGATTAGGGCCTGAAGCCATCCTGCGGTGTTGCGGCCAGCTCAAAAGAAAGCGAGTTGAAGAAAGGAGCTCAGGGGCACTGTAATTCACAAACCTGCAGAGTTATAAATGACAGCTATCGTCCAAAAATAGACTGAAGTAAGGCTGCCAAGAGGACTTGAAAGCGGGGCAGAATTGCAGGAAACTGATTTCAGGAGGTAGACTGGAATTGCATTGAAAGCATAGGAAAAGAGGCAGAACGTCCACAATGATGCACTTGGCCAAAAAGGGCGTATGCGTTTTTTCCTGAATATATTCAGGAAAAAACGCATACGCCCTTTTTGGCCAACCAAGCAAGCTTGCAAAGGAAATCTGCACTACAATGAAGTCTCACTTCCCCCCGGTCAAAAGGGCCATCTGAAAAAAGTGTAAAATCCAGAAAGGCAGGACAGGCCATGGAGAACTGGGAGCCTTGTTATGCTGATGGGCGGGATGTAAATTGCCAA
Source organism: Delphinus delphis (assembly GCF_949987515.2). Classification (NCBI taxonomy): domain Eukaryota; kingdom Metazoa; phylum Chordata; class Mammalia; order Artiodactyla; family Delphinidae; genus Delphinus; species Delphinus delphis. The sequence continues at coordinate 413,263 of NW_027192780.1, forward strand.
CAACCACTCGGGAGAAGTGTATGGTGTTTCCTGAAACATCTAAAAAACAAAGCAACAGAACCTAGGGCACTTCCACTTATGGTCCTATAGCTTAGGGAAATTAAAATCAAAAAGACACAGCCACCCCAAAGTTTGGAACGGCTCTGTTTACAAGAACCTCGTTTACAGTACAAGTTCAACATCGCAGAAAGTGAAAAATGGATAAAGAAGTTGTGGTATTTACTTACAAAGCAATATCACTCAGCAATGAAATCTGTGTCATCAGGCCCTTAGCAGCACAATGAGTGGATTCAGGTATGATGATTCTAACTGAAGTAAGTCACACAGAAAAAGAAACATCATAAGATATCAGTAATACACGGAATGTAAACTTGGCTACACAGGAACTGAATTACAGAACAGAACAGGGTCTCAAATTTAGAAAACCAACTTATTCTTGCTTAAGCGTAAAGGTGAGTTGGGGTGCTGCATAAAACCAGAGATTGAAATGAGCACAGATAAAGTTCCTTAAGCCAAATATGGAATAGACAAGAGCTACTCCTTGCTCAACGAAATGGACTCAACACCGCATATTAAACGCCTAAGAATGTACCTGACTAGTAAGTATCGTAAAACCTATGGATTGCTATGTCTCCAAAAGAGAATCAAGCATGTGTACAGGGCCATAAACGCAGCAGTGATAGGATTGGAGAGGTTCGGTGAGCAAATGAAGACCCTTTGAAGTCATATTGCATGGTACCCATTACACGGGTCTCAACTCTCCAGGTTTAAGGTATTCTTCCTTCAGCTAAAACATGCATGTGGAACCCAAGTATGATCAACCATGTGAACGGGAGACGTGTTCAAATATGTCTCAGTTTTCCTCCCCTGGTACTCGGGTGCAACATTCCAGACGCTTTACTAACACTCTCCCCACTTGGAGAGTCAGCACCTTTAACCTCCTGTTTGGCCCAGTTTGCAATTTCTGCGGAAGATGAACAGGAATAGCGAGAACCAATGAGAGGCTAGCTGGAGGTGTCTGGACGGGCAAATTTAACTCTCATTTCTCACCAGGAAGAGGAATTAACCAAAGGCTCAGCGTGCCGTGCCGGAACCAGATTAGGGTCTGAAGCCATCCTGCGGTGTTGCGGCCAGCTCAAAAGAAAGCGAGTTGAAGAAAGGAGCTCAGGGGCACTGTAATTCACAAACCTGCAGAGTTATAAATGACAGCTATCGTCCAAAAATAGACTGAAGTAAGGCTGCCAAGAGGACTTGAAAGCGGGGCAGAATTGCAGGAAACTGATTTCAGGAGGTAGACTGGAATTGCATTGAAAGCATAGGAAAAGAGGCAGAACGTCCACAATGATGCACTTGGCCAAAAAGGGCGTATGCGTTTTTTCCTGAATATATTCAGGAAAAAACGCATACGCCCTTTTTGGCCAACCAAGCAAGCTTGCAAAGGAAATCTGCACTACAATGAAGTCTCACTTCCCCCCGGTCAAAAGGGCCATCTGAAAAAAGTGTAAAATCCAGAAAGGCAGGACAGGCCATGGAGAACTGGGAGCCTTGTTATGCTGATGGGCGGGATGTAAATTGCCAACAACCACTCGGGAGAAGTGTATGGTGTTTCCTGAAACATCTAAAAAACAAAGCAACAGAACCTAGGGCACTTCCACTTATGGTCCTATAGCTTAGGGAAATTAAAATCAAAAAGACACAGCCACCCCAAAGTTTGGAACGGCTCTGTTTACAAGAACCTCGTTTACAGTACAAGTTCAACATCGCAGAAAGTGAAAAATGGATAAAGAAGTTGTGGTATTTACTTACAAAGCAATATCACTCAGCAATGAAATCTGTGTCATCAGGCCCTTAGCAGCACAATGAGTGGATTCAGGTATGATGATTCTAACTGAAATAAGTCACACAGAAAAAGAAACATCATAAGATATCAGTAATACACGGAATGGAAACTTGGCTACACAGGAACTGAATTACAGAACAGAACAGGGTCTCAAATTTAGAAAACCAACTTATTCTTGCTTAAGCGTAAAGGTGAGTTGGGGTGTTGCATAAAACCAGAGATTGAAATGAGCACAGATAAAGTTCCTTAAGCCAAATATGGAATAGACAAGAGCTACTCCTTGCTCAACGAAATGGACTCAACACCGCATATTAAACGCCTAAGAATGTACCTGACTAGTAAGTATCGTAAAACCTATGGATTGCTATGTCTCCAAAAGAGAATCAAGCATGTGTACAGGGCCATAAACGCAGCAGTGATAGGATTGGAGAGGTTCGGTGAGCAAATGAAGACCCTTTGAAGTCATATTGCATGGTACCCATTACACGGGTCTCAACTCTCCAGGTTTAAGGTATTCTTCCTTCAGCTAAAACATGCATGTGGAACCCAAGTATGATCAACCATGTGAACGGGAGACGTGTTCAAATATGTCTCAATTTTCCTCCCCTGGTACTCGGGTGCAACATTCCAGACGCTTTACTAACACTCTCCCCACTTGGAGAGTCAGTCCCTTTAACCTCCTGTTTGGCCCAGTTTGCAATTTCTGCGGAAGATGAACAGGAATAGCGAGAACCAATGAGAGGCTAGCTGGAGGTGTCTGGACGGGCAAATTTAACTCTCATTTCCCACCAGGAAGAGGAATTAACCAAAGGCTCAGCGTGCCGTGCCGGAACCAGATTAGGGCCTGAAGCCATCCTGCGGTGTTGCGGCCAGCTCAAAAGAAAGCGAGTTGAAGAAAGGAGCTCAGGGGCACTGTAATTCACAAACCTGCAGAGTTATAAATGACAGCTATCGTCCAAAAATAGACTGAAGTAAGGCTGCCAAGAGGACTTGAAAGCGGGGCAGAATTGCAGGAAACTGATTTCAGGAGGTAGACTGGAATTGCATTGAAAGCATAGGAAAAGAGGCAGAACGTCCACAATGATGCACTTGGCCAAAAAGGGCGTATGCGTTTTTTCCTGAATATATTCAGGAAAAAACGCATACGCCCTTTTTGGCCAACCAAGCAAGCTTGCAAAGGAAATCTGCACTACAATGAAGTCTCACTTCCCCCCGGTCAAAAGGGCCATCTGAAAAAAGTGTAAAATCCAGAAAGGCAGGACAGGCCATGGAGAACTGGGAGCCTTGTTATGCTGATGGGCGGGATGTAAATTGCCAACAACCACTCGGGAGAAGTGTATGGTGTTTCCTGAAACATCTAAAAAACAAAGCAACAGAACCTAGGGCACTTCCACTTATGGTCCTATAGCTTAGGGAAATTAAAATCAAAAAGACACAGCCACCCCAAAGTTTGGAACGGCTCTGTTTACAAGAACCTCGTTTACAGTACAAGTTCAACATCGCAGAAAGTGAAAAATGGATAAAGAAGTTGTGGTATTTACTTACAAAGCAATATCACTCAGCAATGAAATCTGTGTCATCAGGCCCTTAGCAGCACAATGAGTGGATTCAGGTATGATGATTCTAACTGAAGTAAGTCACACAGAAAAAGAAACATCATAAGATATCAGTAATACACGGAATGTAAACTTGGCTACACAGGAACTGAATTACAGAACAGAACAGGGTCTCAAATTTAGAAAACCAACTTATTCTTGCTTAAGCGTAAAGGTGAGTTGGGGTGCTGCATAAAACCAGAGATTGAAATGAGCACAGATAAAGTTCCTTAAGCCAAATATGGAATAGACAAGAGCTACTCCTTGCTCAACGAAATGGACTCAACACCGCATATTAAACGCCTAAGAATGTACCTGACTAGTAAGTATCGTAAAACCTATGGATTGCTATGTCTCCAAAAGAGAATCAAGCATGTGTACAGGGCCATAAACGCAGCAGTGATAGGATTGGAGAGGTTCGGTGAGCAAATTAAGACCCTTTGAAGTCATATTGCATGGTACCCATTACACGGGTCTCAACTCTCCAGGTTTAAGGTATTCTTCCTTCAGCTAAAACATGCATGTGGAACCCAAGTATGATCAACCATGTGAACGGGAGACGTGTTCAAATATGTCTCAGTTTTCCTCCCCTGGTACTCGGGTGCAACATTCCAGACGCTTTACTAACACTCTCCCCACTTGGAGAGTCAGCACCTTTAACCTCCTGTTTGGCCCAGTTTGCAATTTCTGCGGAAGATGAACAGGAATAGCGAGAACCAATGAGAGGCTAGCTGGAGGTGTCTGGACGGGCAAATTTAACTCTCATTTCCCACCAGGAAGAGGAAATAACCAAAGGCTCAGCGTGCCGTGCCGGAACCAGATTAGGGCCTGAAGCCATCCTGCGGTGTTGCGGCCAGCTCAAAAGAAAGCGAGTTGAAGAAAGGAGCTCAGGGGCACTGTAATTCACAAACCTGCAGAGTTATAAATGACAGCTATCGTCCAAAAATAGACTGAAGTAAGGCTGCCAAGAGGACTTGAAAGCGGGGCAGAATTGCAGGAAACTGATTTCAGGAGGTAGACTGGAATTGCATTGAAAGCATAGGAAAAGAGGCAGAACGTCCACAATGATGCACTTGGCCAAAAAGGGCGTATGCGTTTTTTCCTGAATATATTCAGGAAAAAACGCATACGCCCTTTTTGGCCAACCAAGCAAGCTTGCAAAGGAAATCTGCACTACAATGAAGTCTCACTTCCCCCCGGTCAAAAGGGCCATCTGAAAAAAGTGTAAAATCCAGAAAGGCAGGACAGGCCATGGAGAACTGGGAGCCTTGTTATGCTGATGGGCGGGATGTAAATTGCCAACAACCACTCGGGAGAAGTGTATGGTGTTTCCTGAAACATCTAAAAAACAAAGCAACAGAACCTAGGGCACTTCCACTTATGGTCCTATAGCTTAGGGAAATTAAAATCAAAAAGACACAGCCACCCCAAAGTTTGGAACGGCTCTGTTTACAAGAACCTCGTTTACAGTACAAGTTCAACATCGCAGAAAGTGAAAAATGGATAAAGAAGTTGTGGTATTTACTTACAAAGCAATATCACTCAGCAATGAAATCTGTGTCATCAGGCCCTTAGCAGCACAATGAGTGGATTCAGGTATGATGATTCTAACTGAAGTAAGTCACACAGAAAAAGAAACATCATAAGATATCAGTAATACACGGAATGTAAACTTGGCTACACAGGAACTGAATTACAGAACAGAACAGGGTCTCAAATTTAGAAAACCAACTTATGCTTGCTTAAGGGTAAAGGTGAGTTGGGGTGCTGCATAAAACCAGAGATTGAAATGAGCACAGATAAAGTTCCTTAAGCCAAATATGGAATAGACAAGAGCTACTCCTTGCTCAACGAAATGGACTCAACACCGCATATTAAACGCCTAAGAATGTACCTGACTAGTAAGTATCGTAAAACCTATGGATTGCTATGTCTCCAAAAGAGAATCAAGCATGTGTACAGGGCCATAAACGCAGCAGTGATAGGATTGGAGAGGTTCGGTGAGCAAATGAAGACCCTTTGAAGTCATATTGCATGGTACCCATTACACGGGTCTCAACTCTCCAGGTTTAAGGTATTCTTCCTTCAGCTAAAACATGCATGTGGAACCCAAGTATGATCAACCATGTGAACGGGAGACGTGTTCAAATATGTCTCAGTTTTCCTCCCCTGGTACTCGGGTGCAACATTCCAGACGCTTTACTAACACTCTCCCCACTTGGAGAGTCAGCGCCTTTAACCTCCTGTTTGGCCCAGTTTGCAATTTCTGCGGAAGATGAACAGGAATAGCGAGAACCAATGAGAGGCCAGCTGGAGGTGTCTGGACGGGCAAATTTAACTCTCATTTCCCACCAGGAAGAGGAATTAACCAAAGGCTCAGCGTGCCGTGCCGGAACCAGATTAGGGCCTGAAGCCATCCTGCGGTGTTGCGGCCAGCTCAAAAGAAAGCGAGTTGAAGAAAGGAGCTCAGGGGCACTGTAATTCACAAACCTGCAGAGTTATAAATGACAGCTATCGTCCAAAAATAGACTGAAGTAAGGCTGCCAAGAGGACTTGAAAGCGGGGCAGAATTGCAGGAAACTGATTTCAGGAGGTAGACTGGAATTGCATTGAAAGCATAGGAAAAGAGGCAGAACGTCCACAATGATGCACTTGGCCAAAAAGGGCGTATGCGTTTTTTCCTGAATATATTCAGGAAAAAACGCATACGCCCTTTTTGGCCAACCAAGCAAGCTTGCAAAGGAAATCTGCACTACAATGAAGTCTCACTTCCCCCCGGTCAAAAGGGCCATCTGAAAAAAGTGTAAAATCCAGAAAGGCAGGACAGGCCATGGAGAACTGGGAGCCTTGTTATGCTGATGGGCGGGATGTAAATTGCCAACAACCACTCGGGAGAAGTGTATGGTGTTTCCTGAAACATCTAAAAAACAAAGCAACAGAACCTAGGGCACTTCCACTTATGGTCCTATAGCTTAGGGAAATTAAAATCAAAAAGACACAGCCACCCCAAAGTTTGGAACGGCTCTGTTTACAAGAACCTCGTTTACAGTACAAGTTCAACATCGCAGAAAGTGAAAAATGGATAAAGAAGTTGTGGTATTTACTTACAAAGCAATATCACTCAGCAATGAAATCTGTGTCATCAGGCCCTTAGCAGCACAATGAGTGGATTCAGGTATGATGATTCTAACTGAAGTAAGTCACACAGAAAAAGAAACATCATAAGATATCAGTAATACACGGAATGTAAACTTGGCTACACAGGAACTGAATTACAGAACAGAACAGGGTCTCAAATTTAGAAAACCAACTTATGCTTGCTTAAGGGGAAAGGTGAGTTGGGGTGCTGCATAAAACCAGAGATTGAAATGAGCACAGATAAAGTTCCTTAAGTCAAATATGGAATAGACAAGAGCTACTCCTTGCTCAACGAAATGGACTCAACACCGCATATTAAACGCCTAAGAATGTACCGGACTAGTAAGTATCGTAAAACCTATGGATTGCTATGTCTCCAAAAGAGAATCAAGCATGTGTACAGGGGCATAAACGCAGCAGTGATAGGATTGGAGAGGTTCGGTGAGCAAGTGAAGACCCTTTGAAGTCATATTGCATGGTACCCATTACACGGGTCTCAACTCTCCAGGTTTAAGGTATTCTTCCTTCAGCTAAAACATGCATGTGGAACCCAAGTATGATCAACCATGCGAACGGGAGACGTGTTCAAATATGTCTCAGTTTTCCTCCCCTGGTACTCGGGTGCAACATTCCAGACGCTTTACTAACACTCTCCCGACTTGGAGAGTCAGCGCCTTTAACCTCCTGTTTGGCCCAGTTTGCAATTTCTGCGGAAGATGAACAGGAATAGCGAGAACCAATGAGAGGCTAGCTGGAGGTGTCTGGACGGGCAAATTTAACTCTCATTTCCCACCAGGAAGAGGAAATAACCAAAGGCTCAGCGTGCCGTACCGGAACCAGATTAGGGCCTGAAGCCATCCTGCGGTGTTGCGGCCAGCTCAAAAGAAAGCGAGTTGAAGAAAGGAGCTCAGGGGCACTGTAATTCACAAACCTGCAGAGTTATAAATGACAGCTATCGTCCAAAAATAGACTGAAGTAAGGCTGCCAAGAGGACTTGAAAGCGGGGCAGAATTGCAGGAAACCGATTTCAGGAGGTAGACTGGAATTGCATTGAAAGCATAGGAAAAGAGGCAGAACGTCCACAATGATGCACTTGGCCAAAAAGGGCGTATGCGTTTTTTCCTGAATATATTCAGGAATAAACGCATACGCCCTTTTTGGCCAACTAAGCAAGCTTGCAAAGGAAATCTGCACTACAATGAAGTCTCACTTCCCCCCGGTCAAAAGGGCCATCTGAAAAAAGTGTAAAATCCAGAAAGGCAGGACAGGCCATGGAGAACTGGGAGCCTTGTTATGCTGATGGGTGGTTGTAAATTGCCAACGGACACTGGGGAGAAGTGTATGGTGTTTCCTGAAACATCTAAAAAACAAAGCAACAGAGCCTAGGGCACTGCCACTTATGGTCCTATAGCTTAGGGAAATTAAAATCAAAAAGACACAGCCACCTCAAAGTTTGGAACGGCTCTGTTTACAAGATCCTCGTTTACAGTACAAGATCAACATCGCAGAAAGTGAAAAATGGATAAAGAAGTTGTGGTATTTACTTACAAAGCAATATCACTCAGCAATGAAATCTGTGTCATCAGGCCCTTAGCAGCACAATGAGTGGATTCAGGTATGATGATTCTAACTGAAGTAAGTCACACAGAAAAAGAAACATCATAAGATATCAGTAATACACGGAATGTAAACTTGGCTACAAGGAACTGAATTACAGAACAGAACAGGGTCTCAAATTTAGAAAACCAACTTATGCTTGCTTAAGGGTAAAGGTGAGTTGGGGTGCTGCATAAAACCAGAGATTGAAATGAGCACAGATAAAGTTCCTTAAGTCAAATATGGAATAGACAAGAGCTACTCCTTGCTCAACGAAATGGACTCAACACCGCATATTAAACGCCTAAGAATGTACCTGACTAGTAAGTATCGTAAAACCTATGGATTGCTATGTCTCCGAAAGAGAATCAAGCATGTGTACAGGGGCATAAACGCAGCAGTGATAGGATTGGAGAGGTTCGGTGAGCAAATGAAGACCCTTTGAAGACATATTGCATGGTACCCATTACACGGGTCTCAACTCTCCAGGTTTAAGGTATTCTTCCTTCAGCTAAAACATGCATGTGGAACCCAAGTATGATCAACCATGTGAACGGGAGACGTGTTCAAATATGTCTCAGTTTTCCTCCCCTGGTACTCGGGTGCAACATTCCAGACGCTTTACTAACACTCTCCCCACTTGGAGAGTCAGCGCCTTTAACCTCCTGTTTGGCCCAGTTTGCAATTTCTGCGGAAGATGAACAGGAATAGCGAGAACCAATGAGAGACTAGCTGGAGGTGTCTGGACGGGCAAATTTAACTCTCATTTCCCACCAGGAAGAGGAAATAACCAAAGGCTCAGCGTGCCGTACCGGAACCAGATTAGGGCCTGAAGCCATCCTGCGGTGTTGCGGCCAGGTCACAAGAAAGCAAGTTGAAGAAAGGAGCTCAGGGGCACTGTAATTCACAAACCTGCAGAGTTATAAATGACAGCTATCGTCCAAAAATAAACTGAAGTAAGGCTGCCAAGAGGACTTGAAAGCGGGGCAGAATTGCAGGAAACCGATTTCAGGAGGTAGACTGGAATTGCATTGAAAGCATAGGAAAAGAGGCAGAACGTCCACAATGATGCACTTGGCCAAAAAGGGCGTATGCGTTTTTTCCTGAATATATTCAGGAAAAAACGCATACGCCCTTTTTGGCCAACCAAGCAAGCTTGCAAAGGAAATCTGCACTACAATGAAGTCTCACTTCCCCCCGGTCAAAAGGGCCATCTGAAAAAAGTGTAAAATCCAGAAAGGCAGGACAGGCCATGGAGAACTGGGAGCCTTGTTATGCTGATGGGCGGGATGTAAATTGCCAACAACCACTCGGGAGAAGTGTATGGTGTTTCCTGAAACATCTAAAAAACAAAGCAACAGAACCTAGGGCACTTCCACTTATGGTCCTATAGCTTAGGGAAATTAAAATCAAAAAGACACAGCCACCCCAAAGTTTGGAACGGCTCTGTTTACAAGAACCTTGTTTACAGTACAAGTTCAACATCGCAGAAAGTGAAAAATGGATAAAGAAGTTGTGGTATTTACTTACAAAGCAATATCACTCAGCAATGAAATCTGTGTCATCAGGCCCTTAGCAGCACAATGAGTGGATTCAGGTATGATGATTCTAACTGAAATAAGTCACACAGAAAAAGAAACATCATAAGATATCAGTAATACACGGAATGTAAACTTGGCTACACAGGAACTGAATTACAGAACAGAACAGGGTCTCAAATTTAGAAAACCAACTTATTCTTGCTTAAGGGTAAAGGTGAGTTGGGGTGCTGCATAAAACCAGAGATTGAAATGAGCACAGATAAAGTTCCTTAAGCCAAATATGGAATAGACAAGAGCTACTCCTTGCTCAACGAAATGGACTCAACACCCCATATTAAACGCCTAAGAATGTTCCTGGCTAGTAAGTATCTTAAAACCAAAGGATTGCTATGTCTCCGAAAGAGAATCAAGCATGTGTACAGGGGCATAAACGCAGCAGTGATAGGATTGGAGAGGTTCGGTGAGCAAATTAAGACCCTTTGAAGTCATATTGCATGGTACCCATTACACGGTTTTCAACTACCCATGTTTAAGGTATTCTTCCTTCAGCTAAAACATGCATGTGGAACCTAGAGTATGATCAACCATGTGATCGGCAGACGTGTTCAAATATGTCTCAGTTTTCCTCCCCTGGTACTCGGGTGCAACATTCCAGACACTTTACTAACACTCTCCCCACTTGGAGAGTCAGCGCCTTTAACCTCCTGTTTGGCCCAGTTTGCAATTTCTGCGGAAGATGAACAGGAATAGCGAGAACCAATGAGAGACTAGCTGGAGGTGTCTGGACGGGCAAATTTAACTCTCATTTCCCACCAGGAAGAGGAAATAATCAAAGGCTCAGCGTGCCGTGCCGGAACCAGATTAGGGCCTGAAGCCATCCTGCGGTGTTGCGGCCAGGTCAAAAGAAAGCGAGTTGAAGAAAGGAGCTCAGGGGCACTGTAATTCACAAACCTGCAGAGTTATAAATGACAGCTATCGTCCAAAAATAGACTGAAGTAAGGCTGCCAAGAGGACTTGAAAGCGGGGCAGAATTGCAGGAAACCGATTTCAGGAGGTAGACTGGAATTGCATTGAAAGCATAGGAAAAGAGGCAGAACGTCCACAATGATGCACTTGGCCAAAAAGGGCGTATGCGTTTTTTCCTGAATATATTCAGGAAAAAACGCATACGCACTTTTTGGCCAACCAAGCAAGCTTGCAAAGGAAATCTGCACTACAATGAAGTCTCACTTCCCCCCGGTCAAAAGGGCCATCTGAAAAAAGTGTAAAATCCAGAAAGGCAGGACAGGCCATTGAGAACTGGGAGCCTTGTTATGCTGATGGGCGGGATGTAAATTGCCAACAGACACTTGGGAGAAGTGTATGGTGTTTCCTGAAACATCTAAAAAACAAAGCAACAGAGCCTAGGGCACTTCCACTTATGGTCCTATAGCTTAGGGAAATTAAAATCAAAAAGACACAGCCACCCCAAAGTTTGGAACGGCTCTGTTTACAAGAACCTCGTTTACAGTACAAGTTCAACATCGCAGAAAGTGAAAAATGGATAAAGAAGTTGTGGTATTGAATTACAAAGCAATATCACTCAGCAATGAAATCTGTGTCATCAGGCCCTTAGCAGCACAATGAGTGGATTCAGGTATGATGATTCTAACTGAAGTAAGTCACACAGAAAAAGACATCATAAGATATCAGTAATACACGGAATGTAAACTTAACTACACAGGAACTGAATTACAGAACAGAACAGGGTCTCAAATTTAGAAAACCAACTTATGCTTGCTTAAGGGTAAAGGTGAGTTGGGGTGCTGCATAAAACCAGAGATTGAAATGAGCACAGATAAAGTTCCTTAAGTCAAATATGGAATAGACAAGAGCTACTCCTTGCTCAACGAAATGGACTCAACACCGCATATTAAACGCCTAAGAATGTACCTGACTAGTAAGTATCGTAAAACCTATGGATTGCTATGTCTCCGAAAGAGAATCAAGCATGTGTACAGGGGCATAAATGCAGCAGTGATAGGATTGGAGAGGTTCGGTGAGCAAATGTAGACCCTTTGAAGTCATATTGCATGGTAACCATTACACGGGTCTCAACTCTCCAGGTTTAAGGTATTCTTCCTTCAGCTAAAACATGCATGTGGAACCCAGAGTATGATCAGCCGTGTGAATGGGAGACGTGTTCAAATATGTCTCAGTTTTCCTCCCCTGGTACTCGGGTGCAACATTCCAGACGCTTTACTAACACTCTCCCCACTTGGAGAGTCAGCGCCTTTAACCTCCTGTTTGGCCCAGTTTGCAATTTCTGCGGAAGATGAACAGGAATAGCGAGAACCAATGAGAGGCTAGCTGGAGGTGTCTGGACGGGCAAATTTAACTCTCATTTCCCACCAGGAAGAGGAAATAACCAAAGGCTCAACGTGCCGTACCGGAACCAGATTAGGGCCTGAAGCCATCTTGCGGTGTTGCGGCCAGCTCAAAAGAAAGCGAGTTGAAGAAAGGAGCTCAGGGGCACTGTAATTCACAAACCTGCAGAGTTATAAATGACAGCTATCGTCCAAAAATAGACTGAAGTAAGGCTGCCAAGAGGACTTGAAAGCGGGGCAGAATTGCAGGAAACCGATTTCAGGAGGTAGACTGGAATTGCATTTCAAGCATAGGAAAAGAGGCAGAACGTCCACAATGATGCACTTGGCCAAAAAGGGCGTATGCGTTTTTTCCTGAATATATTCAGGAAAAAACGCATACGCCCTTTTTGGCCAACCAAGCAAGCTTGCAAAGGAAATCTGCACTACAATGAAGTCTCACTTCCCCCCGGTCAAAAGGGCCATCTGAAAAAAGTGTAAAATCCAGCAAGGCAGGACAGGCCATGGAGAACTGGGAGCCTTGTTATGCTGATGGGCTGGATGTAAATTGTCAACAGACACTTGGGAGAAGTGTATGGTGTTTCCTGAAACATCTAAAAAACAAAGCAACAGAGCCTAGGGCACTTCCACTTATGGTCCTATAGCTTAGGGAATTTAAAATCAAAAAGACACAGCCACCCCAATGTTTCGAACGGCTCTGTTTACAAGAACCTCGTTTACAGTACAAGTTCAACATCGCAGAAAGTGAAAAATGGATAAAGAAGTTGTGGTATTTACTTACAAAGCAATATCACTCAGCAATGAAAACTGTGTCATCAGGCCCTTAGCAGCACAATGAGTGGATTCAGGTATGATGATTCTAACTGAAGTAAGTCACACAGAAAAAGAAACATCATAAGATATCAGTAATACACGGAATGTAAACTTGGCTACACAGGAACTGAATTCCAAAACAGAACAGGGTCTCAAATTTAGAAAACCAACTTATGCTTGCTTAAGGGGAAAGGTGAGTTGGGGTGCTGCATAAAACCAGAGATTGAAATGAGCACAGATAAAGTTCCTTAAGCCAAAAATGGAATAGACAAGAGCTACTCCTTGCTCAACGAAATGGACTCAACACCGCATATTAAACGCCTAAGAATGTACCTGACTAGTAAGTATCTAAAAACCTATGGATTGCTATGTCTCCGAAAGAGAATCAAGCATGTGTACAGGGGCATAAACGCAGCAGTGATAGGATTGGAGAGGTTCGTTGAGCAAATGAAGACCCTTTGAAGTCATATTGCATGGTACCCATTCCACGGGTTTCAACTACCCAGGTTTAAGGTATTCTTCCTTCAGCTAAAACATGCATGTGGAACCTAGAGTATGATCAACCATGTGATCGGGAGACGTGTTCAAATATGTCTCAGTTTTCATACCCTGGTACTCGGGTGCAACATTCCAGACGCTTTACTAACACTCTCCCCACTTGGAGAGTCAGCGCCTTTAACCTCCTGTTTGGCACAGTTTGCAATTTCTGCGGAAGATGAACAGGAATAGCGAGAACCAATGAGAGGCTAGCTGGAGGTGTCTGGACGGGCAAATTTAACTCTCATTTCCCAACAGGAAGAGGAAATAACCAAAGGCTCAGCGTGCCGTGCCGGAACCAGATTAGGGCCTGAAGCCATCCTGCGGTGTTGCGGACAGGTCACAAGAAAGCGAGTTGAAGAAAGGAGCTCAGGGGCACTGTAATTCACAAACCTGCAGAGTTATAAATGACAGCTATCGTCCAAAAATAGACTGAAGTAAGGCTGCCAAGAGGACTTGAAAGCGGGGCAGAATTGCAGGAAACCGATTTCAGGAGGTAGACTGGAATTGCATTGAAAGCATAGGAAAAGAGGCAGAACGTCCACAATGATGCACTTGGCCAAAAAGGGCGTATGCGTTTATTCCTGAATATATTCAGGAAAAAACGCATACGCCCTTTTTGGCCAACCAAGCAAGCTTGCAAAGGAAATCTGCACTACAATGAAGTCTCACTTCCCCCCGGTCAAAAGGGCCATCTGAAAAAAGTGTAAAATCCAGAAAGGCAGGACAGGCCATGGAGAACTGGGAGCCTTGTTATGCTGATGGGCGGGATGTAAATTGCCAACAGACACTCGGGAAATGTGTATGGTGTTTCCTGAAACATCTAAAAAACAAAGCAACAGAGCCTAGGGCACTGCCACTTATGGTCCTATAGCTTAGGGAAATTAAAATCAAAAAGACACAGCCACCCCAAAGTTTGGGACGCCTCTGTTTACAAGAACCTCATTTACAGTACAAGTTCAACATCGCAGAAAGTGAAAAATGGATAAAGAAGTTGTGGTATTTACAAAGCAATATCACTCAGCAATGATATCTATGTCATCAGGCCCTTAGCATCACAATGAGTGGATTCAGGTATGATGATTCTAACTGAAATAAGTCACACAGAAAAAGAAACATCATAAGATATCAGTAATACACGGAAACTTGGCTACACAGGAACTGAATTACAGAACAGAACAGGGTCTCAAATTTAGAAAACCAACTTATGCTTGCTTAAGGGTAAAGGTGAGGTGGGGTGCTGCATAAAACCAGAGATTGAAATGAGCACAGATAAAGTTCCTTAAGTCAAATATGGAATAGACAAGAGCTACTCCTTGCTCAACGAAATGGACTCAACACCGCATATTAAACGCCTAAGAATGTACCTGACTAGTAAGTATCGTAAAACCTATGGATTGCTATGTCTCCAAAAGAGAATCAAGCATGTGTACAGGGGCATAAACGCAGCAGTGATAGGATTGGAGAGGTTTGGTGAGCAAATGAAGACCCTTTGAAGTCATATTGCATGGTACCCATTCCACGGGTTTCAACTACCCAGGTTTAAGGTATTCTTCCTTCAGCTAAAACATGCATGTGGAACCCAAGTATGATCAACCATGTGAACGGGAGACGTGTTCAAATATGTCTCAGTTTTCCTCCCCTGGTACTCGGGTGCAACATTCCAGACGCTTTACTAACACTCTCCCCACTTGGAGAGTCAGCGCCTTTAACCTCCTGTTTGGCCCAGTTTGCAATTTCTGCGGAAGATGAACAGGAATAGCGAGAGCCAATGAGAGGCTAGCTGGAGGTGTCTGGACGGGCAAATTTAACTCTCATTTCCCACCAGGAAGAGGAAATAACCAAAGGCTCAACGTGCCGTACCGGAACCAGATTAGGGCCTGAAGCTATCTTGCGGTGTTGCGGCCAGCTCAAAAGAAAGCGAGTTGAAGAAAGGAGCTCAGGGGCACTGTAATTCACACACCTGCAGAGTTATAAATGACAGCTATCGTCCAAAAATAGACTGAAGTAAGGCTGCCAAGAGGACTTGAAAGCGGGGCAGAATTTCAGGAAACCGATTTCAGGAGGTAGACTGGAATTGCATTGAAAGCATAGGAAAAGAGGCAGAACGTCCACAATGATGCACTTGGCCAAAAAGGGCGTATGCGTTTTTTCCTGAATATATTCAGGAAAAAACGCATACGCCCTTTTTGGCCAACCAAGCAAGCTTGCAAAGGAAATCTGCACTACAATGAAGTCTCACTTCCCCCCGGTCAAAAGGGCCATCTGAAAAAAGTGTAAAATCCAGAAAGGCAGGACAGGCCATGGAGAACTGGGAGCCTTGTTATGCTGATGGGCGGGATGTAAATTGCCAACAACCACTCGGGAGAAGTGTATGGTGTTTCCTGAAACATCTAAAAAACAAAGCAACAGAACCTAGGGCACTTCCACTTATGGTCCTATAGCTTAGGGAAATTAAAATCAAAAAGACACAGCCACCCCAAAGTTTGGAACGTCTCTGTTTACAAGAACCTCGTTTACAGTACAAGTTCAACATCGCAGAAAGTGAAAAATGGATAAAGAAGTTGTGGTATTTACTTACAAAGCAATATCACTCAGCAATGAAATCTGTGTCATCAGGCCCTTAGCAGCACAATGAGTGGATTCAGGTATGATGATTCTAACTGAAATAAGTCACACAGAAAAAGAAACATCATAAGATATCAGTAATACACGGAATGTAAACTTGGCTACACAGGAACTGAATTACAGAACAGAACAGGGTCTCAAATTTAGAAAACCAACTTATGCTTGCTTAAGGGTAAAGGTGAGTTGGGGTGCTGCATAAAACCAGAGATTGAAATGAGCACAGATAAAGTTCCTTAAGCCAAATATGGAATAGACAAGAGCTACTCCTTGCTCAACGAAATGGACTCAACACCCCATATTAAACGCCTAAGAATGTACCTGACTAGTAAGTATCTTAAAACCTATGGATTGCTATGTCTCCGAAAGAGAATCAAGCATGTGTACAGGGACATAAACGCAGCAGTGATAGGATTGGAGAGGTTCGGTGAGCAAATGAAGACCCTTTGGAGTCATATTGCATGGTACCCATTCCACGGATTTCAACTACCCAGGTTTAAGGTATTCTTCCTTCAGCTAAAACATGCATGTGGAACCTAGAGTATGATCAACCATGTGATCGGGAGACGTGTTCAAATATGTCTCAGTTTTCCTCCCCTGGTACTCGGGTGCAACATTCCAGACGCTTTACTAACACTCTCCCCACTTGGAGAGTCAGCGCCTTTAACCTCCTGTTTGGCACAGTTTGCAATTTCTGCGGAAGATGAACAGGAATAGCGAGAACCAATGAGAGGCTAGCTGGAGGTGTCTGGACGGGCAAATTTAACTCTCATTTCCCACCAGGAAGAGGAATTAACCAAAGGCTCAGCATGCCGGGCCGGAACCAGATTAGGGCCTGAAGCCATCCTGCGGTGTTGCGGCCAGCTCACAAGAAAGCGAGTTGAAGAAAGGAGCTCAGGGGCACTGTAATTCACAAACCTGCAGAGTTATAAATGACAGCTATCGTCCAAAAATAGACTGAAGTAAGGCTGCCAAGAGGACTTGAAAGCGGGGCAGAATTGCAGGAAACCGATTTCAGGAGGTAGACTGGAATTGCATTGAAAGCATAGGAAAAGAGGCAGAACGTCCACAATGATGCACTTGGCCAAAAAGGGCGTATGCGTTTTTTCCTGAATATATTCAGGAAAAAACGCATACGCCCTTTTTGGCCAACCAAGCAAGCTTGCAAAGGAAATCTGCACTACAATGAAGTCTCACTTCCCCCCGGTCAAAAGGGCCATCTGAAAAAAGTGTAAAATCCAGAAAGGCAGGACAGGCCATGGAGAACTGGGAGCCTTGTTATGCTGATGGGCGGGATGTAAATTGCCAACAACCACTCGGGAGAAGTGTATGGTGTTTCCTGAAACATCTAAAAAACAAAGCAACAGAACCTAGGGCACTTCCACTTATGGTCCTATAGCTTAGGGAAATTAAAATCAAAAAGACACAGCCACCCCAAAGTTTGGAACGGCTCTGTTTACAAGAACCTCGTTTACAGTACAAGTTCAACATCGCAGAAAGTGAAAAATGGATAAAGAAGTTGTGGTATTTACTTACAAAGCAATATCACTCAGCAATGAAATCTGTGTCATCAGGCCCTTAGCAGCACAATGAGTGGATTCAGGTATGATGATTCTAACTGAAATAAGTCACACAGAAAAAGAAACATCATAAGATATCAGTAATACACGGAATGTAAACTTGGCTACACAGGAACTGAATTACAGAACAGAACAGGGTCTCAAATTTAGAAAACCAACTTATTCTTGCTTAAGGGTAAAGGTGAGTTGGGGTGCTGCATAAAACCAGAGATTGAAATGAGCACAGATAAAGTTCCTTAAGCCAAATATGGAATAGACAAGAGCTACTCCTTGCTCAACGAAATGGACTCAACACCCCATATTAAACGCCTAAGAATGTTCCTGACTAGTAAGTATCTTAAAACCAAAGGATTGCTATGTCTCTGAAAGAGAATCAAGCATGTGTACAGGGGCATAAACGCAGCAGGGATAGGATTGGAGAGGTTCGGTGAGCAAATGAAGACCCTTTGAAGTCATATTGCATGGTACCCATTCCACGGGTTTCAACTACCCAGGTTTAAGGTATTCTTCCTTCAGCTAAAACATGCATGTGGAACCTAGAGTATGATCAACCATGTGAACGGGAGACGTGTTCAAATATGTCTCAGTTTTCCTCCCCTGGTACTCGGGTGCAACATTCCAGACGCTTTACTAACACTCTCCCCACTTGGAGAGTCAGCGCCTTTAACCTCCTGTTTGGCCCAGTTTGCAATTTCTGCGGAAGATGAACAGGAATAGCGAGAACCAATGAGAGACTAGCTGGAGGTGTCTGGACGGGCAAATTTAACTCTCATTTCCCATCAGGAAGAGGAAATAATCAAAGGCTCAGCGTGCCGTGCCGGAACCAGATTAGGGCCTGAAGCCATCCTGCGGTGTTGCGGCCAGGTCAAAAGAAAGCGAGTTGAAGAAAGGAGCTCAGGGGCACTGTAATTCACAAACCTGCAGAGTTATAAATGACAGCTATCGTCCAAAAATAGACTGAAGTAAGGCTGCCAAGAGGACTTGAAAGCGGGGCAGAATTGCAGGAAACCGATTTCAGGAGGTAGACTGGAATTGCATTGAAAGCATAGGAAAAGAGGCAGAACGTCCACAATGATGCACTTGGCCAAAAAGGGCGTATGTGTTTTTTCCTGAATATATTCAGGAAAAAAAGCATACGCCCTTTTTGGCCAACCAAGCAAGCTTGCAAAGGAAATCTGCACTACAATGAAGTCTCACTTCCCCCCGGTCAAAAGGGCCATCTGAAAAAAGTGTAAAATCCAGAAAAGCAGGACAGGCCATTGAGAACTGGGAGCCTTGTTATGCTGATGGGCGGGATGTAAATTGCCAACAGACACTTGGGAGAAGTGTATGGTGTTTCCTGAAACATCTAAAAAACAAAGCAACAGAGCCTAGGGCACTTCCACTTATGGTCCTATAGCTTAGGGAAATTAAAATCAAAAAGACACAGCCACCCCAAAGTTTGGAACGTCTCTGTTTACAAGAACCTCGTTTACAGTACAAGTTCAACATCGCAGAAAGTGAAAAATGGATAAAGAAATTTTGGTACTTACGTACAATGCAGTATCACTCAGCAATGAAATCTATATCATCAGGCCCGTAGCAGCATAATGAGTAGATTCAGGTACGATGATTCTAACTGAAATAAGTCACACAGAAAAAGAAACATCATAAGATATCACTAATACACGGAATGTAAACTTGGCTACACAGGAACTGAATTCCAAAACAGAACAGGTTCTCAAATTTAGAAAACCAACTTATGCTTGCTTAAGGGGAAAGGTGAGTTGGGTTGCTGCATAAAACCAGAGATTGAAATGAGCACAGATAAAGTTCCTTAAGCCAAATATGGAATAGACAAGAGCTACTCC
The DNA here is from genome assembly GCF_949987515.2 of Delphinus delphis. NCBI lineage: Eukaryota > Metazoa > Chordata > Mammalia > Artiodactyla > Delphinidae > Delphinus > Delphinus delphis. Next base: position 432,744 of record NW_027192780.1, read on the forward strand.
TTGCTCAACGAAATGGACTCAACACCGCATATTAAATGCCTAAGAATGTACCTGACTAGTAAGTATCTTAAAACCAAAGGATTGCTATGTCTCCGAAAGAGAATCAAGCATGTGTACAGGGGCATAAACGCAGCAGTGATAGGATTGGAGAGGTTCGGTGAGCAAATGAAGACCCTTTGAAGTCATATTGCATGGTACCCATTCCACGGGTTTCAACTACCCAGGTTTTAGGTATTCTTCCTTCAGCTAAAACATGCATGTGGAACCCAGAGTATGATCAACCATGTGATCGGGAGACGTGTTCAAATATGTCTCAGTTTTCCTCCCCTGGTACTCGGGTGCAACATTCCAGACGCTTTACTAACACTCTCCCCACTTGGAGAGTCAGCGCCTTTAACCTCCTGTTTGGCACAGTTTGCAATTTCTGCGGAAGATGAACAGGAATAGCGAGAACCAATGAGAGACTAGCTGGAGGTGTCTGGACTGGCAAATTTAACTCTCATTTCCCAACAGGAAGAGGAAATAACCAAAGGCTCAGCGTGCCGTGCCGGAACCAGATTAGGGCCTGAAGCCATCCTGCGGTGTTGCGGACAGGTCACAAGAAAGCGAGTTGAAGAAAGGAGCTCAGGGGCACTGTAATTCACAAACCTGCAGAGTTATAAATGACAGCTATCGTCCAAAAATAGACTGAAGTAAGGCTGCCAAGAGGACTTGAAAGCGGGGCAGAATTGCAGGAAACCGATTTCAGGAGGTAGACTGGAATTGCATTGAAAGCATAGGAAAAGAGGCAGAACGTCCACAATGATGCACTTGGCCAAAAAGGGCGTATGCGTTTTTTCCTGAATATATTCAGGAAAAAACGCATACGCCCTTTTTGGCCAACCAAGCAAGCTTGCAAAGGAAATCTGCACTACAATGAAGTCTCACTTCCCCCCGGTCAAAAGGGCCATCTGAAAAAAGTGTAAAATCCAGAAAGGCAGGACAGGCCATGGAGAACTGGGAGCCTTGTTATGCTGATGGGCGGGATGTAAATTGCCAACAGACACTCCGGAAAAGTGTATGGTGTTTCCTGAAACATCTAAAAAACAAAGCAACAGAGCCTAGGGCACTGCCACTTATGGTCCTATAGCTTAGGGAAATTAAAATCAAAAAGACACAGCCACCCCAAAGTTTGGGACGCCTCTGTTTACAAGAACCTCGTTTACAGTACAAGTTCAACATCGCAGAAAGTGAAAAATGGATAAAGAAGTTGTGGTATTTACTTACAAAGCAATATCACTCAGCAATGATATCTATGTCATCAGGCCCTTAGCATCACAATGAGTGGATTCAGGTATGATGATTCTAACTGAAATAAGTCACACAGAAAAAGAAACATCATAAGATATCAGTAATACACGGAATGTAAACTTGGCTACACAGGAACTGAATTACAGAACAGAACAGGGTCTCAAATTTAGAAAACCAACTTATGCTTGCTTAAGGGTAAAGGTGAGGTGGGGTGCTGCATAAAACCAGAGATTGAAATGAGCACAGATAAAGTTCCTTAAGTCAAATATGGAATAGACAAGAGCTACTCCTTGCTCAACGAAATGGACTCAACACCGCATATTAAACGCCTAAGAATGTACCTGACTAGTAAGTATCGTAAAACCTATGGATTGCTATGTCTCCAAAAGAGAATCAAGCATGTGTACAGGGGCATAAACGCAGCAGTGATAGGATTGGAGAGGTTCGGTGAGCAAATGAAGACCCTTTGAAGTCATATTGCATGGTACCCATTACACGGGTCTCAACTCTCCAGGTTTAAGGTATTCTTCCTTCAGCTAAAACATGCATGTGGAACCCAAGTATGATCAACCATGTGAACGGGAGACGTGTTCAAATATGTCTCAGTTTTCCTACCCTGGTACTCGGGTGCAACATTCCAGACGCTTTACTAACACTCTCCCCACTTGGAGAGTCAGCGCCTTTAACCTCCTGTTTGGCCCAGTTTGCAATTTCTGCGGAAGATGAACAGGAATAGCGAGAACCAATGAGAGGCTAGCTGGAGGTGTCTGGACGGGCAAATTTAACTCTCATTTCCCACCAGGAAGAGGAATTAACCAAAGGCTCCGCATGCCGGGCCGGAACCAGATTAGGGCCTGAAGCCATCCTGCGGTGTTGCGGCCAGCTCACAAGAAAGCGAGTTGAAGAAAGGAGCTCAGGGGCACTGTAATTCACAAACCTGCAGAGTTATAAATGACAGCTATCGTCCAAAAATAGACTGAAGTAAGGCTGCCAGGAGGACTTGAAAGCGGGACAGAATTGCAGGAAACCGATTTCAGGAGGTAGACTGGAATTGCATTGAAAGCATAGGAAAAGAGGCAGAACGTCCACAATGATGCACTTGGCCAAAAAGGGCGTATGCGTTTTTTCCTGAATATATTCAGGAAAAAACGCATACGCCCTTTTTGGCCAACCAAGCAAGCTTGCAAAGGAAATCTGCACTACAATGAAGTCTCACTTCCCCCCGGTCAAAAGGGCCATCTGAAAAAAGTGTAAAATCCAGAAAGGCAACAGGCCATGGAGAACTGGGAGCCTTGTTATGCTGATGGGCGGGATGTAAATTGCCAACAACCACTCGGGAGAAGTGTATGGTGTTTCCTGAAACATCTAAAAAACAAAGCAACAGAACCTAGGGCACTTCCACTTATGGTCCTATAGCTTAGGGAAATTAAAATAAAAAAGACACAGCCACCCCAAAGTTTGGAACGGCTCTGTTTACAAGAACCTCGTTTACAGTACAAGTTCAACATCGCAGAAAGTGAAAAATGGATAAAGAAGTTGTGGTATTTACTTACAAAGCAATATCACTCAGCAATGAAATCTATGTCATCAGGCCCTTAGCATCACAATGAGTGGATTCAGGTATGATGATTCTAACTGAAGTAAGTCACACAGAAAAAGAAACATCATAAGATATCAGTAGTACACGGAATGTAAACTTGGCTACACAGGAACTGAATTACAGAACAGAACAGGGTCTCAAATTTAGAAAACCAACTTATGCTTGCTTAAGGGGAAAGGTGAGGTGGGGTGCTGCATAAAACCAGAGATTGAAATGAGCACAGATAAAGTTCCTTAAGTCAAATATGGAATAGACAAGAGCTACTCCTTGCTCAACGAAATGGACTCAACACCGCATATTAAACGCCTAAGAATGTACCTGACTAGTAAGTATCGTAAAACCTATGGATTGCTATGTCTCCAAAAGAGAATCAAGCATGTGTACAGGGACATAAACGCAGCAGTGATAGGATTGGAGAAGTTCGGTGAGCAAATGAAGACCTTTTGAAGTCATATTGCATGGTACCCATTACACGGGTCTCAACTCTCCAGGTTTAAGGTATTCTTCCTTCAGCTAAAACATGCATGTTGAACCCAAGTATGATCAACCATGTGAACGGGAGACGTGTTCAAATATGTCTCAGTTTTCCTCCCCTGGTACTCGGGTGCAACATTCCAGACGCTTTACTAACACTCTCCCCACTTGGAGAGTCAGCGCCTTTAACCTCCTGTTTGGCCCAGTTTGCAATTTCTGCGGAAGATGAACAGGAATAGCGAGAACCAATGAGAGACTAGCTGGAGGTGTCTGGACGGGCAAATTTAACTCTCATTTCCCACCAGGAAGAGGAAATAACCAAAGGCTCAGCGTGCCGTGCCGGAACCAGATTAGGGCCTGAAGCCATCCTGCGGTGTTGCGGCCAGGTCACAAGAAAGCGAGTTGAAGAAAGGAGCTCAGGGGCACTGTAATTCACAAACCTGCAGAGTTATAAATGACAGCTATCGTCCAAAAATAGACTGAAGTAAGGCTGCCAAGAGGACTTGAAAGCGGGGCAGAATTGCAGGAAACCGATTTCAGGAGGTAGACTGGAATTGCATTGAAAGCATAGGAAAAGAGGCAGAACGTCCACAATGATGCACTTGGCCGAAAAGGGCGTATGCGTTTTTTCCTGAATATATTCAGGAAAAAACGCATACGCCCTTTTTGGCCAACCAAGCAAGCTTGCAAAGGAAATCTGCACTACAATGAAGTCTCACTTCCCCCCGGTCAAAAGGGCCATCTGAAAAAAGTGTAAAATCCAGAAAGGCAGGACAGGCCATGGAGAACTGGGAGCCTTGTTATGCTGATGGGTGGGATGTAAATTGCCAACAACCACTCGGGAGAAGTGTATGGTGTTTCCTGAAACATCTAAAAAACAAAGCAACAGAGCCTAGGGCACTTCCACTTATGGTCCTATAGCTTAGGGAAATTAAAATCAAAAAGACACAGCCACCCCAAAGTTTGGGACGCCTCTGTTTACAAGAACCTCGTTTACAGTACAAGTTCAACATCGCAGAAAGTGAAAAATGGATAAAGAAGTTGTGGTATTTACTTACAAAGCAATATCACTCAGCAATGAAATCTATGTCATCAGGCCCTTAGCATCACAATGAGTGGATTCAGGTATGATGATTCTAACTGAAATAAGTCACACAGAAAAAGAAACATCATAAGATATCAGTAATACAGGGAATGTAAACTTGGCTACACAGGAACTGAATTACAGAACAGAACAGGGTCTCAAATTTAGAAAACCAACTTATGCTTGCTTAAGGGTAAAGGTGAGTTGGGGTGCTGCATAAAACCAGAGATTGAAATAAGCACAGATAAATTTCCTTAAGCCAAATATGGAATAGACAAGAGCTACTCCTTGCTCAACGAAATGGACTCAACACCGCATATTAAACGCCTAAGAATGTACCTGACTAGTAAGTATCGTAAAACCTATGGATTGCTATGTCTCCGAAAGAGAATCAAGCATGTGTACAGGGGCATAAACACAGCAGTGATAGGATTGGAGAGGTTCGGTGAGCAAATGAAGACCCTTTGAAGTCATATTGCATGGTACCCATTACACGGGTCTTAACTCTCCAGGTTTAAGGTATTCTTCCTTCAGCTAAAACATGCATGTGGAACCCAAGTTTGATCAACCATGTGATCGGGAGACGTGTTCAAATATGTCTCAGTTTTCGTACCCTGGTACTCGGGTGCAACATTCCAGACGCTTTACTAACACTCTCCCGACTTGGAGAGTCAGTCCCTTTAACCTCCTGTTTGGCCCAGTTTGCAATTTCTGCGGAAGAGGAACAGGAATAGCGAGAACCAATGAGAGACTAGCTGGAGGTGTCTGGACGGGCAAATTTAACTCTCATTTCCCACCAGGAAGAGGAATTAACCAAAGGCTCAGCGTGCCGTGCCGGAACCAGATTAGGGCCTGAAGCCATCCTGCGGTGTTGCGGCCACCTCACAAGAAAGCGAGTTGAAGAAAGGAGCTCAGGGGCACTGTAATTCACAAACCTGCAGAGTTATAAATGACAGCTATCGTCCAAAAATAGACTGAAGTAAGGCTGCCAAGAGGACTTGAAAGCGGGGCAGAATTGCAGGAAACCGATTTCAGGAGGTAGACTGGAATTGCATTGAAAGCATAGGAAAAGAGGCAGAACGTCCACAATGATGCACTTGGCCAAAAAGGGCGTATGCGTTTTTTCCTGAATATATTCAGGAAAAAACGCATACGCCCTTTTTGGCCAACCAAGCAAGCTTGCAAAGGAAATCTGCACTACAATGAAGTCTCACTTCCCCCCGGTCAAAAGGGCCATCTGAAAAAAGTGTAAAATCCAGAAAGGCAGGACAGGCCATGGAGAACTGGGAGCCTTGTTATGCTGATGGGCGGGATGTAAATTGCCAACAAGCACTCGGGAGAAGTGTATGGTGTTTCCTGAAACATCTAAAAAACAAAGCAACAGAACCTAGGGCACTTCCACTTATGGTCCTATAGCTTAGGGAAATTAAAATCAAAAAGACACAGCCACCCCAAAGTTTGGAACGGCTCTGTTTACAAGAACCTCGTTTACAGTACAAGTTCAACATCGCAGAAAGTGAAAAATGGATAAAGAAGTTGTGGTATTGAATTACAAAGCAATATCACTCAGCAATGAAATCTGTGTCATCAGGCCCTTAGCAGCACAATGAGTGGATTCAGGTATGATGATTCTAACTGAAGTAAGTCACACAGAAAAAGACATCATAAGATATCAGTAATACACGGAATGTAAACTTAACTACACAGGAACTGAATTACAGAACAGAACAGGGTCTCAAATTTAGAAAACCAACTTATGCTTGCTTAAGGGTAAAGGTGAGTTGGGGTGCTGCATAAAACCAGAGATTGAAATGAGCACAGATAAAGTTCCTTAAGTCAAATATGGAATAGACAAGAGCTACTCCTTGCTCAACGAAATGGACTCAACACCGCATATTAAACGCCTAAGAATGTACCTGACTAGTAAGTATCGTAAAACCTATGGATTGCTATGTCTCTGAAAGAGAATCAAGCATGTGTACAGGGGCATAAATGCAGCAGTGATAGGATTGGAGAGGTTCGGTGAGCAAATGTAGACCCTTTGAAGTCATATTGCATGGTAACCATTACACGGGTCTCAACTCTCCAGGTTTAAGGTATTCTTCCTTCAGCTAAAACATGCATGTGGAACCCAGAGTATGATCAGCCGTGTGAATGGGAGACGTGTTCAAATATGTCTCAGTTTTCCTCCCCTGGTACTCGGGTGCAACATTCCAGACGCTTTACTAACACTCTCCCCACTTGGAGAGTCAGCGCCTTTAACCTCCTGTTTGGCCCAGTTTGCAATTTCTGCGGAAGATGAACAGGAATAGCGAGAACCAATGAGAGGCTAGCTGGAGGTGTCTGGACGGGCAAATTTAACTCTCATTTCCCACCAGGAAGAGGAAATAACCAAAGGCTCAACGTGCCGTACCGGAACCAGATTAGGGCCTGAAGCCATCTTGCGGTGTTGCGGCCAGCTCAAAAGAAAGCGAGTTGAAGAAAGGAGCTCAGGGGCACTGTAATTCACAAACCTGCAGAGTTATAAATGACAGCTATCGTCCAAAAATAGACTGAAGTAAGGCTGCCAAGAGGACTTGAAAGCGGGGCAGAATTGCAGGAAACCGATTTCAGGAGGTAGACTGGAATTGCATTTCAAGCATAGGAAAAGAGGCAGAACGTCCACAATGATGCACTTGGCCAAAAAGGGCGTATGCGTTTTTTCCTGAATATATTCAGGAAAAAACGCATACGCCCTTTTTGGCCAACCAAGCAAGCTTGCAAAGGAAATCTGCACTACAATGAAGTCTCACTTCCCCCCGGTCAAAAGGGCCATCTGAAAAAAGTGTAAAATCCAGAAAGGCAGGACAGGGCATGGAGAACTGGGAGCCGTGTTATGCTGATGGGCGGGATGTAAATTGCCAACAACCACTCGGGAGAAGTGTATGGTGTTTCCTGAAACATCTAAAAAACAAAGCAACAGAACCTAGGGCACTTCCACTTATGGTCCTATAGCTTAGGGAAATTAAAATCAAAAAGACACAGCCACCCCAAAGTTTGGAACGTCTCTGTTTACAAGAACCTCGTTTACAGTACAAGTTCAACATCACAGAAAGTGAAAAATGGATAAAGAAGTTGTGGTATTTACTTACAAAGCAATATCACTCAGCAATGAAATCTGTGTCATCAGGCCCTTAGCAGCACAATGAGTGGATTCAGGTATGATGATTCTAACTGAAATAAGTCACACAGAAAAAGAAACATCATAAGATATCAGTAATACACGGAATGTAAACTTGGCTACACAGGAACTGAATTACAGAAAAGAACAGGGTCTCAAATTTAGAAAACCAACTTATTCTTGCTTAAGGGTAAAGGTGAGTTGGGGTTCTGCATAAAACCAGAGATTGAAATGAGCACAGATAAAGTTCCTTAAGCCAAATATGGAATAGACAAGAGCTACTCCTTGCTCAACGAAATGGACTCAACACCCCATATTAAACGCCTAAGAATGTACCTGACTAGTAAGTATCTTAAAACCTATGGATTGCTATGTCTCCGAAAGAGAATCAAGCATGTGTACAGGGGCATAAACGCAGCAGTGATAGGATTGGAGAGGTTCGGTGAGCAAATGAAGACCCTTTGAAGTCATATTGCATGGTACCCATTCCACGGGTTTCAACTACCCAGGTTTAAGGTATTCTTCCTTCAGCTAAAACATGCATGTGGAACCTAGAGTATGATCAACCATGTGATCGGGAGACGTGTTCTAATATGTCTCAGTTTTCCTCCCCTGGTACTCGGGTGCAACATTCCAGACGCTTTACTAACACTCTACTGACTTGCAGAGTCAGTCCCTTTAACCTCCTGTTTGGCCCAGTTTGCAATTTCTGCGGAAGATGAACAGGAATAGCGAGAACCAATGAGAGGCTAGCTGGAGGTGTCTGGACGGGCAAATTTAACTCTCATTTCCCACCAGGAAGAGGAATTAACCAAAGGCTCAGCATGCCGTGCCGGAACCAGATTAGGGCCTGAAGCCATCCTGCGGTGTTGCGGCCAGCTCACAAGAAAGCGAGTTGAAGAAAGGAGCTCAGGGGCACTGTAATTCACAAACCTGCAGAGTTATAAATGACAGCTATCGTCCAAAAATAGACTGAAGTAAGGCTGCCAAGAGGACTTGAAAGCGGGGCAGAATTGCAGGAAACCGATTTCAGGAGGTAGACTGGAATTGCATTGAAAGCATAGGAAAAGAGGCAGAACGTCCACAATGATGCACTTGGCCAAAAAGGGCGTATGCGTTTTTTCCTGAATATATTCAGGAAAAAACGCATACGCCCTTTTTGGCCAACCAAGCAAGCTTGCAAAGGAAATCTGCACTACAATGAAGTCTCACTTCCCCCCGGTCAAAAGGGCCATCTGAAAAAAGTGTAAAATCCAGAAAGGCAACAGGCCATTGAGAACTGGGAGCCTTGTTATGCTGATGGGCGGGATGTAAATTCCCAACAGACACTTGGGAGAAGTGTATGGTGTTTCCTGAAACATCTAAAAAACAAAGCAACAGAGCCTAGGGCACTTCCACTTATGGTCCTATAGCTTAGAGAAATTAAAATCAAAAAGACACAGCCACCCCAAAGTTTGGAACGGCTCTGTTTACAAGAACCTCGTTTACAGTACAAGTTCAACATCGCAGAAAGTGAAAAATGGATAAAGAAGTTGTGGTATTCACTTACAAAGCAATATCACTCAGCAATGAAATCTGTGTCATCAGGCCCTTAGCAGCACAATGAGTGGATTCAGGTATGATGATTCTAACTGAAGTAAGTCACACAGAAAAAGACATCATAAGATATCAGTAATACACGGAATGTAAACTTAACTACACAGGAACTGAATTACAGAACAGAACAGGGTCTCAAATTTAGAAAACCAACTTATGCTTGCTTAAGGGTAAAGGTGAGTTGGGGTGCTGCATAAAACCAGAGATTGAAATGAGCACAGATAAAGTTCCTTAAGTCAAATATGGAATAGACAAGAGCTACTCCTTGCTCAACAAAATGGACTCAACACCGCATATTAAACGCCTAAGAATGTACCTGACTAGTAAGTATCGTAAAACCTATGGATTGCTATGTCTCCGAAAGAGAATCAAGCATGTGTACAGGGGCATAAATGCAGCAGTGATAGGATTGGAGAGGTTCGGTGAGCAAATGTAGACCCTTTGAAGTCATATTGCATGGTAACCATTACACGGGTCTCAACTCTCCAGGTTTAAGGTATTCTTCCTTCAGCTAAAACATGCATGTGGAACCCAGAGTATGATCAGCCGTGTGAATGGGAGACGTGTTCAAATATGTCTCAGTTTTCCTCCCCTGGTACTCGGGTGCAACATTCCAGACACTTTACTAACACTCTCCCCACGTGGAGAGTCAGCACCTTTAACCTCCTGTTTGGCACAGTTTGCAATTTCTGCGGAAGATGAACAGGAATAGCGAGAACCAATGAGAGGCTAGCTGGAGGTGTCTGGACGGGCAAATTTAACTCTCATTTCCCAACAGGAAGAGGAAATAACCAAAGGCTCAGCGTGCCGTGCCGGAACCAGATTAGGGCCTGAAGCCATCCTGCGGTGTTGCGGTCAGTTCAAAAGAAAGCGAGTTGAAGAAAGGAGCTCAGGGGCACTGTAATTCACAAACCTGCAGAGTTATAAATGACAGCTATCGTCCAAAAATAGACTGAAGTAAGGCTGCCAAGAGGACTTGAAAGCGGGGCAGAATTGCAGGAAACCGATTTCAGGAGGTAGACTGGAATTGCATTGAAAGCATAGGAAAAGAGGCAGAACGTCCACAATGATGCACTTGGCCAAAAAGGGCGTATGCGTTTTTTCCTGAATATATTCAGGAAAAAACGCATACGCCCTTTTTGGCCAACCAAGCAAGCTTGCAAAGGAAATCTGCACTACAATGAAGTCTCACTTCCCCCCGGTCAAAAGGGCCATCTGAAAAAAGTGTAAAATCCAGAAAGGCAGGACAGGCCATGGAGAACTGGGAGCCTTGTTATGCTGATGGGCGGGATGTAAATTGCCAACAACCACTCGGGAGAAGTGTATGGTGTTTCCTGAAACATCTAAAAAACAAAGCAACAGAACCTAGGGCACTTCCACTTATGGTCCTATAGCTTAGGGAAATTAAAATCAAAAAGACACAGCCACCCCAAAGTTTGGAACGGCTCTGTTTACAAGAACCTCGTTTACAGTACAAGTTCAACATCGCAGAAAGTGAAAAATGGATAAAGAAGTTGTGGTATTTACTTACAAAGCAATATCACTCAGCAATGAAATCTGTGTCATCAGGCCCTTAGCAGCACAACGAGTGGATTCAGGTATGATGATTCTAACTGAAATAAGTCACACAGAAAAAGAAACATCATAAGATATCAGTAATACACTGAATGTAAACTTGGCTACACAGGAACTGAATTACAGAACAGAACAGGGTCTCAAATTTAGAAAACCAACTTATTCTTGCTTAAGGGTAAAGGTGAGTTGGGGTGCTGCATAAAACCAGAGATTGAAATGAGCACAGATAAAGTTCCTTAAGCCAAATATGGAATAGACAAGAGCTACTCCTTGCTCAACGAAATGGACTCAACACCGCATATTAAACGCCTAAGAATGTACCTGACTAGTAAGTATCTTAAAACCTATGGATTGCTATGTCTCTGAAAGAGAATCAAGCATGTGTACAGGGGCATAAACGCAGCAGTGATAGGATTGGAGAGGTTCGGTGAGCAAATGAAGACCCTTTGAAGTCATATTGCATGGTACCCATTCCACGGGTTTAAACTCTCCAGGTTTAAGGTATTCTTCCTTCAGCTAAAACATGCATGTGGAACCCAAGTATGATCAACCATGTGATCGGGAGACGTGTTCAAATATGTCTCAGTTTTCCTCCCCTGGTACTCGGGTGCAACATTCCAGACGCTTTACTAACACTCTCCCCACTTGGAGAGTCAGTCCCTTTAACCACCTGTTTGGCCCAGTTTGCAATTTCTGCGGAAGATGAACAGGAATAGCGAGAACCAATGAGAGGCTAGCTGGAGGTGTCTGGACGGGCAAATTTAACTCTCATTTCCCACCAGGAAGAGGAATTAACCAAAGGCTCAGCATGCCGTGCCGGAACCAGATTAGGGCCTGAAGCCATCCTGCGGTGTTGCGGCCAGCTCACAAGAAAGCGAGTTGAAGAAAGGAGCTCAGGGGCACTGTAATTCACAAACCTGCAGAGTTATAAATGACAGCTATCGTCCAAAAATAGACTGAAGTAAGGCTGCCAAGAGGACTTGAAAGCGGGGCAGAATTGCAGGAAACCGATTTCAGGAGGTAGACTGGAATTGCATTGAAAGCATAGGAAAAGAGGCAGAACGTCCACAATGATGCACTTGGCCAAAAAGGGCGTATGCGTTTTTTCCTGAATATATTCAGGAAAAAACGCATACGCCCTTTTTGGCCAACCAAGCAAGCTTGCAAAGGAAATCTGCACTACAATGAAGTCTCACTTCCCCCCGGTCAAAAGGGCCATCTGAAAAAAGTGTAAAATCCAGAAAGGCAGGACAGGCCATGGAGAACTGGGAGCCTTGTTATGCTGATGGGCGGGATGTAAATTGCCAACAACCACTCGGGAGAAGTGTATGGTGTTTCCTGAAACATCTAAAAAACAAAGCAACAGAGCCTAGGGCACTTCCACTTATGGTCCTATAGCTTAGGGAAATTAAAATCAAAAAGACACAGCCACCCCAAAGTTTGGAACGGCTCTGTTTACAAGAACCTCGTTTACAGTACAAGTTCAACATCGCAGAAAGTGAAAAATGGATAAAGAAGTTGTGGTATTTACTTACAAAGCAATATCACTCAGCAATGAAATCTATGTCATCAGGCCCTTAGCATCACAATGAGTGGATTCAGGTATGATGATTCTAACTGAAATAAGTCACACAGAAAAAGAAACATCATAAGATATCAGTAATACACGGAATGTAAACTTGGCTACACAGGAACTGAATTACAGAACAGAACAGGGTCTCAAATTTAGAAAACCAACTTATGCTTGCTTAAGGGTAAAGGTGAGGTGGGGTGCTGCATAAAACCAGAGATTGAAATGAGCACAGATAAAGTTCCTTAAGTCAAATATGGAATAGACAAGAGCTACTCCTTGCTCAACGAAATGGACTCAACACCGCATATTAAACGCCTAAGAATGTACCTGACTAGTAAGTATCGTAAAACCTATGGAATGCTATGTCTCCAAAAGAGAATCAAGCATGTGTACAGGGGCATAAACGCAGCAGTGATAGGATTGGAGAGGTTCGGTGAGCAAATGAAGACCCTTTGAAGTCATATTGCATGGTACCCATTACACGGGTCTCAACTCTCCAGGTTTAAGGTATTCTTCCTTCAGCTAAAACATGCATGTGGAACCCAAGTATGATCAACCATGTGAACGGGAGACGTGTTCAAATATGTCTCAGTTTTCCTCCCCTGGTACTCGGGTGCAACATTCCAGACGCTTTACTAACACTCTCCCCACTTGGAGAGTCAGCGCCTTTAACCTCCTGTTTGGCCCAGTTTGCAATTTCTGCGGAAGATGAACAGGAATAGCGAGAACCAATGAGAGGCTAGCTGGAGGTGTCTGGACGGGCAAATTTAACTCTCATTTCCCACCAGGAAGAGGAAATAACCAAAGGCTCAACGTGCCGTACCGGAACCAGATTAGGGCCTGAAGCCATCTTGCGGTGTTGCGGCCAGCTCAAAAGAAAGCGAGTTGAAGAAAGGAGCTCAGGGGCACTGTAATTCACAAACCTGCAGAGTTATAAATGACAGCTATCGTCCAAAAATAGACTGAAGTAAGGCTGCCAAGAGGACTTGAAAGCGGGGCAGAATTGCAGGAAACCGATTTCAGGAGGTAGACTGGAATTGCATTGAAAGCATAGGAAAAGAGGCAGAACGTCCACAATGATGCACTTGGCCAAAAAGGGCGTATGCGTTTTTTCCTGAATATATTCAGGAAAAAACGCATAAGCCCTTTTTGTCCAACCAAGCAAGCTTGCAAAGGAAATCTGCACTACAATGAAGTCTCACTTCCCCCCGGTCAAAAGGGCCATCTGAAAAAAGTGTAAAATCCAGAAAGGCAGGACAGGCCATGGAGAACTGGGAGCCGTGTTATGCTGATGGGCGGGATGTAAATTGCCAACAACCACTCGGGAGAAGTGTATGGTGTTTCCTGAAACATCTAAAAAACAAAGCAACAGAACCTAGGGCACTTCCACTTATGGTCCTATAACTTAGGGAAATTAAAATCAAAAAGACACAGCCACCCCAAAGTTTGGAACGTCTCTGTTTACAAGAACCTCGTTTACAGTACAAGTTCAACATCACAGAAAGTGAAAAATGGATAAAGAAGTTGTGGTATTTACTTACAAAGCAATATCACTCAGCAATGAAATCTGTGTCATCAGGCCCTTAGCAGCACAATGAGTGGATTCAGGTATGATGATTCTAACTGAAATCAGTCACACAGAAAAAGAAACATCATAAGATATCAGTAATACACGGAATGTAAACTTGGCTACACAGGAACTGAATTACAGAAAAGAACAGGGTCTCAAATTTAGAAAACCAACTTATTCTTGCTTAAGGGTAAAGGTGAGTTGGGGTGCTGCATAAAACCAGAGATTGAAATGAGCACAGATAAAGTTCCTTAAGCCAAATATGGAATAGACAAGAGCTACTCCTTGCTCAACGAAATGGACTCAACACCCCATATTAAACGCCTAAGAATGTACCTGACTAGTAAGTATCTTAAAACCTATGGATTGCTATGTCTCCGAAAGAGAATCAAGCATGTGTACAGGGGCATAAACGCAGCAGTGATAGGATTGGAGAGGTTTGGTGAGCAAATGAAGACCCTTTGAAGTCATATTGCATGGTACCCATTCCACGGGTTTCAACTACCCAGGTTTAAGGTATTCTTCCTTCAGCTAAAACATGCATGTGGAACCTAGAGTATGATCAACCATGTGATCGGGAGACGTGTTCTAATATGTCTCAGTTTTCCTCCCCTGGTACTCGGGTGCAACATTCCAGACGCTTTACTAACACTCTACTGACTTGGAGAGTCAGTCCCTTTAACCTCCTGTTTGGCCCAGTTTGCAATTTCTGCGGAAGATGAACAGGAATAGCGAGAACCAATGAGAGGCTAGCTGGAGGTGTCTGGACGGGCAAATTTAACTCTCATTTCCCACCAGGAAGAGGAATTAACCAAAGGCTCAGCATGCCGTGCCGGAACCAGATTAGGGCCTGAAGCCATCCTGCGGTGTTGCGGCCAGGTCACAAGAAAGCGAGTTGAAGAAAGGAGCTCAGGGGCACTGTAATTCACAAACCTGCAGAGTTATAAATGACAGCTATCGTCCAAAAATAGACTGAAGTAAGGCTGCCAAGAGGACTTGAAAGTGGGGCAGAATTGCAGGAAACCGATTTCAGGAGGTAGACTGGAATTGCATTGAAAGCATAGGAAAAGAGGCAGAACGTCCAAAATGATGCACTTGGCCAAAAAGGGCGTATGCGTTTTTTCCTGAATATATTCAGGAAAAAACGCATACGCCCTTTTTGGCCAACCAAGCAAGCTTGCAAAGGAAATCTGCACTACAATGAAGTCTCACTTCCCCCCGGTCAAAAGGGCCATCTGAAAAAAGTGTAAAATCCAGAAAGGCAACAGGCCATTGAGAACTGGGAGCCTTGTTATGCTGATGGGCGGGATGTAAATTCCCAACAGACACTTGGGAGAAGTGTATGGTGTTTCCTGAAACATCTAAAAAACAAAGCAACAGAGCCTAGGGCACTTCCACTTATGGTCCTATAGCTTAGAGAAATTAAAATCAAAAAGACACAGCCACCCCAAAGTTTGGAACGGCTCTATTTACAAGAACCTCGTTTACAGTACAAGTTCAACATCGCAGAAAGTGAAAAATGGATAAAGAAGTTGTGGTATTCACTTACAAAGCAATATCACTCAGCAATGAAATCTGTGTCATCAGGCCCTTAGCAGCACAATGAGTGGATTCAGGTATGATGATTCTAACTGAAGTAAGTCACACAGAAAAAGAAACATCATAAGATATCAGTAATACACGGAATGGAAACTTGGCTACACAGGAACTGAATTACAAAACAGAACAGGGTCTCAAATTTAGAAAACCAACTTATGCTTGCTTAAGGGGAAAGGTGAGTTGGGGTGCTGCATAAAACCAGA
This sequence comes from Delphinus delphis, assembly GCF_949987515.2. Lineage (NCBI taxonomy): Eukaryota > Metazoa > Chordata > Mammalia > Artiodactyla > Delphinidae > Delphinus > Delphinus delphis. The sequence goes on from NW_027192780.1 coordinate 448,468, forward strand.
GATTGAAATGAGCACAGATAAAGTTCCTTAAGCCAAATATGGAATAGACAAGAGCTACTCCTTGCTCAACGAAATGGACTCAACACCGCATATTAAACGCCTAAGAATGTACCTGACTAGTAAGTATCGTAAAACCTATGGATTGCTATGTCTCCGAAAGAGAATCAAGCATGTGTACAGGGGCATAAACGCAGCAGTGGTAGGATTGGAGAGGTTCAGTGAGCAAATGAAGACCCTTTGAAGTCATATTGCATGGTACCCATTACACGGATCTTAACTCTCCAGGTTTAAGATATTCTTCCTTCAGCTAAAACATGCATGTGGAACCCAAGTATGATCAACCATGTGAACGGGAGACGTGTTCAAATATGTCTCAGTTTTCCTCCCCTGGTACTCGGGTGCAACATTCCAGACGCTTTACTAACACTCTCCCCACTTGGAGAGTCAGCGCCTTTAACCTCCTGTTTGGCCCAGTTTGCAATTTCTGCGGAAGATGAACAGGAATAGCGAGAACCAATGAGAGACTAGCTGGAGGTGTCTGGACGGGCAAATTTAACTCTCATTTCCCACCAGGAAGAGGAAATAACCAAAGGCTCAGCGTGCCGTGCCGGAACCAGATTAGGGCCTGAAGCCATCCTGCGGTGTTGCGGCCAGGTCACAAGAAAGCGAGTTGAAGAAAGGAGCTCAGGGGCACTGTAATTCACAAACCTGCAGAGTTATAAATGACAGCTATCGTCCAAAAATAGACTGAAGTAAGGCTGCCAAGAGGACTTGAAAGCGGGGCAGAATTGCAGGAAACCGATTTCAGGAGGTAGACTGGAATTGCATTGAAAGCATAGGAAAAGAGGCAGAACGTCCACAATGATGCACTTGGCCAAAAAGGGCGTATGCGTTTTTTCCTGATTCAGGAAAAAACGCATACGCGCTTTTTGGCCAACCAAGCAAGCTTGCAAAGGAAATCTGCACTACAATGAAGTCTCACTTCCCCCCGGTCAAAAGGGACATCTGAAAAAAGTGTAAAATCCAGAAAGGCAGGACAGGCCATGGAGAACTGGGAGCCTTGTTATGCTGATGGGTGGGATGTAAATTGCCAACAACCACTCGGGAGAAGTGTATGGTGTTTCCTGAAACATCTAAAAAACAAAGCAACAGAGCCTAGGGCACTGCCACTTATGGTCCTATAGCTTAGGGAAATTAAAATCAAAAAGACACAGCCACCCCAAAGTTTGGGACGCCTCTGTTTACAAGAACCTCGTTTACAGTACAAGTTCAACATCGCAGAAAGTGAAAAATGGATAAAGAAGTTGTGGTATTTACTTACAAAGCAATATCACTCAGCAATGAAATCTATGTCATCAGGCCCTTAGCATCACAATGAGTGGATTCAGGTATGATGATTCTAACTGAAATAAGTCACACAGAAAAAGAAACATAATAAGATATCAGTAATACACGGAATGTAAACTTGGCTACACAGGAACTGAATTACAGAACAGAACAGGGTCTCAAATTTAGAAAACCAACTTATGCTTGCTTAAGGGTAAAGGTGAGTTGGGGTGCTGCATAAAACCAGAGATTGAAATGAGCACAGATAAATTTCCTTAAGCCAAATATGGAATAGACAAGAGCTACTCCTTGCTCAACGAAATGGACTCAACACCGCATATTAAACGCCTAAGAATGTACCTGACTAGTAAGTATCGTAAAACCTATGGATTGCTATGTCTCCGAAAGGGAATCAAGCATGTGTACAGGGGCATAAACACAGCAGTGATAGGACTGGAGGGGTTCGGTGAGCAAATGAAGACCCTTTGAAGTCATATTGCATGGTACCCATTACACGGGTCTTAACTCTCCAGGTTTAAGGTATTCTTCCTTCAGCTAAAACATGCATGTGGAACCCAAGTATGATCAACCATGTGATCGGGAGACGTGTTCAAATATGTCTCAGTTTTCGTACCCTGGTACTCGGGTGCAACATTCCAGACGCTTTACTAACACTCTCCCGACTTGGAGAGTCAGTCCCTTTAACCTCCTGTTTGGCCCAGTTTGCAATTTCTGTGGAAGATGAACAGGAATAGCGAGAACCAATGAGAGACTAGCTGGAGGTGTCTGGACGGGCAAATTTAACTCTCATTTCCCACCAGGAAGAGGAATTAACCAAAGGCTCAGCGTGCCATGCCGGAACCAGATTAGGGCCTGAAGCCATCCTGCGGTGTTGCGGCCAGCTCACAAGAAAGCGAGTTGAAGAAAGGAGCTCAGGGGCACTGTAATTCACAAACCTGCAGAGTTATAAATGACAGCTATCGTCCAAAAATAGACTGAAGTAAGGCTGCCAAGAGGACTTGAAAGCGGGGCAGAATTGCAGGAAACCGATTTCAGGAGGTAGACTGGAATTGCATTGAAAGCATAGGAAAAGAGGCAGAACGTCCACAATGATGCACTTGGCCAAAAAGGGCGTATGCGTTTTTTCCTGAATATATTCAGGAAAAAACGCATACGCCCTTTTTGGCCAACCAAGCAAGCTTGCAAAGGAAATCTGCACTACAATGAAGTCTCACTTCCCCCCGGTCAAAAGGGCCATCTGAAAAAAGTGTAAAATCCAGAAAGGCAGGACAGGCCATGGAGAACTGGGAGCCTTGTTATGCTGATGGGCGGGATGTAAATTGCCAACAACCACTCGGGAGAAGTGTATGGTGTTTCCTGAAACATCTAAAAAACAAAGCAACAGAACCTAGGGCACTTCCACTTATGGTCCTATAGCTTAGGGAAATTAAAATCAAAAAGACACAGCCACCCCAAAGTTTGGAACAGCTCTGTTTACAAGAACCTCGTTTACAGTACAAGTTCAACATCGCAGAAAGTGAAAAATGGATAAAGAAGTTGTGGTATTGAATTACAAAGCAATATCACTCAGCAATGAAATCTGTGTCATCAGGCCCTTAGCAGCACAATGAGTGGATTCAGGTATGATGATTCTAACTGAAGTAAGTCACACAGAAAAAGACATCATAAGATATCAGTAATACACGGAATGTAAACTTAACTACACAGGAACTGAATTACAGAACAGAACAGGGTCTCAAATTTAGAAAACCAACTTATGGTTGCTTAAGGGTAAAGGTGAGTTGGGGTGCTGCATAAAACCAGAGATTGAAATGAGCACAGATAAAGTTCCTTAAGTCAAATATGGAATAGACAAGAGCTACTCCTTGCTCAACGAAATGGACTCAACACCGCATATTAAACGCCTAAGAATGTACCTGACTAGTAAGTATCGTAAAACCTATGGATTGCTATGTCTCCGAAAGAGAATCAAGCATGTGTACAGGGGCATAAATGCAGCAGTGATAGGATTGGAGAGGTTCGGTGAGCAAATGTAGACCCTTTGAAGTCATATTGCATGGTAACCATTACACGGGTCTCAACTCTCCAGGTTTAAGGTATTCTTCCTTCAGCTAAAACATGCATGTGGAACCCAGAGTATGATCAGCCGTGTGAATGGGAGACGTGTTCAAATATGTCTCAGTTTTCCTCCCCTGGTACTCGGGTGCAACATTCCAGACGCTTTACTAACACTCTCCCCACGTGGAGAGTCAGCGCCTTTAACCTCCTGTTTGGCACAGTTTGCAATTTCTGCGGAAGATGAACAGGAATAGCGAGAACCAATGAGAGACTAGCTGGAGGTGTCTGGACGGGCAAATTTAACTCTCATTTCCCAACAGGAAGAGGAAATAACCAAAGGCTCAGCGTGCCGTGCCGGAACCAGATTAGGGCCTGAATCCATCCTGCGGTGTTGCGGTCAGTTCAAAAGAAAGCGAGTTGAAGAAAGGAGCTCAGGGGCACTGTAATTCACAAACCTGCAGAGTTATAAATGACAGCTATCGTCCAAAAATAGACTGAAGTAAGGCTGCCAAGAGGACTTGAAAGCGGGGCAGAATTGCAGGAAACCGATTTCAGGAGGTAGACTGGAATTGCATTGAAAGCATAGGAAAAGAGGCAGAACGTCCACAATGATGCACTTGGCCAAAAAGGGCGTATGCGTTTTTTCCTGAATATATTCAGGAAAAAACGCATACGCCCTTTTTGGCCAACCAAGCAAGCTTGCAAAGGAAATCTGCACTACAATGAAGTCTCACTTCCCCACGGTCAAAAGGGCCATCTGAAAAAAGTGTAAAATCCAGAAAGGCAGGACAGGCCATGGAGAACTGGGAGCCTTGTTATGCTGATGGGCGGGATGTAAATTGCCAACAACCACTCGGGAGAAGTGTATGGTGTTTCCTGAAACATCTAAAAAACAAAGCAACAGAACCTAGGGCACTTCCACTTATGGTCCTATAGCTTAGGGAAATGAAAATCAAAAAGACACAGCCACCCCAAAGTTTGGAACGGCTCTGTTTACAAGAACCTCGTTTACAGTACAAGTTCAACATCGCAGAAAGTGAAAAATGGATAAAGAAGTTGTGGTATTTACTTACAAAGCAATATCACTCAGCAATGAAATCTGTGTCATCAGGCCCTTAGCAGCACAACGAGTGGATTCAGGTATGATGATTCTAACTGAAATAAGTCACACAGAAAAAGAAACATCATAAGATATCAGTAATACACTGAATGTAAACTTGGCTACACAGGAACTGAATTACAGAACAGAACAGGGTCTCAAATTTAGAAAACCAACTTATTCTTGCTTAAGGGTAAAGGTGAGTTGGGGTGCTGCATAAAACCAGAGATTGAAATGAGCACAGATAAAGTTCCTTAAGCCAAATATGGAATAGACAAGAGCTACTCCTTGCTCAACGAAATGGACTCAACACCGCATATTAAACGCCTAAGAATGTACCTGACTAGTAAGTATCTTAAAACCTATGGATTGCTATGTCTCTGAAAGAGAATCAAGCATGTGTACAGGGGCATAAACGCAGCAGTGATAGGATTGGAGAGGTTCGGTGAGCAAATGAAGACCCTTTGAAGTCATATTGCATGGTACCCATTCCACGGGTTTCAACTACCCAGGTTTAAGGTATTCTTCCTTCAGCTAAAACATGCATGTGGAACCCAAGTATGATCAACCATGTGATCGGGAGACGTGTTCAAATATGTCTCAGTTTTCCTCCCCTGGTACTCGGGTGCAACATTCCAGACGCTTTACTAACACTCTCCCCACTTGGAGAGTCAGTCCCTTTAACCACCTGTTTGGCCCAGTTTGCAATTTCTGCGGAAGATGAACAGGAATAGCGAGAACCAATGAGAGGCTAGCTGGAGGTGTCTGGACGGGCAAATTTAACTCTCATTTCCCACCAGGAAGAGGAATTAACCAAAGGCTCAGCATGCCGTGCCGGAACCAGATTAGGGCCTGAAGCCATCCTGCGGTGTTGCGGCCAGCTCACAAGAAAGCGAGTTGAAGAAAGGAGCTCAGGGGCACTGTAATTCACAAACCTGCAGAGTTATAAATGACAGCTATCGTCCAAAAATAGACTGAAGTAAGGCTGCCAAGAGGACTTGAAAGCGGGGCAGAATTGCAGGAAACCGATTTCAGGAGGTAGACTGGAATTGCATTGAAAGCATAGGAAAAGAGGCAGAACGTCCACAATGATGCACTTGGCCAAAAAGGGCGTATGCGTTTTTTCCTGAATATATTCAGGAAAAAACGCATACGCCCTTTTTGGCCAACCAAGCAAGCTTGCAAAGGAAATCTGCACTACAATGAAGTCTCACTTCCCCCCGGTCAAAAGGGCCATCTGAAAAAAGTGTAAAATCCAGAAAGGCAACAGGCCATTGAGAACTGGGAGCCTTGTTATGCTGATGCGCGGGATGTAAATTCCCAACAGACACTTGGGAGAAGTGTATGGTGTTTCCTGAAACATCTAAAAAACAAAGCAACAGAGCCTAGGGCACTTCCACTTATGGTCCTATAGCTTAGGGAAATTAAAATCAAAAAGACACAGCCACCCCAAAGTTTGGAACGGCTCTGTTTACAAGAACCTCGTTTACAGTACAAGTTCAACATCGCAGAAAGTGAAAAATGGATAAAGAAGTTGTGGTATTCACTTACAAAGCAATATCACTCAGCAATGAAATCTGTGTCATCAGGCCCTTAGCAGCACAATGAGTGGATTCAGGTATGATGATTCTAACTGAAGTAAGTCACACAGAAAAAGAAACATCATAAGATATCAGTAATACACGGAATGTAAACTTGGCTACACAGGAACTGAATTACAGAACAGAACAGGGTCTCAAATTTAGAAAACCAACTTATGGTTGCTTAAGGGTAAAGGTGAGTTGGGGTGCTGCATAAAACCAGAGATTGAAATGAGCACAGATAAAGTTCCTTAAGCCAAATATGGAATAGACAAGAGCTACTCCTTGCTCAACGAAATGGACTCAACACCGCATATTAAACGCCTAAGAATGTAACTGACTAGTAAGTATCGTAAAACCTATGGATTGCTATGTCTCCGAAAGAGAATCAAGCATGTGTACAGGGGCATAAACGCAGCAGTGGTAGGATTGGAGAGGTTCAGTGAGCAAATGAAGACCCTTTGAAGTCATATTGCATGGTACCCATTACATGGGTCTCAACTCTCCAGGTTTAAGATATTCTTCCTTCAGCTAAAACATGCATGTGGAACCCAAGTATGATCAACCATGTGAACGGGAGACGTGTTCAAATATGTCTCAGTTTTCCTCCCCTGGTACTCGGGTGCAACATTCCAGACGCTTTACTAACACTCTCCCCACTTGGAGAGTCAGCGCCTTTAACCTCCTGTTTGGCCCAGTTTGCAATTTCTGTGGAAGATGAACAGGAATAGCGAGAACCAATGAGAGGCTAGCTGGAGGTGTCTGGACGGGCAAATTTAACTCTCATTTCCCACCAGGAAGAGGAAATAACCAAAGGCTCAGCGTGCCGTGCTGGAACCAGATTAGGGCCTGAAGCCATCCTGCGGTGTTGCGGCCAGGTCACAAGAAAGCGAGTTGAAGAAAGGAGCTCAGGGGCACTGTAATTCACAAACCTGCAGAGTTATAAATGACAGCTATCGTCCAAAAATAGACTGAAGTAAGGCTGGGAAGAGGACTTGAAAGCGGGGCAGAATTGCAGGAAACCCATTTCAGGAGGTAGACTGGAATTGCATTGAAAGCATAGGAAAAGAGGCAGAACGTCCACAATGATGCACTTGGCCAAAAAGGGCGTATGCGTTTTTTCCTGAATATATTCAGGAAAAAACGCATACGCCCTTTTTGGCCAACCAAGCAAGCTTGCAAAGGAAATCTGCACTACAATGAAGTCTCACTTCCCCCCGGTCAAAAGGGCCATCTGAAAAAAGTGTAAAATCCAGAAAGGCAGGACAGGCCATGGAGAACTGGGAGCCTTGTTATGCTGATGGGCGGGATGTAAATTGCCAACAACCACTCGGGAGAAGTGTATGGTGTTTCCTGAAACATCTAAAAAACAAAGCAACAGAACCTAGGGCACTTCCACTTATGGTCCTATAGCTTAGGGAAATTAAAATCAAAAAGACACAGCCACCCCAAAGTTTGGAACGGCTCTGTTTACAAGAACCTCGTTTACAGTACAAGTTCAACATCGCAGAAAGTGAAAAATGGATAAAGAAGTTGTGGTATTTACTTACAAAGCAATATCACTCAGCAATGAAATCTGTGTCATCAGGCCCTTAGCAGCACAACGAGTGGATTCAGGTATGATGATTCTAACTGAAATAAGTCACACAGAAAAAGAAACATCATAAGATATCAGTAATACACTGAATGTAAACTTGGCTACACAGGAACTGAATTACAGAACAGAACAGGGTCTCAAATTTAGAAAACCAACTTATTCTTGCTTAAGGGTAAAGGTGAGTTGGGGTGCTGCATAAAACCAGAGATTGAAATGAGCACAGATAAAGTTCCTTAAGCCAAATATGGAATAGACAAGAGCTACTCCTTGCTCAACGAAATGGACTCAACACCGCATATTAAACGCCTAAGAATGTACCTGACTAGTAAGTATCTTAAAACCTATGGATTGCTATGTCTCTGAAAGAGAATCAAGCATGTGTACAGGGGCATAAACGCAGCAGTGATAGGATTGGAGAGGTTCGGTGAGCAAATGAAGACCCTTTGAAGTCATATTGCATGGTACCCATTCCACGGGTTTCAACTACCCAGGTTTAAGGTATTCTTCCTTCAGCTAAAACATGCATGTGGAACCCAAGTATGATCAACCATGTGATCGGGAGACGTGTTCAAATATGTCTCAGTTTTCCTCCCCTGGTACTCGGGTGCAACATTCCAGACGCTTTACTAACACTCTCCCCACTTGGAGAGTCAGTCCCTTTAACCACCTGTTTGGCCCAGTTTGCAATTTCTGCGGAAGATGAACAGGAATAGCGAGAACCAATGAGAGGCTAGCTGGAGGTGTCTGGACGGGCAAATTTAACTCTCATTTCCCACCAGGAAGAGGAATTAACCAAAGGCTCAGCATGCCGTGCCGGAACCAGATTAGGGCCTGAAGCCATCCTGCGGTGTTGCGGCCAGCTCACAAGAAAGCGAGTTGAAGAAAGGAGCTCAGGGGCACTGTAATTCACAAACCTGCAGAGTTATAAATGACAGCTATCGTCCAAAAATAGACTGAAGTAAGGCTGCCAAGAGGACTTGAAAGCGGGGCAGAATTGCAGGAAACCGATTTCAGGAGGTAGACTGGAATTGCATTGAAAGCATAGGAAAAGAGGCAGAACGTCCACAATGATGCACTTGGCCAAAAAGGGCGTATGCGTTTTTTCCTGAATATATTCAGGAAAAAACGCATACGCCCTTTTTGGCCAACCAAGCAAGCTTGCAAAGGAAATCTGCACTACAATGAAGTCTCACTTCCCCCCGGTCAAAAGGGCCATCTGAAAAAAGTGTAAAATCCAGAAAGGCAACAGGCCATTGAGAACTGGGAGCCTTGTTATGCTGATGGGCGGGATGTAAATTCCCAACAGACACTTGGGAGAAGTGTATGGTGTTTCCTGAAACATCTAAAAAACAAAGCAACAGAGCCTAGGGCACTTCCACTTATGGTCCTATAGCTTAGGGAAATTAAAATCAAAAAGACACAGCCACCCCAAAGTTTGGAACGGCTCTGTTTACAAGAACCTCGTTTACAGTACAAGTTCAACATCGCAGAAAGTGAAAAATGGATAAAGAAGTTGTGGTATTCACTTACAAAGCAATATCACTCAGCAATGAAATCTGTGTCATCAGGCCCTTAGCAGCACAACGAGTGGATTCAGGTATGATGATTCTAACTGAAATAAGTCACACAGAAAAAGAAACATCATAAGATATCAGTAATACACTGAATGTAAACTTGGCTACACAGGAACTGAATTACAGAACAGAACAGGGTCTCAAATTTAGAAAACCAACTTATTCTTGCTTAAGGGTAAAGGTGAGTTGGGGTGCTGCATAAAACCAGAGATTGAAATGAGCACAGATAAAGTTCCTTAAGCCAAATATGGAATAGACAAGAGCTACTCCTTGCTCAACGAAATGGACTCAACACCGCATATTAAACGCCTAAGAATGTACCTGACTAGTAAGTATCTTAAAACCTATGGATTGCTATGTCTCTGAAAGAGAATCAAGCATGTGTACAGGGGCATAAACGCAGCAGTGATAGGATTGGAGAGGTTCGGTGAGCAAATGAAGACCCTTTGAAGTCATATTGCATGGTACCCATTCCACGGGTTTCAACTACCCAGGTTTAAGGTATTCTTCCTTCAGCTAAAACATGCATGTGGAACCCAAGTATGATCAACCATGTGATCGGGAGACGTGTTCAAATATGTCTCAGTTTTCCTCCCCTGGTACTCGGGTGCAACATTCCAGACGCTTTACTAACACTCTCCCCACTTGGAGAGTCAGTCCCTTTAACCACCTGTTTGGCCCAGTTTGCAATTTCTGCGGAAGATGAACAGGAATAGCGAGAACCAATGAGAGGCTAGCTGGAGGTGTCTGGACGGGCAAATTTAACTCTCATTTCCCACCAGGAAGAGGAATTAACCAAAGGCTCAGCGTGCCGTGCCGGAACCAGATTAGGGCCTGAAGCCATCCTGTGGTGTTGCGGCCAGCTCACAAGAAAGCGAGTTGAAGAAAGGAGCTCAGGGGCACTGTAATTCACAAACCTGCAGAGTTATAAATGACAGCTATCGTCCAAAAATAGACTGAAGTAAGGCTGCCAAGAGGACTTGAAAGCGGGGCAGAATTGCAGGAAACCGATTTCAGGAGGTAGACTGGAATTGCATTGAAAGCATAGGAAAAGAGGCAGAATGTCCACAATGATGCACTTGGCCAAAAAGGGCGTATGCGTTTTTTCCTGAATATATTCAGGAAAAAACGCATACGCCCTTTTTGGCCAACCAAGCAAGCTTGCAAAGGAAATCTGCACTACAATGAAGTCTCACTTCCCCCCGGTCAAAAGGGCCATCTGAAAAAAGTGTAAAATCCAGAAAGGCAACAGGCCATTGAGAACTGGGAGCCTTGTTATGCTGATGGGCGGGATGTAAATTCCCAACAGACACTTGGGAGAAGTGTATGGTGTTTCCTGAAACATCTAAAAAACAAAGCAACAGAGCCTAGGGCACTGCCACTTATGGTCCTATAGCTTAGGGAAATTAAAATCAAAAAGACACAGCCACCCCAAAGTTTGGAACGGCTCTGTTTACAAGAACCTCGTTTACAGTACAAGTTCAACATCGCAGAAAGTGAAAAATGGATAAAGAAGTTGTGGTATTCACTTACAAAGCAATATCACTCAGCAATGAAATCTGTGTCATCAGGCCCTTAGCAGCACAATGAGTGGATTCAGGTATGATGATTCTAACTGAAGTAAGTCACACAGAAAAAGAAACATCATAAGATATCAGTAATACACGGAATGTAAACTTGGCTACACAGGAACTGAATTACAGAACAGAACAGGGTCTCAAATTTAGAAAACCAACTTATGCTTGCTTAAGGGGAAAGGTGAGTTGGGGTGCTGCATAAAACCAGAGATTGAAATGAGCACAGATAAAGTTCCTTAAGCCAAATATGGAATAGACAAGAGCTACTCCTTGCTCAACGAAATGGACTCAACACCGCATATTAAACGCCTAAGAATGTAACTGACTAGTAAGTATCGTAAAACCTATGGATTGCTATGTCTCCGAAAGAGAATCAAGCATGTGTACAGGGGCATAAACGCAGTAGTGGTAGGATTGGAGAGGTTCAGTGAGCAAATGAAGACCCTTTGAAGTCATATTGCATGGTACCCATTACATGGGTCTCAACTCTCCAGGTTTAAGATATTCTTCCTTCAGCTAAAACATGCATGTGGAACCCAAGTATGATCAACCATGTGAACGGGAGACGTGTTCAAATATGTCTCAGTTTTCCTCCCCTGGTACTCGGGTGCAACATTCCAGACGCTTTACTAACACTCTCCCCACTTGGAGAGTCAGCGCCTTTAACCTCCTGTTTGGCCCAGTTTGCAATTTCTGCGGAAGATGAACAGGAATAGCGAGAAGCAATGAGAGACTAGCTGGAGGTGTCTGGACGGGCAAATTTAACTCTCATTTCCCACCAGGAAGAGGAAATAACCAAAGGCTCAGCGTGCCGTGCCGGAACCAGATTAGGGCCTGAAGCCATCCTGCGGTGTTGCGGCCAGGTCACAAGAAAGCGAGTTGAAGAAAGGAGCTCAGGGGCACTGTAATTCACAAACCTGCAGAGTTATAAATGACAGCTATCGTCCAAAAATAGACTGAAGTAAGGCTGGGAAGAGAACTTGAAAGCGGGGCAGAATTGCAGGAAACCGATTTCAGGAGGTAGACTGGAATTGCATTGAAAGCATAGGAAAAGAGGCAGAACGTCCACAATGATGCACTTGGCCAAAAAGGGCGTATGCGTTTTTTCCTGAATATATTCAGGAAAAAACGCATACGCCTTTTTTGGCCAACCAAGCAAGCTTGCAAAGGAAATCTGCACTACAATGAAGTCTCACTTCCCCCCGGTCAAAAGGGCCATCTGAAAAAAGTGTAAAATCCTGAAAGGCAGGACAGGCCATGGAGAACTGGGAGCCTTGTTATGCTGATTGGCGTGATGTAAATTGCCAACAGACACTCGGGAGAAGTGTATGGTGTTTCCTGAAACATCTAAAAAACAAAGCAACAGAACCTAGGGCACTGCCACTTATGGTCCTATAGCTTAGGGAAATTAAAATCAAAAAGACACAGCCACCCCAAAGTTTGGGAAGCCTCTGTTTACAAGAACCTCGTTTACAGTACAAGTTCAACATCGCAGAAAGTGAAAAATGGATAAAGAAGTTGTGGTATTTACTTACAAAGCAATATCACTCAGCAATGAAATCTATGTCATCAGGCCCTTAGCATCACAATGAGTGGATTCAGGTATGATGATTCTAACTGAAATAAGTCACACAGAAAAAGAAACATCATAAGATATCAGTAATACACGGAATGTAAACTTGGCTACACAGGAACTGAATTACAGAACAGAACAGGGACTCAAATTTAGAAAACCAACTTATGCTTGCTTAAGGGTAAAGGTGAGTTGGGGTGCTGCATAAAACCAGAGATTGAAATGAGCACAGATAAAGTTCCTTAAGTCAAATATGGAATAGACAAGAGCTACTCCTTGCTCAACAAAATGGACTCAACACCGCATATTAAACGCCTAAGAATGTACCTGACTAGTAAGTATCGTAAAACCTATGGATTGCTATGTCTCCGAAAGAGAATCAAGCATGTGTACAGGGGCATAAACGCAGCAGTGATAGGATTGGAGAGGTTCGGTGAGCAAATGAAGACCCTTTGAAGTCATATTGCATGGTACCCATTACACGGGTCTCAACTCTCCAGGTTTAAGATATTCTTCCTTCAGCTAAAACATGCATGTGGAACCCAAGTATGATCAACCATGTGAACGGGAGACGTGTTCAAATATGTCTCAGTTTTCCTCCCCTGGTACTCGGGTGCAACATTCCAGACGCTTTACTAACACTCTCCCCACTTGGAGAGTCAGCGCCTTTAACCTCCTGTTTGGCCCAGTTTGCAATTTCTGCGGAAGATGAACAGGAATAGTGAGAACCAATGAGAGGCTAGCTGGAGGTGTCTGGACGGGCAAATTTAACTCTCATTTCCCACCAGGAAGAGGAAATAACCAAAGGCTCAGCGTGCCGTGCCGGAACCAGATTAGGGCCTGAAGCCATCCTGCGGTGTTGCGGCCAGCTCAAAAGAAAGCGAGTTGAAGAAAGGAGCTCAGGGGCACTGTAATTCACAAACCTGCAGAGTTATAAATGACAGCTATCGTCCAAAAATAGACTGAAGTAAGGCTGCCAAGAGGACTTGAAAGCGGGGCAGAATTGCAGGAAACCGATTTCAGGAGGTAGACTGGAATTGCATTGAAAGCATAGGAAAAGAGGCAGAACGTCCACAATGATGCACTTGGCCAAAAAGGGCGTATGCGTTTTTTCCTGAATATATTCAGGAAAAAACGCATACGCCCTTTTTGGCCAACCAAGCAAGCTTGCAAAGGAAATCTGCACTACAATGAAGTCTCACTTCCCCCCGGTCAAAAGGGCCATCTGAAAAAAGTGTAAAATCCAGAAAGGCAGGACAGGCCATGGAGAACTGGGAGCCTTGTTATGCTGATGGCGGGATGTAAATTGCCAACAGACACTCGGGAGAAGTGTATGGTGTTTCCTGAAACATCTAAAAAACAAAGCAACAGAGCCTAGGGCACTGCCACTTATGGTCCTATAGCTTAGGGAAATTAAAATCAAAAAGACACAGCCACCCCAAAGTTTGGGAAGCCTCTGTTTACAAGAACCTCGTTTACAGTACAAGTTCAACATCGCAGAAAGTGAAAAATGGATAAAGAAGTTGTGGTATTTACTTACAAAGCAATATCACTCAGCAATGAAATCTATGTCATCAGGCCCTTAGCATCACAATGAGTGGATTCAGGTATGATGATTCTAACTGAAATAAGTCACACAGAAAAAGAAACATCATAAGATATCAGTAATACACGGAATGTAAACTTGGCTACACAGGAACTGAATTACAGAACAGAACAGGGTCTCAAATTTAGAAAACCAACTTATGCTTGCTTAAGGGTAAAGGTGAGTTGGGGTGCTGCATAAAACCAGAGATTGAATGAGCACAGATAAAGTTCCTTAAGTCAAATATGGAATAGACAAGAGCTACTCCTTGCTCAACGAAATGGACTCAACACCGCATATTAAACGCCTAAGAATGTACCTGACTAGTAAGTATCGTAAAACCTATGGATTGCTATGTCTCCGAAAGAGAATCAAGCATGTGTACAGGGGCATAAACGCAGCAGTGATAGGATTGGAGAGGTTCGGTGAGCAAATGAAGACCCTTTGAAGTGATATTGCATGGTACCCATTACACAGGTCTTAACTCTCCAGGTTTAAGGTATTCTTCCTTCAGCTAAAACATGCATGTGGAACCCAAGTATGATCAACCATGTGAACGGGAGACGTGTTCAAATATGTCTCAGTTTTCCTCCCCTGGTACTCGGGTGCAACATTCCAGACTCTTTACTAACACTCTCCCCACTTGGAGAGTCAGCGCCTTTAACCTCCTGTTTGGCCCAGTTTGCAATTTCTGCGGAAGATGAACAAGAATAGTGAGAACCAATGAGAGGCTAGCTGGAGGTGTCTGGACGGGCAAATTTAACTCTCATTTCCCACCAGGAAGAGGAAATAACCAAAGGCTCAGCGTGCCTTACCGGAACCAGATTAGGGCCTGAAGCCATCCTGCGGTGTTGCGGCCAGCTCAAAAGAAAGCGAGTTGAAGAAAGGAGCTCAGGGGCACTGTAATTCACAAACCTGCAGAGTTATAAATGACAGCTATCGTCCAAAAATAGACTGAAGTAAGGCTGCCAAGAGGACTTGAAAGTGGGGCAGAATTGCAGGAAACCGATTTCAGGAGGTAGACTGGAATTGCATTGAAAGCATAGGAAAAGAGGCAGAACGTCCACAATGATGCACTTGGCCAAAAAGGGCGTATGCGTTTTTTCCTGAATATATTCAGGAAAAAACGCATACGCCCTTTTTGGCCAACCAAGCAAGCTTGCAAAGGAAATCTGCACTACAATGAAGTCTCACTTCCCCCCGGTCAAAAGGGCCATCTGAAAAAAGTGTAAAATCCAGAAAGGCAGGACAGGCCATGGAGAACTGGGAGCCTTGTTATGCTGATGGGCGGGATGTAAATTGCCAACAACCACTCGGGAGAAGTGTATGGTGTTTCCTGAAACATCTAAAAAACAAAGCAACAGAACCTAGGGCACTTCCACTTATGGTCCTATAGCTTAGGGAAATTAAAATCAAAAAGACACAGCCACCCCAAAGTTTGGAACGGCTCTGTTTACAAGAACCTCGTTTACAGTACAAGTTCAACATCGCAGAAAGTGAAAAATGGATAAAGAAGTTGTGGTATTTACTTACAAAGCAATATCACTCAGCAATGAAATCTGTGTCATCAGGCCCTTAGCAGCACAAAGAGTGGATTCAGGTATGATGATTCTAACTGAAGTAAGTCACACAGAAAAAGAAACATCATAAGATATCAGTAATACACGGAATGTAAACTTGGCTACACAGGAACTGAATTACAGAACAGAACAGGGACTCAAATTTAGAAAACCAACTTATGCTTGCTTAAGGGTAAAGGTGAGTTGGGGTGCTGCATAAAACCAGAGATTGAAATGAGCACAGATAAAGTTCCTTAAGTCAAATATGGAATAGACAAGAGCTACTCCTTGCTCAACGAAATGGACTCAACACCGCATATTAAACGCCTAAGAATGTACCTGACTAGTAAGTATCGTAAAACCTATGGATTGCTATGTCTCCAAAACAGAATCAAGCATGTGTACAGGGGCATAAACGCAGCAGTGATAGGATTGGAGAGGTTCGGTGAGCAAATGAAGACCCTTTGAAGTCATATTGCATGGTACCCATTACACGGGTCTCAACTCTCCAGGTTTAAGGTATTCTTCCTTCAGCTAAAACATGCATGTGGAACCCAAGTATGATCAACCATGTGAACGGGAGACGTGTTCAAATATGTCTCAGTTTTCCTCCCCTGGTACTCGGGTGCAACATTCCAGACGCTTTACTAACACTCTCCCCACTTGGAGAGTCAGTGCCTTTAACCTCCTGTTTGGCCCAGTTTGCAATTTCTGCGGAAGATGAACAAGAATAGTGAGAACCAATGAGAGGCTAGCTGGAGGTGTCTGGACGGGCAAATTTAACTCTCATTTCCCACCAGGAAGAGGAAATAACCAAAGGCTCAGCGTGCCTTACCGGAACCAGATTAGGGCCTGAAGCCATCCTGCGGTGTTGCGGCCAGCTCAAAAGAAAGCGAGTTGAAGAAAGGAGCTCAGGGGCACTGTAATTCACAAACCTGCAGAGTTATAAATGACAGCTATCGTCCAAAAATAGACTGAAGTAAGGCTGCCAAGAGGACTTGAAAGTGGGGCAGAATTGCAGGAAACCGATTTCAGGAGGTAGACTGGAATTGCATTGAAAGCATAGGAAAAGAGGCAGAACGTCCACAATGATGCACTTGGCCAAAAAGGGCGTATGCGTTTTTTCCTGAATATATTCAGGAAAAAACGCATACGCCCTTTTTGGCCAACCAAGCAAGCTTGCAAAGGAAATCTGCACTACAATGAAGTCTCACTTCCCCCCGGTCAAAAGGGCCATCTGAAAAAAGTGTAAAATCCAGAAAGGCAGGACAGGCCATGGAGAACTGGGAGCCTTGTTATGCTGATGGGCGGGATGTAAATTGCCAACAACCACTCGGGAGAAGTGTATGGTGTTTCCTGAAACATCTAAAAAACAAAGCAACAGAACCTAGGGCACTTCCACTTATGGTCCTATAGCTTAGGGAAATTAAAATCAAAAAGACACAGCCACCCCAAAGTTTGGAACGGCTCTGTTTACAAGAACCTCGTTTACAGTACAAGTTCAACATCGCAGAAAGTGAAAAATGGATAAAGAAGTTGTGGTATTTACTTACAAAGCAATATCACTCAGCAATGAAATCTGTGTCATCAGGCCCTTAGCAGCACAAAGAGTGGATTCAGGTATGATGATTCTAACTGAAGTAAGTCACACAGAAAAAGAAACATCATAAGATATCAGTAATACACGGAATGTAAACTTGGCTACACAGGAACTGAATTACAGAACAGAACAGGGACTCAAATTTAGAAAACCAACTTATGCTTGCTTAAGGGTAAAGGTGAGTTGGGGTGCTGCATAAAACCAGAGATTGAAATGAGCACAGATAAAGTTCCTTAAGTCAAATATGGAATAGACAACACCTACTCCTTGCTCAACGAAATGGACTCAACACCGCATATTAAACGCCTAAGAATGTACCTGACTAGTAAGTATCGTAAAACCTATGGATTGCTATGTCTCCAAAACAGAATCAAGCATGTGTACAGGGGCATAAACGCAGCAGTGATAGGATTGGAGAGGTTCGGTGAGCAAATGAAGACCCTTTGAAGTCATATTGCATGGTACCCATTACACGGGTCTCAACTCTCCAGGTTTAAGGTATTCTTCCTTCAGCTAAAACATGCATGTGGAACCCAAGTATGATCAACCATGTGAACGGGAGACGTGTTCAAATATGTCTCAGTTTTCCTCCCCTGGTACTCGGGTGCAACATTCCAGACGCTTTACTAACACTCTCCCCACTTGGAGAGTCAGCGCCTTTAACCTCCTGTTTGGCCCAGTTTGCAATTTCTGCGGAAGATGAACAGGAATAGTGAGAACCAATGAGAGGCTAGCTGGAGGTGTCTGGACGGGCAAATTTAACTCTCATTTCCCACCAGGAAGAGGAAATAACCAAAGGCTCAGCGTGCCTTACCGGAACCAGATTAGGGCCTGAAGCCATCCTGCGGTGTTGCGGCCAGCTCAAAAGAAAGCGAGTTGAAGAAAGGAGCTCAGGGGCACTGTAATTCACAAACCTGCAGAGTTATAAATGACAGCTATCGTCCAAAAATAGACTGAAGTAAGGCTGCCAAGAGGACTTGAAAGCGGGGCAGAATTGCAGGAAACCGATTTCAGGAGGTAGACTGGAATTGCATTGAAAGCATAGGAAAAGAGGCAGAACGTCCACAATGATGCACTTGGCCAAAAAGGGCGTATGCGTTTTTTCCTGAATATATTCAGGAAAAAACGCATACGCCCTTTTTGGCCAACCAAGCAAGCTTGCAAAGGAAATCTGCACTACAATGAAGTCTCACTTCCCCCCGGTCAAAAGGGCCATCTGAAAAAAGTGTAAAATCCAGAAAGGCAGGACAGGCCATGGAGAACTGGGAGCCTTGTTATGCTGATGGGCGGGATGTAAATTGCCAACAACCACTCGGGAGAAGTGTATGGTGTTTCCTGAAACATCTAAAAAACAAAGCAACAGAGCCTAGGGCACTTCCACTTATGGTCCTATAGCTTAGGGAAATTAAAATCAAAAAGACACAGCCACCCCAAAGTTTGGAATGGCTCTGTTTACAGTACAAGTTCAACATCGCAGAAAGTGAAAAATGGATAAAGAAGTTGTGGTATTTACTTACAAAGCAATATCACTCAGCAATGAAATCTGTGTCCTCAGGCACTTAGCAGCACAATGAGTGGATTCAGGTATGATGATTCTAACTGAAGTAAGTCACACAGAAAAAGAAACATCATAAGATATCAGTAATACACGGAATGTAAACTTGGCTACACAGGAACTGAATTACAGAACAGAACAGGGTCTCAAATTTAGAAAACCAACTTATTCTTGCTTAAGGGTAAAGGTGAGTTGGGGTGCTGCATAAAACCAGAGATTGAAATGAGCACAGATAAAGTTCCTTAAGTCAAATATGGAATAGACAAGACCTACTCCTTGCTCAACGAAATGGACTCAACACCCCATATTAAACGCCTAAGAATGTACCTGACTAGTAAGTATCTTAAAACCTATGCATTGCTATGTCTCCGAAAGAGAATCAAGCATGTGTACAGGGGCATAAACGCAGCAGTGATAGGATTGGAGAGGTTCGGTGAGCAAATGAAGACCCTTTGAAGTCATATTGCATGGTACCCATTCCACGGGTTTCAACTACCCAGGTTTAAGGTATTCTTCCTTCAGCTAAAACATGCATGTGGAACCCAAGTATGATCAACCATGTGAACGGGAGACGTGTTCAAATATGTCTCAGTTTTCCTCCCCTGGTACTCGGGTGCAACACTCCAGACGCTTTACTAACACTCTCCCGACTTGGAGAGTCAGTCCTTTAACCTCCTGTTTGGCCCAGTTTGCAATTTCTGCGGAAGATGAACAGGAATAGCGAGAACCAATGAGAGACTAGCTGGAGGTGTCTGGACGGGCAAATTTAACTCTCATTTCCCACCAGGAAGAGGAAATAACCAAAGGGTCAGCGTGCCGTGCCGGAACCAGATTAGGGCCTGAAGCCATCCTGCGGTGTTGCGGCCAGGTCAAAAGAAAGCGAGTTGAAGAAAGGAGCTCAGGGGCACTGTAATTCACAAACCTGCAGAGTTATAAATGACAGCTATCGTCCAAAAATACACTGAAGTAAGGCTGCCAAGAGGACTTGAAAGCGGGGCAGAATTGCAGGAAACCGATTTCAGGAGGTAGACTGGAATTGCATTGAAAGCATAGGAAAAGAGGCAGAACGTCCACAATGATGCACTTGGCCAAAAAGGGCGTATGCGTTTTTTCCTGAATATATTCAGGAAAAAACGCATACGCCCTTTTTGGCCAACCAAGCAAGCTTGCAAAGGAAATCTGCACTACAATGAAGTCTCACTTCCCCCCGGTCAAAAGGGCCATCTGAAAAAAGTGTAAAATCCAGAAAGGCAGGACAGGCCATGGAGAACTGGGAGCCTTGTTATGCTGATGGGCGGGATGTAAATTGCCAACAGACACTCGGGAGAAGTGTATGGTGTTTCCTGAAACATCTAAAAAACAAAGCAACAGAGCCTAGGGCACTGCCACTTATGGTCCTATAGCTTAGGGAAATTAAAATCGAAAAGACACAGCCACCCCAAAGTTTGGGACGCCTCTGTTTACAAGAACCTCATTTACAGTACAAGTTCAACATCGCAGAAAGTGAAAAATGGATAAAAAAGTTTTGGTATTTACTTACAAAGCAATATCACTCAGCAATGAAATCTATGTCATCAGGCCCTTAGCATCACAATGAGTGGATTCAGGTATGATGATTCTAACTGAAATAAGTCACACAGAAAAAGAAACATCATAAGATATCAGTAATACACGGAATGTAAACTTGGCTACACAGGAACTGAATTACAGAACAGAACAGGGTCTCAAATTTAGAAAACCAACTTATGCTTGCTTAAGGGTAAAGGTGAGTTGGGGTGCTGCATAAAACCAGAGTTGAAATGAGCACAGATAAAGTTCCTTAAGTCAAATATGGAATAGACAAGAGCTACTCCTTGCTCAACGAAATGGACTCAACACCGCATATTAAACGCCTAAGAATGTACCTGACTAGTAAGTATCGTAAAACCTATGGATTGCTATGTCTCCAAAACAGAATCAAGCATGTGTACAGGGGCATAAACGCAGCAGTGATAGGATTGGAGAGGTTCGGTGAGCAAATGAAGACGCTTTGAAGTCATACTGCATGGTACCCATTACACGGGTCTCAACTCTCCAGGTTTAAGGTATTCTTCCTTCAGCTAAAACATGCATGTGGAACCCAAGTATGATCAACCATGTGAACGGGAGACGTGTTCAAATATGTCTCAGTTTTCCTCCCCTGGTACTCGGGTGCAACATTCCAGACGCTTTACTAACACTCTCCCCACTTGGAGAGTCAGC
Source organism: Delphinus delphis (assembly GCF_949987515.2). Lineage (NCBI taxonomy): Eukaryota > Metazoa > Chordata > Mammalia > Artiodactyla > Delphinidae > Delphinus > Delphinus delphis. The sequence continues at coordinate 469,413 of NW_027192780.1, forward strand.
GCCTTTAACCTCCTGTTTGGCCCAGTTTGCAATTTCTGCGGAAGATGAACAGGAATAGTGAGAACCAATGAGAGGCTAGCTGCAGGTGTCTGGACGGGCAAATTTAACTCTCATTTCCCACCAGGAAGAGGAAATAACCAAAGGCTCAGCGTGCCGTACCGGAACCAGATTAGGGCCTGAAGCCATCCTGCGGTGTTGCGGCCAGCTCAAAAGAAAGCGAGTTGAAGAAAGGAGCTCAGGGGCACTGTAATTCACAAACCTGCAGAGTTATAAATGACAGCTATCATCCAAAAATAGACTGAAGTAAGGCTGCCAAGAGGACTTGAAAGCGGGGCAGAATTGCAGGAAACCGATTTCAGGAGGTAGACTGGAATTGCATTGAAAGCATAGGAAAAGAGGCAGAACGTCCACAATGATGCACTTGGCCAAAAAGGGCGTATGCGTTTTTTCCTGAATATATTCAGGAAAAAACGCATACGCCCTTTTTGGCCAACCAAGCAAGCTTGCAAAGGAAATCTGCACTACAATGAAGTCTCACTTTCCCCCGGTCAAAAGGGCCATCTGAAAAAAGTGTAAAATCCAGAAAGGCAGGACAGGCCATGGAGAACTGGGAGCCTTGTTATGCTGATGGGCGGGATGTAAATTGCCAACAACCACTCGGGAGAAGTGTATGGTGTTTCCTGAAACATCTAAAAAACAAAGCAACAGAACCTAGGGCACTTCCACTTATGGTCCTATAGCTTAGGGAAATTAAAATCAAAAAGACACAGCCACCCCAAAGTTTGGAACAGCTCTGTTTACAAGAACCTCGTTTACAGTACAAGTTCAACATCACAGAAAGTGAAAAATGGATAAAGAAGTTGTGGTATTTACTTACAAAGCAATATCACTCAGCAATGAAATCTGTGTCATCAGGCCCTTAGCAGCACAATGAGTGGATTCAGGTATGATGATTCTAACTGAAGTAAGTCACACAGAAAAAGAAACATCATAAGATATCAGTAATACACGGAATGTAAACTTGGCTACACAGGAACTGAATTACAGAACAGAACAGGGACTCAAATTTAGAAAACCAACTTATGCTTGCTTAAGGGTAAAGGTGAGGTGGGGTGCTGCATAAAACTAGAGATTGAAATGAGCACAGATAAAGTTCCTTAAGTCAAATATGGAATAGACAAGACCTACTCCTTGCTCAACGAAATGGACTCAACACCGCATATTAAACGCCTAAGAATGTACCTGACTAGTAAGTATCGTAAAACCTATGGATTGCTATGTCTCCAAAACAGAATCAAGCATGTGTACAGGGGCATAAACGCAGCAGTGATAGGATTGGAGAGGTTCGGTGAGCAAATGAAGACCCTTTGAAGTCATATTGCATGGTACCCATTACACGGGTCTCAACTCTCCAGGTTTAAGGTATTCTTCCTTCAGCTAAAACATGCATGTGGAACCCAAGTATGATCAACCATGTGAACGGGAGACGTGTTCAAATATGTCTCAGTTTTCCTCCCCTGGTACTCGGGTGCAACATTCCAGACGCTTTACTAACACTCTCCCCACTTGGAGAGTCAGCGCCTTTAACCTCCTGTTTGGCCCAGTTTGCAATTTCTGCGGAAGATGAACAGGAATAGTGAGAACCAATGAGAGGCTAGCTGGAGGTGTCTGGACGGGCAAATTTAACTCTCATTTCCCACCAGGAAGAGGAAATAACCAAAGGCTCAGCGTGCCTTACCGGAACCAGATTAGGGCCTGAAGCCATCCTGCGGTGTTGCGGCCAGCTCAAAAGAAAGCGAGTTGAAGAAAGGAGCTCAGGGGCACTGTAATTCACAAACCTGCAGAGTTATAAATGACAGCTATCGTCCAAAAATAGACTGAAGTAAGGCTGCCAAGAGGACTTGAAAGTGGGGCAGAATTGCAGGAAACCGATTTCAGGAGGTAGACTGGAATTGCATTGAAAGCATAGGAAAAGAGGCAGAACGTCCACAATGATGCACTTGGCCAAAAAGGGCGTATGCGTTTTTTCCTGAATATATTCAGGAAAAAACGCATACGCCCTTTTTGGCCAACCAAGCAAGCTTGCAAAGGAAATCGGCACTACAATGAAGTCTCACTTCCCCCCGGTCAAAAGGGCCATCTGAAAAAAGTGTAAAATCCAGAAAGGCAGGACAGGCCATGGAGAACTGGGAGCCTTGTTATGCTGATGGGCGGGATGTAAATTGCCAACAACCACTCGGGAGAAGTGTATGGTGTTTCCTGAAACATCTAAAAAACAAAGCAACAGAGCCTAGGGCACTTCCACTTATGGTCCTATAGCTTAGGGAAATTAAAATCAAAAAGACACAGCCACCCCAAAGTTTGGAACGGCTCTGTTTACAAGAACCTCGTTTACAGTACAAGTTCAACATCGCAGAAAGTGAAAAATGGATAAAGAAGTTGTGGTATTTACTTACAAAGCAATATCACTCAGCAATGAAATCTGTGTCCTCAGGCACTTAGCAGCACAATGAGTGGATTCAGGTATGATGATTCTAACTGAAGTAAGTCACACAGAAAAAGAAACATCATAAGATATCAGTAATACACGGAATGTAAACTTGGCTACACAGGAACTGAATTACAGAACAGAACAGGGTCTCAAATTTAGAAAACCAACTTATGCTTGCTTAAGGGGAAAGGTGAGTTGGGGTGCTGCATAAAACCAGAGATTGAAATGAGCACAGATAAAGTTCCTTAAGCCAAATATGGAATAGACAAGAGCTACACCTTGTTCAACGAAATGGACTCAACACCGCATATTAAACGCCTAAGAATGTACCTGACTAGTAAGTATCTTAAAACCTATGCATTGCTATGTCTCCGAAAGAGAATCAAGCATGTGTACAGGGGCATAAACGCAGCAGTGATAGGATTGGAGAGGTTCGGTGAGCAAATGAAGACCCTTTGAAGTCATATTGCATGGTACCCATTACACGGGTCTCAACTCTCCAGGTTTAAGGTATTCTTCCTTCAGCTAAAACATGCATGTGGAACCCAAGTATGATCAACCATGTGAACGGGAGACGTGTTCAAATAGGTCTCAGTTTTCCTCCCCTGGTACTCGGGTGCAACATTCCAGACGCTTTACTAACACTCTCCCCACTTGGAGAGTCAGTCCCTTTAACCTCCTGTTTGGCCCAGTTTGCAATTTCTGCGGAAGATGAACAGGAATAGCGAGAACCAATGAGAGACTAGCTGGAGGTGTCTGGACGGGCAAATTTAACTCTCATTTCCCACCAGGAAGAGGAAATAACCAAAGGGTCAGCGTGCCGTGCCGGAACCAGATTAGGGCCTGAAGCCATCCTGCGGTGTTGCGGCCAGGTCAAAAGAAAGCGAGTTGAAGAAAGGAGCTCAGGGGCACTGTAATTCACAAACCTGCAGAGTTATAAATGACAGCTATCGTCCAAAAATAGACTGAAGTAAGGCTGCCAAGAGGACTTGAAAGCGGGGCAGAATTGCAGGAAACCGATTTCAGGAGGTAGACTGGAATTACATTGAAAGCATAGGAAAAGAGGCAGAACGTCCACAATGATGCACTTGGCCAAAAAGGGCGTATGCGTTTTTTCCTGAATATATTCAGGAAAAAACGCATACGCCCTTTTTGGCCAACCAAGCAAGCTTGCAAAGGAAATCTGCACTACAATGAAGTCTCCCTTCCCCCCGGTCAAAAGGGCCATCTGAAAAAAGTGTAAAATCCAGAAAGGCAGGACAGGCCATGGAGAACTGGGAGCCTTGTTATGCTGATGGGCGGGATGTAAATTGCCAACAGACACTCGGGAGAAGTGTATGGTGTTTCCTGAAACATCTAAAAAACAAAGCAACAGAGCCTAGGGCACTGCCACTTATGGTCCTATAGCTTAGGGAAATTAAAATCAAAAAGACACAGCCACCCCAAAGTTTGGGACGCCTCTGTTTACAAGAACCTCATTTACAGTACAAGTTCAACATCGCAGAAAGTGAAAAATGGATAAAAAAGTTGTGGTATTTACTTACAAAGCAATATCACTCAGCAATGAAATCTATGTCATCAGGCCCTTAGCATCACAATGAGTGGATTCAGGTATGATGATTCTAACTGAAATAAGTCACACAGAAAAAGAAACATCATAAGATATCAGTAATACACGGAATGTAAACTTGGCTACACAGGAACTGAATTACAGAACAGAACAGGGTCTCAAATTTAGAAAACCAACTTATGCTTGCTTAAGGGTAAAGGTGAGTTGGGGTGCTGCATAAAACCAGAGTTGAAATGAGCACAGATAAAGTTCCTTAAGTCAAATATGGAATAGACAAGAGCTACTCCTTGCTCAACGAAATGGACTCAACACCGCATATTAAACGCCTAAGAATGTACCTGACTAGTAAGTATCGTAAAACCTATGGATTGCTATGTCTCCAAAACAGAATCAAGCATGTGTACAGGGGCATAAACGCAGCAGTGATAGGGTTGGAGAGGTTCGGTGAGCAAATGAAGACCCTTTGAAGTCATACTGCATGGTACCCATTACACGGGTCTCAACTCTCCAGGTTTAAGGTATTCTTCCTTCAGCTAAAACATGCATGTGGAACCCAAGTATGATCAACCATGTGAACGGGAGACGTGTTCAAATATGTCTCAGTTTTCCTCCCCTGGTACTCGGGTGCAACATTCCAGACGCTTTACTAACACTCTCCCCACTTGGAGAGTCAGCGCCTTTAACCTCCTGTTTGGCCCAGTTTGCAATTTCTGCGGAAGATGAACAGGAATAGCGAGAACCAATGAGAGGCTAGCTGGAGGTGTCTGGACGGGCAAATTTAACTCTCATTTCCCACCAGGAAGAGGAAATAACCAAAGGCTCAGCGTGCCGTGCCGGAACCAGATTAGGGCCTGAAGCCATCCTGCGGTGTTGCGGCCAGGTCACAAGAAAGCGAGTTGAAGAAAGGAGCTCAGGGGCACTGTAATTCACAAACCTGCAGAGTTATAAATGACAGCTATCGTCCAAAAATATACTGAAGTAAGGCTGCCAAGAGGACTTGAAAGCGGGGCAGAATTGCAGGAAACCGATTTCAGGAGGTAGACTGGAATTGCATTGAAAGCATAGGAAAAGAGGCAGAACGTCCACAATGATGCACTTGGCCAAAAAGGGCATATGCGTTTTTTCCTGAATATATTCAGGAAAAAACGCATACGCCCTTTTTGGCCAACCAAGCAAGCTTGCAAAAGAAATCTGCACTACAATGAAGTCTCACTTCCCCCCGGTCAAAAGGGCCATCTGAAAAAAGTGTAAAATCCAGAAAGGCAGGACAGGCCATGGAGAACTGGGAGCCTTGTTATGCTGATGGGCGGGATGTAAATTGCCAACAACCACTCGGGAGAAGTGTATGGTGTTTCCTGAAACATCTAAAAAACAAAGCAACAGAGCCTAGGGCACTTCCACTTATGGTCCTATAGCTTAGGGAAATTAAAATCAAAAAGACACAGCCACCCCAAAGGTTGGGACGCCTCCGTTTACAAGAACCTCGTTTACCATACAAGTTCAATATCACAGAAAGTGAAAAATGGATAAAGAACTTGTGGTACTTACGTACAATGCAGTATCACTCAGCAATGAAATCTAGGTCATCAGGCCCTTAGCAGCACAATGAGTGGATTCAGGTACGATGATTCTAACTGAAATAAGTCACACAGTAAAAGAAACATCATAAGATATCACTAATACACGGAATGTAAACTTGGCTACACAGGAACTGAATTCCAAAACAGAACAGTGTCTCAAATTTAGAAAACCAACTTATGCTTGCTTAAGGGGAAAGGTGAGTTGGGGTGCTGCATAAAACCAGAGATTGAAATGAGCACAGATAAAGTTCCTTAAGCCAAATATGGAATAGACAAGAGCTACTCCTTGCTCAACGAAATGGACTCAACACCCCATATTAAACGCCTAAGAATGTACCTGACTAGTAAGTATCTTAAAACCTATGGATTGCTATGTCTCCAAAAGAGAATCAAGCGTGTGTACAGGGGCATAAACGCAGCAGTGATAGGATTGGAGAGGTTCGGTGAGCAAATGAAGACCCTTTGAAGTCATATTGCATGGTAACCATTACACGGGTCTCAACTCTCCAGGTTTAAGGTATTCTTCCTTCAGCTAAAACATGCATGTGGAACCCAAGTATGATCAACCATGTGAATGGGAGACGTGTTCAAATATGTCTCAGTTTTCCTCCCCTGGTACTCGGGTGCAACATTCCAGACGCTTTACTAACACTCTCCCCACTTGGAGAGTTAGCGCCTTTAACCTCCTGTTTGGCCCAGTTTGCAATTTCTGCGGAAGATGAACAGGAATAGCGAGAACCAATGAGAGGCTAGCTGGAGGTGTCTGGACGGGCAAATTTAACTCTCATTTCCCACCAGTAAGAGGAAATAACCAAAGGCTCAGCGTGCCGTACCGGAACCAGATTAGGGCCTGAAGCCATCCTGCGGTGTTGCGGCCAGCTCAAAAGAAAGCGAGTTGAAGAAAGGAGCTCAGGGGCACTGTAATTCACAAACCTGCAGAGTTATAAATGACAGCTATCGTCCAAAAATAGACTGAAGTAAGGCTGCCAAGAGGACTTGAAAGCGGGGCAGAATTGCAGGAAACTGATTTCAGGAGGTAGACTGGAATTGCATTGAAAGCATAGGAAAAGAGGCAGAACGTCCACAATGATGCACTTGGCCAAAAAGGGCGTATGCGTTTTTTCCTGAATATATTCAGGAAAAAACGCATACGCCCTTTTTGGCCAACCAAGCAAGCTTGCAAAGGAAATCTGCACTACAATGAAGTCTCACTTCCCCCCGGTCAAAAGGGCCATCTGAAAAAAGTGTAAAATCCAGAAAGGCAGGACAGGCCATGGAGAACTGGGAGCCTTGTTATGCTGATGGGCGGGATGTAAATTGCCAACAACCACTCGGGAGAAGTGTATGGTGTTTCCTGAAACATCTAAAAAACAAAGCAACAGAACCAAGGGCACTTCCACTTATGGTCCTATAGCTTAGGGAAATTAAAATCAAAAAGACACAGCCACCCCAAAGTTTGGAACGGCTCTGTTTACAAGAACCTCGTTTACAGTACAAGTTCAACATCGCAGAAAGTGAAAAATGGATAAAGAAGTTGTGGTATTTACTTACAAAGCAATATCACTCAGCAATGAAATCTGTGTCATCAGGCCCTTAGCAGCACAATGAGTGGATTCAGGTATGATGATTCTAACTGAAGTAAGTCACACAGAAAAAGAAACATCATAAGATATCAGTAATACACGGAATGTAAACTTGGCTATACAGGAACTGAATTACAGAACAGAACAGGGTCTCAAATTTAGAAAACCAACTTATGCTTGCTTAAGGGGAAAGGTGAGTTGGGGTGCTGCATAAAACCAGAGATTGAAATGAGCACAGATAAAGTTCCTTAAGTCAAATATGGAATAGACAAGACCTACTCCTTGCTCAACGAAATGGACTCAACACCGCATATTAAACGCCTAAGTATATACCTGACTAGTAAGTATCTTAAAACCTATGGATTGCTATGTCTCCGAAAGAGAATCAAGCATGTGTACAGGGGCATAAACGCAGCAGTGATAGGATTGGAGAGGTTCGGTGAGCAAATGAAGACCCTTTGAAGTCATATTGCATGGTACCCATTACACGGGTCTTAACTCTCCAGGTTTAAGGTATTCTTCCTTCAGCTAAAACATGCATGTGGAACCCAAGTATGATCAACCATGTGAACGGGAGACGTGTTCAAATATGTCTCAGTTTTCCTCCCCTGGTACTCGGGTGCAACATTCCAGACGCTTTACTAACACTCTCCCCACTTGGAGAGTCAGCGCCTTTAACCTCCTGTTTGGCCCAGTTTGCAATTTCTGCGGAAGATGAACAGGAATAGCGAGAACCAATGAGAGGCTAGCTGGAGGTGTCTGGACGGGCAAATTTAACTCTCATTTCCCACCAGGAAGAGGAAATAACCAAAGGCTCAGCGTGCCGTGCCGGAACCAGATTAGGGCCTGAAGCCATCCTGCGGTGTTGCGGCCAGGTCACAAGAAAGCGAGTTGAAGAAAGGAGCTCAGGGGCACTGTAATTCACAAACCTGCAGAGTTATAAATGACAGCTATCGTCCAAAAATAGACTGAAGTAAGGCTGCCAAGAGGACTTGAAAGCGGGGCAGAATTGCAGGAAACCGATTTCAGGAGGTAGACTGGAATTGCATTGAAAGCATAGGAAAAGAGGCAGAACGTCCACAATGATGCACTTGGCCAAAAAGGGCGTATGCGTTTTTTCCTGAATATATTCAGGAAAAAACGCATACGCCCTTTTTGGCCAACCAAGCAAGCTTGCAAAGGAAATCTGCACTACAATGAAGTCTCACTTCCCCCCGGTCAAAAGGGCCATCTGAAAAAAGTGTAAAATCCAGAAAGGCAGGACAGGCCATGGAGAACTGGGAGCCTTGTTATGCTGATGGGCGGGATGTAAATTGCCAACAACCACTCGGGAGAAGTGTATGGTGTTTCCTGAAACATCTAAAAAACAAAGCAACAGAGCCTAGGGCACTTCCACTTATGGTCCTATAGCTTAGGGAAATTAAAATCAAAAAGACACAGCCACCCCAAAGGTTGGGACGCCTCCGTTTACAAGAACCTCGTTTACCATACAAGTTCAATATCACAGAAAGTGAAAAATGGATAAAGAACTTGTGGTACTTACGTACAATGCAGTATCACTCAGCAATGAAATCTAGGTCATCAGGCCCTTAGCAGCACAATGAGTGGATTCAGGTACGATGATTCTAACTGAAATAAGTCACACAGTAAAAGAAACATCATAAGATATCACTAATACACGGAATGTAAACTTGGCTACACAGGAACTGAATTACAGAACAGAACAGGGTCTCAAATTTAGAAAACCAACTTATGCTTGCTTAAGGGGAAAGGTGAGTTGGGGTGCTGCATAAAACCAGAGATTGAAATGAGCACAGATAAAGTTCCTTAAGCCAAATATGGAATAGACAAGAGCTACTCCTTGCTCAACGAAATGGACTCAACACCCCATATTAAACGCCTAAGAATGTACCTGACTAGTAAGTATCTTAAAACCTATGGATTGCTATGTCTCCAAAAGAGAATCAAGCGTGTGTACAGGGGCATAAACGCAGCAGTGATAGGATTGGAGAGGTTCGGTGAGCAAATGAAGACCCTTTGAAGTCATATTGCATGGTAACCATTACACGGGTCTCAACTCTCCAGGTTTAAGGTATTCTTCCTTCAGCTAAAACATGCATGTGGAACCCAAGTATGATCAACCATGTGAATGGGAGACGTGTTCAAATATGTCTCAGTTTTCCTCCCCTGGTACTCGGGTGCAACATTCCAGACGCTTTACTAACAGTCTCCCCACTTGGAGAGTTAGCACCTTTAACCTCCTGTTTGGCCCAGTTTGCAATTTCTGCGGAAGATGAACAGGAATAGCGAGAACCAATGAGAGGCTAGCTGGAGGTGTCTGGACGGGCAAATTTAACTCTCATTTCCCACCAGGAAGAGGAAATAACCAAAGGCTCAGCGTGCCGTACCGGAACCAGATTAGGGCCTGAAGCCATCCTGCGGTGTTGCGGCCAGCTCAAAAGAAAGCGAGTTGAAGAAAGGAGCTCAGGGGCACTGTAATTCACAAACCTGCAGAGTTATAAATGACAGCTATCGTCCAAAAATAGACTGAAGTAAGGCTGCCAAGAGGACTTGAAAGCGGGGCAGAATTGCAGGAAACTGATTTCAGGAGGTAGACTGGAATTGCATTGAAAGCATAGGAAAAGAGGCAGAACGTCCACAATGATGCACTTGGCCAAAAAGGGCGTATGCGTTTTTTCCTGAATATATTCAGGAAAAAACGCATACGCCCTTTTTGGCCAACCAAGCAAGCTTGCAAAGGAAATCTGCACTACAATGAAGTCTCACTTCCCCCCGGTCAAAAGGGCCATCTGAAAAAAGTGTAAAATCCAGAAAGGCAGGACAGGCCATGGAGAACTGGGAGCCTTGTTATGCTGATGGGCGGGATGTAAATTGCCAACAACCACTCGGGAGAAGTGTATGGTGTTTCCTGAAACATCTAAAAAACAAAGCAACAGAACCTAGGGCACTTCCACTTATGGTCCTATAGCTTAGGGAAATTAAAATCAAAAAGACACAGCCACCCCAAAGTTTGGAACGGCTCTGTTTACAAGAACCTCGTTTACAGTACAAGTTCAACATCGCAGAAAGTGAAAAATGGATAAAGAAGTTGTGGTATTTACTTACAAAGCAATATCACTCAGCAATGAAATCTGTGTCATCAGGCCCTTAGCAGCACAATGAGTGGATTCAGGTATGATGATTCTAACTGAAGTAAGTCACACAGAAAAAGAAACATCATAAGATATCAGTAATACATGGAATGTAAACTTGGCTATACAGGAACTGAATTACAGAACAGAACAGGGTCTCAAATTTAGAAAACCAACTTATGCTTGCTTAAGGGGAAAGGTGAGTTGGGGTGCTGCATAAAACCAGAGATTGAAATGAGCACAGATAAAGTTCCTTAAGTCAAATATGGAATAGACAAGACCTACTCCTTGCTCAACGAAATGGACTCAACACCGCATATTAAACGCCTAAGAATGTACCTGACTAGTAAGTATCTTAAAACCTATGGATTGCTATGTCTCCGAAAGAGAATCAAGCATGTGTACAGGGGCATAAACGCAGCAGTGATAGGATTGGAGAGGTTCGGTGAGCAAATGAAGACCCTTTGAAGTCATATTGCATGGTACCCATTACACGGGTCTTAACTCTCCAGGTTTAAGGTATTCTTCCTTCAGCTAAAACATGCATGTGGAACCCAAGTATGATCAACCATGTGAACGGGAGACGTGTTCAAATATGTCTCAGTTTTCCTCCCCTGGTACTCGGGTGCAACATTCCAGACGCTTTACTAACACTCTCCCCACTTGGAGAGTCAGCGCCTTTAACCTCCTGTTTGGCCCAGTTTGCAATTTCTGCGGAAGATGAACAGGAATAGCGAGAACCAATGAGAGGCTAGCTGGAGGTGTCTGGACGGGCAAATTTAACTCTCATTTCCCACCAGGAAGAGGAAATAACCAAAGGCTCAGCGTGCCGTACCGGAACCAGATTAGGGCCTGAAGCCATCCTGCGGTGTTGCGGCCAGCTCAAAAGAAAGCGAGTTGAAGAAAGGAGCTCAGGGGCACTGTAATTCACAAACCTGCAGAGTTATAAATGACAGCTATCGTCCAAAAATAGACTGAAGTAAGGCTGCCAAGAGGACTTGAAAGCGGGGCAGAATTGCAGGAAACTGATTTCAGGAGGTAGACTGGAATTGCATTGAAAGCATAGGAAAAGAGGCAGAACGTCCACAATGATGCACTTGGCCAAAAAGGGCGTATGCGTTTTTTCCTGAATATATTCAGGAAAAAACGCATACGCCCTTTTTGGCCAACCAAGCAAGCTTGCAAAGGAAATCTGCACTACAATGAAGTCTCACTTCCCCCCGGTCAAAAGGGCCATCTGAAAAAAGTGTAAAATCCAGAAAGGCAGGACAGGCCATGGAGAACTGGGAGCCTTGTTATGCTGATGGGCGGGATGTAAATTGCCAACAACCACTCGGGAGAAGTGTATGGTGTTTCCTGAAACATCTAAAAAACAAAGCAACAGAACCTAGGGCACTTCCACTTATGGTCCTATAGCTTAGGGAAATTAAAATCAAAAAGACACAGCCACCCCAAAGTTCGGGACGCCTCCGTTTACAAGAACCTCGTTTACCGAACAAGTTCAATATCACAGAAAGTGAAAAATGGATAAAGAACTTGTGGTACTTACGTACAATGCAGTATCACTCAGCAATGAAATCTATGTCATCAGGCCCTTAGCAGCACAATGAGTGGATTCAGGTATGATGATTCTAACTGAAGTAAGTCACACAGAAAAAGAAACATCATAAGATATCAGTAATACACGGAATGTAAACTTGGCTACACAGGAACTGAATTACAGAACAGAACAGGGTCTCAAATTTAGAAAACCAACTTATGCTTGCTTAAGGGTAAAGGTGAGTTGGGGTGCTGCATAAAACCAGAGATTGAAATGAGCACAGATAAAGTTCCTTAAGCCAAATATGGAATAGACAAGAGCTACTCCTTGCTCAACGAAATGGACTCAACACCGCATATTAAACGCCTAAGAATGTACCTGACTAGTAAGTATCTTAAAACCTATAGATTGCTATGTCTCCGAAAGAGAATCAAGCATGTGTACAGGTGCATAAACGCAGCAGTGATAGGATTGAAGAGGTTCGTTGAGCAAATGAAGACCCTTTGAAGTCATATTGCATGGTCCCCATTCCACGGGTTTCAACTACCCAGGTTTTAGGTATTCTTCCTTCAGCTAAAACATGCATGTGGAACCCAGAGTATGATCAACCATGTGATCGGGAGACGTGTTCAAATATGTCTCAGTTTTCCTCCCCTGGTACTCGGGTGCAACATTCCAGACGCTTTACTAACACTCTCCCCACTTGGAGAGTCAGCGCCTTTAACCTCCTGTTTGGCACAGTTTGCAATTTCTGCGGAAGATGAACAGGGATAGCGAGAACCAATGAGAGGCTAGCTGGAGGTGTCTGGACGGGCAAATTTAACTCTCATTTCCCACCATGAGGAGGAATTAACCAAAGGCTCAGCATGCCGGGCCGGAACCAGATTAGGGCCTGAAGCCATCCTGCGGTGTTGCGGCCAGCTCAAAAGAAAGCGAGTTGAAGAAAGGAGCTCAGGGGCACTGTAATTCACAAACCTGCAGAGTTATAAATGACAGCTATCGTCCAAAAATAGACTGAAGTAAGGCTGCCAAGAGGACTTGAAAGCGGGGCAGAATTGCAGGAAACCGATTTCAGGAGGTAGACTGGAATTGCATTGAAAGCATAGGAAAAGAGGCAGAACGTCCACAATGATGCACTTGGCCAAAAAGGGCGTATGCGTTTTTTCCTGAATATATTCAGGAAAAAACGCATACGCCCTTTTTGGCCAACCAAGCAAGCTTGCAAAGGAAATCTGCACTACAATGAAGTCTCACTTCCCCCCGGTCAAAAGGGCCATCTGAAAAAAGTGTAAAATCCAGAAAGGCAACAGGCCATTGAGAACTGGGAGCCTCGTTATGCTGATGGGCGGGATGTAAATTGCCAACAACCACTCGGGAGAAGTGTATGGTGTTTCCTGAAACATCTAAAAAACAAAGCAACAGAGCCTAGGGCACTTCCACTTATGGTCCTATAGCTTAGGGAAATTAAAATCAAAAAGACACAGCCACCCCAAAGCTTGGAACGGCTCTGTTTACAAGAACCTCGTTTACAGTACAAGTTCAACATCGCAGAAAGTGAAAAATGGATAAAGAAGTTGTGGTATTCACTTACAAAGCAATATCACTCAGCAATGAAATCTATGTCATCAGGCCCTTAGCAGCACAATGAGTGGATTCAGGTATGATGATTCTAACTGAAATAAGTCACACAGAAAAAGAAACATCATAAGATATCAGTAATACACGAATGGAAACTTGGCTACACAGGAACTGAATTACAGAACAGAACAGAGTCTCAAATTTAGAAAAACAACTTATGCTTGCTTAAGGGTAAAGGTGAGTTGGGGTGCTGCATAAAACCAGAGATTGAAATGAGCACAGATAAAGTTCCTTAAGCCAAATATGGAATAGACAAGAGCTACTCCTTGCTCAACGAAATGGACTCAACACCCCATATTAAACGCCTAAGAATGTACCTGACTAGTCAGTATCTTAAAACCTATGGATTGCTATGTCTCCGAAAGAGAATCAAGCATGTGTACAGGGGCATAAACGCAGCAGTGATAAGATTGGAGAGGTTCGGTGAGCAAATGAAGACCCATTGAAGTCATATTGCATGGTACCCATTCCACGGGTTTCAACTACCCAGGTTTAAGGTATTCTTCCTTCAGCTAAAACATGCATGTGGAACCTAGAGTATGATCAACCATGTGTTCGGGAGACGTGTTCAAATATGTCTCAGTTTTCGTCCCCTGGTACTCGGGTGCAACATTCCAGACGCTTTACTAACACTCTCCCCACTTGGAGAGTCAGTCCCTTTAACCTCCTGTTTGGCCCAGTTTGCAATTTCTGCGGAAGATGAACAGGAATAACGAGAACCAATGAGAGGCTAGCTGGAGGTGTCTGGACGGGCAAATTTAACTCTCATTTCCCACCAGGAAGAGGAATTAACCAAAGGCTCAGCATGCCGGGCCGGAACCAGATTAGGGCCTGAAGCCATCCTGCGGTGTTGCGGCCAGGTCACAAGAAAGCGAGTTGAAGAAAGGAGCTCAGGGGCACTGTAATTCACAAACCTGCAGAGTTATAAATGACAGCTATCGTCCAAAAATATACTGAAGTAAGGCTGCCAAGAGGACTTGAAAGCGGGGCAGAATTGCAGGAAACCGATTTCAGGAGGTAGACTGGAATTGCATTGAAAGCATAGGAAAAGAGGCAGAACGTCCACAATGATGCACTTGGCCAAAAAGGGCGTATGCGTTTTTTCCTGAATATATTCAGGAAAAAACGCATACGCCCTTTTAGGCCAACCAAGCAAGCTTGCAAAGGAAATCTGCACTACAATGAAGTCTCACTTCCCCCCGGTCAAAAGGGCCATCTGAAAAAAGTGTAAAATCCAGAAAGGCAACAGGCCATTGAGAACTGGGAGCCTTGTTATGCTGATGGGCGGGATGTAAATTGCCAACAGACACTTGGGAGAAGTGTATGGTGTTTCCTGAAACATCTAAAAAACAAAGCAACAGAGCCTAGGGCACTTCCACTTATGGTCCTATAGCTTAGGGAAATTAAAATAAAAAAGACACAGCCACCCCAAAGTTTGGAACGGCTCTGTTTACAAGAACCTCGTTTACAGTACAAGTTCAACATCGCAGAAAGTGAAAAATGGATAAAGAAGTTGTGGTATTTACTTACAAAGCAATATCACTCAGCAATGAAATCTGTGTCATCAGGCCCTTAGCAGCACAATGAGTGGATTCAGGTATGATGATTCTAACTGAAGTAAGTCACACAGAAAAAGAAACATCATAAGATATCAGTAATACACGGAATGTAATCTTGGCTACACAGGAACTGAATTACAGAACAGAACAGGGTCTCAAATTTAGAAAACCAACTTATGCTTGCTTAAGGGTAAAGGTGAGTTGGGGTGCTGCATAAAACCAGAGATTGAAATGAGCACAGATAAAGTTCCTTAAGCCAAATATGGAATAGACAAGAGCTACTCCTTGCTCAACGAAATGGACTCAACACCGCATATTAAACGCCTAAGAATGTACCTGACTAGTAAGTATCTTAAAACCTATGGATTGCTATGTCTCCGAAAGAGAATCAAGCATGTGTACAGGGGCATAAACGCAGCAGTGATAGGATTGGAGAGGTTCGGTGAGCAAATGAAGACCCTTTGAAGTCATATTGCATGGCACCCATTACATGGGTCTTAACTCTCCAGGTTTAAGGTATTCTTCCTTCAGCTAAAACATGCATGTGGAACCCAAGTATCATCAACCATGTGAACGGGAGACGTGTTCAAATATGTCTCAGTTTTCGTACCCTGGTACTCGGGTGCAACATTCCAGACGCTTTACTAACACTCTCCCCACTTGGAGAGTCAGTGCCTTTAACCTCCTGTTTGGCCCAGTTTGCAATTTCTGCGGAAGATGAACAGGGATAGCGAGAACCAATGAGAGGCTAGCTGGAGGTGTCTGGACGGGCAAATTTAACTCTCATTTCCCACCAGGAAGAGGAAATAACCAAAGGCTCAGCGTGCCGTGCCGGAACCAGATTAGGGCCTGAAGCCATCCTGCGGTGTTGCGGCCAGGTCACAAGAAAGCGAGTTGAAGAAAGGAGCTCAGGGGCACTGTAATTCACAAACCTGCAGAGTTATAAATGACAGCTATCGTCCAAAAATAGACTGAAGTAAGGCTGCCAAGAGGACTTGAAAGCGGGGCAGAATTGCAGGAAACCGATTTCAGGAGGTAGACTGGAATTGCATTGAAAGCATAGGAAAAGAGGCAGAACGTCCACAATGATGCACTTGGCCAAAAAGGGCGTATGCGTTTTTTCCTGAATATATTCAGGAAAAAACGCATACGCCCTTTTTGGCCAACCAAGCAAGCTTGCAAAGGAAATCTGCACTACAATGAAGTCTCACTTCCCCCCGGTCAAAAGGGCCATCTGAAAAAAGTGTAAAATCCAGAAAGGCAGGACAGGCCATGGAGAACTGGGAGCCTTGTTATGCTGATGGGCGGGATGTAAATTGCCAACAACCACTCGGGAGAAGTGTATGGTGTTTCCTGAAACATCTAAAAAACAAAGAAACAGAACCAAGGGCACTTCCACTTATGGTCCTATAGCTTAGGGAAATTAAAATCAAAAAGACACAGCCACCCCAAAGTTTGGAACGGCTCTGTTTACAAGAACCTCGTTTACAGTACAAGTTCAACATCACAGAAAGTGAAAAATGGATAAAGAAGTTGTGGTATTTACTTACAAAGCAATATCACTCAGCAATGAAATCTGTGTCATCAGGCCCTTAGCAGCACAATGAGTGGATTCAGGTATGATGATTCTAACTGAAGTAAGTCACACAGAAAAAGAAACATCATAAGATATCAGTAATACACGGAATGTAAACTTGGCTACACAGGAACTGAATTACAGAACAGAACAGGGTCTCAAATTTAGAAAACCAACTTATTCTTGCTTAAGGGTAAAGGTGAGTTGGGGTGCTGCATAAAACCAGAGATTGAAATGAGCACAGATAAAGTTCCTTAAGCCAAATATGGAATAGACAAGAGCTACTCCTTGCTCAACGAAATGGACTCAACACCGCATATTAAACGCCTAAGAATGTACCTGACTAGTAAGTATCTTAAAACCTATGCATTGCTATGTCTCCGAAAGAGAATCAAGCATGTGTACAGGGGCATAAACGCAGCAGTGATAGGATTGGAGAGGTTCGGTGAGCAAATGAAGACCCTTTGATGTCATATTGCATGGTACCCATTCCACGGGTTTCAACTACCCAGGTTTTAGGTATTCTTCCTTCAGCTATAATATGCATGAGGAACCCAGAGTATGATCAACCATGTGATCGGGAGACGTGTTCAAATATGTCTCAGTTTTCCTCCCCTGGTACTCGGGTGCAACATTCCAGACACTTTACTAACACTCTCCCCACTTGGAGAGTCAGCGCCTTTAACCTCCTGTTTGGCCCAGTTTGCAATTTCTGCGGAAGATGAACAGGAATAGCGAGAACCAATGAGAGGCTAGCTCGAGGTGTCTGGACGGGCAAATTTAACTCTCATTTCCCAACAGGAAGAGGAAATAACCAAAGGCTCAGCGTGCCGTACCGGAACCAGATTAGGGCCTGAAGCCATCCTGCGGTGTTGCGGCCAGCTCAAAAGAAAGCGAGTTGAAGAAAGGAGCTCAGGGGCACTGTAATTCACAAACCTGCAGAGTTATAAATGACAGCTATCGTCCAAAAATAGACTGAAGTAAGGCTGCCAAGAGGACTTGAAAGCGGGGCAGAATTGCAGGAAACCGATTTCAGGAGGTAGACTGGAATTGCATTGAAAGCATAGGAAAAGAGGCAGAACGTCCACAATGATGCACTTGGCCAAAAAGGGCGTATGCGTTTTTTCCTGAATATATTCAGGAAAAAACGCATACACCCTTTTTGGCCAACCAAGCAAGCTTGCAAAGGAAATCTGCACTACAATGAAGTCTCACTTCCCCCCGGTCAAAAGGGCCATCTGAAAAAAGTGTAAAATCCAGAAAGGCAGGACAGGCCATGGAGAACTGGGAGCCTTGTTATGCTGATGGGCGGGATGTAAATTGCCAACAACCACTCGGGAGAAGTGTATGGTGTTTCCTGAAACATCTAAAAAACAAAGCAACAGAGCCTAGGGCACTGCCACTTATGGTCCTATAGCTTAGGGAAATTAAAATCAAAAAGACACAGCCACCCCAAAGTTTGGGACCCCTCTGTTTACAAGAACCTCGTTTACAATACAAGTTCAACATCGCAGAAAGTGAAAAATGGATAAAGAAGTTGTGGTATTTACTTACAAAGCAATATCACTCAGCAATGAAATCTATGTCATCAGGCCCTTAGCAGCACAATGAGTGGATTCAGGTATGATGATTCTAACTGAAATAAGTCACACAGAAAAAGAAACATCATAAGATATCAGTAATACACGGAATGTAAACTTGGCTACACAGGAACTGAATTACAGAACAGAAAAGGGTCTTAAATTTAGAAAACCAACTTATTCTTGCTTAAGGGTAAAGGTGAGTTGGGGTGCTGCATAAAACCAGAGATTGAAATGAGCACAGATAAAGTTCCTTAAGCCAAATATGGAATAGACAAGAGCTACTCCTTGCTCAATGAAATGGACTCAACACCCCATATTAAACGCCTAAGAATGTACCTGACTAGTAAGTATCTTAAAACCTATGGATTGCTATGTCTCCGAAAGAGAATCAAGCATGTGTACAGGGTCATAAACGCAGCAGTGATAGGATTGGAGAGGTTCGGTGAGCAAATGAAGACCCTTTGAAGTCATATTGCATGGTACCCATTCCACGGGTTTCAACTACCCAGGTTTAAGGTATTCTTCCTTCAGCTAAAACATGCATGTGGAACCCAGAGTATGATCAACCGTGTGAACGGGAGACGTGTTCAAATATGTCTCAGTTTTCCTCCCCTGGTACTCGGGTGCAACATTCCAGACGCTTTACTAACACTCTCCCCACGTGGAGAGTCAGCGCCTTTAACCTCCTGTTTGGCCCAGTTTGCAATTTCTGCGGAAGATGAACAGGAATAGGGAGAACCAATGAGAGACTAGCTGGAGGTGTCTGGATGGGCAAATTTAACTCTCATTTCCCACCAGGAAGAGGAAATAACCAAAGGCTCAGCGTGCCGTGCCAGAACCAGATTAGGGCCTGAAGCCATCCTGCGGTGTTGCGGCCAGGTCACAAGAAAGCGAGTTGAAGAAAGGAGCTCAGGGGCACTGTAATTCACAAACCTGCAGAGTTATAAATGACAGCTATCGTCCAAAAATAGACTGAAGTAAGGCTGCCAAGAGGACTTGAAAGCGGGGCAGAATTGCAGGAAACCGATTTCAGGAGGTAGACTGGAATTGCATTGAAAGCATAGGAAAAGAGGCACAACGTCCACAATGATGCACTTGGCCAAAAAGGGCGTATGCGTTTTTTCCTGAATATATTCAGGAAAAAACGCATACGCCCTTTTTGGCCAACCAAGCAAGCTTGCAAAGGAAATCTGCACTACAATGAAGTCTCACTTCCCCCCGGTCAAAAGGGCCATCTGAAAAAAGTGTAAAATCCAGAAAGGCAGGACAGGCCATGGAGAACTGGGAGCCTTGTTATGCTGATGGGCGGGATGTAAATTGCCAACAACCACTCGGGAGAAGTGTATGGTGTTTCCTGAAACATCTAAAAAACAAAGCAACAGAACCTAGGGCACTTCCACTTATGGTCCTATAGCTTAGGGAAATTAAAATCAAAAAGACACAGCCACCCCAAAGTTTGGAACGGCTCTGTTTACAAGAACCTCGTTTACAGTACAAGTTCAACATCACAGAAAGTGAAAAATGGATAAAGAAGTTGTGGTATTTACTTACAAAGCAATATCACTCAGCAATGAAATCTGTGTCATCAGGCCCTTAGCAGCACAATGAGTGGATTCAGGTATGATGATTCTAACTGAAGTAAGTCACACAGAAAAAGAAACATCATAAGATATCAGTAATACACGGAATGGAAACTTGGCTACAGAGGAACTGAATTACAGAACAGAACAGGGTCTCAAATTTAGAAAACCAACTTATGCTTGCTTAAGGGTAAAGGTGAGTTGGGGTGCTGCATAAAACCAGAGATTGAAATGAGCACAGATAAAGTTCCTTAAGCCAAATATAGAATAGACAAGAGCTACTCCTTGCTCAACGAAATGGACTCAACACCGCATGTTAAAAGCCTAAGAATGTACCTGACTAGTAAGTATCTTAAAACCTATGGATTGCTATGTCTCCGAAAGAGAATCAAACGTGTGTACAGGGGCATAAACGCAGCAGTGATAGGATTGGAGAGGTTCGGTGAACAAATGAAGACCCTTTGAAGTCATATTGCATGGTACCCATTCCACGGGTCTCAACTCTCCAGGTTTAAGGTATTCTTCCTTCAGCTAAAACATACATGTGGATCCTAGAGTATGATCAACCATGTGATGGGGAGAAGTGTTCAAATATGTCTCAGTTTTCGTACCCTGGTACTCGGGTGCAACATTCCAGACGCTTTACTAACACTCTCCCGACGTGCATAGTCAGCGCCTTTAACCTCCTGTTTGGCCCAGTTTGCAATTTCTGCGGAAGATGAACAGGAATAGCGAGAACTAATGAGAGACTAGCTGGAGGTGTCTGGACGGGCAAATTTAACTCTCATTTCCCACCAGGAAGAGGAATTAACCAAAGGCTCAGCGTGCCGTGCCGGAACCAAATTAGGGCCTGAAGCCATCCTGCGGTGTTGCGGCCAGGTCACAAAAAAGCGAGTTGAAGAAAGGAGCTCAGGGGCACTGTAATTCACAAACCTGCAGAGTTATAAATGACAGCTATCGTCCAAAAATATACTGAAGTAAGGCTGCCAAGAGGACTTGAAAGCGGGGCAGAATTGCAGGAAACCGATTTCAGGAGGCAGACTGGAATTGCATTGAAAGCATAGGAAAAGAGGCACAACGTCCACAATGATGCACTTGGCCAAAAAGGGCGTATGCGTTTTTTCCTGAATATATTCAGGAAAAAACGCATACGCCCTTTTTGGCCAACCAAGCAAGCTTGCAAAGGAAATCTGCACTACAATGAAGTCTCATTTCCCCCCGGTCAAAAGGGCCATCTGAAAAAAGTGTAAAATCCAGAAAGGCAGGACAGGCCATGGAGAACTGGGAGCCTTGTTAGGCTGATGGGCGGGATGTAAATTGCCAACAGACACTCGGGAGAAGTGTATGGTGTTTCCTGAAACATCTAAAAAACAAAGCAACAGAGCCTAGGGCACTTCCACTTATGGTCCTATAGCTTAGGGAAATTAAAATCAAAAAGACACAGCCACCCCAAAGTCTGGGACGCCTCTGTGTACAAGAACCTCATTTACCGTACAAGTTCAATATCCTAGAAAGTGAAAAATGGATAAAGAACTTGTGGTACTTACGTACAATGCAGTATCACTCAGCAATGAAATCTATGTCATCAGGCCCGTAGCAGCATAATGAGTGGATTCAGGTACGATGATTCTAACTGAAATAAGTCACACAGAAAAAGAAACATCATAAGATATCACTAATACACGGAATGTAAACTTGGCTACACAGGAACTGAATTACAGAACAGAACAGGGTCTCAAATTTAGAAAACCAACTTATGCTTGCTTAAGGGGAAAGGTGAGTTGGGGTGCTGCATAAAACCAGAGATTGAAATGAGCACAGATAAAGTTCCTTAAGCCAAATATGGAATAGACCAGAGCTACTCCTTGCTCAACGAAATGGACTCAACACCGCATATTAAACGCCTAAGAATGTACCTGACTAGTAAGTATCTTAAAACCTATGGATTGCTATGTCTCCAAAAGAGAATCAAGCATGTGTACAGGGGCATAAACGCAGCAGTGATAGGATTGGAGAGGTTCGGTGAGCAAGTGAAGACCCTTTGAAGTCATATTGCATGGTACCCATTCCACGGGTTTCAACTACCCAGGTTTAAGGTATTCTTCCTACAGCTAAAACATGCATGTGGAACCTAGAGTATGATCAACCATGTGATCGGGAGACGTGTTCTAATATGTCTCAGTTTTCGTACCCTGGTACTCGGGTGCAACATTCCAGACGCTTTACTAACACTCTACTGACTTGGAGAGTCAGTCCCTTTAACCTCCTGTTTGGCCCAGTTTGCAATTTCTGCGGAAGATGAACAGGAATAGCGAGAACCAATGAGAGACTAGCTGGAGGTGTCTGGACGGGCAAATTTAACTCTCATTTCCCACCAGGAAGAGGAATTAACCAAAGGCTCAGCGTGCCGTGCCAGAACCAGATTAGGGCCTGAAGCCATCCTGCGGTGTTGCGGCCAATTCACAAGAAAGCGAGTTGAAGAAAGGAGGTCAGGGGCACTGTAATTCACAAACCTGCAGAGTTATAAATGACAGCTATCGTCCAAAAATAGACTGAAGTAAGGCTGCCAAGAGGACTTGAAAGCGGGGCAGAATTGCAGGAAACCGATTTCAGGAGGTAGACTGGAATTGCATTGAAAGCATAGGAAAAGAGGCAGAACGTCCACAATGATGCACTTGGCCAAAAAGGGCGTATACGTTTTTTCCTGAATATATTCAGGAAAAAACGCATACGCACTTTTTTGCCAACCAAGCAAACTTGCAAAGGAAATCTGCACTACAATGAAGTCTCACTTCCCCCCGGTCAAAAGGGCCATCTGAAAAAAGTGTAAAATCCAGAAAGGCAGGACAGGCCATGGAGAACTGGGAGCCTTGTTATGCTGATGGGCGGGATGTAAATTGCCAACAGACACTCGGGAGAAGTGTATGGTGTTTCCTGAAACATCTAAAAAACAAAGCAACAGAGCCTAGGGCACTTCCACTTATGGTCCTATAGCTTAGGGAAATTAAAATCAAAAAGACACAGCCACCCCAAAGTTTGGGACGCCTCTCTTTACAAGAACCTCGTTTACCATACAAGTTCAATATCACAGAAAGTGAAAAATGGATAAAGGACTTGTGGTACTTACGTACAATGCAGTATCACTCAGCAAAGAAATCTATGTCATCAGGCCCGTAGCAGCATAATGAGTGGATTCAGGTACGATGATTCTAACTGAAATAAGTCGCAGAGAAAAAGAAACATCATAAGATATCACTAATACACGGAATGTAAACTTGGCTACACAGGAACTGAATTCCAAAACAGAACAGGGTCTCAAATTTAGAAAACCAACTTATGCTTGCTTAAGGGGAAAGGTGAGTTGGGGTGTTGCATAAAACCAGAGATTGAAATGAGCAGAGATAACGTTCCTTAAGCCAAATATGGAATAGACAAGAGCTACTCCTTGCTCAACGAAATGGACTCAACACCCCATATTAAACGCCTAAGAATGTACCTGACTAGTAAGTATCTTAAAACCTATGGATTGCTATGTCTCCAAAAGAGAATCAAGCATGTGTACAGGGGCATAAACGCAGCAGTGATAGGATTGGAGAGGTTCGGTGAGCAAATGAAGACCCTTTGAAGTCATATTGCATGGTACCCATTCCACGGGTCTCAACTCTCCAGGTTTAAGGTATTCTTCTTTCAGCTAAAACATGCATGTGGAACCCAGAGTATGATCAACCGTGTGAACGGGAGACGTGTTCAAATATGTCTCAGTTTTCCTCCCCTGGTACTCGGGTGCAACATTCCAGACGCTTTACTAACACTCTCCCAACTTGGAGAGTCAGTGCCTTTAACCTCCTGTTTGGCCCAGTTTGCAATTTCCGCGGAAGATGAACAGGAATAGGGAGAACCAATGAGAGACTAGCTGGAGGTGTCTGGACGGGCAAATTTAACTCTCATTTCCCACCAGGAAGAGGAATTAACCAAAGGCTCAGCGTGCCGTGCCAGAACCAGATTAGGGCCTGAAGCCATCCTGCGGTGTTGCGGCCAGGTCACAAGAAAGCGAGTTGAAGAAAGGAGCTCAGGGGCACTGTAATTCACAAACCTGCAGAGTTATAAATGACAGCTATCGTCCAAAAATAGACTGAAGTAAGGCTGCCAAGAGGACTTGAAAGCGGGGCAGAATTGCAGGAAACTGATTTCAGGAGGTAGACTGGAATTGCATTGAAAGCATAGGAAAAGAGGCAGAACGTCCACAATGATGCACTTGGCCAAAAAGGGCGTATGCGTTTTTTCCTGAATATATTCAGGAAAAAACGCATAGGCACTTTTTGGCCAACCAAGCAAACTTGCAAAGGAAATCTGCACTACAATGAAGTCTCACTTCCCCCCGGTCAAAAGGGCCATCTGAAAAAAGTGTAAAATCCAGAAAGGCAGGACAGGCCATGGAGAACTGGGAGCCTTGTTATGCTGATGGGCGGGATGTAAATTGCCAACAGACACTCCGGAGAAGTGTATGGTGTTTCCTGAAACATCTAAAAAACAAAGCAACAGAGCCTAGGGCACTTCCACTTATGGTCCTATAGCTTAGGGAAATTAAAATCAAAAAGACACAGCCACCCCAAAGTTTGGGACCCCTCTGTTTACAAGAACCTCGTTTACAGTACAAGTTCAACATCGCAGAAAGTGAAAAATGGATAAAGAAATTGTGGTATTTACTTACAAAGCAATATCACTCAGCAATGAAATCTATGTCATCAGGCCCTTAGCAGCACAATGAGTGGATTCAGGTATGATGATTCTAACTGAAATAAGTCACACAGAAAAAGAAACATCATAAGATATCACTAATACACGGAATGTAAACTTGGCTACACAGGAACTGAATTCCAAAACAGAACAGGGTCTCAAATTTAGAAAACCAACTTATGCTTGCTTAAGGGGAAAGGTGAGTTGGGGTGCTGCATAAAACCAGAGATTGAAATGAGCACAGATAAAGTTCCTTAAGCCAAATATGGAATAGACCAGAGCTACTCCTTGCTCAACGAAATGGACTCAACACCGCATATTAAACGCCTAAGAATGTACCTGACTAGTAAGTATCTTAAAACCTATGGATTGCTATGTCTCCAAAAGAGAATCAAGCATGTGTACAGGGGCATAAACGCAGCAGTGATAGGATTGGAGAGGTTCGGTGAGCAAATGAAGACCCTTTGAAGTCATATTGCATGGTACCCATTCCACGGGTTTCAACTACCCAGGTTTAAGGTATTCTTCCTACAGCTAAAACATGCATGTGGAACCTAGAGTATGATCAACCATGTGATCGGGAGACGCGTTCTAATATGTCTCAGTTTTCGTACCCTGGTACTCGGGTGCAACATTCCAGACGCTTTACTAACACTCTACTGACTTGGAGAGTCAGTCCCTTTAACCTCCTGTTTGGCCCAGTTTGCAATTTCTGCGGAAGATGAACAGGAATAGCGAGTACTAATGAGAGACTAGCTGGAGGTGTCTGGACGGGCAAATTTAACTCTCATTTCCCACCAGGAAGAGGAATTAACCAAAGGCTCAGCGTGCCGTGCCAGAACCAGATTAGGGCCTGAAGCCATCCTGCGGTGTTGCGGCCAATTCACAAGAAAGCGAGTTGAAGAAAGGAGGTCAGGGGCACTGTAATTCACAAACCTGCAGAGTTATAAATGACAGCTATCGTCCAAAAATAGACTGAAGTAAGGCTGCCAAGAGGACTTGAAAGCGGGGCAGAATTGCAGGAAACCGATTTCAGGAGGTAGACTGGAATTGCATTGAAAGCATAGGAAAAGAGGCAGAACGTCCACAATGATGCACTTGGCCAAAAAGGGCGTATACGTTTTTTCCTGAATATATTCAGGAAAAAACGCATACGCACTTTTTTGCCAACCAAGCAAACTTGCAAAGGAAATCTGCACTACAATGAAGTCTCACTTCCCCCCGGTCAAAAGGGCCATCTGAAAAAAGTGTAAAATCCAGAAAGGCAGGACAGGCCATGGAGAACTGGGAGCCTTGTTATGCTGATGGGCGGGATGTAAATTGCCAAGAGACACTCGGGAGAAGTGTATGGTGTTTCCTGAAACATCTAAAAAACAAAACAACAGAGCCTAGGGCACTTCCACTTATGGTCCTATAGCTTAGGGAAATTAAAATCAAAAAGACACAGCCACCCCAAAGGTTGGGACGCCTCTCTTTACAAGAACCTCGTTTACCATACAAGTTCAATATCACAGAAAGTGAAAAATGGATAAAGGACTTGTGGTACTTACGTACAATGCAGTATCACTCAGCAATGAAATCTATTTCATGAGGTCCGTAGCAGCATAATGAGTGGATTCAGGTACGATGATTCTAACTGAAATAAGTCGCAGAGAAAAAGAAACATCATAAGATATCACTAATACACGGAATGTAAACTTGGCTACACAGGAACTGAATTCCAAAACAGAACAGGGTCTCAAATTTAGAAAACCAACTTATGCTTGCTTAAGGGGAAAGGTGAGTTGGGGTGTTGCATAAAACCAGAGATTGAAATGAGCAGAGATAACGTTCCTTAAGCCAAATATGGAATAAACAAGAGCTACTCCTTGCTCAACGAAATGGACTCAACACCCCATATTAAACGCCTAAGAATGTACCTGACTAGTAAGTATCTTAAAACCTATGGATTGCTATGTCTCCAAAAGAGAATCAAGCATGTGTACAGGGGCATAAACGCAGCAGTGATAGGATTGGAGAGGTTCGGTGAGCAAATGAAGACCCTTTGAAGTCATATTGCACGGTACCCATTCCACGGGTCTCAACTCTCCAGGTTTAAGGTATTCTTCCTTCAGCTAAAACATGCATGTGGAACACAGAGTATGATCAACTGTGTGAACGGGAGACGTGTTCAAATATGTCTCAGTTTTCCTCCCCTGGTACTCGGGTGCAACATTCCAGATGCTTTACAAACACTCTCCCAACTTGGAGAGTCAGTGCCTTTAACCTCCTGTTTGGCCCAGTTTGCAATTTCCGCGGAAGATGAACAGGAATAGGGAGAACCAATGAGAGACTAGCTGGAGGTGTCTGGACGGGCAAATTTAACTCTCATTTCCCACCAGGAAGAGGAATTAACCAAAGGCTCAGCGTGCCGTGCCAGAACCAGATTAGGGCCTGAAGCCATCCTGCGGTGTTGCGGCCAGGTCACAAGAAAGCGAGTTGAAGGAGGAGCTCAGGGGCACTGTAATTCACAAACCTGCAGAGTTATAAATGACAGCTATCGTCCAAAAATAGACTGAAGTAAGGCTGCCAAGAGGACTTGAAAGCGGGGCAGAATTGCAGGAAACTGATTTCAGGAGGTAGACTGGAATTGCATTGAGAGGATAGGAAAAGAGGCAGAACGTCCACAATGATGCACTTGGCCAAAAAGGGCGAATGCGTTTTTTCCTGAATATATTCAGGAAAAAACGCATACGCCCTTTTTGGCCAACCAAGCAAGCTTGCAAAGGAAATCTGCACTACAATGAAGTCTCATTTCCCCCCGGTCAAAAGGGCCATCTGAAAAAAGTGTAAAATCCAGAAAGGCAGGACAGGCCATGGAGAACTGTGAGCCTTGTTATGCTGATGGGCGGGATGTAAATTGCCAACAGACACTCGGGAGAAGTGTATGGTGTTTCCTGAAACATCTAAAAAACAAAGCAACAGAGCCTAGGGCACTTCCACTTATGGTCCTATAGCTTAGGGAAATTAAAATCAAAAAGACACAGCCACCCCAAAGTTTGGGACGCCTCTGTTTACAAGAACCTCGTTTACCATACAAGTTCAATATCACAGAAAGTGAAAAATGGATAAAGAACTTGTGGTACTTACGTACAATGCAGTATCACTCAGCAATGAAATCTGTGTCATCAGGCCCTTAGCAGCACAATGAGTGGATTCAGGTACGATGATTCTAACTGAAATAAGTCACACAGAAAAAGAAACATCATAAGATATCAGTAATACACGGAATGTAAACTTGGCTACACAGGAACTGAATTACAGAACAGAACAGGGTCTCAAATTGAGAAAACCAACTTATGCTTGCTTAAGGGGAAAGGTGAGTTGGGGTGCTGCATAAAACCAGAGATCGAAATGAGCACAGATGAAGTTCCTTAAGCCAAATATGGAATAGATAAGAGCTACTCCTTGCTCAACGAAATGGACTCAACACCGCATATTAAACGCCTAAGAATGTACCTGACTAGTAAGTATCTTAAAACCTATGGATTGCTATGTCTCCAAAAGAGAATCAAGGATGTGTACAGGGGCATAAACGCAGCAGTGATAGGATTGGAGAGGTTCGGTGAGCAAGTGAAGACCCTTTGAAGTCATATTGCATGGTACCCATTCCACGGGTTTCAACTACCCAGGTTTAAGGTATTCTTCCTTCAGCTAAAACATGCATGTGTAACCCAGAGTATGATCAACCGTGTGAACGGGAGACGTGTTCAAATATGTCTCAGTTTTCCTCCCCTGGTACTCGGGTGCAACATTCCAGACGCTTTACTAACACTCTCCCCACGTGGAGAGTCAGCGCCTTTAACCTCCTGTTTGGCCCAGTTTGCAATTTCTGCGGAAGATGAACAGGAATAGGGAGAACCAATGAGAGACTAGCTGGAGGTGTCTGGACGGGCAAATTTAACTCTCATTTCCCACCAGGAAGAGGAAATAACCAAAGGCTCAGCGTGCCGTGCCAGAACCAGATTAGGGCCTGAAGCCATCCTGCGGTGTTGCGGCCAGCTCACAAAAAAGCGAGTTGAAGAAAGGAGCTCAGGGGCACTGTAATTCACAAACCTGCAGAGTTATAAATGACAGCTATCGTCCAAAAATAGACTGAAGTAAGGCTGCCAAGAGGACTTGAAAGCGGGGCAGAATTGCAGGAAACCGATTTCAGGAGGTAGACTGGAATTGCATTGAAAGCATAGGAAAAGAGGCAGAACGTCCACAATGATGCACTTGGCCAAAAAGGGCGTATGCGTTTTTTCCTGAATATATTCAGGAAAAAACGCATACGCCCTTTTTGGCCAACCAAGCAAGCTTGCAAAGGAAATCTGCACTACAATGAAGTCTCACTTCCCCCCGGTCAAAAGGGCCATCTGAAAAAAGTGTAAAATCCAGAAAGGCAGGACAGGCCATGGAGAACTGGGAGCCTTGTTATGCTGATGGGCGGGATGTAAATTGCCAACAACCACTCGGGAGAAGTGTATGGTGTTTCCTGAAACATCTAAAAAACAAAGCAACAGAACCTAGGGCACTTCCACTTATGGTCCTACAGCTTAGGGAAATTAAAATCAAAAAGACACAGCCACCCCAAAGTTTGGAACGGCTCTGTTTACAAGAACCTCGTTTACAGTACAAGTTCAACATCACAGAAAGTGAAAAATGGATAAAGAAGTTGTGGTATTTACTTACAAAGCAATATCACTCAGCAATGAAATCTGTGTCATCAGGCCCTTAGCAGCACAATGAGTGGATTCAGGTATGATGATTCTAACTGAAGTAAGTCACACAGAAAAAGAAACATCATAAGATATCAGTAATACACGGAATGGAAACTTGGCTACACAGGAACTGAATTACAGAACAGAACAGGGTCTCAAATTTAGAAAACCAACTTATGCTTGCTTAAGGGTAAAGGTGAGTTGGGGTGCTGCATAAAACCAGAGATTGAAATGAGCACAGATAAAGTTCCTTAAGCCAAATATAGAATAGACAAGAGCTACTCCTTGCTCAACGAAATGGACTCAACACCGCATGTTAAAAGCCTAAGAATGTACCTGACTAGTAAGTATCTTAAAACCTATGGATTGCTATGTCTCCGAAAGAGAATCAAACGTGTGTACAGGGGCATAAACGCAGCAGTGATAGGATTGGAGAGGTTCGGTGAACAAATGAAGACCCTTTGAAGTCATATTGCATGGTACCCATTCCACGGGTATCAACTACCCAGGTTTAAGGTATTCTTCCTTCAGCTAAAACATACATGTGGATCCTAGAGTATGATCAACCATGTGATGGGGAGAAGTGTTCAAATATGTCTCAGTTTTCGTACCCTGGTACTCGGGTGCAACATTCCAGACGCTTTACTAACACTCTCCCGACGTACATAGTCAGCGCCTTTAACCTCCTGTTTGGCCCAGTTTGCAATTTCTGCGGAAGATGAACAGGAATAGCGAGAACAAATGAGAGACTAGCTGGAGGTGTCTGGACGGGCAAATTTAACTCTCATTTCCCACCAGGAAGAGGAATTAACCAAAGGCTCAGCGTGCCGTGCCGGAACCAGATTAGGGCCTGAAGCGATCCTGCGGTGTTGCGGCCAGGTCACAAAAAAGCGAGTTGAAGAAAGGAGCTCAGGGGCACTGTAATTCACAAACCTGCAGAGTTATAAATGACAGCTATCGTCCAAAAATATACTGAAGTAAGGCTGCCAAGAGGACTTGAAAGCGGGGCAGAATTGCAGGAAACCGATTTCAGGAGGCAGACTGGAATTGCATTGAAAGCATAGGAAAAGAGGCACAACGTCCACAATGATGCACTTGGCCAAAAAGGGCGTATGCGTTTTTTCCTGAATATATTCAGGAAAAAACGCATACGCCCTTTTTGGCCAACCAAGCAAGCTTGCAAAGGAAATCTGCACTACAATGAAGTCTCATTTCCCCCCGGTCAAAAGGGCCATCTGAAAAAAGTGTAAAATCCAGAAAGGCAGGACAGGCCATGGAGAACTGGGAGCCTTGTTAGGCTGATGGGCGGGATGTAAATTGCCAACAGACACTCGGGAGAAGTGTATGGTGTTTCCTGAAACATCTAAAAAACAAAGCAACAGAGCCTAGGGCACTTCCACTTATGGTACTATAGCTTAGGGAAATTAAAATCAAAAAGACACAGCCACCCCAAAGTTTGGGACGCCTCTGTGTACAAGAACCTCATTTACCGTACAAGTTCAATATCCTAGAATGTGAAAAATGGATAAAGAACTTGTGGTACTTACGTACAATGCAGTATCACTCAGCAATGAAATCTATGTCATCAGGCCCGTAGCAGCATAATGAGTGGATTCAGGTACGATGATTCTAACTGAAATAAGTCACACAGAAAAAGAAACATCATAAGATATCTCTAATACACGGAATGTAAACTTGGCTACACAGGAACTGAATTACAGAACAGAACAGGGTCTCAAATTTAGAAAACCAACTTATGCTTGCTTAAGGGGAAAGGTGAGTTGGGCTGCTGTATAAAACCAGAGATTGAAATGAGCACAGATAAAGTTCCTTAAGCCAAATATGGAATAGACAAGAGCTACTCCTTGCTCAACGAAATGGACTCAACACTGCATATTAAACGCCTAAGAATGTACCTGACTAGTAAGTATCTTCAAACCTATGGATTGCTATGTCTCCGAAAGAGAATCAAGCATGTGTACAGGGGCATAAACGCAGCAGTGATAGGATTGGAGAGGTTCGGTGAGCAAATGAAGACCCTTAGAAGTCATATTGCATGGTACCCATTCCACGGGTTTCAACTACCCAGGTTTAAGGTATTCTTCCTTCAGCTAAAACATGCATGTGGAACCCAGAGTATGATCAACCGTGTGAACGGGAGACGTGTTCAAATATGTCTCAGTTTTCCTCCCCTGGTACTCGGGTGCAACATTCCAGATGCTTTACAAACACTCTCCCAACTTGAAGAGTCAGTGCCTTTAACCTCCTGTTTGGCCCAGTTTGCAATTTCCGCGGAAGATGAACAGGAATAGGGAGAACCAATGAGAGACTAGCTGGAGGTGTCTAGACAGGCAAATTTAACTCTCATTTCCCACCAGGAAGAGGAATTAACCAAAGGCTCAGCGTGCCGTGCCAGAACCAGATTAGGGCCTGAAGCCATCCTGCGGTGTTGCGGCCAGGTCACAAGAAAGCGAGTTGAAGAAAGGAGCTCAGGGGCACTGTAATTCACAAACCTGCAGAGTTATAAATGACAGCTATCGTCCAAAAATAGACTGAAGTAAGGCTGCCAAGAGGACTTGAAAGCGGGGCAGAATTGCAGGAAACGGATTTCAGGAGGTAGACTGGAATTGCATTGAAAGCATAGGAAAAGAGGCAGAACGTCCACAATGATGCACTTGGCCAAAAAGGGCGTATGCGTTTTTTCCTGAATATATTCAGGAAAAAACACATAGGCACTTTTTGGCCAACCAAGCAAACTTGCAAAGGAAATCTGCACTACAATGAAGTCTCACTTCCCCCCGGTCAAAAGGGCCATCTGAAAAAAGTGTAAAATCCAGAAAGGCAGGACAGGCCATGGAGAACTGGGAGCCTTGTTATGCTGATGGGCGGGATGTAAATTGCCAACAGACACTCCGGAGAAGTGTATGGTGTTTCCTGAAACATCTAAAAAACAAAGCAACAGAGCCTAGGGCACTTCCACTTATGGTCCTATAGCTTAGGGAAATTAAAATCAAAAAGACACAGCCACCCCAAAGTTTGGGACGCCTCTCTTTACAAGAACCTCGTTTACCATACAAGTTCAATATCACAGAAAGTGAAAAATGGATAAAGGACTTGTGGTACTTACGTACAATGCAGTATCACTCAGCAATGAAATCTATGTCATGAGGTCCGTAGCAGCATAATGAGTGGATTCAGGTACGATGATTCTAACTGAAATAAGTCGCAGAGAAAAAGAAACATCATAAGATATCACTAATACACGGAATGTAAACTTGGCTACACAGGAACTGAATTACAGAACAGAACAGGGTCTCAAATTTAGAAAACCAACTTATGCTTGCTTAAGGGGAAAGGTGAGTTGGGGTGCTGCATAAAACCAGAGATCGAAATGAGCACAGATAAAGTTCCTTAAGCCAAATATGGAATAGACAAGAGCTACTCCTTGCTCAACGAAATGGACTCAACACCGCATATTAAACGCCTAAGAATGTACCTGACTAGTAAGTATCTTAAATCTTATGGATTGCTATGTCTCCGAAAGAGAATCAAGCATGTGTACAGGGTCATAAACGCAGCAGTGATAGGATTGGAGAGGTTCGGTGAGCAAATGAAGACCCTTTGAAGTCATATTGCATGGTACCCATTCCACGGGTTTCAACTACCAAGGTTTAAGGTATTCTTCCTTCAGCTAAAACATGCATGTGGAACCTAGAGTATGATCAACCATGTGATCGGGAGACGTGTTCAAATATGTCTCAGTTTTCGTACCCTGGTACTCGGGTGCAACATTCCAGACGCTTTACTAACACTCTCCCGACTTGGAGAGTCAGTCCCTTTAACCTCCTGTTTGGCCCAGTTTGCAATTTCTGCGGAAGATGAACAGGAATAGCGAGAACCAATGAGAGACTAGCTGGAGGTGTCTGGACGGGCAAATTTAACTCTCATTTCCCACCAGGAAGAGGAAATAACCAATGGCTCAGCGTGCCGTGCCGGAACCAGATTAGGGACTGAAGCCATCCTGCGGTGTTGCGGCCAGGTCACAAGAAAGCGAGTTGAAGAAAGGAGCTCAGGGGCACTGTAATTCACAAACCTGCAGAGTTATAAATGACAGCTATCGTCCAAAAATAGACTGAAGTAAGGCTGCCAAGAGGACTTGAAAGCGGGGCAGAATTGCAGGAAACCGATTTCAGGAGGTAGACTGGAATTGCATTGAAAGCATAGGAAAAGAGGCAGAACGTCCACAATGATGCACTTGGTCAAAAAGGGCATATGCGTTTTTTCCTGAATATATTCAGGAAAAAACGCATACGCCCTTTTTGGCCAACCAAGCAAGCTTGCAAAGGAAATCTGCACTACAATGAAGTCTCACTTCCCCCCGGTCAAAAGGGCCATCTGAAAAAAGTGTAAAATCCAGAAAGGCAGGACAGACCATGGAGAACCGGGAGCCTTGTTATGCTGATGGGCGGGATGTAAATTGCCAACATCCACTCGGGAGAAGTGTATGGTGTTTCCTGAAACATCTAAAAAACAAAGCAACAGAACCTAGGGCACTTCCACTTATGGTCCTATAGCTTAGGGAAATTAAAATCAAAAAGACACAGCCACCCCAAAGTTTGGAACAGCTCTGTTTACAAGAACCTCGTTTACAGTACAAGTTCAACATCGCAGAAAGTGAAAAATGGATAAAGAAGTTGTGGTATTTACTTACAAAGCAATATCACTCAGCAATGAAATCTGTGTCATCAGGCCCTTAGCAGCACAATGAGTGGATTCAGGTATGATGATTCTAACTGAAATAAGTCACACAGAAAAAGAAACATCATAAGATATCAGTAATACACGGAATGTAAACTTGGCTACACAGGAACTGAATTACAGAACAGAACAGGGTCTCAAATTTAGAAAACCAACTTATGCTTGCTTAAGGGTAAAGGTGAGTTGGGGTGCTGCATAAAACCAGAGATTGAAATGAGCACAGATAAAGTTCCTTAAGTCAAATATGGAATAGACAAGAGCTACTCCTTGCTCAACGAAATGGACTCAACACCGCATATTAAACGCCTAAGAATGTACCTGACTAGTAAGTATCTTAAAACCTATGGATTGCTATGCCTCTGAAAGAGAATCAAGCATGTGTACAGGGGCATAAACGCAGCAGTGATAGGATTGGAGAGGTTCGGTGAGCAAATGAAGACCCTTTGAAGTCATATTGCATGGTATCCATTACAGGGGTCTTAACTCTCCAGGTTTAAGGTATTCTTCCTTCAGCTAAAACATGCATGTGGAACCCAAGTATGATCAACCATGTGAACGGGAGACGTGTTCAAATATGTTTCAGTTTTCCTCCCCTGGTACTCGGGGGCAACATTCCAGACGCTTTACTAACACTCTCCCCACTTGGAGAGTCAGCGCCTTTAACCTCCTGTTTGGCCCAGTTTGCAATTTCTGCGGAAGATGAACAGGAATAGTGAGAACCAATGAGAGACTAGCTGGAGGTGTCTGGACGGGCCAATTTAACTCTCATTTCCCACCAGGAAGAGGAAATAACCAAAGGCTCAGCGTGCCGTGCCGGAACCAGATTAGGGCCTGAAGCCATCCTGCGGTGTTGCGGCCAGCTCAAAAGAAAGCGAGTTGAAGAAAGGAGCTCAGGGGCACTGTAATTCACAAACCTGCAGAGTTATAAATGACAGCTATCGTCCAAAAATAGACTGAAGTAAGGCTGCCAAGAGGACTTGAAAGCGGGGCAGAATTGCAGGAAACAGATTTCAGGAGGTAGACTGGAATTGCATTGAAAGCATAGGAAAAGAGGCAGAACGTCCACAATGATGCACTTGGCCAAAAAGGGCGTATGCGTTTTTTCCTGAATATATTCAGGAAAAAACGCATACGCCCTTTTTGGCCAACCAAGCAAGCTTGCAAAGGAAATCTGCACTACAATGAAGTCTCACTTCTCCCCGACAAAAGGGCCATCTGAAAAAAGTGTAAAATCCAGAAAGGCAGGACAGGCCATGGAGAACCGGGAGCCTTGTTATGCTGATGGGCGGGATGTAAATTGCCAACAACCACTCGGGAGAAGTGTATGGTGTTTCCTGAAACATCTAAAAAACAAAGCAACAGAACCTAGGGCACTTCCACTTATGGTCCTATAGCTTAGGGAAATTAAAATCAAAAAGACACAGCCACCCCAAAGTTTGGAATGGCTCTGTTTACAAGAACCTCGTTTACAGTACAAGTTCAACATCGCAGAAAGTGAAAAGTGGATAAAGAAGTTGTGGTATTTACTTACAAAGCAATATCACTCAGCAATGAAATCTGTGTCATCAGGCCCTTAGCAGCACAATGAGTGGATTCAGGTATGATGATTCTAACTGAAATAAGTCACACAGAAAAAGAAACATCATAAGATATCAGTAGTACACGGAATGGAAACTTGGCTACACAGGAACTGAATTACAGAACAGAACAGCGTCTCAAATTTAGAAAACCAACTTATGCTTGCTTAAGGGGAAAGGTGAGTTGGGGTGCTGCATAAAACCAGAGATTGAAATGAGCACAGATAAAGTTCCTTAAGCCAAATATGGAATAGACAAGAGCTACTCCTTGCTCAACGAAATGGACGCAACACCGCATATTAAACGCCTAAGAATGTACCTGACTAGTGAGTATCTTAAAACCTATGGATTGCTATGTCTCCGAAAGAGAATCAAGCATGTGTACAGGGGCATAAACGCAGCAGTGATAGGATTGGAGAGGTTCGGTGAGCAAATGAAGACCCTTTGAAATCATATTGCATGGTACCCATTCCACGGGTTTCAACTACCCAGGTTTTAGGTATTCTTCCTTCAGCTAAAACATGCATGTGGAACCTAGAGTATGATCAACCATGTGCTCGGGAGACGTGTTCAAATATGTCTCAGTTTTCGTACCTTGGTACTCGGGCGCAACATTCCAGACGCTTTACTAACACTCTCCCCACTTGGAGAGTCAGCGCCTTTAACCTCCTGTTTGGCTCAGTTTGCAATTTCTGCGGAAGATGAACAGGAATAGCGAGAACCAATGAGAGACTAGCTGGAGGTGTCTGGACGGGCAAATTTAACTCTCATTTCCCAACAGGAAGAGGAATTAACCAAAGGCTCAGCGTGCCGTGCCGGAACCAGATTAGGGCCTGAAGCCATCCTGTGGTGTTGCGGCCAGGTCACAAGAAAGCGAGTTGAAGAAAGGAGCTCAGGGGCACTGTAATTCACAAACCTGCAGACTTATAAATGACAGCTATCGTCCAAAAATAGACTGAAGTAAGGCTGCCAAGAGGACTTGAAAGCGGGGCAGAATTGCAGGAAACCGATTTCAGGAGGTAGACAGGAATTGCATTGAAAGCATAGGAAAAGAGGCAGAACATCCACAATGATGCACTTGGCCAAAAAGTGCGTATGCGTTTTTTCCTGAATATATTCAGGACAAAATGCATACGCACTTTTTGGCCAACCAAGCAAACTTGCCAAGGAAATCTGCACTACAATGAAGTCTGACTTCCCCCCGGTCAAAAGGGCCATCTGAAAAAAGTGTAAAATCCAGAAAGGCAGGACAGGCCATGGAGAACTGGGAGCCTTGTTATGCTGATGGGCGGGATGTAAATTGCCAACAACCACTCGGGAGAAGTGTATGGTGTTTCCTGAAACATCTAAAAAACAAAGCAACAGAACCTAGGGCACTTCCACTTATGGTCCTATAGCTTAGGGAAATTAAAATCAAAAAGACACAGCCACCCCAAAGTTTGGAACAGCTCTGTTTACAAGAACCTTGTTTACAGTACAAGTTCAACATCGCAGAAAGTGAAAAATGGATAAAGAAGTTGTGGTATTTACTTACAAAGCAATATCACTCAGCAATGAAATCTGTGTCATCAGGCCCTTAGCAGCACAATGAGTGGATTCAGGTATGATGATTCTAACTGAAATAAGTCACACAGAAAAAGAAACATCATAAGATATCAGTAATACACGGAATGTAAACTTGGCTACACAGGAACTGAATTACAGAACAGAACAGGGTCACAAATTTAGAAAACCAACTTATTCTTGCTTAAGGGTAAAGGTGAGTTGGGGTGCTGCATAAAACCAGAGATTGAAATGAGCACAGATAAAGTTCCTTAAGCCAAATATGGAATAGACAAGAGCTACTCTTTGCTCAACGAAATGGACTCAACACCGCATATTAAACGCCTAAGAATGTACCTGACTAGTAAGTATCTTAAAACCTATGGATTGCTATGCCTCTGAAAGAGAATCAAGCATGTGTACAGGGGCATAAACGCAGCAGTGATAGGATTGGAGAGGTTCGGTGAGCAAATGAAGACCCTTTGAAGTCATACTGCATGGTACCCATTACAGGGGTCTAATGCTCCAGGTTTAAGGTATTCTTCCTTCAGCTAAAACATGCATGTGGAACCCAAGTATGATCAACCATGTGAACGGGAGACGTGTTCAAATATGTTTCAGTTTTCCTCCCCTGGTACTCGGGTGCAACATTCCAGACGCTCTACTAACACTCTCCCCACTTGGAGAGTCAGTCCCTTTAACCTCCTGTTTGGCCCAGTTTGCAATTTCTGCGGAAGATGAACAGGAATATTGAGAACCAATGAGAGACTAGCTGGAGGTGTCTGGACGGGCAAATTTAACTCTCATTTCCCACCAGGAAGAGGAAATAACCAAAGGCTCAGCGTGCCGTGCCGGAACCAGATTAGGGCCTGAAGCCATCCTGCGGTGTTGCGGCCAGGTCACAAGAAAGCGAGTTGAAGAAAGGAGCTCAGGGGCACTGTAATTCACAAACCTGCAGAGTTATAAATGACAGCTATCGTCCAAAAATAGACTGAAGTAAGGCTGCCAAGAGGACTTGAAAGCGGGGCAGAATTGCAGGAAACCGATTTCAGGAGGTAGACTGGAATTGCATTGAAAGCATAGGAAAAGAGGCAGAACGTCCACAATGATGCACTTGGCCAAAAAGGGCGTATGCGTTTTTTCCTGAATATATTCAGGAAAAAACGCATACGCCCTTTTTGGCCAACCAAGCAAGCTTGCAAAGGAAATCTGCACTACAATGAAGTCTCACTTTCCCCCGGTCAAAAGGGCCATCCGAAAAAAGTGTAAAATCCAGAAAGGCAGGACAGGCCATGGAGAACCAGGAGCCTTGTTATGCTGATGGGCGGGATGTAAATTGCCAACAACCACTCGGGAGAAGTGTATGGTGTTTCCTGAAACATCTAAAAAACAAAGCAACAGAACCTAGGGCACTTCCACTTATGGTCCTATAGCTTAGGGAAATTAAAATCAAAAAGACACAACCACCCCAAAGTTTGGAACGGCTCTGTTTACAAGAACCTCGTTTACAGTACAAGTTCAACATCGCAGAAAGTGAAAAGTGGATAAAGAAGTTGTGGTATTTACTTACAAAGCAATATCACTCAGCAATGAAATCTGTGTCATCAGGCCCTTGGCAGCACAATGAGTGGATTCAGGTATGATGATTCTAACTGAAATAAGTCACACAGAAAAAGAAACATCATAAGATATCAGTAGTACACGGAATGGAAACTTGGCTACACAGGAACTGAATTACAGAACAGAACAGCGTCTCAAATTTAGAAAACCAACTTATGCTTGCTTAAGGGGAAAGGTGAGTTGGGGTGCTGCATAAAACCAGAGATTGAAATGAGCACAGATAAAGTTCCTTAAGCCAAATATGGAATAGACAAGAGCTACTCCTTGCTCAACGAAATGGACTCAACAGCGCATATTAAACGCCTAAGAATGTACCTGACTAGTAAGTATCTTAAAACCTATGGATTGCTATGTCTCGGAAAGAGAATCAAGCATGTGTACAGGGGCATAAACGCAGCAGTGATAGGATTGGAGAGGTTCGTGAGCAAATGAAGACCCTTTGAAGTCATATTGCATGGTACCCATTCCACAGGTTTCAACTACCCAGGCTTTAGGTATTCTTCCTTCAGCTAAAACATGCATGTGGAACCCAGAGTATGATCAACCATGTGATCGGGAGACGTGTTCATATATGTCTCAGTTTTCGTACCCTGGTACTCGGGTGCAACATTCCAGACGCTTTACTAACACTCTCCCGATTTGGAGAGTCAGTCCTTTAACCTCCTGTTTGGCCCAGTTTGCAATTTCTGCGGAAGATGAACAGGAATAGCGAGAACCAATGAGAGACTAGCTGGAGGTGTATGGACGGGCAAATTTAACTCTCATTTCCCACCAGGAAGAGGAAATAACCAAAGGCTCAGCGTGCCGTACCGGAACCAGATTAGGGCCTGAAGCCATCCTGCGGTGTTGCGGCCAGCTCAAAAGAAAGCGAGTTGAAGAAAGGAGCTCAGGGGCACTGTAATTCACAAACCTGCAGAGTTATAAATGACAGCTATCGTCCAAAAATAGACTGAAGTAAGGCTGCCAAGAGGACTTGAAAGCGGGGCAGAATTGCAGGAAACCGATTTCAGGAGGTAGACTGGAATTGCATTGAAAGCATAGGAAAAGAGGCAGAACGTCCACAATGATGCACTTGGCCAAAAAGGGCGTATGCGTTTTTTCCTGAATATATTCAGGAAAAAACGCATACGCCCTTTTTGGCCAACCAAGCAAGCTTGCAAAGGAAATCTGCACTACAATGAAGTCTCACTTCCCCCCTGTCAAAAGGGCCATCTGAAAAAAGTGTAAAATCCAGAAAGGCAGGACAGGCCATGGAGAACTGGGAGCCTTGTTATGCTGATGGGCGGGATGTAAATTGCCAACAACCACTCGGGAGAATTGTATGGTGTTTCCTGAAACATCTAAAAAACAAAGCAACAGAGCCTAAGGCACTTCCACTTATGGTCCTATAGCTTAGGGAAATTAAAATCAAAAACACACAGCCACCCCAAATTTCGGACCCCTCTGTTTACAAGAACCTCGTTTACAGTACAAGTTCAACATCGCAGAAAGTGAAAAATGGATAAAGAAGTTGTGGTATTCACTTACAAAGCAATATCACTCAGCAATGAAATCTATGTCATCAGGCCCTTAGCAGCCCAATGAGTGGATTCAGGTATGATGATTCTAACTGAGATAAGTCACACAGAAAAAGAAACATCATAAGATATCAGTAATACACGGAATGGAAACTTGGCTACACAGGAACTGAATTACAGAACAGAACAGGGTCTCAAATTTAGAAAACCAACTTATGCTTGCTTAAGGGTAAAGGTGAGTTGGGGTGCTGCATAAAACCAGAGATTGAAATGAGCACAGATAAAGTTCCTTAAGCCAAATATGGAATAGACAAGAGCTACTCCTTGCTCAACGAAATGGACTCAACACCCCATATTAAACGCCTAAGAATGTACCTGACTAGTAAGTATCTTAAAACCTATGGATTGCTATGTCTCCGAAAGAGAATCAAGCATGTGTACAGGGGCATAAACGCAGCAGTGATAGGATTGGAGAGGTTCGGTGAGCTAATGAAGACTCTTTGAAGTCATATTGCATGGTACCCATTCCACGGGTTTCAACTACCCAGGTTTAAGGTATTCTTCCTTCAGCTAAAACATGCATGTGGAACCTAGAGTATGATCAACCATGTGAACGGGAGACGTGTTCAAATATGTCTCAGTTTTCCTCCCCTGGTACTCGGGTGCAACATTCCAGACGCTTTACTAACACTCTCTCGACTTGGAGACTCAGTCCCTTTAACCTCCTGTTTGGCCCAGTTTGCAATTTCTGCGGAAGATGAACAGGAATAGCGAGAACCAATGAGAGACTAGCTGGAGGTGTCTGAACGGGCAAATTTAACTCTCATTTCCCACCAGGAAGAGGAATTAACCAAAGGCTCAGCATGCCGGGCCGGAAACAGATTAGGGCCTGAAGCCATCCTGCGGTGTTGCGGCCAGGTCACAAGAAAGCGAGTTGAAGAAAGGAGCTCAGGGGCACTGTAATTCACAAACCTGCAGAGTTATAAATGACAGCTATCGTCCAAAAATAGACTGAAGTAAGGCTGCCAAGAGGACTTGAAAGCGGGGCAGAATTGCAGGAAACCGATTTCAGGAGGTAGACTGGAATTGCATTGAAAGCATAGGAAAAGAGGCAGAACGTCCACAATGATGCACTTGGCCAAAAAGGGCGTATGCGTTTTTTCCTGAATATATTCAGGAAAAAACGCAT
Source organism: Delphinus delphis (assembly GCF_949987515.2). Lineage (NCBI taxonomy): Eukaryota > Metazoa > Chordata > Mammalia > Artiodactyla > Delphinidae > Delphinus > Delphinus delphis. The sequence goes on from NW_027192780.1 coordinate 510,947, forward strand.
ACGCCCTTTTTGGCCAACCAAGCAAGCTTGCAAAGGAAATCTGCACTACAATGAAGTCTCAATTCCCCCCGGTCAAAAGGGCCACCTGAGAAAAGTGTAAAATCCAGAAAGGCAGGACAGGCCATGGAGAACTGGGAGCCTTGTTATGCTGATGGGCGGGATGTAATTTGCCAACAGACACTCGGGAGAAGTGTATGGTGTTTCCTGAAACATCTAAAAAACAAAGCAACAGAGCCTAGGGCACTTCCACTTATGGTCCTATAGCTTAGGGAAATTAAAATCAAAAAGACACAGCCACCCCTAATTTCGGACCCCTCTGTTTACAAGAACCTCGTTTACAGTACAAGTTCAACATCGCAGAAAGTGAAAAATGGATAAAGAAGTTGTGGTATTCACTTACAAAGCAATATCACTCAGCAATGAAATCTATGTCATCAGGCCCTTAGCAGCCCAATGAGTGGATTCAGGTATGATGATTCTAACTGAGATAAGTCACACAGAAAAAGAAACATCATAAGATATCAGTAATACACGGAATGGAAACTTGGCTACACAGGAACTGAATTACAGAACAGAACAGGGTCTCAAATTTAGAAAACCAACTTATGCTTGCTTAAGGGTAAAGGTGAGTTGGGGTGCTGCATAAAACCAGAGATTGAAATGAGCACAGATAAAGTTCCTTAAGCCAAATATGGAATAGACAAGAGCTACTCCTTGCTCAACGAAATGGACTCAACACCCCATATTAAACGCCTAAGAATGTACCTGACTAGTAAGTATCTTAAAACCTATGGATTGCTATGTCTCCGAAAGAGAATCAAGCATGTGTACAGGGGCATAAACGCAGCAGTGATAGGATTGGAGAGGTTCGGTGAGCAAATGAAGACTCTTTGAAGTCATATTGCATGGTACCCATTCCACGGGTTTCAACTACCCAGGTTTAAGGTATTCTTCCTTCAGCTAAAACATGCATGTGGAACCTAGAGTATGATCAACCATGTGAACGGGAGACGTGTTCAAATATGTCTCAGTTTTCCTCCCCTGGTACTCGGGTGCAACATTCCAGACGCTTTACTAACACTCTCTCGACTTGGAGACTCAGTCCCTTTAACCTCCTGTTTGGCCCAGTTTGCAATTTCTGCGGAAGATGAACAGGAATAGCGAGAACCAATGAGAGACTAGCTGGAGGTGTCTGAACGGGCAAATTTAACTCTCATTTCCCACCAGGAAGAGGAATTAACCAAAGGCTCAGCATGCCGGGCCGGAAACAGATTAGGGCCTGAAGCCATCCTGCGGTGTTGCGGCCAGGTCACAAGAAAGCGAGTTGAAGAAAGGAGCTCAGGGGCACTGTAATTCACAAACCTGCAGAGTTATAAATGACAGCTATCGTCCAAAAATAGACTGAAGTAAGGCTGCCAAGAGGACTTGAAAGCGGGGCAGAATTGCAGGAAACCGATTTCAGGAGGTAGACTGGAATTGCATTGAAAGCATAGGAAAAGAGGCAGAACGTCCACAATGATGCACTTGGCCAAAAAGGGCGTATGCGTTTTTTCCTGAATATATTCAGGAAAAAACGCATACGCCCTTTTTGGCCAACCAAGCAAGCTTGCAAAGGAAATCTGCACTACAATGAAGTCTCAATTCCCCCAGGTCAAAAAGGCCACCTGAGAAAAGTGTAAAATCCAGAAAGGCAGGACAGGCCATGGAGAACTGGGAGCCTTGTTATGCTGATGGGCGGGATGTAAATTGCCAACAGACACTCGGGAGAAGTGTATGGTGTTTCCTGAAACATCTAAAAAACAAAGCAACAGAGCCTAGGGCACTTCCACTTATGGTCCTATAGCTTAGGGAATTTAAAATCAAAAAGACACAGCCACCACAAAGTTTGGAACGGCTCTGTTTACAAGAACCTCGTTTACAGTACAAGTTCAACATCGCAGAAATTGAAAAATGGATAAAGAAGTTGTGGTATTTACTTACAAATTAATATCACTCAGCAATGAAATCTATGTCATCAGGCCCTTAGCAGCACAATGAGTGGATTCAGGTATGATGATTCTAACTGAAATAAGTCACACAGAAAAAGAAACATCATAAGATATCAGTAATACACGGAATGTAAACTTGGCTACACAGGAACTGAATTACAGAACAGAACAGGGTCTCAAATTTAGAAAACCAACTTATGCTTGCTTAGGGGTAAAGGTGAGTTGGGGTGCTGCATAAAACCAGAGATTGAAATGAGCACAGATAAAGTTCCTTAAGTCAAATATGGAATAGACAAGAGCTACTCCTTGCTCAACGAAATGGACTCAACACCGCATATTAAACGCCTAAGAATGTACCTGACTAGTAAGTATCTTAAAACCTATGGATTGCTATGTCTCGGAAAGAGAATCAAGCATGTGTACAGGGGCATAAACGCAGCAGTGATAGGATTGGAGAGGTTCGGTGAGCAAATGAAGACCCTTTGAAGTCATATTGCATGGTACCCATTCCACGGGTTTCAACTACCCAGGTTTAAGGTATTCTTCCTTCAGCTAAAACATGCATGTGGAACCTAGAGTATGATCAACCATGTGATCGGGAGACGTGTTCAAATATGTCTCAGTTTTCGTACCCTGGTACTCGGGTGCAACATTCCAGACGCTTTACTAACACTCTCCCCACTTGGAGAGTCAGTCCCTTTAACCTCCTGTTTGGCCCAGTTTGCAATTTCTGCGGAAGATGAACAGGAATAGCGAGAACCAATGAGAGACTAGCTGGAGGTGTCTGAACGGGCAAATTTAACTCTCATTTCCCACCAGGAAGAGGAATTAACCAAAGGCTCAGCATGCCGTGCCGGAACCAGATTAGGGCCTGAAGCCATCCTGCGGTGTTGCGGCCAGGTCACAAGAAAGCGAGTTGAAGAAAGGAGCTCAGGGGCACTGTAATTCACAAACCTGCAGAGTTATAAATGACAGCTATCGTCCAAAAATAGACTGAAGTAAGGCTGCCAAGAGGACTTGAAAGCGGGGCAGAATTGCAGGAAACCCATTTCAGGAGGTAGACTGGAATTGCATTGAAAGCATAGGAAAAGAGGCAGAACGTCCACAATGATGCACTTGGCCAAAAAGGGCGTATGCGTTTTTTCCTGAATATATTCAGGAAAAAACGCATACGCCCTTTTTGGCCAAACAAGCAAGCTTGCAAAGGAAATCTGCACTACAATGAAGTCTCACTTCCCCTGGTCAAAAGGGCCATCTGAAAAAAGTGTAAAATCCAGAAAGGCAGGACAGGCCATGGAGAATGGGAGCCTTGTTATGCTGATGGGCGGGATGTAAATTGCCAACAACCACTCGGGAGAAGTGTATGGTGTTTCCTGAAACACCTAAAAAACAAAGCAACAGAGCCTAGGGCACTTCCACTTATGGTCCTATAGCTTAGGGAAATTAAAGTCAAAAAGACACAGCCACCCCAAAGTTTGGGACGCCTCCGTTTACAAGAACCTCGTTTACCGTACAAGTTCAATATCACAGAAAGTGAAAAATGGATAAAGAACTTGTGGTACTTACGTACAATGCAGTATCACTCAGCAATGAAATCTATGTCATCAGGCCCGTAGCAGCATAATGAGTGGATTCAGGTACGATGATTCTAACTGAAATAAGTCACACAGAAAAAGAAACATCATAAGATATCACTAATACACGCAATGGAAACTTGGCTACACAGGAACTGCATTCCAAAACAGAACAGGGTCTCAAATTTAGAAAACCAACTTATGCTTGCTTAAGGGGAAAGGTGAGTTGGGGTGCTGCATAAAACCAGAGATTGAAATGAGCACAGATAAAGGTCCTTAAGCCAAATATGGAATAGACAAGAGCTACTCTTTGCTCAACGAAATGGACTCAACACCCCATATTAAACGCCTAAGAATGTACCTGACTAGTAAGTATCTTAAAACCTATGGATTGCTATGTCTCCAAAAGAGAATCAAGCGTGTGTACAGGGGCATAAATGCAGCAGTGATAGGATTGGAGAGGTTCGGTGAGCAAATGAAGACCCTTTGAAGTCATACTGCATGGTACCCATTACACGGGTCTCAACTCTCCAGGTTTAAGGTATTCTTCCTTCAGCTAAAACATGCATGTGGAACCCAGAGTATGATCAACCATGTGAACGGGAGACGTGTTCAAATATGTCTCAGTTTTCCTCCCCTGGTACTCGGGTGCAACATTCCAGACACTTTACTAACACTCTCCCGACTTGGAGAGTCAGTCCCTTTAACCTCCTGTTTGGCCCAGTTTGCAATTTCTGCGGAAGATGAAAAGGAATAGAGAGAACCAATGAGAGACAAGCTGGAGGTGTCTGAACGGGCAAATTTAACTCTCATTTCCCACCAGGAAGAGGAATTAACCAAAGGCTCAGCATGCCGGGCCGGAAACAGATTAGGGCCTGAAGCCATCCTGCGGTGTTGCGGCCAGGTCACAAGAAAGCGAGTTGAAGAAAGGAGCTCAGGGGCACTGTAATTCACAAACCTGCAGAGTTATAAATGACAACTATCGTCCAAAAATAGACTGAAGTAAGGCTGCCAAGAGGACTTGAAAGCGGGGCAGAATTGCAGGAAACCGATTTCAGGAGGTAGACTGGAATTGCATTGAAAGCATAGGAAAAGAGGCAGAACGTCCACAATGATGCACTTGGCCAAAAAGGGCGTATGCGTGTTTTCCTGAATATATTCAGGAAAAAACGCATACGTCCTTTTTGGCCAACCAAGCAAGCTTGCAAAGGAAATCTGCACTACAATGAAGTCTCACTTCCCCCCGGTCAAAAGGGCCATCTGAAAAAAGTGTAAAATCCATAAAGGATTATGTGTGAACTGCCGAGAGCCACTCTGGAGAAGTGTATGGTGGTTCCTAAATCATCTAAAAAACAGAGCTACAGAGCATAGGACACTTCCAATCATGGGAGTATATCTAGGGAAGTCTAAAAATCAACAAGACACAAGCACACCACAGTTTAGGGCTACTCTGTTTACAAGAACCTCAACTTCAGTACACCTTAAATATCCCAGGAAAGAGAACAATGGATAAAGAAGATGTGGTACTTATGTACAATGGAATATCTCTTCACCATGAAATCAATGTAATAAGGCTAGTAGAAGGATAAAGAGTGGATTTAGGTCCGATAATACTACTTGAAATAAGTCAAACAGAAAAAGAAACATATCATAAGATATCACTTATAGAGGGAGGGTAAATATGGCTGCACAAGAAATGAATTACAGAACAGAACAGTGTCTCACATTTAGAAAACACACTTATGTCAGCTTAAGGGGAAAGGAGAGGTGGGGTGATGCATAAAACCAGAGTTTGAAATTAGCACAGATACCGTTCAATAAACCAAATAGGTATTAGACAAGATCTACACCTTGCTCAATGAACTGGCCTCAACACACCCTATACACCGCAGAGAAATATATCTGAGGAATAAGAATCTTAAAACCCATGTATTGATATATCTCCATAAGGGAATCAAGTGTGTGCAGAGCGGCACAAACACAGCAGTGAAAAGGAGCTAAACCCCATTATAGAAATAAATTTTAAAAACAAAACGCTGAAACAATGAAAGAGAGAAAAATTCTTACAAAATTCGCTCAGGGGCTGTGATGCAACCTGGATTGACCACATATAAACCCACAGCTGGATAAGACATAAGGCTGGACACTTGGGGCTGACAGGATTGGTGAGCTTTGGTGAGCAACTGCCGAAAGTTTAATGCAATACTTCATGCTACTCAGTCCAAGGGTCCCAACACTCCAGGTTGAAGGGAATCTTCCTACAGCTAAACCATGCTTGGGAAACCCAGCGACTGGTATACCATATGATCGGGAAAGGTTTCTAAAACGCACCTCATTTTTCCTCTCCTGGGGCTCCGGATCGACATTCCAGCCGCTTTACTAACAACATCCCCACATGGAGTCAATGCCTTTAAGTTCTGGTATCGCACAGTCTGCAGTTAGTGCAGAGGATGAATGGGAATAGGGGGAACCAGTGAGAAACTAGCTGCAGCGGTTTCAATGGGCACATGTCACTCTAATATCACATCAGTAAGAAGAATTAACCAAAGGCACAGCAAGGTGCCCCAGAAGAAAAATAGGGCTTCAAGGAATCCTGTGGTTAAGGGGCAAGACCACAAAAATAAGAGCTAAAAAATGGAGCTAAGGGCCACTGCAATTCAAAAACCTGCAGAGTTATAAAGGCCAACTATTTTTAAAAAATATATTGAGGTAAGCCTATGAAGAGGCATTGAAAGCAAGGCAGAACTGCAGGAAACCGATTTCAGGAGGTAGACTGGAATTGCATTGAAAACATATGAAGAGAGTCAGAAACTCGACAATGATGCACTTGGCCAAAAAGGGCGTATGCGTTTTTTCCTGAATATATTCAGGAAAAAACGCATACGCCCTTTTTGGCCAACCAAGCAAGCTTGCAAAGGAAATCTGCACTACAATGAAGTCTCACTTTCACCTGGTCAAAAGGGCCATCTGAAAAATGTGTAAAATCCAGAAAGGCAGGACAGGCCATGGAGAACTGGGAGCCTTGTTATGCTGATGGGCGGGATGTAAATTGCCAACAGACACTCGGGAGAAGTGTATGGTGTTTCCTGAAACATCTAAAAAACAAAGCAACAGAGCCTAGGGCACTTCCACTTATGGTCCTATAGCTTAGGGAAATTAAAATCAAAAAGACACAGCCACCCCAGAGTTTGGGACGCCTCTGTTTACAAGAACCTCATTTACCGTACAAGTTCAATATCACAGAAAGTGAAAAATGGATAAACAACTTGTGGTACTTACGAACAATGCAGTATCACTCAGCAATGAAATCTATGTCATCAGGCCCGTAGCAGCATAATGAGTGGATTCAGGTACGATGATTCTAACTGAAATAAGTCACACAGAAAAAGAAACATCAAAAGATATCACTAATACACGGAATGTAAACTTGGCTACACAGGAACTGAATTCCAAAACAGAACACGGTCTCAAATTTAGAAAACCAACTTATGCTTGCTTAAGGGGAAAGGTGAGTTGGGGTGCTGCATAAAACCAGAGATTGAAATGAGCACAGATAAAGTTCCTTAAGTCAAATATGGAATAGACAAGAGCTACTCCTTGCTCAACGAAATGGACTCAACACCGCATATTAAACGCCTAAGAATGTACCTGACTAGTAAGTATCTTAAAACCTATGGATTGCTATGTCTCGGAAAGAGAATCAAGCATGTGTACAGGGGCATAAACGCAGCAGTGATAGGATTGGAGAGGTTCGGTGAGCAAATGAAGACCCTTTGAAGTCATATTGCATGGTACCCATTCCACGGGTTTCAACTACCCAGGTTTAAGGTATTCTTCCTTCAGCTAAAACATGCATGTGGAACCTAGAGTATGATCAACCATGTGATCGGGAGACGTGTTCAAATATGTCTCAGTTTTCGTACCCTGGTACTCGGGTGCAACATTCCAGACGCTTTACTAACACTCTCCCCACTTGGAGAGTCAGTCCCTTTAACCTCCTGTTTGGCCCAGTTTGCAATTTCTGCGGAAGATGAACAGGAATAGCGAGAACAAATGAGAGACTAGCTGGAGGTGTCTGAACGGGCAAATTTAACTCTCATTTCCCACCAGGAAGAGGAATTAACCAAAGGCTCAGCATGCCGTGCCGGAACCAGATTAGGGCCTGAAGCCATCCTGCGGTGTTGCGGCCAGGTCACAAGAAAGCGAGTTGAAGAAAGGAGCTCAGGGGCACTGTAATTCACAAACCTGCAGAGTTATAAATGACAGCTATCGTCCAAAAATAGACTGAAGTAAGGCTGCCAAGAGGACTTGAAAGCGGGGCAGAATTGCAGGAAACCCATTTCAGGAGGTAGACTGGAATTGCATTGAAAGCATAGGAAAAGAGGCAGAACGTCCACAATGATGCACTTGGCCAAAAAGGGCGTATGCGTTTTTTCCTGAATATATTCAGGAAAAAACGCATACGCCCTTTTTGGCCAAACAAGCAAGCTTGCAAAGGAAATCTGCACTACAATGAAGTCTCACTTCCCCTGGTCAAAAGGGCCATCTGAAAAAAGTGTAAAATCCAGAAAGGCAGGACAGGCCATGGAGAATGGGAGCCTTGTTATGCTGATGGGCGGGATGTAAATTGCCAACAACCACTCGGGAGAAGTGTATGGTGTTTCCTGAAACACCTAAAAAACAAAGCAACAGAGCCTAGGGCACTTCCACTTATGGTCCTATAGCTTAGGGAAATTAAAGTCAAAAAGACACAGCCACCCCAAAGTTTGGGACGCCTCCGTTTACAAGAACCTCGTTTACCGTACAAGTTCAATATCACAGAAAGTGAAAAATGGATAAAGAACTTGTGGTACTTACGTACAATGCAGTATCACTCAGCAATGAAATCTATGTCATCAGGCCCGTAGCAGCATAATGAGTGGATTCAGGTACGATGATTCTAACTGAAATAAGTCACACAGAAAAAGAAACATCATAAGATATCACTAATACACGCAATGGAAACTTGGCTACACAGGAACTGCATTCCAAAACAGAACAGGGTCTCAAATTTAGAAAACCAACTTATGCTTGCTTAAGGGGAAAGGTGAGTTGGGGTGCTGCATAAAACCAGAGATTGAAATGAGCACAGATAAAGGTCCTTAAGCCAAATATGGAATAGACAAGAGCTACTCTTTGCTCAACGAAATGGACTCAACACCCCATATTAAACGCCTAAGAATGTACCTGACTAGTAAGTATCTTAAAACCTATGGATTGCTATGTCTCCAAAAGAGAATCAAGCGTGTGTACAGGGGCATAAATGCAGCAGTGATAGGATTGGAGAGGTTCGGTGAGCAAATGAAGACCCTTTGAAGTCATACTGCATGGTACCCATTACACGGGTCTCAACTCTCCAGGTTTAAGGTATTCTTCCTTCAGCTAAAACATGCATGTGGAACCCAGAGTATGATCAACCATGTGAACGGGAGACGTGTTCAAATATGTCTCAGTTTTCCTCCCCTGGTACTCGGGTGCAACATTCCAGACACTTTACTAACACTCTCCCGACTTGGAGAGTCAGTCCCTTTAACCTCCTGTTTGGCCCAGTTTGCAATTTCTGCGGAAGATGAAAAGGAATAGAGAGAACCAATGAGAGACAAGCTGGAGGTGTCTGAACGGGCAAATTTAACTCTCATTTCCCACCAGGAAGAGGAATTAACCAAAGGCTCAGCATGCCGGGCCGGAAACAGATTAGGGCCTGAAGCCATCCTGCGGTGTTGCGGCCAGGTCACAAGAAAGCGAGTTGAAGAAAGGAGCTCAGGGGCACTGTAATTCACAAACCTGCAGAGTTATAAATGACAACTATCGTCCAAAAATAGACTGAAGTAAGGCTGCCAAGAGGACTTGAAAGCGGGGCAGAATTGCAGGAAACCGATTTCAGGAGGTAGACTGGAATTGCATTGAAAGCATAGGAAAAGAGGCAGAACGTCCACAATGATGCACTTGGCCAAAAAGGGCGTATGCGTGTTTTCCTGAATATATTCAGGAAAAAACGCATACGTCCTTTTTGGCCAACCAAGCAAGCTTGCAAAGGAAATCTGCACTACAATGAAGTCTCACTTCCCCCCGGTCAAAAGGGCCATCTGAAAAAAGTGTAAAATCCATAAAGGATTATGTGTGAACTGCCGAGAGCCACTCTGGAGAAGTGTATGGTGGTTCCTAAATCATCTAAAAAACAGAGCTACAGAGCATAGGACACTTCCAATCATGGGAGTATATCTAGGGAAGTCTAAAAATCAACAAGACACAAGCACACCACAGTTTAGGGCTACTCTGTTTACAAGAACCTCAACTTCAGTACACCTTAAATATCCCAGGAAAGAGAACAATGGATAAAGAAGATGTGGTACTTATGTACAATGGAATATCTCTTCACCATGAAATCAATGTAATAAGGCTAGTAGAAGGATAAAGAGTGGATTTAGGTCCGATAATACTACTTGAAATAAGTCAAACAGAAAAAGAAACATATCATAAGATATCACTTATAGAGGGAGGGTAAATATGGCTGCACAAGAAATGAATTACAGAACAGAACAGTGTCTCACATTTAGAAAACACACTTATGTCAGCTTAAGGGGAAAGGAGAGGTGGGGTGATGCATAAAACCAGAGTTTGAAATTAGCACAGATACCGTTCAATAAACCAAATAGGTATTAGACAAGATCTACACCTTGCTCAATGAACTGGCCTCAACACACCCTATACACCGCAGAGAAATATATCTGAGGAATAAGAATCTTAAAACCCATGTATTGATATATCTCCATAAGGGAATCAAGTGTGTGCAGAGCGGCACAAACACAGCAGTGAAAAGGAGCTAAACCCCATTATAGAAATAAATTTTAAAAACAAAACGCTGAAACAATGAAAGAGAGAAAAATTCTTACAAAATTCGCTCAGGGGCTGTGATGCAACCTGGATTGACCACATATAAACCCACAGCTGGATAAGACATAAGGCTGGACACTTGGGGCTGACAGGATTGGTGAGCTTTGGTGAGCAACTGCCGAAAGTTTAATGCAATACTTCATGCTACTCAGTCCAAGGGTCCCAACACTCCAGGTTGAAGGGAATCTTCCTACAGCTAAACCATGCTTGGGAAACCCAGCGACTGGTATACCATATGATCGGGAAAGGTTTCTAAAACGCACCTCATTTTTCCTCTCCTGGGGCTCCGGATCGACATTCCAGCCGCTTTACTAACAACATCCCCACATGGAGTCAATGCCTTTAAGTTCTGGTATCGCACAGTCTGCAGTTAGTGCAGAGGATGAATGGGAATAGGGGGAACCAGTGAGAAACTAGCTGCAGCGGTTTCAATGGGCACATGTCACTCTAATATCACATCAGTAAGAAGAATTAACCAAAGGCACAGCAAGGTGCCCCAGAAGAAAAATAGGGCTTCAAGGAATCCTGTGGTTAAGGGGCAAGACCACAAAAATAAGAGCTAAAAAATGGAGCTAAGGGCCACTGCAATTCAAAAACCTGCAGAGTTATAAAGGCCAACTATTTTTAAAAAATATATTGAGGTAAGCCTATGAAGAGGCATTGAAAGCAAGGCAGAACTGCAGGAAACCGATTTCAGGAGGTAGACTGGAATTGCATTGAAAACATATGAAGAGAGTCAGAAACTCGACAATGATGCACTTGGCCAAAAAGGGCGTATGCGTTTTTTCCTGAATATATTCAGGAAAAAACGCATACGCCCTTTTTGGCCAACCAAGCAAGCTTGCAAAGGAAATCTGCACTACAATGAAGTCTCACTTTCACCTGGTCAAAAGGGCCATCTGAAAAATGTGTAAAATCCAGAAAGGCAGGACAGGCCATGGAGAACTGGGAGCCTTGTTATGCTGATGGGCGGGATGTAAATTGCCAACAGACACTCGGGAGAAGTGTATGGTGTTTCCTGAAACATCTAAAAAACAAAGCAACAGAGCCTAGGGCACTTCCACTTATGGTCCTATAGCTTAGGGAAATTAAAATCAAAAAGACACAGCCACCCCAGAGTTTGGGACGCCTCTGTTTACAAGAACCTCATTTACCGTACAAGTTCAATATCACAGAAAGTGAAAAATGGATAAACAACTTGTGGTACTTACGAACAATGCAGTATCACTCAGCAATGAAATCTATGTCATCAGGCCCGTAGCAGCATAATGAGTGGATTCAGGTACGATGATTCTAACTGAAATAAGTCACACAGAAAAAGAAACATCAAAAGATATCACTAATACACGGAATGTAAACTTGGCTACACAGGAACTGAATTCCAAAACAGAACACGGTCTCAAATTTAGAAAACCAACTTATGCTTGCTTAAGGGGAAAGGTGAGTTGGGGTGCTGCATAAAACCAGAGATTGAAATGAGCACAGATAAAGTTCCTTAAGCCAAATATGGAACAGACAAGAGCTACTCCTTGCTCAACGAAATGGACTCAACACCCCATATTAAACGCCTAAGAATGTACCTGACTAGTAAGTATCTTAAAACCTAGGGATTGCTATGTCTCCGAAAGAGAATCAAGCGTGTGTACTGGGGCATAAATGCAGCAGTGATAAGATTGGAGAGGTTCGGTGAGCAAATGAAGACCCTTTGAAGTCATATTGCATGGTACCCATTCCACGGGTCTCAACTCTCCAGGTTTAAGGTATTCTTCCTTCAGCTAAAACATGCATGTGGAACCCAGAGTATGATCAACCGTGTGATCGGGAGACGTGTTCAAATATGTCTCAGTTTTCGTCCCCTGGTACTCGGGTGCAACATTCCAGACGCTTTACTAACACTCTCCCGACTTGGACAGTCAGTGCCTTTAACCTCCTGTTTGGCCCAGTTTGCAATTTCTGCGGAAGATGAACAGGAATAGGGAGAACCAATGAGAGAGTAGCTGGAGGTGTCTGAACGGGCAAATTTAACTCTCATTTCCCACCAGGAAGAGGAAATAACCAAAGGCTCAGCGTGCCGTGCCAGAAATAGATTAGGGCCTGAAGCCATCCTGCGGTGTTGCGGCCAGGTCACAAGAAAGCGAGTTGAAGAAAGGAGCTCAGGGGCTCTGTAATTCACAAACCTGCAGAGTTATAAATGACAGCTATCGTCCAAAAATAGACTGAAGTAAGGCTGCCAAGAGGACTTGAAAGCGGGGCAGAATTGCAGGATACCGATTTCAGCAGGTAGACTGGAATTGCATTGAAAGCGTAGGAAAAGAGGCAGAACGTCCACAATGATGCACTTGGCCAAAAGGGCATATGCGTTTTTTCCTGAATATATTCAGGAAAAAACGCATACGCCCTTTTTGGCCAACCAAGCAAGCTTGCAAAGGAAATCTGCACTACAATGAAGTCTCACTTCCCCCCGGTCAAAAGGGCCATCAGAATAAAGTGTAAAATCCAGAAAGGCAGGACAGGCCATGGAGAAGTGGGAGCCTTGTTATGCTGATGGGCGGGATGTAAATTGCCAACATCCACTCGGGAGAAGTGTATGGTGTTTCCTGAAACATCTAAAAAACAAAGCAACAGAGCCTAGGGCACTTCCACTTATGGTCCTATAGCTTAGGGAATTTAAAATCAAAAAGACACAGCCACCCCAAAGTTTGGAACAGCTCTGTTTACAAGAACCTCGTTTACAGTACAAGTTCAACATCGCAGAAAGTGAAAAATGGATAAAGAAGTTGTGGTATTTACTTACAAAGCAATATCACTCAGCAATGAAATCTGTGTCACAAGGCCCTTAGCAGCACAATGAGTGGATTCAGGTATGATGATTCTAACTGAAATAAGTCACACAGAAAAAGAAACATCATAAGATATCAGTAATACACGGAATGTAAACTTGGCTACACAGGAACTGAATTACAGAACAGAACAGGATCTCAAATTTAGAAAACCAACTTATGCTTGCTTAAGGGGAAAGGTGAGTTGGGGTGCTGCATAAAACCAGAGATTGAAATGAGCACAGATAAAGTTCCCTAAGCCAAATATGGAATAGACAAGAGCTACTCCTTGCTCAACGAAATGGACTCAAAACCCCATATTAAACGCCTAAGAATGTACCTGACTAGTAAGTATCTTAAAACCTATGGATTGCTATGTCTCCGAAAGAGAATCAAGCATGTGTACAGGGGCATAAACGCAGCAGTGATAGGATTGGAGAGGTTCGTGAGCAAATGAAGACCCTTTGAAGTCATATTGCATGGTACCCATTACACGGGTTTCAACTACCCAGGTTTAAGGTATTCTTCCTTCAGCTAAAACATGCATGTGGAACCCAGAGTATGATCAACCATGTGATCGGGAGACGTGTTCAAATATGTCTCAGTTTTCGTACCCTGGTACTCGGGTGCAACATTCCAGACGCTTTACTAACACTCTCCCCACTTGGAGAGTCAGTCCCTTTAACCTCCTGTTTGGCCCAGTTTGCAATTTCTGCGGAAGATGAACAGGAATAGCGAGAACCAATGAGAGACTAGCTGGAGGTGTCTGGACGGGCAAATTTAACTCTCATTTCCCACCAGGAAGAGGAATTAACCAAAGGCTCAGCATGCCGGGCCGGATCCAGATTAGGGCCTGAAGCCATCTTGCGGTGTTGCGGCCAGGTCACAAGAAAGCGAGTTGAAGAAAGGAGCTCAGGGGCACTGTAATTCACAAACCTGCAGAGTTATAAATGACAGCTATCGTCCAAAAATAGACTGAAGTAAGGCTGCCAAGAGGACTTGAAAGCGGGGCAGAATTGCAGGAAACCGATTTCAGGAGGTAGACTGGAATTGCATTGAAAGCATAGGAAAAGAGGCAGAACGTCCACAATGATGCACTTGGCCAAATAGGGCGTATGCGTTTTTTCCTGAATATATTCAGGAAAAAACGCATACGCACTTTTTGGCCAACCAAGCAAGCTTGCAAAGGAAATCTGCACTACAATGAAGTCTCACTTCCCCCCGGTCAAAAGGGCCATCTGAAAAAAGTGTAAAATCCAGAAAGGCAGGACAGGGCATGGAGAACTGGGAGCCTTGTTATGCTGATGGGCGGGATGTAAATTGCCAACAACCACTCGGGAGAAGTGTATGGTGTTTCCTGAAACATCTAAAAAACAAAGAAACAGAACCTAGGGAACTTCCACTTATGGTCCTATAGCTTAGGGAAATTAAAATCAAAAAGACACAGCCACGCCAAAGTTTGGAACAGCTCTGTTTACAAGAACCTAGTTTACAGTACAAGTTCAACATCGCAGAAAGTGAAAAATGGATAAAGAAGTTGTGGTATTTACTTACAAAGCAATATCACTCAGCAATGAAATCTGTGTCACAAGGCCCTTAGCAGCACAATGAGTGGATTCAGGTATGATGATTCTAACTGAAATAAGTCACACAGAAAAAGAAACATCATAAGATATCAGTAATACACGGAATGTAAACTTGGTTACACAGGAACTGAATTACAGAACAGAACAGGGTCTCAAATTTAGAAAACCAACTTATGCTTGCTTAAGGGGAAAGGTGAGTTGGGGTGCTGCATAAAACCAGAGATTGAAATGAGCACAGATAAAGTTCCTTAAGTCAAATATGGAATAGACAAGAGCTACTCCTTGCTCAACGAAATGGACTCAACACCGCATATTAAACGCCTAAGAATGTACCTGACTAGTAAGTATCTTAAAACCTATGGATTGCTATGTCTCCGAAAGAGAATCAAGCATGTGTACAGGGGCATAAACGCAGCAGTGATAGGATTGGAGAGGTTCGGTGAGCAAATGAAGACCCTTTGAAGTCATATTGCATGGTACCCATTTAACGGGTCTTAACTCTCCAGGTTTAAGGTATTCTTCCTTCAGCTAAAACATACATGTGGAACCCAAGTATGATCAACCATGTGAACGGGAGACGTGTTCAAATATGTCTCAGTTTTCCTCCCCTGGTACTCGGGTGCAACATTCCAGACGCTTTACTAACACTCTCCCCACTTGGACAGTCAGTGCCTTTAAGCTCCTATTTGGCCCAGTTTGCAATTTCTGCGGAAGATGAACAGGAATAGGGAGAACCAATGAGAGACTAGCTGGAGGTGTCTGGACGGGCAAATTTAACTCTCATTTCCCACCAGGAAGAGGAAATAACCAAAGGCTCAGCGTGCCGTGCCGGAACCACATTAGGGCCTGAAGCCATCCTACGGTGTTGCGGCCAGCTCAAAAGAAAGCGAGTTGAAGAAAGGAGCTCAGGGGCTCTGTAATTCACAAACCTGCAGAGTTATAAATGACAGCTATCGTCCAAAAATAGACTGAAGTAAGGCTGCCAAGAGGACTTGAAAGCGGGGCAGAACTGCAGGATACCGATTTCAGGAGGTAGACTGGAATTGCATTGAAAGCATAGGAAAAGAGGCAGAACGTCCACAATGATGCACTTTGCCAAAAGGGCGTATGCGTTTTTTCCTGAATATATTCAGGAAAAAACGCATACGCCCTTTTTGGCCAACCAAGCAAGCTTGCAAAGGAAATCTGCACTACAATGAAGTCTCACTTCCCCCCGGTCAAAAGGGCCATCTGAAAAAAGTGTAAAACCCAGAAAGGCAGGACAGGCCATGGAGAACTGGGAGCCTTGTTATGCTGATGGGCGGGATGTAAATTGCCAACAGACACTCGGGAGAAGTGTATGGTGTTTCCTGAAACATCTAAAAAACAAAGGAACAGAACCTAGGGCACTTCCACTTATGGTCCTATAGCTTAGGGAAATTAATATCAAAAAGACACAGCAACCCCAAAATTTGGGACGGCTCTTATTACAGGAATCTCTTCTACGGCACAAGTTAAATATCCCAGAGAGCAAATAATGGATAAAGAAGTTGCGGTACTTATGTACAACAGAATACCACTCAGCAATGAAATCTATGTCACCAGGCCCGTACCAGCATAATGAGTGGATTGAGGCACGATGATTCTAAGTGAAATAAGTCACGCAGAAATGAAACATCATAAGGTATCACTAATACACGGAATGTGAACTTCGCTACACATGAACTGAATTACAAAACAGAACAGGGTCTCAAGTTTAGAAAACCAACTTATGCCTGCTTAAGGGGGAAGGTGAGTTGGGGTGCTGCATAAAAGCAGAGTTTGAAATTAGCACAGATACCGTTCCATAAGCCAAATATGTAATAGACAAGAGCTACCCCTTGCTCAACGAAATGGATTCAACAATGAGGTATCACCTCACACCTGGTAGAATAGGCATCATTGAAAATCTACAAACAAAAAATGCTGGAAAGGGTGTGGAGAAAAGGAACCCTCTTCCACTATTGTTGGGAATATAAATTGATACAGTCATTATGGAGAACAATATGGAATTTCTTAAGAAACTAACAATAGAATTACCATATGATACAGCAATCCCAGTACTGGACATATACCCAGACAAAACCATAAATCAAAAAGAGTCATTCACCGCAATGTTCATTGCATCACTATTTACAATATCGAGGTAATGGAAGCAACCTAAATGCCCACAGACAGACGAATGCATAAAGCTGTGGTACATATATAAAATGGAATATTACTAAGCCATGAAAAGGAATGAAATTGGGTCATTTGTAGAGACGTCGATGGATCTAGAGACTGTCATACAGAGTGAAGTAAGTCAGAAAGAGAAAAACAAATCTTGTATATTCATGCATATATGTGGAACCTAGAAAAACTGTACAGATTAACCATTTTGCAAGGCATAAATAGAGCAACAGATGTAGACAACAAACGTATGGACAACAAGGGGGGAAAGCTGTTGGGGGGGGTGGTGGTGGGAGGAGTTGAGAGACTGGGATTGGCATGTATACATTTATATGTATAAAATAGATAACCAATAAGAACCTGCTATATAAAAATATAAAATAAAATTCAAAATTAAAAAGAAATAAAATTTAAAAAATAAAACAGAAAAAACAATTATTCCCTGCACATACATGTATTTATATGAATAAATTATTTCCATGCTTATATCTGTAAATACAAAAAAGAGGAATAAAATCTACCTTGAACCAAAAACGAAAAAGAGAAAAAAAACACAGAACCCACCAGTTACACAGAGGAAAACCGTATCAGGGCACTTGCTCCAGTTGTAAACAATTCTGAAGTTGGTCAGTGGTGGGGAATCGTCTCCCATTCAGCCAGCAGCCCCCACGCAACAAGCGTCCTCATTGCAAAGCTGGGGCACCGTGCCGAGGCATCTGTGAGTAAACGTGAGCTGAGCCCCAGGCCAGTTGCTGCTGAACTATTCCCACCCGTCCCAGGTAAAACACCTGAATATATACAAGGACTTGAAAGCCTAGAGGAAGGGCCATAGAGCCACACGAGTGACAGCATGCCGGCCGACTTGGTGCCTGCAGGCCAGCCAGGATGGTCCTGGCCCTGGGTGCTCTTCTGGAAGATTTCCATTTCCCTGCCTGAGATACCCGTCCTGTCCCTGCCCCCACTGCTTTTTTCCTTCCTCACCTCTGCCCAGGGAGAAATTCCAACAGCAGGTATGGGTGACACATCCTCTTGTTTAGCAGGTGGCAGCCTGGCAACTGCTGCAGAAAGTCCAGCAGAGCCCCACTCACACTGGGCCACCCACAAAGCCGTGGCCTCTCACTCCCTCCCACCAGCCCAGCCCCGAGACTGCTGACAGGGCAGAGAAAATGGCGTCAGGCACGGCTGCAGGGGCTCTTGCTGCCTGGAGTGGTATTTATATTGATCTCAACCCAGGCACACCTGGGGAGGGCTGGCCGGCATGGTAAGGCTGCCCAGGTCAGCCAATCATCACCCCTCAGGGGCTCACAGTTGCAGAAAATGGAACTTGCTGAACCGGCCAGGTCCAAGGAACAGGTGTGGGCTCCTGAGAGTCAGGATAGACAAGGGGCTGCAGCTTTGGCTTGTTTTCTAATCATTTTATCTGGCCCATGAGTGGGAGACAACTTCAAGAAAACCCTCTCCTAATGAGAGGAACCCAGGAGTCAGGGAGAGGAGGGGTGGGTGGTGGTTGGAGACAGAGGCCTGGTGCCCCGGGTGCAGTGGAAGTCTCTGGAAGACCAGGTGGAGGGAGGCCTCACGGAGTGATGCCCAGGGTCACAGACCTGTCGCAGCTGCTGTTTGTTAGTTCAAGTCCTGCTCTGAGGTGCTCTGTGTCAGCTCTGAGCGACAGGTGAGCTGGGGGTGCTCTGCAATGAGGGCTATGTGCACGGTTCCTGTGTGCCCAGCCCTGCCACGGTACCTGCAAGGGTAGCTCTGTATCCTGGGAGGGGCCTGACCACGAGAGCCCCGTGGGCTGGGGTGGGGGTGGGGTACCTGCCCAGGTGAGCTCCATATTCTGGGATTGGTCTGACCACGAGAGCCCCATGGGCTGCTGGGGACCTGGTAAAGGATGTCAGGACAGTCAGTGAAGCCACCGAGGATATACCTCCAGTTGCTCCTAATTCCTACACCCTGCTGGTCATTCTACCAACCACCAGGACATGGTATTCTGTATTAGTCTTCAATGATGCCTTCTTTTGTATTCCATTAGTCCCAGAGTCACAAGAAATTTTGGCTTGTGAGTGGCAGGACTCAACATACAACTAAAACAATACTTCCGGGCCGTCTGGCCCCAAGGGTGCAAAAATTCCCACACCATCTTTGGGGAAAGCTTAGCTAAAGACCTAAAAGTTCTACCTCTGGAAAAGGAAACCCTCCTTCAATATGCAGACGACATTCTGATCACCAGCCCTACTAAGGAGGCCTCTGAACTACCAAGCCAATAAAGGATAGAAGTTGTCCAAGAAAAAGCTCAAATATCACAGACTGCGGTGACCTGCCTGGGCTTCATTCTCACAGAAGGTCAGAGAAGCCCATCCCAGGAAAGGGAAGAAACCATTTTCAGCCTTACCCCTTTCTAAAACTAGAAGACAGCTTAGGGGTTCCTGGGGAGGCCAGGGTTTGCTGCTTCTGGATCCCTAACTACAGTCTACTAGCTGGGCCTCTATATGAAACACTGAAAGGAAAAGATGATGATCCTTTTGAATAGAATCCAGAAGTGGCCTTTCAAGAATGGAAAGAGCAGTCAATTCAGACCCTTGCCCTGGAACTCCCTAATTTAGCTAAACCCTTTGACCTTTACATTCCCGGTGAAAGGTGAATCGCCATTGGAGAATTAGTGCAAAAACTGGGACCACTTGAAATGGAACAATGCAAGAATGCCATCCAGGTAGGATAAACTACGGTCACTAAGGGGCTTGGCCCACTGCCACATCTGGCCAAGATACTGGCGGTATCTAAAAACCTGGAAATCAGCAGCCCAAAAGGCCACCTCCCTCCTAAGGGAAAAGGACCCCACGTGGTGATCCTAACCACCAACCATGCCCTGAAGTTGCAGGGTTCACTCCGTGGGCACACCGACCTCGAGTGAGGAGGCCCTCCAACTCCAACATCCAGAGAGATATCCGGGGGCAACAGGGCACCATGACGACTCGTGTGAACATCACTTGACCTGGAGTTTCTCTCATAAAACAACAAGAGTGTGTCCCAAAAGAGTAGACTACTGCTTGCAGGACTTACTGCACCCAGAGGGGAGCTAATAATCTTGGCGGGGGAACAGTATACCACACTGTCACCATAGAAAAGCCTACAGACACCGTGATGATGGTGGCCAATAAGACCGGCTGGACTCCTGTTTACTTCAAAAGGCTGTTGACTCAGTAGCCATCATGGTCCTTGATCACCACTGACCCTGGACTGTCTGGGAGTTGAGCGGGCAGGGCTCTGACACCTGGTGCTGTTTGTACGTTAATTCAGGGGCCTAATTGAAGAAAGTGCAGACTACTGGTCAGAGCATCTAGGCTGGCAGAGACGGTCAGCCTAAGGTGGCCGAACAAATGTGGGGCGGGGTGAAACCGGCCCCCACAGCGTCTCTGCACATCTCTTTCCTGGACCCTTAAAGGTCATTAGAATCTATAACACTTCCAATGCTGGTGCTCAGGTGGACGAGCAGGGAGGCAGGGGTCCTGGGGACAATCAACGTCACCGGGAGGCTGCTGGGGAGAAGCTCTGACCCTCGCTCCAGGGTATGAGGGCTCCCAACTCAGCACTCAGCAGTTACAGAAGAAGGGTCTGCACCCTCAGCACTCCAAGAATGAGGAATGGGACAAAAGGCAGAGGAGGGGTTTGTCCCCAGCAAAGCCCATTAAAAATCCCTGGGAGATAAAAATAGAATCTGGGCAATAAAGTCAAGTCTAACCTTCTTATCCTTTGTGCTTTGTCTAATTTCACGTGCTCCTAGGGTCCCGCATGCAGAGGTTCCACACCCGGCACTTCAGACCAGATTTCCTAGTGCAGAATGGCTGGGTCGACACCTCAGCTCCTGGGGCCCAGTGCAGACTCCACGATATAGAGCCTGAGCTACAGCCAACCCAGCCCTCGAGAGCTCCGCCGCCTCCCTCCCTCCCACTGACTCTGACAGGATCTCTACACAGCAGCCCAGCCCACAGCCCACGGGGTAGTGCATGCTCTCACCTCTCCATTCTCTGATCAAAATATAAAGTTTCCTTTGCTTGTGAACCAAACTCAGTCTCGATCTGTTGGCCCCAATGACACTGGGCAGGGGGACACTTGTTGGGGTCCACTCTGGAGGATCAGTAACAGAAATTGAGACTATCGTAACCTCAATGAACAGATGTGTGAGCCAAACTGTAGTTAACATAGAACAGTGTATAAGGCTCGGGTAAAATAAGATGTTTTTAACACTTCCATTTGATATTTCCATCACTTTTTATAAGCAAGTTCAGTGAAAAGGTTTGTCTTATTTGTCAGGTCAATATTAGAGAAACGAAGTGATTTCTTTCCAAGGATGTACAGCTAATAATCTTGGTTAAACCTTCAATCTTGTTTTAAATGCTTTTCCATTGAAAATGATACCTCTCTTTCAGCTCCCCCATTTCTGAGAAGTATAAAATCTTATAATTTATTATTACCAAAGGGGAAAGGTGGGAGGAGGGATAAATTAACAGTTTGGAATGAACACATACACACTGCTATGTATAAAATAGATCATCAACAAGGAACTACTGTATAGCACAGGGAACTACACTCAACATTTTGCAATAACCTATAAGGGGAAATAATCTGAAAAAGAATAGATATTTTTATTGACATCATCTATCGATGACAGTTAAAGTGTAGCCTAAGGGAAGCTGGTGGTGAGTGCTTCTGACCCTGAAGACTTCAATCATCGAAAGTTTGGACTCTGCCTACTTCCCAAGGCCCTTAATGAACATATGTGTAGCTGTAGCTTAAAAAATTCCCCAGTTTGGGTTTCGGGGAGACACTGATTTTGAAAAAGCCCTGGTGTTCTCCTTACATGAATGGGACTCTTCCTACTGCTAAAACATGTCTGTCACACCCAGAGGATGGTATACCGTCTGATCGGGAAGAGTTTGGAAAAGGCATCTCATCTCCTCATCTCCTGGTGCTCGGGTTCACCCCTCCAGCATCTTTACTAACAGTCTCCCCACTTGGAGATGTCAGCACTGTCAACATCCTGTTGCGTACAGTTTGGAATTTGTCCAGAGGATGAAGCGGAAGGATGAGGAACAATGAGAGACAAGTCCTAGGTGTTCAGACAGGCACATGTCACTCTAATTTCCAATCAGGAAGACGAATTGACCAAAGGCTAGGGTTGCCCATGGAAACAGTATAGGGCTTGAGGAAATCCCGCTGCTTTGTGGCCAGTTCCCATAAACACGAGTTGAACAATGGAACTCAGGGGCAGTAAAATTCACAAAACTGCAGAGTTGAAAATATCCATCACTGAAAAATGTCTTGAGGAAAGTCAGAGAAAAGGACTTGTAAGCAAGGGAGAATGGCAGGAAAGGGATTTGAGGAGGTAGAAAGGACTCGCCATTAAGCACAAGAAAAGGAGCTGAACATTGCCAACATTGCAGTTGGCCAAAAAGGGTGTATGCGTTCTTTTCTGTATATATTCAAGAAAAGGGCATACACTTTTTTAGCCAACCAAACAGGTGGGCACTGGAAGTCAATACTACAAAAGACATCACTTCGCATCAGTCAGAAGAGCCATCCTCATAAAGCGTAAACAACAGAAATGCAGGACAGGGCAACGAGAAGAGGGAGCCCTGTGAGACTTATAGTGGAAATGTATATTGCCAACGGCCATTCTGGAGAAGTGTATTGTGTTTACTAAAGCATCTAAAAAATGAGCTACAGAGCATAGGGCACTTGCACTCATGGGCGTATATCTTGGGAAAAACAAAAATCGAGAGGACACAGGCACCCCAATGTTTACCCCCTCTCTGTTTAAAAGATCCTCGACTAGGATATAACTTAAATGTCTCTGGAGGGAAAAAATGGATAGAGATGTGGTACTTAGGTAGAGTGGAATATTATTCAGCCTGGAAATCAATGAAATATGGCCAGTTGTAACAACTCCGGAGGAGTTACGTATGATCATTCTAAGTGACAGAATTCAAAAAGAAAAAGACACATATCATAAGATATCACTTAAAGGTGGAATCCAAAATGGCTACACATGAAATAAATTACAAAACAAAAACATAGTCAAATATGTAGAAAACACGCATAAGGCTGCTAAACGGGAAAGGTGGGGAGGGGTGAGGCATCATCCAGGAGGTTGAAATTAGCAAAGATACCATTCCAAATACCAAACTGATAATCAACAAGGCCTACACGGTAGCTAAAAGAACTGCACTCAGCACACTCAAGTCACCGGAAAAGAATATATACGACTGGTAAGAATCTGAAAAAGAATTTATTGATGTCTCTCTGTACGTGAATCAAGTGGATGTACAGCAGCAAGAAACAGAGCTTTGAAAATCAGCTGTAACCAATATAGTAATAAATTGAAAAAAATAAACGACAGAGAGACAGAGAAAACCTCTTACAACTTTTCCTCAGGGACGGTGATGCAACATGGATTGAACACATATAGACCCACAGCAGGATGAGACATAAGGCTGGAAACTGTTTGTGCTAAGAGAAATGTGAGGTTGGGTGAGGAAATGCACACCCTTTAAAGTAATACTACCTGGTACCCATTCAATGGGTCCCAAATCTGCAGGTTCAAGGGATCTTCCTACAGCTAAAACATGCATGGAAAACCCAGAGGACTGTACACCATGTGATCGGGAGATGTGTCTAAAATGCACCTCATTTATCCTCTCCTGGTGCTCCTGTTCACCATTCCAGCCACGCTACTTAGAATCTCCCCACTTGGAGAATCAGCACATTTAAACTTCTGTTTCACACATTTTGCAAATTGTGAGGAGGATGAACGGGAAGAGGGGGAACCAATGAGAGAAGAGTTGTAGGGGTTTGGACGGGCACATATCACTCTAATTTCCCATTAAGAATAAGAATTAAAGAAAGGCTCAGCCTGCCTCGCCGGAGCCAAAATAGGGCCTGAAGCAATCCTGCGGGTTTGAGGCCAGCTCACAAAAGAGCAACTTAAAAAATGGAGCTCAGGGTCACTGCAATTCACAAACCTGCAGAGTTATAAATGAAAACTAACGTCCAAAAATATGTTGAGGTAAGGCAAAGAAGAGGATCTGAATGCAAGACAGAATTGCAAGAAACAGATTTCAAGAGATAGATTGGACTCGTCTTTAACGCACATGAAAAGCGGCAGAATTTCGACAATGATGCAGTTGGCCCAAAAGGGCGTATGCGTTTTTTCCTGATTATATCCAGGAAAAAACGCATACGCACTTTATGGGCAACGAAGCAAGCAAGCAATGCAAATGTGCACAACAAAGAAGTCTCACTTCCCCCCGGTCAAAAGGGCCATCCTAAAAAATTGTAAAAACCAGAAATGCAGGACAGGCCATGGAGAACAGGGAGCCTTTATACGCTGATGGGCAGTGTGTGAACTGCCGAGAGCCACTCTGGAGAAGTGTATGGTGGTTCCTAAATCATCTAAAAAACAGAGCTACAGAGCATAGGACACTTCCAATCATGGGAGTATATCTAGGGAAGTCTAAAAATCAACAAGACACAAGCACACCACAGTTTAGGGCTACTCTGTTTACAAGAACCTCAACTTCAGTACACCTTAAATATCCCAGGAAAGAGAACAATGGATAAAGAAGATGTGGTACTTATGTACAATGGAATATCTCTTCACCATGAAATCAATGTAATAAGGCTAGTAGAAGGATAAAGAGTGGATTTAGGTCCGATAATACTACTTGAAATAAGTCAAACAGAAAAAGAAACATATCATAAGATATCACTTATAGAGGGAGGGTAAATATGGCTGCACAAGAAATGAATTACAGAACAGAACAGTGTCTCACATTTAGAAAACACACTTATGTCAGCTTAAGGGGAAAGGAGAGGTGGGGTGATGCATAAAACCAGAGTTTGAAATTAGCACAGATACCGTTCAATAAACCAAATAGGTATTAGACAAGATCTACACCTTGCTCAATGAACAGGCCTCAACACACCCTATACACCGCAGAGAAATATATCTGAGGAATAAGAATCTTAAAACCCATGTATTGATATATCTCCATAAGGGAATCAAGTGTGTGCAGAGCGGCACAAACACAGCAGTGAAAAGGAGCTAAACCCCATTATAGAAATAAATTTTAAAAACAAAACGCTGAAACAATGAAAGAGAGAAAAATTCTTACAAAATTCGCTCAGGGGCTGTGATGCAACCTGGATTGACCACATATAAACCCACAGCTGGATAAGACATAAGGCTGGACACTTGGGGCTGACAGGATTGGTGAGCTTTGGTGAGCAACTGCCGAAAGTTTAATGCAATACTTCATGCTACTCAGTCCAAGGGTCCCAACACTCCAGGTTGAAGGGAATCTTCCTACAGCTAAACCATGCTTGGGAAACCCAGCGACTGGTATACCATATGATCGGGAAAGGTTTCTAAAACGCACCTCATTTTTCCTCTCCTGGGGCTCCGGATCGACATTCCAGCCGCTTTACTAACAACATCCCCACATGGAGTCAATGCCTTTAAGTTCTGGTATCGCACAGTCTGCAGTTAGTGCAGAGGATGAATGGGAATAGGGGGAACCACTGAGAAACTAGCTGTAGCGGTTTCAATGGGCACATGTCACTCTAATATCACATCAGTAAGAAGAATTAACCAAAGGCACAGCAAGGTGCCCCAGAAGAAAAATAGGGCTTCAAGGAATCCTGTGGTTATGGGGCAAGACCACAAAAATAAGAGCTAAAAAATGGAGCTAAGGGCCACTGCAATTCAAAAACCTGCAGAGTTATAAAGGCCAACTATTTTTAAAAAATATATTGAGGTAAGGCTATGAAGAGGCATTGAAAGCAAGGCAGAATTGCAGGAAACCGATTTCAGGAGGTAGACTGGAATTGCATTGAAAGCATACGAAGAGAGTCAGAAACTCGACAATGATGCACTTGGCCAAAAAGGGCGTATGCGTTTTTTCCTGAATATATTCAGGAAAAAACGCATACGCCCTTTTTGGCCAACCAAGCAAGCTTGCAAAGGAAATCTGCACTACAATGAAGTCTCACTTCCACCTGGTCAAAAGGGCCATCTGAAAAAAGTGTAAAATCCATAAAGGCACGACAGGCCATTGAGAACTGGGAGCCTACTTATGCTGATGGGCGGGATGTAAATTGCCAACAGCCACTCTGGAGAAGTGTATGGTGTTTCCTGAAACATCTAAAAAACAAAGCAACAGAGCCTAGGGCACTTCCACTTATGGTCCTATAGCTTAGGGAAATTAAAATCAAAAAGACACAGCCACCCCAAAGTTTGGGACGCCTCTGTTTACAAGAACCTCGTTTACCGTACAAGTTCAATATCGCAGAAAGTGAAAAATGGATAAAGAACTTGTGGTACTTACGTACAATGCAATATCACTCAGCAATGAAATCTATGTCATCAGGTCCGTAGCAGCATAATGAGTGGATTCAGGTATGATGATTCGAACTGAAATAAGTCACACAGAAAAGTAACATCATAAGGTATCACTAATACACAGAATGCGAACTTGGCTACACATGAACTAAATTACAAAACAGAACAGTGTCTCAAGTTTAGAAAACCAACTTACGCTTGCTCAAGGGGGAAGGTGAGTTGGGGTGCTGCATAAAACCAGAGATTGAAATGAGCACAGATAAAGTTCCTTAAGCCAAATATGGAATAGACAAGAGCTACTCCTTGCTCAACGAAATGGACTCAACACCGCATATTAAACGCCTAAGAATGTACCTAACTAGTAAGTATCTAAAAACCTATGGATTGCTATGTCTCCAAAAGAGAATCAAGCGTGTGTACAGGGGCATAAACGCAGCAGTGATAGGATTGGAGAGGTTCGGTGAGCAAATGAAGACCCTTTGAAGTCATATTGCATGGTACCCATAACACGGGTCTCAACTCTCGATGTTTAAGGTATTCTTCCTTCAGCTAAAACATGCATGTGGAACCCCGAGTATGATCAACCGTGTGAACGGGAGACGTGTTCAAATATGTCTCAGTTTTCCTCCCCTGGTACTTGGGTGCAACATTCCAGACCCTTTACTAACACTCTCCCGACTTGGAGAGTCAGCGCCTTTAACCTCCTGTTTGGCCCAGTTTGCAATTTCTGCGGAAGATGAACAGGAATAGTGAGAACCAATGAGAGGCTAGCTGGAGGTGTCTGGACGGGCAAATTTAACTCTCATTTCCCACCAGGAAGAGGAAATAACCAAAGGCTCAGCATGCCGTGCCGGAACCAGATTAGGGCCTGAAGCCATCCTGCGGTGTTGCGGCCAGCTCAAAAGAAAGCAAGTTGAAGAAAGGAGCTCAGGGGCACTGTAATTCACAAACCTGCAGAGTTATAAATGACAGCTATCGTCCAAAAATAGACTGAAGTAAGGCTGCCAAGAGGACTTGAAAGCGGGGCAGAATTGCAGGAAACCGATTTCAGGAGGTAGACTGGAATTGCATTGAAAGCATAGGAAAAGAGGCAGAACGTCCACAATGATGCACTTGGCCAAAAAGGGCGTATGCGTTTTTTCCTGAATATATTCAGGAAAAAACGCATACGCCCTTTTTGGCCAACCAAGCAAGCTTGCAAAGGAAATCTGCACTACAATGAAGTCTCACTTCCCCCCGGTCAAAAGGGCCATCTGAAAAAGTGTAAAATCCAGAAAGGCAGGACAGGCCATGGAGAACTGGGAGCCTTGTTATGCTGATGGGCGGGATGTAAATTGCCAACAGACACTCGGGAGAAGTGTATGGTGTTTCCTGAAACATCTAAAAAACAAAGCAACAGAGCCTAGGGCACTTCCACTTATGGTCCTATAGCTTAGGGAAATTAAAATCAAAAAGACACAGCCACCCCAAAGTTTGGGACGCCTCTGTTTACAAGAACCTCGTTTACAGTACAAGTTCAACATCGCAGAAAGTGAAAAATGGATAAAGAAGTTGTGGTATTTACTTACAAAGCAATATCACTCAGCAATGAAATCTGTGTCATCAGGCCCTTAGCAGCACAATGAGTGTGTTCAGGTATGATGATTCTAACTGAAATAAGTCACACAGAAAAAGAAACATCATAAGATATCACTAATACACGGAATGTAAACTTGGCTACATAGGAACTGCATTCCAAAACTGAACAGGGTCTCAAATTTAGAAAACCAACTTATGCTTGCTTAAGGGGAAAGGTGAGTTGGGGTGCTGCATAAAACCAGAGATTGAAATGAGCACAGATAAAGTTCCTAAAGCCAAATATGGAATAGACAAGAGCTACTCCTTGCTCAACGAAATGGACTCAAAACCCCATATTAAACGCCTAAGAATGTACCTGACTAGTAAGTATCTTAAAACCTATGGATTGCTATGTCTCCAAAAGAGAATCAAGCGTGTGTACAGGGGCATAAACGCAGCAGTGATAGGATTAGAGGGGTTCGGTGAGCAAATGAAAACCCTTTGAAGTCATATTGCATGGTACCCATTACACGGGTCTCAACTCTCCAGGTTTAAGGTATTCTTCCTTCAGCTAAAACATGCATGTGGAACCTAGAGTATGATCAACCATGTGATCGGGAGACGTGTTCAAATATGTCTCAGTTTTAGTACCCTGGTACTCGGGTGCAACATTCCAGACGCTTTACTAACACTCTCCCGACTTGGAGAGTCAGTCCCTTTAAACTCCTGTTTGGCCAAGTTTGCAATTTCTGCGGAAGATGAACAGGAATAGCGAGAACCAATGACAGACTAGCTGGAGGTGTCTGGACGGGCAAATTTAACTCTCATTTCCCACCAGGAAGAGGAATTAACCAAAGGCTCAGCATGCCGGGCCAGAACCGGATTAGGGCCTGAAGCCATCCTGCGGTGTTGCGGCCAGGTCACAAGAAAGCGAGTTGAAGAAAGGAGCTCAGGGGCACTGTAATTCACAAACCTGCAGAGTTATAAATGACAGCTATCGTCCAAAAATAGACTGAAGTAAGGCTGCCAAGAGGACTTGAAAGCGGGGCAGAATTGCAGGAAACCAATTTCAGGAGGTAGACTGGAATTGCATTGAAAGCATAGGAAAAGAGGCAGAACGTCCACAATGATGCACTTGGCCAAAAAGGGCGTATGCATTTTTTCCTGAATATATTCAAGAAAAAACGCATACGCCCTTTTTGGCCAACCAAGCAAGCTTGCAAAGGAAATCTGCACTAAAATGAAGTCTCACTTCCCCCCGGTCAAAAGGGCCATCTGAAAAAAGTGTAAAATCCAGAAAGGCAGGACAGGCCATGGAGAACTGGGAGCCTTGTTATGCTGATGGGTGGGATGTAAATTGCCAACAACCACTCGGGAGAAGTGTATGGAGTTTCCTGAAACATCTAAAAAACAAAGCAACAGAGCCTAGGGCACTTCCACTTATGGTCCTATAGCTTAGGGAAATTAAAATCAAAAAGACACAGCCACCCCAAAGTTTGGAATGGCTCTGTTTACAAGAACCTCGTTTATATTACAAGTTCAACATTGCAGAAAGTGAAAAATGGATAAAGAAGTTGTGGTATTTACTTACAAAGCAATATCACTCAGCAATGAAATCTATGTCATCAGGCCCTTAGCAGCACAATGAGTGGATTCAGGTATGATGATTCTAACTGAAATAAGTCACACAGAAAAAGAAACATCATAAGATATCAGTAATACACGGAATGGAAACTTGGCTACACAGGAACTGAATTACAGAACAGAACAGGGTCTCAAATTTAGAAAACCAACTTATGCTTGCTTAAGGGTAAAGGTGAGTTGGGGTGCTGCATAAAACCAGAGATTGAAATGAGCACAGATAAAGTTCCTTAAGCCAAATATGGAATAGACAAGAGCTACTCCTTGCTCAACGAAATGGACTCAACACCGCATATTAACCGCCTAAGAATGTACCTGACTTGTAAGTATTTTAAAACCTATGGATTGCTATGTCTCCGAAAGAGAATCAAGCATGTGTACAGGGGCATAAACGCAGCAGTGATAGGTTTGGAGAGGTTCGGTGAGCAAATGAAGACCCTTTGAAGTCATATTGCATGGTACCCATTCCACGGGTTTCAACTACCCAGGTTTAAGGTATTCTTCCTTCAGCTAAAACATGCATGTGGAACCTAGAGTATGATCAACCATGTGATCGGGAGATGTGTTCAAATATGTCTCAGTTTTCGTACCCTAGTACTCGGGTGCAACATTCCAGACGCTTTACTAACACTCTCCCGACTTGGAGAGTCAGTCCCTTTAACCTCCTCTTTGGCCCAGTTTGCAATTTCTGCGGAAGATGAACAGGAATAGCGAGAACCAATGAGAGACTAGCTGGAGGTGTCTGGACGGGGAAATTTAACTCTCATTTCCCACCAGGAAGAGGAATTAACCAAAGGCTCAGCGTGCCGTGCCGGAACCAGATTAGGGCCTGAAGCCATCCTGCGGTGTTGCGGCCAGCTCACAAGAAAGCGAGTTGAAGAAAGGAGCTCAGGGACACTGTAATTCACAAACCTTCAGAGTTATAAATGACAGCTATCGTCCAAAAATAGACTGAAGTAAGGCTGCCAAGAGGACTTGAAAGCGGGGCAGAATTGCAGGAAACCGATTTCAGGAGGTAGACTGAAATTGCATTGAAAGCATAGGAAAAGAGGCAGAAAGTCCACAATGATGCACTTGGCCAAAAAGGGCGTATGCGTTTTTTCCTGAATATATTCAGGAAAAAACACATACGCCCTTTTTGGCCAACCAAGCAAGCTTGCAAAGGAAATCTGCACTACAATGAAGTCTCACTTCCCCCCGGTCAAAAGGGCAATCTGAAAAAAGTGTAAAATCCAGAAGGGCAGGACAGGCCATGGAGAACTGGGAGCCTTGTTATGCTGATGGGCGGGATGTAAATTGCCAACAGACACTCGGTAGAAGTGTATGGTGTTTCCTGAAACATCTAAAAAACAAAGCAACAGAGCCTAGGGCACTTCCACTTATGGTCCTATAGCTTAGAGAAATTAAAATCAAAAAGACACAGCCACCCCAAAGTTTGGAACAGCTCTGTTTACAAGAACCTCGTTTACAGTACAAGTTCAACATCGCAGAAAGTGAAAAATGGATAAAGAACTTGTGGTATTTACTTACAATGCAGTATCACTCAGCAATGAAATCTATGTCATCAGGCCCGTAGCAGCATAATGAGTGGATTCAGTTACGATGATTCTAACTGAAATAAGTCACACAGAAAAAGAAACATCATAAGATATCACAAATACATTGAATGTAAACTTGGCTACACAGGTACTGCATTCCAAAACAGAACAGGGTCTCAAATTTAGAAAACCAACTTATGCTTGCTTAAGGGGAAAGGTGAGTTGGGGTGCTGCATAAAACCAGAGATTGAAATGAGCACAGATAAAGTTCCTTAAGTCAAATATGGAATAGACAAGAGCTACTCCTTGTTCAACGAAATGGACTCAACACCGCATATTAAACGCATAAGAATGTACCTGACTAGTAAGTATCGTAAAACCTATGGATTGCTATGTCTCCAAAAGAGAATCAAGCGTGTGTACAGGGGCATAAACGCAGCAGTGATAGGATTGGAGAGGTTCGGTGAGCAAATGAAGACCCTTTGAAGTCATATTGCATGGTACCCATTACACGGGTCTCAACTCTCCAGGTTTAAGGTATTCTTCCTTCAGCTAAAACATGCATGTGGAACCCAAGTATGATCAACCATGTGAACGGAAGACGTGTTCAAATATGTCTTAGTTTTCCTCCCCTGGTACTCGGGTGCAACATTCCAGACGCTTTACTAACACTCTCCCCACTTGGAGAGTCAGCGCCTTTAACCTCCTGTTTGGCTCAGTTTGCAATTTCTGCGGAAGGTGAACAGGAATAGCGAGAACCAATGAGAGGCTAGCTGGAGGTGTCTGGACGGGCAAATTTAACTCTCATTTCCCACCAGGAAGAGGAAATAACCAAAGGCTCAGTGTGCCGTGCCAGAACCAGATTAGGGCCTGAAGCCATCCTGCGGTGTTGCGGCCAGGTCACAAGAAAGCGAGTTGAAGAAAGGAGCTCAGGGGCACTGTAATTCACAAACCTGCAGAGTTATAAATGACAGCTATCGTCCAAAAATAGACTGAAGTAAGGCTGCCAAGAGGACTTGAAAGTGGGGCAGAATTGCAGGAAACCGATTTCAGGAGGTAGACTGGAATTGCATTGAAAGCATAGGAAAAGAGGCAGAACGTCCACAATGATGCACTTGGCCAAAAAGGGCGTATGCGTTTTTTCCTGAATATATTCAGGAAAAAACGCATACGCCCTTTTTGGCCAACCAAGCAAGCTTGCAAAGGAAATCTGCACTACAATGAAGTCTCACTTCCCCCCGGTCAAAAGGGCCATCTGAAAAAAGTGTAAAATCCAGAAAGGCAACAGGACATTGAGAACTGGGAGCCTTGTTATGCTGATGGGCGGGATGTAAATTGCCAACAACCACTCGGGAGAAGTGTATGGTGTTTCCTGAAACATCTAAAAAACAAAGCAACAGAGCCTAGGGCACTTCCACTTATGGTCCTATAGCTTAGGGAAATTAAAATCAAAAAGACACAGCCACCCCAAAGTTTGGAATGGCTCTGTTTACCAGAACCTCGTTTACAGTACAAGTTCAACATCGCAGAAAGTGAAAAATGGATAAAGAAGTTGTGGTATTCACTTACAAAGCAATATCACTCAGCAATGAAATCTATGTCATCAGGCCCTTAGCAGCACAATGAGTGTGTTCAGGTATGATGATTCTAACTGAAATAAGTCACACAGAAAAAGAAACATCATAAGATATCAGTAATACACGGAATGTAAACTTGGCTACACAGGAACTGAATTACAGAACAGAACAGGGTCTCAAATTTAGAAAACCAACTTATGCTTGCTTAAGGGGAAAGGTGAGTTGGGGTGCTGCATAAAACCAGAGATTGAAATGAGCACAGATAAAGTTCCTTAAGCCAAATATGGAATAGACAAGAGCTACTCCTTGCTCAACGAAATGGACTCAACACCGCATATTAAACGCCTAAGAATGTACCTGACTTGTAAGTAACTTAAAACCTATGGATTACTATGTCTCCGAAAGAGAATCAAGCATGTGTACAGGGGCATAAACGCAGCAGTGATAGGATTGGAGAGGTTCGGTGAGCAAATGAAGACCCTTTGAAGTCATATTGCATGGTACCCATTCCACGGGTTTCAACTACCCAAGTTTAAGGTATTCTTCCTTCAGCTAAAACATGCATGTGGAACCTAGAGTATGATCAACCATGTGATCGGGAGACGTGTTCAAATATGTCTCAGTTTTCGTACCCTGGTACTCGGGTGCAACATTCCAGACGCTTTACTAACACTCTCCCCACTTGGAGAGTCAGTCCCTTTAACCTCCTGTTTGGCCCAGTTTGCAATTTCTGCGGAAGATGAACAGGAATAGCGAGAACTAATGAGAGGCTAGCTGGAGGTGTCTGGACGGGCAAATTTAACTCTCATTTCCCACCAGGAAGAGGAATTAACCAAAGGCTCAGTGTTCCGTGCCAGAACCAGATTAGGGCCTGAAGCCATCCTGCGGTGTTGTGGCCAGCTCACAAGAAAGCGAGTTGAAGAAAGGAGCTCAGGGGCACTGTAATTCACAAACCTGCAGAGTTATAAATGACAGCTATCGTCCAAAAATAGACTGAAGTAAGGCTGCCAAGAGGACTTGAAAGCGGGGCAGAATTGCAGGAAACCGATTTCAGGAGGTAGACTGGAATTGCATTGAAAGCATAGGAAAAGAGGCAGAACGTCCACAATGATGAACTTGGCCAAAAAGGGCGTATGCGTTTTTTCCTGAATATATTCAGGAAAAAACGCATACGCCCTTTTTGGCCAACCAAGCAAGCTTGCAAAGGAAATCTGCACTACAATGAAGTGTCACTTGCCCCCGGTCAAAAGGGCCATCTGAAAAAAGTGTAAAATCCAGAAAGGCAGGACAGGCCATGGAGAACTGGGAGCCTTGTTATGCTGATGGGCGGGATGTAAATTGCCAACAACCACTCTGGAGAAGTGTATGATGTTTCCTGAAACATCTAAAAAACAAAGCAACAGAGGCTAGGGCACTTCCACTTATGGTCCTATAGCTTAGGGAAATTAAAATCAAAAAGACACAGCCACCCCAAAGTTTGGAACGGCTCTGTTTACAAGAACCTCGTTTACAGTACAAGTTCAACATCGCAGAAAGTGAAAAATGGATAAAGAATTTGTGGTATTTACTTACAATGCAGTATCACTCAGCCATGAAATCTATGTCATCAGGCCCGTAGCAGCATAATGAGTGGATTCAGGTACGATGATTCTAACTGAAATAAGTCACACAGAAAAAGAAACATCATAAGATATCACTAATACATGGAATGTAAACTTGGCTACACAGGTACTGCATTCCAAAACAGAACAGGGTCTCAAATTTAGAAAACCAACTTATGCTTCCTTAAGGGGAAAGGTGAGTTGGGGTGCTGCATAAAACCAGAGATTGAAATGAGCACAGATAAAGTTCCTTAAGTCAAATATGGAATAGACAAGAGCTACTCCTTGTTCAACGAAATGGACTCAACACCGCATATTAAACGCATAAGAATGTACCTGACTAGTAAGTATCGTAAAACCTATGGATTGCTATGTCTCCAAAAGAGAATCAAGCATGTGTACAGGGGCATAAACGCAGCAGTGATAGGATTGGAGAGGTTCGGTGAGCAAATGAAGACCCTTTGAAGTCATATTGCATGGTACCCATTACACGGGTCTCAACTCTCCAGGTTTAAGGTATTCTTCTTTCAGCTAAAACATGCATGTGGAACCCAAGTATGATCAACCAGGTGAACGGAAGACGTGTTCAAATATGTCTCAGTTTTCCTCCCCTGGTATTCGGGTGCAACATTCCAGACGCTTTACTAACACTCTCCCCACTTGGAGAGTCAGCGCCTTTAACCTCTTGTTTGGCTCAGTTTGCAATTTCTGCGGAAGATGAACAGGAATAGCGAGAACCAATGAGAGGCTAGCTGGAGGTGTCTGGACGGGCAAATTTAACTCTCATTTGCCACCAGGAAGAGGAAATAACCAAAGGCTCAGTGTGCCGTGCCGGAACCAGATTAGGGCCTGAAGCCATCCTGCGGTGTTGCGGCCACCTCACAAGAAAGCGAGTTGAAGGAAGGAGCTCAGGGGCACTGTAATTCACAAACCTGCAGAGTTATAAATGACAGCTATCGTCCAAAAATAGACTGAAGTAAGGCTGCCAAGAGGACTTGAAAGCGGGGCAGAATTGCAGGAAACCGATTTCAGGAGGTAGACTGGAATTGCATTGAAAGCATAGGAAAAGAGGCAGAACGTCCACAATGATGCACTTGGCCGAAAAGGGCGTATGCGTTTTTTCCTGAATATATTCAGGAAAAAACGCATACGCCCTTTTTGGCCAACCAAGCAAGCTTGCAAAGGAAATCTGCACTACAATGAAGTCTCACTTCCCCCCGGTCAAAAGGGCCATCTGAAAAAAGTGTAAAATCCAGAAAGGCAGGACAGGCCATGGAGAACTGGGAGCCTTGTTATGCTGATGGGCGGGATGTAAATTGCCAACAGACACTCGGGAGAAGTGTATGGTGTTTCCTGAAACATCTAAAAAACAAAGCAACAGAGCCTAGGGCACTTCCACTTATGGTCCTATAGCTTAGGGAAATTAAAATCAAAAAGACACAGCCACCCCAAAGTTTGGAACGGCTCTGTTTACAAGAACCTCGTTTACAGTACAAGTTCAACATCGCAGAAAGTGAAAAATGGATAAAGAAGTTGTGGTATTTACTTACAAAGCAATATCACTCAGCAATGAAATCTATGTCATCAGGCCCGTAGCAGCACAATGAGTGGATTCAGGTATGATGATTCTAACTGAAATAAGTCACACAGAAAAAGAAACATCATAAGATATCAGTAATACACGGAATGGAAACTTGGCTACACAGGAACTGAATTACAGAACAGAACAGGGTCTCAAATTTAGAAAAACAACTTATGCTTGCTTAAGGGTAAAGGAGAGTTGGGGTGCTGCATAAAACCAGAGATTGAAATGAGCACAGATAAAGTTCCTTAAGCCAAATATGGAATAGACAAGAGCTACTCCTTGCTCAACGAAATGGACTCAACACCGCATATTAAACGCCTAAGAATGTACCTGACTAGTAAGTATCTTAAAAGATATGGATTGCTATGTCTCCGAAAGAGAATCAAGCATGTGTACAGGGGCATAAACGCAGCAGTGATAGGATTGGAGAGGTTCGGTGAGCAAATGAAAACCCTTTGAAGTCATATTGCATGGTACCCATTCCACGGGTTTCAACTACCCAGGTTTTAGGTATTCTTCCTTCAGCTAAAACATGCATGTGGAACCCAGAGTATGATCAACCATGTGATCGGGAGACGTGTTCAAATATGTCTCAGTTTTCATACCCTGGTACTCGGGTGCAACATTCCAGATGCTTTACTAACACTCTCCCGACTTGGAGAGTCAGTCCCTTTAACCTCCTGTTTGGCCCAGTTTGCAATTTCTGCGGAAGATTAACAGGAATAGCGAGAACCAATGAGAGACTAGCTGGAGGTGTCTGGACGGGCAAATTTAACTCTCATTTCCCACCAGGAAGAGGAATTAACCAAAGGCTCAGCGTGCCGTGCCGGAACCAGATTAGGGCCTGAAGCCATCCTGCGGTGTTGCGGCCAGCTCACAAGAAAGCGAGTTGAAGAAAGGAGCTCAGGGGCACTGTAATTCACAAAC
Organism: Delphinus delphis; assembly: GCF_949987515.2. Taxonomy (NCBI): domain Eukaryota; kingdom Metazoa; phylum Chordata; class Mammalia; order Artiodactyla; family Delphinidae; genus Delphinus; species Delphinus delphis. Next base: position 547,854 of record NW_027192780.1, read on the forward strand.
CTGCAGAGTTATAAATGACAGCTATCGTCCAAAAATAGACTGAAGTAAGGCTGCCAAGAGGACTTGAAAGTGGGGCAGAATTGCAGGAAACCGATTTCAGGAGGTAGACCGAAATTGCATTGAAAGCATAGGAAAAGAGGCAGAACGTCCACAATGATGCACTTGGCCAAAAAGGGCGTATGCGTTTTTTCCTGAATATATTCAGGAAAAAACGCATACGCCCTTTTTGGCCAACCAAGCAAGCTTGCAAAGGAAATCTGCACTACAATGAAGTCTCACTTCCCCCCGGTCAAAAGGGCCATCTGAAAAAAGTGTAAAATCCAGAAAGGCAGGACAGGCCATGGAGAACTGGGAGCCTTGTTATGCTGATGGGCGGGATGTAAATTGCCAACAGACACTCGGGAGAAGTGTATGGTGTTTCCTGAAACATCTAAAAAACAAAGCAACAGAGCCTAGGGCACTTCCACTTATGGTCCTATAGCTTAGGGAAATTAAAATCAAAAAGACACAGCCACCCCAAAGTTTGGGACGCCTCTGTTTACAAGAACCTCGTTTACCGTACAAGTTCAACATCGCAGAAAGTGAAAAATGGATAAAGGACTTGTGGTATTTACCTACAATGCAGTACCACTCAGCAATGAAATCTATGTCATCAGGCCCGTAGCAGCATAATGAGTGGATTCAGGTACGATGATTCTAACTGAAATAAGTCACACAGAAAAAGAAACATCATAAGATATCACTAATACACGGAATGTAAACTTGGCTACACAGGAACTGCATTCCAAAACAGAACAGGGTCTCAAATTTAGAAAACCAACTTATGCTTGCTTAAGGGTAAAGGTGAGTTGGGGTGCTGCATAAAACCAGAGATTGAAATGAGCACAGATAAAGTTCCTTAAGTCAAATATGGAATAGACAAGAGCTACTCCTTGCTCAACGAAATGGACTCAACACCGCATATTAAACGCCTAAGAATGTACCTGACTAGTAAATATCGTAAAACCTATGGATTGCTATGTCTCCAAAAGAGAATCAAGCGTGTGTACAGGGGCATAAACGCAGCAGTGATAGGATTGGAGAGGTACAGTGAGCAAATGAAGACCCTTTGAAGTCATATTGCATGGTACCCATTGCACGGGTCTCAACTCTCCAGGTTTAAGGTATTCTTCCTTCAGCTAAAACATGCATGTGGAACCCAAGTATGATCAACCATGTGAACGGGAGACGTGTTCAAATATGTCTCAGTTTTCCTCCCCTGGTACTCGGGTGCAACATTGCAGACGCTTTACTAACACTCTCCCCACTTGGAGAGTCAGCGCCTTTAATCTCCTGTTTGGCTCAGTTTGCAATTTCTGCGGAAGATGAACAGGAATAGCGAGAACCAATGAGAGGCTAGCTGGAGGTGTCTGGACGGGCAAATTTATCTCTCATTTCCCACCAGGAAGAGGAAATAACCAAAGTCTCAGCGTGCCGTGCCAGACCAGATTAGGGCCTGAAGCCATCCTGCGGTGTTGAGGCCAGGTCACAAGAAAGCGAGTTGAAGAAAGGAGCTCAGGGGCACTGTAATTCACAAACCTGCAGAGTTATAAATGACAGCTATCGTCCAAAAATAGACTGAAGTAAGGCTGCCAAGAGGACTTGAAAGCGGGGCAGAATTGCAGGAAACTGATTTCAGGAGGTAGACCGAAATTGCATTGAAAGCATAGGAAAAGAGGCAGAACGTCCACAATGATGCACTTGGCCAAAAAGGGCGTATGCGTTTTTTCCTGAATATATTCAGGAAAAAACGCATACGCCCTTTTTGGCCAACCAAGCAAGCTTGCAAAGGAAATCTGCACTACAATGAAGTCTCACTTCCCCCCGGTCAAAAGGGCCATCTGAAAAAAGTGTAAAATCCAGAAAGGCAGGACAGTCCATGGAGAACTGGGAGCCTTGTTATGCTGATGGGCGGGATGTAAATTGCCAACAACCACTCGGGAGAAGTGTATGGTGTTTCCTGAAACATCTAAAAAACAAAGCAACAGAACCTAGGGCACTTCCACTTATGGTCCTATAACTTATGGAAATTAAAATCAAAAAGACACAGCCACCCCAAAGTTTGGAACGGCTCTGTTTACAAGAACCTCGTTTACAGTACAAGTTCAACATCGCAGAAAGTGAAAAATGGATAAAGAAGTTGTGGTATTTACTTACAAAGCAATATCACTCAGCAATGAAATCTGTGTCATCAGGCCCTTAGCAGCACAATGAGTGGATTCAGGTATGATGATTCTAACTGAAGTAAGTCACACAGAAAAAGAAACATCATAAGATATCAGTAATACACGGAATGTAAACTTGGCTATACAGGAACTGAATTACAGAACAGAACAGGGTCTCAAATTTAGAAAACCAACTTATGCTTGCTTAAGGGGAAAGGTGAGTTGGGGTGCTGCATAAAACCAGAGATTGAAATGAGCACAGATAAAGTTCCTTAAGCCAAATATGGAATAGACAAGAGCTACTCCTTGCTCAACGAAATGGACTCAACACCGCATATTAAACGCCTAAGAATGTACCTGACTAGTGAGTATCTTAATACCTATGGATTGCTATGTCTCCGAAAGAGAATCAAGAATGTGTACAGGGGCATAAACGCAGCAGGGATAGGATTGGAGAGGTTCGGTGAGCAAATGAAGACCCTTTGAAGTCATATTGCATGGTACCAATTACACGGGTCTTAACTCTCCAGGTTTAAGGTATTCTTCCTTCAGCTAAAACATGCATGTGGAACCCAAGTATGATCAACCATGTGAACGGGAGACGTGTTCAAATATGTCTCAGTTTTCCTCCCCTGGAACTCGGGTGCAACAATCCAGACGCTTTACTAACACTCTCCCCACTTGGAGAGTCAGCGCCTTTAACCTCCTGTTTGGCCCAGTTTGCAATTTCTGCGGAAGATGAACAGGAATAGCGAGAACCAATGAGAGACTAGCTGGAGGTGTCTGGACGGGCAAATTTAACTCTCATTTCCCACCAGGAAGAGGAAATAACCAAAGGCTCAGTGTGCCGTACCGGAACCAGATTAGGGCCTGAAGCCATCCTGCGGTGTTGCGGCCAGCTCAAAAGAAAGCAAGTTGAAGAAAGGAGCTCAGGGGCACTGTAATTCACAAACCTGCAGAGTTATAAATGACAGCTATCGTCCAAAAATAGACTGAAGTAAGGCTGCCAAGAGGACTTGAAAGCGGGACAGAATTGCAGGAAACCGATTTCAGGAGGTAGACTGGAATTGCATTGAAAGCATAGGAAAAGAGGCAGAACGTCCACAATGATGCACTTGGCCAAAAAGGGCGTATGCGTTTTTTCCTGAATATATTCAGGAAAAAACGCATACGCCCTTTTTGGCCAACCAAGCAAGCTTGCAAAGGAAATCTGCACTACAATGAAGTCTCACTTCCCCCCGGTCAAAAGGGCCATCTGAAAAAAGTGTAAAATCCAGAAAGGCAGAACAGGCCATGGAGAACTGGGAGCCTTGTTATGCTGATGGGCGGGATGTAAATTGCCAACAGAAACTGGGGAGAAGTGTATGGTGTTTCCTGAAACATCTAAAAAACAAAGCAACAGAGCCTAGGGCACTGCCACTTATGGTCCTATAGCTTAGGGAAATTAAAATCAAAAAGACACAGCCACCCCAAAGTTTGGAACGGCTCTGTTTACAAGAACCTCGTTTACAGTACAAGTTCAACATCGCAGAAAGTGAAAAATGGATAAAGAAGTTGTGGTATTTACTTACAAAGCAATATCACTCAGCAATGAAATCTGTGTCATCAGGCCCTTAGCAGCACAATGAGTGGATTCAGGTATGATGATTCTAACTGAAGTAAGTCACACAGAAAAAGAAACATCATAAGATATCAGTAATACACGGAATGTAAACTTGGCTACACAGGAACTGAATTACAGAACAGAACAGGGTCTCAAATTTAGAAAACCAACTTATGCTTGCTTAAGTGTAAAGGTGAGTTGGGGTGCTGCATAAAACCAGAGATTGAAATGAGCACAGATAAAGTTCCTTAAGTCAAATATGGAATAGACAAGAGCTACTCCTTGCTCAACGAAATGGACTCAACACCGCATATTAAACGCCTAAGAATGTACCTGACTAGTAAGTATCTTAAAACCTATGGATTGCTATGTCTCCGAAAGAGAATCAAGCATGTGTACAGGGGCATAAACGCAGCAGTGATAGGATTGGAGAGCTTCGGTGAGCAAATGAAGACCCTTTGAAGTCATATTGCATGGTACCCATTACACGGGTTTCAAGTACCCAGGTTTAAGGTATTCTTCCTTCAGCTAAAACATGCATGGGGAACCTAGAGTATGATCAACCATGTGATCGAGAGACGTGTTCAAATATGTCTCAGTTTTCGTACCCTGGTACTCGGGTGCAACATTCCAGATGCTTTACTAACACTCTCCCCACTTGGAGAGTCAGTCCCTTTAACCTCCTGTTTGGCCCAGTTTGCAATTTCTGTGGAAGATGAACAGGAATAGCGAGAACCAATGAGAGACTAGCTGGAGGTGTCCGGATGGGCAAATTTAACTCTCATTTCCCACCAGAAAGAGGAATTAACCAAAGGCTCAGCGTGCCGTGCCAGAACCAGATTAGGGCCTGAAGACATCCTGCAGTGTTGCGGCCAGGTCACAAGAAAGCGAGTTGAAGAAAGGAGCTCAGGGGCACTGTAATTCACAAACCTGCAGAGTTATAAATGACAGCTATCGTCCAAAAATAGACTGAAGTAAGGCTGCCAAGAGGACTTGAAAGCGGGGCAGAATTGCAGGAAACAGATTTCAGGAGGTAGACTGGAATTGCATTGAAAGCATAGGAAAAGAGGCAGAACGTCCACAATGATGCACTTGGCCAAAAAGGGCGTATGCGTTTTTTCCTGAATATATTCAGGAAAAAACGCATACGCCCTTTTTGGCCAACCAAGCAAACTTGCAAAGGAAATCTGCACTACAATGAAGTCTCACTTCTCCCCGGTCAAAAGGGCCATCTGAAAAAAGTGTAAAATCCAGAAAGGCAGGACAGGCCATGGAGAACTGGGAGCCTTGTTATGCTGATGGGCGGGATGTAAATTGCCAACAGACACTCAGGAGAAGTGTATGGTGTTTCCTGAAACATCTAAAAAACAAAGCAACAGAGCCTAGGGCACTTCCACTTATGGTCCTATAGCTTAGGGAAATTAAAATCGAAAAGACACAGCCACTCCAAAGTTTGGGACGCCTCCATTTACAAGAACCTCGTTTACCGTACAAGTTCAATATCACAGAAAGTGAAAAATGGATAAAGAACTTGTGGTACTTACGTACAATGCAGTATCACTCAGCAATGTAATCTATGTCATTAGGCCCGTAGCAGCATAATGAGTGGATTCAGGTACGATGATTCTAACTGAAATAAGTCACACAGAAAAAGAAACATCATAAGATATCACTAATACACAGAATGTAAACTTGGCTACACAGGAACTGCATTCCAAAACAGAACAGGGTCTCAAATTTAGAAAACCAACTTATGCTTGCTTAAGGGGAAAGGTGAGTTGGGGTGCTGCATAAAACCAGAGATTGAAATGAGCACAGATAAAGTTCCTTAAGCCAAATATGGAATAGACAAGAGCTACTCCTTGCTCAACGAAATGGACTCAACACCGCATATTAAACGCCTAAGAGTGTACCTGAGTAGTAAGTATCTTCAAACCTATTGATTGCTATGTCTCCAAAAGAGAATCAAGCATGTGTACAGGGGCATAAACGCAGCAGTGATAGGATTGGAGAGGTTCGGTGAACAAATGAAGACCCTTTGAAGTCATATTGCATGGTACCCATTCCACGGGTTTCAACTACCCAGGTTTTAGGTATTCTTCCTTCAGGCAAAACATGCATGTGGAACCCAGAGTATGATCAACCATGTGATCGGGAGACGTGTTCAAATATGTCTCAGTTTTCCTCCCCTGGTACTCGGGTGCAACATTCCAGACGCTTTACTAACACTCTCCCCACTTGGAGAGTCAGCGCCTTTAACTTCCTGTTTGGCCCAGTTTGCAATTTCTGCGGAAGATGAACAGGAATAGCGAGAACCAATGAGAGGTTAGCTGGAGGTGTCTGGACGGGAAATTTAACTCTCATTTCCCACCAGGAAGAGGAAATAACCAAAGGCTCAGCGTGCCGTACCGGAACCAGATTAGGGCCTGAAGCCATCCTGCGGTGTTGTGGCCAGCTCAAAAGAAAGCGAGTTGAAGAAAGGAGCTCAGGGGCACTGTAATTCACAAACCTGAAGAGTTATAAATGACAGCTATCGTCCAAAAATAGACTGAAGTAAGGCTGCCAAGAGGACTTGAAAGCGGGGCAGAATTGCAGGAAACCGATTTCAGGAGGTAGACTGGAATTGCATTGAAAGCATAGGAAAAGAGGCAGAACGTCCACAATGATGCACTTGGCCAAAAAGGGCGTATGCGTTTTTTCCTGAATATATTCAGGAAAAAACGCATACGCCCTTTTTGGCCAACCAAGCATGCTTGCAAAGGAAATCGGCACTACAATGAAGTCTCATTTCCCCACGGTCAAAAGGGCCATCTGAAAACAGTGTAAAATCCAGAAAGGCAGGACAGGCCATGGAGAACTGGGAGCCTTGTTATGCTGATGGGCGGGATGTAAATTGCCAAGGGACACTCGGGAGAAGTGTATGGTGTTTCCTGAAACATCTAAAAAACAAAGCAACAGAGCCTAGGGCACTTCCACTTATGGTCCTATAGCTTAGGGAAATTAAAATCAAAAAGACACAGCCACCCCAAAGTTTGGGACGCCTCTGTTTACAAGAACCTCGTTTACAGTACAAGTTCAACATCGCAGAAAGTGAAAAATGGATAAAGAAGTTGTGGTATTCACTTACAAAGCAATATCACTCAGCAATGAAATCTGTGTCATCAGGCCCTTAGCAGCACAATGAGTGGATTCAGGTATGATGATTCTAACTGAAATAAGTCACACAGAAAAAGAAACATCATAAGATATCAGTAATACACGGAATGGAAACTTGGCTACACAGGAACTGAATTACAGAACAGAAAAGGGACTCAAATTTAGGAAACCAACTTATGCTTGCTTAAGGGGAAAGGTGAGTTGGGGTGCTGCATAAAACCAGAGATTGAAATGAGCACAGATAAAGTTCCTTAAGCCAAATATGGAATAGACAACAGCTACTCCTTGCTCAACGAAATGGACTCAACACCGCATATTAAACGCCTAAGAATGTACCTGACTAGTAAGTATCTTAAAAGATATGGATTGCTACGTCTCCGAAAGAGAATCAAGCATGTGTACAGGGGCATAAACGCAGGAGAGATAGGATTGGAGAGATTCGGTGAGCAAATGAAGACCCTTTGAAGTCATATTGCATGGTACCCATTCCACGGGTCTCAACTCTCCAGGTTTAAGGTATTCTTTCTTCAGCTAAAACATGCATTTGGAACCCAGAGTATGATCAGCCTTGTGATCGGGAGACGTGTTCAAATATGTCTCAGTTTTCGTCCCATGGTACTTCGGTGCAACATTCCAGACGCTTTACTAACACTCTCGCCACTTGGAGAGTCAGTGCCTTTAACCTCCTGTTTGGCCCAGTTTGCAATTTCTGCGGAAGATGTACAGGAATAGGGAGAACCAATGACAGACAAGCGGGAGGTCTCTGGACGGGCAAATTTAACTCTAATTTCCCACCAGGATGAGGAATTAACCAAAGGCTCAGCGTGCCGTGCCAGAACCAGATTAGGGCCTGAAGACATCCTGCAGTGTTGCGGCCAGGTCACAAGAAAGCGAGTTGAAGAAAGGAGCTCAGGGGCACTGTAATTCACAAACCTGCAGAGTTATAAATGACAGCTATCGTCCAAAAATAGACTGAAGTAAGGCTGCCAAGAGGACTTGAAAGCGGGGCAGAATTGCTGGAAACCGATTTCAGGAGGTAGACAGGAATTGCATTTCAAGCAGAGGAAAAGAGGCAGAACGTCCACAGTAATGCACTTGGCCAAAAAGGGAGTATGTGTTTTTTCCTGAATATATTCAGGAAAAAACGCATACGCCCTTTTTGGCCAACCAAGCAAGCTTGCAAAGGAAATCTGCACTACAATGAAGTCTCACTTCCCCCCGGTCAAAAGGGTCATCTGAAAAAAGTGTAAAATCCAGAAAGGCAGGACAGGCCATGGAGAACTGGGAGCATTGTTATGCTGATGGGCGGGATGTAAATTGCCAACAGACACTCGGGAGAAGTGTATGGTGTTTCCTGAAACATCTAAAAAACAAAGCAACACAGCCTAGGGCACTTCCACTTATGGTCCTATAGCTTAGGGAAATTAAAATCAAAAATACACAGCCACTCCAAAGTTTGGGACGCCTCTGTTTACAAGAACCTCATTTACCGTACAAGTTCAATATCAGAGAAAGTGAAAAATGGATAAAGAACTTGTGGTACTTACGTACAATGCAGTATCACTCAGCAATGAAATCTATGTCATCAGTCCCGTAGCAGCATGATGAGTGGATTCAGGTACGATGATTCTAACTGAAATAAGTCACACAGAAAAAGAAACATCAAAAGATATCACTAATACACGGAATGTAAACTTGGCTACACAGGAACTGAATTCCAAAACAGAACAGGGTCTCAAATTTAGAAAACCAACTTATGCTTGCTTAAGGGTAAAGGTGAGTTGGGGTGCTGCATAAAATCAGAGATTGAAATGAGCACAGATAAAGTTCCTTAAGCCAAATATGGAATAGACAAGAGCTACTCCTTGCTCAACGAAATGGACTCAACACCCCATATTAAACGCCTAAGAATGTACCTGACTAGTAAGTATCTTAAAACCTATGGATTGCTATGTCTCCAAAAGAGAATCAAGCATGTGTACAGGGGCATAAACGCAGCAGTGATAGGATTGGAGAGGTTCGGTGAGCAAATGAAGACCCTTTGAAGACATATTGCATGGTACCCATTCCACGGGTCTCAACTCTCCAGGTTTAAGGTATTCTTCCTTCAGCTAAAACATGCATGTGGAACCCAGAGTATGATCAACCGTGTGAACGGGAGACGTGTTCAAATATGTCTCAGTTTTCCTCCCCTGGTCCTCGGGTGCAACATTCCAGACGCTTTACTAACACTCTCCCCACTTGGAGAGTCAGCGCCTTTAACCTCCTGTTTGGCCCAGTTTGCAATTTCTGCGGAAGATGAACAGGAATAGCGAGAACCAATGAGAGACTAGCTGGAGGGGTCTGGACGGGCAAATTTAACTCTCATTTCCCACCAGGAAGAGGAATTAACCAAAGGCTCAGCGTGCCGTGCCGGAGCCAGATTAGGGCCTGAAGCCATTATGCGGTGTTGCGGCCAGCTCACAAGAAAGCGAGTTGAAGAAAGGAGCTCAGGGGCACTGTAATTCACAAACCTGCAGAGTTATAAATGACAGCTATCGTCCAAAAATAGACTGAAGTAAGGCTGCCAAGAGGACTTGAAAGCAGGGCAGAATTGCAGGAAACTGATTTCAGGAGGTAGACTGGAATTGCATTGAAAGCATAGGAAAAGAGGCAGAACGTCCACAATGATGCACTTGGCCAAAAAGGGCGTATGCGTTTTTTCCTGAATATATTCAGGAAAAAACGCATATGCCCGTTTTGGCCAACCAAGCAAGCTTGCAAAGGAAATCTGCACTACAATGAAGTCTCACTTCCCCCCGGTCAAAAGGGCCATCTGAAAAAAGTGTAAAATCCAGAAAGGCCGGACAGGCCATGGAGAACTGGGAGCCTTGTTATGCTGATGGGCGGGATGTAAATTGCCAACAGACACTCGGGAGAAGTGTATGGTGTTTCCTGAAACATCTAAAAAACAAAGCAACAGAGCCTAGGGCACTTCCACTTATGGTCCTATAGCTTAGGGAAATTAAAATCAAAACGACACAGCCACCCCAAATTTTGGGACGCCTCTGTTTACAAGAACCTCGTTTACCATACAAGTTCAATATCACAGAAAGTGAAAAATGGATAAAGAACTTGTGGTACTTACGTACAATGCAGTATCACTGAGCAATGAAATCTATGTCATCAGGCCCGTAGCAGCATAATGAGTGGATTCAGGTACGATGATTCTAAATGAAATAAGTCACACAGAAAAAGAAACATCATAAGATATCAGTAATACACGGAATGTAAACTTGGCTACACAGGAACTGAATTACAGAACAGAACAGGGTCTCAAGTTTAGAAAACCAACTTATGCCTGCTTAAGGGGGAAGGTGAGTTGGGGTGCTGCATAAAAGCAGAGTTTGAAATTAGCACAGATACCGTTCCATAAGCCAAATATGTAATAGACAAGAGCTACCCCTTGCTCAACGAAATGGATTCAACAATGAGGTATCACCTCACACCTGGTAGAATAGGCGTCATTGAAAATCTACAAACAAAAAATGCTGGAAAGGGTGTGGAGAAAAGGAACCCTCTCCCACTATTGTTGGGAATATAAATTGATACAGTCATTTTGGAGAACAATATGGAATTTCTTAAGAAACTAACAATAGAATTACCATATGATACAGCAATCCCAGTACTGGACATATACCCAGACAAAACCATAAATCAAAAAGAGTCATTCACCGCAATGTTCATTGCATCACTATTTACAATATCGAGGTAATGGAAGCAACCTAAATGCCCACAGACAGACGAATGCATAAAGCTGTGGTACATATATAAAATGGAATATTACTAAGCCATGAAAAGGAATGAAATTGGGTCATTTGTAGAGACGTCGATGGATCTAGAGACTGTCATACAGAGTGAAGTAAGTCAGAAAGAGAAAAACAAATCTTGTATATTCATGCATATATGTGGAACCTAGAAAAACTGTACAGATTAACCATTTTGCAAGGCATAAATAGAGCAACAGATGTAGACAACAAACGTATGGACAACAAGGGGGGAAAGCTGTTGGGGGGGGTGGTGGTGGGAGGAGTTGAGAGACTGGGATTGGCATGTATACATTTATATGTATAAAATAGATAACCAATAAGAACCTGCTGTATAAAAATATAAAATAAAATTCAAAATTAAAAAGAAATAAAATTTAAAAAATAAAACAGAAAAAACAATTATTCCCTGCACATACATGTATTTATATGAATAAATTATTTCCATGCTTATATCTGTAAATACAAAAAAGAGGAATAAAATCTACCTTGAACCAAAAACGAAAAAGAGAAAAAAAACACAGAACCCACCAGTTACACAGAGGAAAACCGTATCAGGGCACTTGCTCCAGTTGTAAACAATTCTGAAGTTGGTCAGTGGTGGGGAATCGTCTCCCATTCAGCCAGCAGCCCCCACGCAACAAGCGTCCTCATTGCAAAGCTGGGGCACCGTGCCGAGGCATCTGTGAGTAAACGTGAGCTGAGCCCCAGGCCAGTTGCTGCTGAACTATTCCCACCCGTCCCAGGTAAAACACCTGAATATATACAAGGACTTGAAAGCCTAGAGGAAGGGCCATAGAGCCACACGAGTGACAGCATGCCGGCCGACTTGGTGCCTGCAGGCCAGCCAGGATGGTCCTGGCCCTGGGTGCTCTTCTGGAAGATTTCCATTTCCCTGCCTGAGATACCCGTCCTGTCCCTGCCCCCACTGCTTTTTTCCTTCCTCACCTCTGCCCAGGGAGAAATTCCAACAGCAGGTATGGGTGACACATCCTCTTGTTTAGCAGGTGGCAGCCTGGCAACTGCTGCAGAAAGTCCAGCAGAGCCCCACTCACACTGGGCCACCCACAAAGCCGTGGCCTCTCACTCCCTCCCACCAGCCCAGCCCCGAGACTGCTGACAGGGCAGAGAAAATGGCGTCAGGCACGGCTGCAGGGGCTCTTGCTGCCTGGAGTGGTATTTATATTGATCTCAACCCAGGCACACCTGGGGAGGGCTGGCCGGCACGGTAAGGCTGCCCAGGTCAGCCAATCATCACCCCTCAGGGGCTCACAGTTGCAGAAAATGGAACTTGCTGAACCGGCCAGGTCCAAGGAACAGGTGTGGGCTCCTGAGAGTCAGGATAGACAAGGGGCTGCAGCTTTGGCTTGTTTTCTAATCATTTTATCTGGCCCATGAGTGGGAGACAACTTCAAGAAAACCCTCTCCTAATGAGAGGAACCCAGGAGTCAGGGAGAGGAGGGGTGGGTGGTGGTTGGAGACAGAGGCCTGGTGCCCCGGGTGCAGTGGAAGTCTCTGGAAGACCAGGTGGAGGGAGGCCTCACGGAGTGATGCCCAGGGTCACAGACCTGTCGCAGCTGCTGTTTGTTAGTTCAAGTCCTGCTCTGAGGTGCTCTGTGTCAGCTCTGAGCGACAGGTGAGCTGGGGGTGCTCTGCAATGAGGGCTATGTGCACGGTTCCTGTGTGCCCAGCCCTGCCACGGTACCTGCAAGGGTAGCTCTGTATCCTGGGAGGGGCCTGACCACGAGAGCCCCGTGGGCTGGGGTGGGGGTGGGGTACCTGCCCAGGTGAGCTCCATATTCTGGGATTGGTCTGACCACGAGAGCCCCATGGGCTGCTGGGGACCTGGTAAAGGATGTCAGGACAGTCAGTGAAGCCACCGAGGATATACCTCCAGTTGCTCCTAATTCCTACACCCTGCTGGTCATTCTACCAACCACCAGGACATGGTATTCTGTATTAGTCTTCAATGATGCCTTCTTTTGTATTCCATTAGTCCCAGAGTCACAAGAAATTTTGGCTTGTGAGTGGCAGGACTCAACATACAACTAAAACAATACTTCCGGGCCGTCTGGCCCCAAGGGTGCAAAAATTCCCACACCATCTTTGGGGAAAGCTTAGCTAAAGACCTAAAAGTTCTACCTCTGGAAAAGGAAACCCTCCTTCAATATGCAGACGACATTCTGATCACCAGCCCTACTAAGGAGGCCTCTGAACTACCAAGCCAATAAAGGATAGAAGTTGTCCAAGAAAAAGCTCAAATATCACAGACTGCGGTGACCTGCCTGGGCTTCATTCTCACAGAAGGTCAGAGAAGCCCATCCCAGGAAAGGGAAGAAACCATTTTCAGCCTTACCCCTTTCTAAAACTAGAAGACAGCTTAGGGGTTCCTGGGGAGGCCAGGGTTTGCTGCTTCTGGATCCCTAACTACAGTCTACTAGCTGGGCCTCTATATGAAACACTGAAAGGAAAAGATGATGATCCTTTTGAATAGAATCCAGAAGTGGCCTTTCAAGAATGGAAAGAGCAGTCAATTCAGACCCTTGCCCTGGAACTCCCTAATTTAGCTAAACCCTTTGACCTTTACATTCCCGGTGAAAGGTGAATCGCCATTGGAGAATTAGTGCAAAAACTGGGACCACTTGAAATGGAACAATGCAAGAATGCCATCCAGGTAGGATAAACTACGGTCACTAAGGGGCTTGGCCCACTGCCACATCTGGCCAAGATACTGGCGGTATCTAAAAACCTGGAAATCAGCAGCCCAAAAGGCCACCTCCCTCCTAAGGGAAAAGGACCCCACGTGGTGATCCTAACCACCAACCATGCCCTGAAGTTGCAGGGTTCGCTCCGTGGGCACACCGACCTCGAGTGAGGAGGCCCTCCAACTCCAACATCCAGAGAGATAACCGGGGGCAACAGGGCACCATGACGACTCGTGTGAACATCACTTGACCTGGAGTTTCTCTCATAAAACAACAAGAGTGTGTCCCAAAAGAGTAGACTACTGCTTGCAGGACTTACTGCACCCAGAGGGGAGCTAATAATCTTGGCGGGGGAACAGTATACCACACTGTCACCATAGAAAAGCCTACAGACACCGTGATGATGGTGGCCAATAAGACCGGCTGGACTCCTGTTTACTTCAAAAGGCTGTTGACTCAGTAGCCATCATGGTCCTTGATCACCACTGACCCTGGACTGTCTGGGAGTTGAGCGGGCAGGGCTCTGACACCTGGTGCTGTTTGTACGTTAATTCAGGGGCCTAACTGAAGAAAGCGCAGACTACTGGTCAGAGCATCTAGGCTGGCAGAGACGGTCAGCCTAAGGTGGCCGAACAAATGTGGGGCGGGGTGAAACCGGCCCCCACAGCGTCTCTGCACATCTCTTTCCTGGACCCTTAAAGGTCATTAGAATCTATAACACTTCCAATGCTGGTGCTCAGGTGGACGAGCAGGGAGGCAGGGGTCCTGGGGACAATCAACGTCACCGGGAGGCTGCTGGGGAGAAGCTCTGACCCTCGCCCCAGGGTATGAGGGCTCCCAACTCAGCACTCAGCAGTTACAGAAGAAGGGTCTGCACCCTCAGCACTCCAAGAATGAGGAACGGGACAAAAGGCAGAGGAGGGGTTTGTCCCCAGCAAAGCCCATTAAAAATCCCTGGGAGATAAAAATAGAATCTGGGCAATAAAGTCAAGTCTAACCTTTTTTATCCTTTGTGCTTTGTCTAATTTCACGTGCTCCTAGGGTCCCGCATGCAGAGGTTCCACACCCGGCACTTCAGACCAGATTTCCTAGTGCAGAATGGCTGGGTCGACACCTCAGCTCCTGGGGCCCAGTGCAGACTCCACGATATAGAGCCTGAGCTACAGCCAACCCGGCCCTCGAGAGCTCCGCCGCCTCCCTCCCTCCCACTGACTCTGACAGGATCTCTACACAGCAGCCCAGCCCACAGCCCACGGGGTAGTGCATGCTCTCACCTCTCCATTCTCTGATCAAAATATAAAGTTTCCTTTGCTTGTGAACCAAACTCAGTCTCGATCTGTTGGCCCCAATGACACTGGGCAGGGGGACACTTGTTGGGGTCCACTCTGGAGGATCAGTAACAGAAATTGAGACTATCGTAACCTCAATGAACAGATGTGTGAGCCAAACTGTAGTTAACATAGAACAGTGTATAAGGCTCGGGTAAAATAAGATGTTTTTAACACTTCCATTTGATATTTCCATCACTTTTTATAAGCAAGTTCAGTGAAAAGGTTTGTCTTATTTGTCAGGTCAATATTAGAGAAACGAAGTGATTTCTTTCCAAGGATGTACAGCTAATAATCTTGGTTAAACCTTCAATCTTGTTTTAAATGCTTTTCCATTGAAAATGATACCTCTCTTTCAGCTCCCCCATTTCTGAGAAGTATAAAATCTTATAATTTATTATTACCAAAGGGGAAAGGTGGGAGGAGGGATAAATTAACAGTTTGGAATGAACACATACACACTGCTATGTATAAAATAGATCATCAACAAGGAACTACTGTATAGCACAGGGAACTACACTCAACATTTTGCAATAACCTATAAGGGGAAATAATCTGAAAAAGAATAGATATTTTTATTGACATCATCTATCGATGACAGTTAAAGTGTAGCCTAAGGGAAGCTGGTGGTGAGTGCTTCTGACCCTGAAGACTTCAATCATCGAAAGTTTGGACTCTGCCTACTTCCCAAGGCCCTTAATGAACATATGTGTAGCTGTAGCTTAAAAAATTCCCCAGTTTGGGTTTCGGGGAGACACTGATTTTGAAAAAGCCCTGGTGTTCTCCTTACATGAATGGGACTCTTCCTACTGCTAAAACATGTCTGTCACACCCAGAGGATGGTATACCGTCTGATCGGGAAGAGTTTGGAAAAGGCATCTCATCTCCTCATCTCCTGGTGCTCGGGTTCACCCCTCCAGCGTCTTTACTAACAGTCTCCCCACTTGGAGATGTCAGCACTGTCAACATCCTGTTGCGTACAGTTTGGAATTTGTCCAGAGGATGAAGCGGAAGGATGAGGAACAATGAGAGACAAGTCCTAGGTGTTCAGACAGGCACATGTCACTCTAATTTCCAATCAGGAAGACGAATTGACCAAAGGCTAGGGTTGCCCATGGAAACAGTATAGGGCTTGAGGAAATCCCGCTGCTTTGTGGCCAGTTCCCATAAACACGAGTTGAACAATGGAACTCAGGGGCAGTAAAATTCACAAAACTGCAGAGTTGAAAATATCCATCACTGAAAAATGTCTTGAGGAAAGTCAGAGAAAAGGACTTGTAAGCAAGGGAGAATGGCAGGAAAGGGATTTGAGGAGGTAGAAAGGACTCGCCATTAAGCACAAGAAAAGGAGCTGAACATTGCCAACATTGCAGTTGGCCAAAAAGGGTGTATGCGTTCTTTTCTGTATATATTCAAGAAAAGGGCATACACTTTTTTAGCCAACCAAACAGGTGGGCACTGGAAGTCAATACTACAAAAGATATCACTTCGCATCAGTCAGAAGAGCCATCCTCATAAAGCGTAAACAACAGAAATGCAGGACAGGGCAACGAGAAGAGGGAGCCCTGTGAGACTTATAGTGGAAATGTATATTGCCAACGGCCATTCTGGAGAAGTGTATTGTGTTTACTAAAGCATCTTAAAAATGAGCTACAGAGCATAGGGCACTTGCACTCATGGGCGTATATCTTGGGAAAAACAAAAATCGAGAGGACACAGGCACCCCAATGTTTACCCCCTCTCTGTTTAAAAGATCCTCGACTAGGATATAACTTAAATGTCTCTGGAGGGAAAAAATGGATAGAGATGTGGTACTTAGGTAGAGTGGAATATTATTCAGCCTGGAAATCAATGAAATATGGCCAGTTGTAACAACTCCGGAGGAGTTACGTATGATCATTCTAAGTGACAGAATTCAAAAAGAAAAAGACACATATCATAAGATATCACTTAAAGGTGGAATCCAAAATGGCTACACATGAAATAAATTACAAAACAAAAACATAGTCAAATATGTAGAAAACACGCATAAGGCTGCTAAACGGGAAAGGTGGGGAGGGGTGAGGCATCATCCAGGAGGTTGAAATTAGCAAAGATACCATTCCAAATACCAAACTGATAATCAACAAGGTCTACACGGTAGCTAAAAGAACTGCACTCAGCACACTCAAGTCACCGGAAAAGAATATATACGACTGGTAAGAATCTGAAAAAGAATTTATTGATGTCTCTCTGTACGTGAATCAAGTGGATGTACAGCAGCAAGAAACAGAGCTTTGAAAATCAGCTGTAACCAATATAGTAATAAATTGAAAAAAATAAACGACAGAGAGACAGAGAAAACCTCTTACAACTTTTCCTCAGGGACGGTGATGCAACATGGATTGAACACATCTAGACCCACAGCAGGATGAGACATAAGGCTGGAAACTGTTTGCGCTAAGAGAAATGTGAGGTTGGGTGAGGAAATGCACACCCTTTAAAGTAATACTACCTGGTACCCATTCAATGGGTCCCAAATCTGCAGGTTCAAGGGATCTTCCTACAGCTAAAACATGCATGGAAAACCCAGAGGACTGTACACCATGTGATCGGGAGATGTGTCTAAAATGCACCTCATTTATCCTCTCCTGGTGCTCCTGTTCACCATTCCAGCCACGCTACTTAGAATCTCCCCACTTGGAGAATCAGCACATTTAAACTTCTGTTTCACACATTTTGCAAATTGTGAGGAGGATGAACGGGAAGAGGGGGAACCAATGAGAGAAGAGTTGTAGGGGTTTGGACGGGCACATATCACTCTAATTTCCCATTAAGAATAAGAATTAAAGAAAGGCTCAGCCTGCCTCGCCGGAGCCAAAATAGGGCCTGAAGCAATCCTGCGGGTTTGAGGCCAGCTCACAAAAGAGCAACTTAAAAAATGGAGCTCAGGGTCACTGCAATTCACAAACCTGCAGAGTTATAAATGAAAACTAACGTCCAAAAATATGTTGAGGTAAGGCAAAGAAGAGGATCTGAATGCAAGACAGAATTGCAAGAAACAGATTTCAAGAGATAGATTGGACTCGTCTTTAACGCACATGAAAAGCGGCAGAATTTCGACAATGATGCAGTTGGCCCAAAAGGGCGTATGCGTTTTTTCCTGATTATATCCAGGAAAAAACGCATACGCACTTTATGGGCAACGAAACAAGCAAGCAATGCAAATGTGCACAACAAAGAAGTCTCACTTCCCCCCGGTCAAAAGGGCCATCCTAAAAAATTGTAAAAACCAGAAATGCAGGACAGGCCATGGAGAACAGGGAGCCTTTATACGCTGATGGGCAGTGTGTGAACTGCCGAGAGCCACTCTGGAGAAGTGTATGGTGGTTCCTAAATCATCTAAAAAACAGAGCTACAGAGCATAGGACACTTCCAATCATGGGAGTATATCTAGGGAAGTCTAAAAATCAACAAGACACAAGCACACCACAGTTTAGGGCTACTCTGTTTACAAGAACCTCAACTTCAGTACACCTTAAATATCCCAGGAAAGAGAACAATGGATAAAGAAGATGTGGTACTTATGTACAATGGAATATCTCTTCACCATGAAATCAATGTAATAAGGCTAGTAGAAGGATAAAGAGTGGATTTAGGTCCGATAATACTACTTGAAATAAGTCAAACAGAAAAAGAAACATATCATAAGATATCACTTATAGAGGGAGGGTAAATATGGCTGCACAAGAAATGAATTACAGAACAGAACAGTGTCTCACATTTAGAAAACACACTTATGTCAGCTTAAGGGGAAAGGAGAGGTGGGGTGATGCATAAAACCAGAGTTTGAAATTAGCACAGATACCGTTCAATAAACCAAATAGGTATTAGACAAGATCTACACCTTGCTCAATGAACTGGCCTCAACACACCCTATACACCGCAGAGAAATATATCTGAGTAATAAGAATCTTAAAACCCATGTATTGATATATCTCCATAAGGGAATCAAGTGTGTGCAGAGCGGCACAAACACAGCAGTGAAAAGGAGCTAAACCCCATTATAGAAATAAATTTTAAAAACAAAACGCTGAAACAATGAAAGAGAGAAAAATTCTTACAAAATTCGCTCAGGGGCTGTGATGCAACCTGGATTGACCACATATAAACCCACAGCTGGATAAGACATAAGGCTGGACACTTGGGGCTGACAGGATTGGTGAGCTTTGGTGAGCAACTGCCGAAAGTTTAATGCAATACTTCATGCTACTCAGTCCAAGGGTCCCAACACTCCAGGTTGAAGGGAATCTTCCTACAGCTAAACCATGCTTGGGAAACCCAGCGACTGGTATACCATATGATCGGGAAAGGTTTCTAAAACGCACCTCATTTTTCCTCTCCTCTCCCTGGGCGGGATGTAAATTGCCAACAGACACTCGGGAGAAGTGTATGGTGTTTCCTGAAACATCTAAAAAACAAAGCAACAGAGCCTAGGGCACTTCCACTTATGGTCCTATAGCTTAGGGAAATTAAAATCAAAAAGACACAGCCACCCCAAAGTTTCGAACGGTTCTGTTTACAAGAACCTCGTTTACAGTACAAGTTCAATATCACAGAAAGTGAAAAATGGATAAAGAACTTGTGGTACTTACGTACAATGCAGTATCACTCAGCAATGAAATCTATGTCATCAGGCCCGTAGCAGCATAATGAGTGGATTTAGGTACGATGATTCTAAATGAAATAAGTCACACAGAAAAAGAAACATCATAAGATATCACTAATACACGGAATGTAAACTTGGCTACACAGGAACTGAATTCCAAAACAGAACAGGGTCTCAAATTTAGAAAACCAACTTATGCTTGCTTAAGGGTAAAGGTGAGTTGGGGTGCTGCATAAAACCAGAGATTGAAATGAGCACAGATAAAGTTCCTTAAGCCAAATATGGAATAGACAAGAGCTACTCCTTGCTCAACGAAATGGACTCAACACCCCATATTAAACGCCTAAGAATGTACCTGACTAGTAAGTATCTTAAAACCTATGGATTGCTATGTCTCCAAAAGAGAATCAAGCATGTGTACAGGGGCATAAACGCAGCAGTGATAGGATTGGAGAGGTTCGGTGAGCAAATGAAGACCCTTTGAAGACATATTGCATGGTACCCATTCCACGGGTCTCAACTCTCCAGGTTTAAGGTATTCTTCCTTCAGCTAAAACATGCATGTGGAACCCAGAGTATGATCAACCGTGTGAACGGGAGACGTGTTCAAATATGTCTCAGTTTTCCTCCCCTGGTCCTCGGGTGCAACATTCCAGACGCTTTACTAACACTCTCCCCACTTGGAGAGTCAGCGCCTTTAACCTCCTGTTTGGCCCAGTTTGCAATTGCTGCGGAAGATGAACAGGAATAGCGAGAACCAATGAGAGACTAGCTGGAGGGGTCTGGACGGGCAAATTTAACTCTCATTTCCCACCAGGAAGAGGAATTAACCAAAGGCTCAGCGTGCCGTGCCGGAGCCAGATTAGGGCCTGAAGCCATCCTGCGGTGTTGCGGCCAGCTCACAAGAAAGCGAGTTGAAGAAAGGAGCTCAGGGGCACTGTAATTCACAAACCTGCAGAGTTATAAATGACAGCTATCGTCCAAAAACAGACTGAAGTAAGGCTGCCAAGAGGACTTGAAAGCAGGGCAGAATTGCAGGAAACTGATTTCAGGAGGTAGACTGGAATTGCATTGAAAGCATAGGAAAAGAGGCAGAACGTCCACAATGATGCACTTGGCCAAAAAGGGCGTATGCGTTTTTTCCTGAATATATTCAGGAAAAAACGCATATGCCCGTTTTGGCCAACCAAGCAAGCTTGCAAAGGAAATCTGCACTACAATGAAGTCTCACTTCCCCCCGGTCAAAAGGGCCATCTGAAAAAAGTGTAAAATCCAGAAAGGCCGGACAGGCCATGGAGAACTGGGAGCCTTGTTATGCTGATGGGCGGGATGTAAATTGCCAACAGACACTCGGGAGAAGTGTATGGTGTTTCCTGAAACATCTAAAAAACAAAGCAACAGAGCCTAGGGCACTTCCACTTATGGTCCTATAGCTTAGGGAAATTAAAATCAAAACGACACAGCCACCCCAAATTTTGGGACGCCTCTGTTTACAAGAACCTCGTTTACCATACAAGTTCAATATCACAGAAAGTGAAAAATGGATAAAGAACTTGTGGTACTTACGTACAATGCAGTATCACTGAGCAATGAAATCTATGTCATCAGGCCCGTAGCAGCATAATGAGTGGATTGAGGCACGATGATTCTAAGTGAAATAAGTCACACAGAAAAAGAAACATCATAAGGTATCACTGATACACGGAATGTGAACTTCGCTACACATGAACTGAATTACAAAACAGAACAGGGTCTCAAGTTTAGAAAACCAACTTATGCCTGCTTAAGGGGGAAGGTGAGTTGGGGTGCTGCATAAAAGCAGAGTTTGAAATTAGCACAGATACCGTTCCATAAGCCAAATATGTAATAGACAAGAGCTACCCCTTGCTCAACGAAATGGATTCAACAATGAGGTATCACCTCACACCTGGTAGAATAGGCATCATTGAAAATCTACAAACAAAAAATGCTGGAAAGGGTGTGGAGAAAAGGAACCCTCTTCCACTATTGTTGGGAATATAAATTGATACAGTCATTATGGAGAACAATATGGAATTTCTTAAGAAACTAACAATAGAATTACCATATGATACAGCAATCCCAGTACTGGACATATACCCAGACAAAACCATAAATCAAAAAGAGTCATTCACCGCAATGTTCATTGCATCACTATTTACAATATCGAGGTAATGGAAGCAACCTAAATGCCCACAGACAGACGAATGCATAAAGCTGTGGTACATATATAAAATGGAATATTACTAAGCCATGAAAAGGAATGAAATTGGGTCATTTGTAGAGACGTCGATGGATCTAGAGACTGTCATACAGAGTGAAGTAAGTCAGAAAGAGAAAAACAAATCTTGTATATTCATGCATATATGTGGAACCTAGAAAAACTGTACAGATTAACCATTTTGCAAGGCATAAATAGAGCAACAGATGTAGACAACAAACGTATGGACAACAAGGGGGGAAAGCTGTTGGGGGGGGTGGTGGTGGGAGGAGTTGAGAGACTGGGATTGGCATGTATACATTTATATGTATAAAATAGATAACCAATAAGAACCTGCTGTATAAAAATATAAAATAAAATTCAAAATTAAAAAGAAATAAAATTTAAAAAATAAAACAGAAAAAACAATTATTCCCTGCACATACATGTATTTATATGAATAAATTATTTCCATGCTTATATCTGTAAATACAAAAAAGAGGAATAAAATCTACCTTGAACCAAAAACGAAAAAGAGAAAAAAAACACAGAACCCACCAGTTACACAGAGGAAAACCGTATCAGGGCACTTGCTCCAGTTGTAAACAATTCTGAAGTTGGTCAGTGGTGGGGAATCGTCTCCCATTCAGCCAGCAGCCCCCACGCAACAAGCGTCCTCATTGCAAAGCTGGGGCACCGTGCCGAGGCATCTGTGAGTAAACGTGAGCTGAGCCCCAGGCCAGTTGCTGCTGAACTATTCCCACCCGTCCCAGGTAAAACACCTGAATATATACAAGGACTTGAAAGCCTAGAGGAAGGGCCATAGAGCCACACGAGTGACAGCATGCCGGCCGACTTGGTGCCTGCAGGCCAGCCAGGATGGTCCTGGCCCTGGGTGCTCTTCTGGAAGATTTCCATTTCCCTGCCTGAGATACCCGTCCTGTCCCTGCCCCCACTGCTTTTTTCCTTCCTCACCTCTGCCCAGGGAGAAATTCCAGCAGCAGGTATGGGTGACACATCCTCTTGTTTAGCAGGTGGCAGCCTGGCAACTGCTGCAGAAAGTCCAGCAGAGCCCCACTCACACTGGGCCACCCACAAAGCCGTGGCCTCTCACTCCCTCCCACCAGCCCAGCCCCGAGACTGCTGACAGGGCAGAGAAAATGGCGTCAGGCACGGCTGCAGGGGCTCTTGCTGCCTGGAGTGGTATTTATATTGATCTCAACCCAGGCACACCTGGGGAGGGCTGGCCGGCACGGTAAGGCTGCCCAGGTCAGCCAATCATCACCCCTCAGGGGCTCACAGTTGCAGAAAATGGAACTTGCTGAACCGGCCAGGTCCAAGGAACAGGTGTGGGCTCCTGAGAGTCAGGATAGACAAGGGGCTGCAGCTTTGGCTTGTTTTCTAATCATTTTATCTGGCCCATGAGTGGGAGACAACTTCAAGAAAACCCTCTCCTAATGAGAGGAACCCAGGAGTCAGGGAGAGGAGGGGTGGGTGGTGGTTGGAGACAGAGGCCTGGTGCCCCGGGTGCAGTGGAAGTCTCTGGAAGACCAGGTGGAGGGAGGCCTCACGGAGTGATGCCCAGGGTCACAGACCTGTCGCAGCTGCTGTTTGTTAGTTCAAGTCCTGCTCTGAGGTGCTCTGTGTCAGCTCTGAGCGACAGGTGAGCTGGGGGTGCTCTGCAATGAGGGCTATGTGCACGGTTCCTGTGTGCCCAGCCCTGCCACGGTACCTGCAAGGGTAGCTCTGTATCCTGGGAGGGGCCTGACCACGAGAGCCCCGTGGGCTGGGGTGGGGGTGGGGTACCTGCCCAGGTGAGCTCCATATTCTGGGATTGGTCTGACCACGAGAGCCCCATGGGCTGCTGGGGACCTGGTAAAGGATGTCAGGACAGTCAGTGAAGCCACCGAGGATATACCTCCAGTTGCTCCTAATTCCTACACCCTGCTGGTCATTCTACCAACCACCAGGACATGGTATTCTGTATTAGTCTTCAATGATGCCTTCTTTTGTATTCCATTAGTCCCAGAGTCACAAGAAATTTTGGCTTGTGAGTGGCAGGACTCAACATACAACTAAAACAATACTTCCGGGCCGTCTGGCCCCAAGGGTGCAAAAATTCCCACACCATCTTTGGGGAAAGCTTAGCTAAAGACCTAAAAGTTCTACCTCTGGAAAAGGAAACCCTCCTTCAATATGCAGACGACATTCTGATCACCAGCCCTACTAAGGAGGCCTCTGAACTACCAAGCCAATAAAGGATAGAAGTTGTCCAAGAAAAAGCTCAAATATCACAGACTGCGGTGACCTGCCTGGGCTTCATTCTCACAGAAGGTCAGAGAAGCCCATCCCAGGAAAGGGAAGAAACCATTTTCAGCCTTACCCCTTTCTAAAACTAGAAGACAGCTTAGGGGTTCCTGGGGAGGCCAGGGTTTGCTGCTTCTGGATCCCTAACTACAGTCTACTAGCTGGGCCTCTATATGAAACACTGAAAGGAAAAGATGATGATCCTTTTGAATAGAATCCAGAAGTGGCCTTTCAAGAATGGAAAGAGCAGTCAATTCAGACCCTTGCCCTGGAACTCCCTAATTTAGCTAAACCCTTTGACCTTTACATTCCCGGTGAAAGGTGAATCGCCATTGGAGAATTAGTGCAAAAACTGGGACCACTTGAAATGGAACAATGCAAGAATGCCATCCAGGTAGGATAAACTACGGTCACTAAGGGGCTTGGCCCACTGCCACATCTGGCCAAGATACTGGCGGTATCTAAAAACCTGGAAATCAGCAGCCCAAAAGGCCACCTCCCTCCTAAGGGAAAAGGACCCCACGTGGTGATCCTAACCACCAACCATGCCCTGAAGTTGCAGGGTTCGCTCCGTGGGCACACCGACCTCGAGTGAGGAGGCCCTCCAACTCCAACATCCAGAGAGATAACCGGGGGCAACAGGGCACCATGACGACTCGTGTGAACATCACTTGACCTGGAGTTTCTCTCATAAAACAACAAGAGTGTGTCCCAAAAGAGTAGACTACTGCTTGCAGGACTTACTGCACCCAGAGGGGAGCTAATAATCTTGGCGAGGGAACAGTATACCACACTGTCACCATAGAAAAGCCTACAGACACCGTGATGATGGTGGCCAATAAGACCGGCTGGACTCCTGTTTACTTCAAAAGGCTGTTGACTCAGTAGCCATCATGGTCCTTGATCACCACTGACCCTGGACTGTCTGGGAGTTGAGCGGGCAGGGCTCTGACACCTGGTGCTGTTTGTACGTTAATTCAGGAGCCTAATTGAAGAAAGCGCAGACTACTGGTCAGAGCATCTAGGCTGGCAGAGACGGTCAGCCTAAGGTGGCCGAACAAATGTGGGGCGGGGTGAAACCGGCCCCCACAGCGTCTCTGCACATCTCTTTCCTGGACCCTTAAAGGTCATTAGAATCTATAACACTTCCAATGCTGGTGCTCAGGTGGACGAGCAGGGAGGCAGGGGTCCTGGGGACAATCAACGTCACCGGGAGGCTGCTGGGGAGAAGCTCTGACCCTCGCCCCAGGGTATGAGGGCTCCCAACTCAGCACTCAGCAGTTACAGAAGAAGGGTCTGCACCCTCAGCACTCCAAGAATGAGGAACGGGACAAAAGGCAGAGGAGGGGTTTGTCCCCAGCAAAGCCCATTAAAAATCCCTGGGAGATAAAAATAGAATCTGGGCAATAAAGTCAAGTCTAACCTTTTTTATCCTTTGTGCTTTGTCTAATTTCACGTGCTCCTAGGGTCCCGCATGCAGAGGTTCCACACCCGGCACTTCAGACCAGATTTCCTAGTGCAGAATGGCTGGGTCGACACCTCAGCTCCTGGGGCCCAGTGCAGACTCCACGATATAGAGCCTGAGCTACAGCCAACCCGGCCCTCGAGAGCTCCGCCGCCTCCCTCCCTCCCACTGACTCTGACAGGATCTCTACACAGCAGCCCAGCCCACAGCCCACGGGGTAGTGCATGCTCTCACCTCTCCATTCTCTGATCAAAATATAAAGTTTCCTTTGCTTGTGAACCAAACTCAGTCTCGATCTGTTGGCCCCAATGACACTGGGCAGGGGGACACTTGTTGGGGTCCACTCTGGAGGATCAGTAACAGAAATTGAGACTATCGTAACCTCAATGAACAGATGTGTGAGCCAAACTGTAGTTAACATAGAACAGTGTATAAGGCTCGGGTAAAATAAGATGTTTTTAACACTTCCATTTGATATTTCCATCACTTTTTATAAGCAAGTTCAGTGAAAAGGTTTGTCTTATTTGTCAGGTCAATATTAGAGAAACGAAGTGATTTCTTTCCAAGGATGTACAGCTAATAATCTTGGTTAAACCTTCAATCTTGTTTTAAATGCTTTTCCATTGAAAATGATACCTCTCTTTCAGCTCCCCCATTTCTGAGAAGTATAAAATCTTATAATTTATTATTACCAAAGGGGAAAGGTGGGAGGAGGGATAAATTAACAGTTTGGAATGAACACATACACACTGCTATGTATAAAATAGATCATCAATAAGGAACTACTGTATAGCACAGGGAACTACACTCAACATTTTGCAATAACCTATAAGGGGAAATAATCTGAAAAAGAATAGATATTTTTATTGACATCATCTATCGATGACAGTTAAAGTGTAGCCTAAGGGAAGCTGGTGGTGAGTGCTTCTGACCCTGAAGACTTCAATCATCTAAAGTTTGGACTCTGCCTACTTCCCAAGGCCCTTAATGAACATATGTGTAGCTGTAGCTTAAAAAATTCCCCAGTTTGGGTTTCGGGGAGACACTGATTTTGAAAAAGCCCTGGTGTTCTCCTTACATGAATGGGACTCTTCCTACTGCTAAAACATGTCTGTCACACCCAGAGGATGGTATACCGTCTGATCGGGAAGAGTTTGGAAAAGGCATCTCATCTCCTCATCTCCTGGTGCTCGGGTTCACCCCTCCAGCGTCTTTACTAACAGTCTCCCCACTTGGAGATGTCAGCACTGTCAACATCCTGTTGCGTACAGTTTGGAATTTGTCCAGAGGATGAAGCGGAAGGATGAGGAACAATGAGAGACAAGTCCTAGGTGTTCAGACAGGCACATGTCACTCTAATTTCCAATCAGGAAGACGAATTGACCAAAGGCTAGGGTTGCCCATGGAAACAGTATAGGGCTTGAGGAAATCCCGCTGCTTTGTGGCCAGTTCCCATAAACACGAGTTGAACAATGGAACTCAGGGGCAGTAAAATTCACAAAACTGCAGAGTTGAAAATATCCATCACTGAAAAATGTCTTGAGGAAAGTCAGAGAAAAGGACTTGTAAGCAAGGGAGAATGGCAGGAAAGGGATTTGAGGAGGTAGAAAGGACTCGCCATTAAGCACAAGAAAAGGAGCTGAACATTGCCAACATTGCAGTTGGCCAAAAAGGGTGTATGCGTTCTTTTCTGTATATATTCAAGAAAAGGGCATACACTTTTTTAGCCAACCAAACAGGTGGGCACTGGAAGTCAATACTACAAAAGATATCACTTCGCATCAGTCAGAAGAGCCATCCTCATAAAGCGTAAACAACAGAAATGCAGGACAGGGCAACGAGAAGAGGGAGCCCTGTGAGACTTATAGTGGAAATGTATATTGCCAACGGCCATTCTGGAGAAGTGTATTGTGTTTACTAAAGCATCTTAAAAATGAGCTACAGAGCATAGGGCACTTGCACTCATGGGCGTATATCTTGGGAAAAACAAAAATCGAGAGGACACAGGCACCCCAATGTTTACCCCCTCTCTGTTTAAAAGATCCTCGACTAGGATATAACTTAAATGTCTCTGGAGGGAAAAAATGGATAGAGATGTGGTACTTAGGTAGAGTGGAATATTATTCAGCCTGGAAATCAATGAAATATGGCCAGTTGTAACAACTCCGGAGGAGTTACGTATGATCATTCTAAGTGACAGAATTCAAAAAGAAAAAGACACATATCATAAGATATCACTTAAAGGTGGAATCCAAAATGGCTACACATGAAATAAATTACAAAACAAAAACATAGTCAAATATGTAGAAAACACGCATAAGGCTGCTAAACGGGAAAGGTGGGGAGGGGTGAGGCATCATCCAGGAGGTTGAAATTAGCAAAGATACCATTCCAAATACCAAACTGATAATCAACAAGGCCTACACGGTAGCTAAAAGAACTGCACTCAGCACACTCAAGTCACCGGAAAAGAATATATACGACTGGTAAGAATCTGAAAAAGAATTTATTGATGTCTCTCTGTACGTGAATCAAGTGGATGTACAGCAGCAAGAAACAGAGCTTTGAAAATCAGCTGTAACCAATATAGTAATAAATTGAAAAAAATAAACGACAGAGAGACAGAGAAAACCTCTTACAACTTTTCCTCAGGGACGGTGATGCAACATGGATTGAACACATCTAGACCCACAGCAGGATGAGACATAAGGCTGGAAACTGTTTGCGCTAAGAGAAATGTGAGGTTGGGTGAGGAAATGCACACCCTTTAAAGTAATACTACCTGGTACCCATTCAATGGGTCCCAAATCTGCAGGTTCAAGGGATCTTCCTACAGCTAAAACATGCATGGAAAACCCAGAGGACTGTACACCATGTGATCGGGAGATGTGTCTAAAATGCACCTCATTTATCCTCTCCTGGTGCTCCTGTTCACCATTCCAGCCACGCTACTTAGAATCTCCCCACTTGGAGAATCAGCACATTTAAACTTCTGTTTCACACATTTTGCAAATTGTGAGGAGGATGAACGGGAAGAGGGGGAACCAATGAGAGAAGAGTTGTAGGGGTTTGGACGGGCACATATCACTCTAATTTCCCATTAAGAATAAGAATTAAAGAAAGGCTCAGCCTGCCTCGCCGGAGCCAAAATAGGGCCTGAAGCAATCCTGCGGGTTTGAGGCCAGCTCACAAAAGAGCAACTTAAAAAATGGAGCTCAGGGTCACTGCAATTCACAAACCTGTAGAGTTATAAATGAAAACTAACGTCCAAAAATATGTTGAGGTAAGGCAAAGAAGAGGATCTGAATGCAAGACAGAATTGCAAGAAACAGATTTCAAGAGATAGATTGGACTCGTCTTTAATGCACATGAAAAGCGGCAGAATTTCGACAATGATGCAGTTGGCCCAAAAGGGCGTATGCGTTTTTTCCTGATTATATCCAGGAAAAAACGCATACGCACTTTATGGGCAACGAAGCAAGCAAGCAATGCAAATGTGCACAACAAAGAAGTCTCACTTCCCCCCGGTCAAAAGGGCCATCCTAAAAAATTGTAAAAACCAGAAATGCAGGACAGGCCATGGAGAACAGGGAGCCTTTATACGCTGATGGGCAGTGTGTGAACTGCCGAGAGCCACTCTGGAGAAGTGTATGGTGGTTCCTAAATCATCTAAAAAACAGAGCTACAGAGCATAGGACACTTCCAATCATGGGAGTATATCTAGGGAAGTCTAAAAATCAACAAGACACAAGCACACCACAGTTTAGGGCTACTCTGTTTACAAGAACCTCAACTTCAGTACACCTTAAATATCCCAGGAAAGAGAACAATGGATAAAGAAGATGTGGTACTTATGTACAATGGAATATCTCTTCACCATGAAATCAATGTAATAAGGCTAGTAGAAGGATAAAGAGTGGATTTAGGTCCGATAATACTACTTGAAATAAGTCAAACAGAAAAAGAAACATATCATAAGATATCACTTATAGAGGGAGGGTAAATATGGCTGCACAAGAAATGAATTACAGAACAGAACAGTGTCTCACATTTAGAAAACACACTTATGTCAGCTTAAGGGGAAAGGAGAGGTGGGGTGATGCATAAAACCAGAGTTTGAAATTAGCACAGATACCGTTCAATAAACCAAATAGGTATTAGACAAGATCTACACCTTGCTCAATGAACTGGCCTCAACACACCCTATACACCGCAGAGAAATATATCTGAGTAATAAGAATCTTAAAACCCATGTATTGATATATCTCCATAAGGGAATCAAGTGTGTGCAGAGCGGCACAAACACAGCAGTGAAAATGAGCTAAACCCCATTATAGAAATAAATTTTAAAAACAAAACGCTGAAACAATGAAAGAGAGAAAAATTCTTACAAAATTCGCTCAGGGGCTGTGATGCAACCTGGATTGACCACATATAAACCCACAGCTGGATAAGACATAAGGCTGGACACTTGGGGCTGACAGGATTGGTGAGCTTTGGTGAGCAACTGCCGAAAGTTTAATGCAATACTTCATGCTACTCAGTCCAAGGGTCCCAACACTCCAGGTTGAAGGGAATCTTCCTACAGCTAAACCATGCTTGGGAAACCCAGCGACTGGTATACCATATGATCGGGAAAGGTTTCTAAAACGCACCTCATTTTTCCTCTCCTCTCCCTGGGCGGGATGTAAATTGCCAACAGACACTCGGGAGAAGTGTATGGTGTTTCCTGAAACATCTAAAAAACAAAGCAACAGAGCCTAGGGCACTTCCACTTATGGTCCTATAGCTTAGGGAAATTAAAATCAAAAAGACACAGCCACCCCAAAGTTTCGAACGGTTCTGTTTACAAGAACCTCGTTTACCGTACAAGTTCAATATCACAGAAAGTGAAAAATGGATAAAGAACTTGTGGTACTTACGTACAATGCAGTATCACTCAGCAATGAAATCTATGTCATCAGGCCCGTAGCAGCATAATGAGTGGATTTAGGTACGATGATTCTAAATGAAATAAGTCACACAGAAAAAGAAACATCATAAGATATCACTAATACACGGAATGTAAACTTGGCTACACAGGAACTGAATTCCAAAACAGAACAGGGTCTCAAATTTAGAAAACCAACTTATGCTTGCTTAAGGGGAAAGGTGAGTTGTGGTGCTGCATAAAACCAGAGATTGAAATGAGCACAGATAAAGTTCCTTAAGCCAAATATGGAATAGACAAGAGCTACTCCTTGCTCAACGAAATGGACTCAACACCCCATATTAAACGCCTAAGAATGTACCTGACTAGTAAGTATCTTAAAACCTATGGATTGCTATGTCTCCAAAAGAGAATCAAGCATGTGTACAGGGGCATAAACGCAGCAGTGATAGGATTGGAGAGGTTCGGTGAGCAAATGAAGACCCTTTGAAGACATATTGCATGGTACCCATTCCACGGGTCTCAACTCTCCAGGTTTAAGGTATTCTTCCTTCAGCTAAAACATGCATGTGGAACCCAGAGTATGATCAACCGTGTGAACGGGAGACGTGTTCAAATATGTCTCAGTTTTCCTCCCCTGGTCCTCGGGTGCAACATTCCAGACGCTTTACTAACACTCTCCCCACTTGGAGAGTCAGCGCCTTTAACCTCCTGTTTGGCCCAGTTTGCAATTTCTGCGGAAGATGAACAGGAATAGCGAGAACCAATGAGAGACTAGCTGGAGGGGTCTGGACGGGCAAATTTAACTCTCATTTCCCACCAGGAAGAGGAATTAACCAAAGGCTCAGCGTGCCGTGCCGGAGCCAGATTAGGGCCTGAAGCCATCCTGCGGTGTTGCGGCCAGCTCACAAGAAAGCGAGTTGAAGAAAGGAGCTCAGGGGCACTGTAATTCACAAACCTGCAGAGTTATAAATGACAGCTATCGTCCAAAAACAGACTGAAGTAAGGCTGCCAAGAGGACTTGAAAGCAGGGCAGAATTGCAGGAAACTGATTTCAGGAGGTAGACTGGAATTGCATTGAAAGCATAGGAAAAGAGGCAGAACGTCCACAATGATGCACTTGGCCAAAAAGGGCGTATGCGTTTTTTCCTGAATATATTCAGGAAAAAACGCATATGCCCTTTTTGGCCAACCAAGCAAGCTTGCAAAGGAAATCTGCACTACAATGAAGTCTCACTTCCCCCCGGTCAAAAGGGCCATCTGAAAAAAGTGTAAAATCCAGAAAGGCCGGACAGGCCATGGAGAACTGGGAGCCTTGTTATGCTGATGGGCGGGATGTAAATTGCCAACAGACACTCGGGAGAAGTGTATGGTGTTTCCTGAAACATCTAAAAAACAAAGCAACAGAGCCTAGGGCACTTCCACTTATGGTCCTATAGCTTAGGGAAATTAAAATCAAAACGACACAGCCACCCCAAATTTTGGGACGCCTCTGTTTACAAGAACCTCGTTTACCATACAAGTTCAATATCACAGAAAGTGAAAAATGGATAAAGAACTTGTGGTACTTACGTACAATGCAGTATCACTGAGCAATGAAATCTATGTCATCAGGCCCGTAGCAGCATAATGAGTGGATTCAGGTACGATGATTCTAAATGAAATAAGTCACACAGAAAAAGAAACATCATAAGATATCAGTAATACACGGAATGTAAACTTGGCTACACAGGAACTGAATTACAGAACAGAACAGGGTCTCAAGTTTAGAAAACCAACTTATGCCTGCTTAAGGGGGAAGGTGAGTTGGGGTGCTGCATAAAAGCAGAGTTTGAAATTAGCACAGATACCGTTCCATAAGCCAAATATGTAATAGACAAGAGCTACCCCTTGCTCAACGAAATGGATTCAACAATGAGGTATCACCTCACACCTGGTAGAATAGGCGTCATTGAAAATCTACAAACAAAAAATGCTGGAAAGGGTGTGGAGAAAAGGAACCCTCTCCCACTATTGTTGGGAATATAAATTGATACAGTCATTTTGGAGAACAATATGGAATTTCTTAAGAAACTAACAATAGAATTACCATATGATACAGCAATCCCAGTACTGGACATATACCCAGACAAAACCATAAATCAAAAAGAGTCATTCACCGCAATGTTCATTGCATCACTATTTACAATATCGAGGTAATGGAAGCAACCTAAATGCCCACAGACAGACGAATGCATAAAGCTGTGGTACATATATAAAATGGAATATTACTAAGCCATGAAAAGGAATGAAATTGGGTCATTTGTAGAGACGTCGATGGATCTAGAGACTGTCATACAGAGTGAAGTAAGTCAGAAAGAGAAAAACAAATCTTGTATATTCATGCATATATGTGAAACCTAGAAAAACTGTACAGATTAACCATTTTGCAAGGCATAAATAGAGCAACAGATGTAGACAACAAACGTATGGACAACAAGGGGGGAAAGCTGTTGGGGGGTGGTGGTGGGAGGAGTTGAGAGACTGGGATTGGCATGTATACATTTATATGTATAAAATAGATAACCAATAAGAACCTGCTGTATAAAAATATAAAATAAAATTCAAAATTAAAAAGAAATAAAATTTAAAAAATAAAACAGAAAAAACAATTATTCCCTGCACATACATGTATTTATATGAATAAATTATTTCCATGCTTATATCTGTAAATACAAAAAAGAGGAATAAAATCTACCTTGAACCAAAAACGAAAAAGAGAAAAAAAACACAGAACCCACCAGTTACACAGAGGAAAACCGTATCAGGGCACTTGCTCCAGTTGTAAACAATTCTGAAGTTGGTCAGTGGTGGGGAATCGTCTCCCATTCAGCCAGCAGCCCCCACGCAACAAGCGTCCTCATTGCAAAGCTGGGGCACCGTGCCGAGGCATCTGTGAGTAAACGTGAGCTGAGCCCCAGGCCAGTTGCTGCTGAACTATTCCCACCCGTCCCAGGTAAAACACCTGAATATATACAAGGACTTGAAAGCCTAGAGGAAGGGCCATAGAGCCACACGAGTGACAGCATGCCGGCCGACTTGGTGCCTGCAGGCCAGCCAGGATGGTCCTGGCCCTGGGTGCTCTTCTGGAAGATTTCCATTTCCCTGCCTGAGATACCCGTCCTGTCCCTGCCCCCACTGCTTTTTTCCTTCCTCACCTCTGCCCAGGGAGAAATTCCAGCAGCAGGTATGGGTGACACATCCTCTTGTTTAGCAGGTGGCAGCCTGGCAACTGCTGCAGAAAGTCCAGCAGAGCCCCACTCACACTGGGCCACCCACAAAGCCGTGGCCTCTCACTCCCTCCCACCAGCCCAGCCCCGAGACTGCTGACAGGGCAGAGAAAATGGCGTCAGGCACGGCTGCAGGGGCTCTTGCTGCCTGGAGTGGTATTTATATTGATCTCAACCCAGGCACACCTGGGGAGGGCTGGCCGGCACGGTAAGGCTGCCCAGGTCAGCCAATCATCACCCCTCAGGGGCTCACAGTTGCAGAAAATGGAACTTGCTGAACCGGCCAGGTCCAAGGAACAGGTGTGGGCTCCTGAGAGTCAGGATAGACAAGGGGCTGCAGCTTTGGCTTGTTTTCTAATCATTTTATCTGGCCCATGAGTGGGAGACAACTTCAAGAAAACCCTCTCCTAATGAGAGGAACCCAGGAGTCAGGGAGAGGAGGGGTGGGTGGTGGTTGGAGACAGAGGCCTGGTGCCCCGGGTGCAGTGGAAGTCTCTGGAAGACCAGGTGGAGGGAGGCCTCACGGAGTGATGCCCAGGGTCACAGACCTGTCGCAGCTGCTGTTTGTTAGTTCAAGTCCTGCTCTGAGGTGCTCTGTGTCAGCTCTGAGCGACAGGTGAGCTGGGGGTGCTCTGCAATGAGGGCTATGTGCACGGTTCCTGTGTGCCCAGCCCTGCCACGGTACCTGCAAGGGTAGCTCTGTATCCTGGGAGGGGCCTGACCACGAGAGCCCCGTGGGCTGGGGTGGGGGTGGGGTACCTGCCCAGGTGAGCTCCATATTCTGGGATTGGTCTGACCACGAGAGCCCCATGGGCTGCTGGGGACCTGGTAAAGGATGTCAGGACAGTCAGTGAAGCCACCGAGGATATACCTCCAGTTGCTCCTAATTCCTACACCCTGCTGGTCATTCTACCAACCACCAGGACATGGTATTCTGTATTAGTCTTCAATGATGCCTTCTTTTGTATTCCATTAGTCCCAGAGTCACAAGAAATTTTGGCTTGTGAGTGGCAGGACTCAACATACAACTAAAACAATACTTCCGGGCCGTCTGGCCCCAAGGGTGCAAAAATTCCCACACCATCTTTGGGGAAAGCTTAGCTAAAGACCTAAAAGTTCTACCTCTGGAAAAGGAAACCCTCCTTCAATATGCAGACGACATTCTGATCACCAGCCCTACTAAGGAGGCCTCTGAACTACCAAGCCAATAAAGGATAGAAGTTGTCCAAGAAAAAGCTCAAATATCACAGACTGCGGTGACCTGCCTGGGCTTCATTCTCACAGAAGGTCAGAGAAGCCCATCCCAGGAAAGGGAAGAAACCATTTTCAGCCTTACCCCTTTCTAAAACTAGAAGACAGCTTAGGGGTTCCTGGGGAGGCCAGGGTTTGCTGCTTCTGGATCCCTAACTACAGTCTACTAGCTGGGCCTCTATATGAAACACTGAAAGGAAAAGATGATGATCGTTTTGAATAGAATCCAGAAGTGGCCTTTCAAGAATGGAAAGAGCAGTCAATTCAGACCCTTGCCCTGGAACTCCCTAATTTAGCTAAACCCTTTGACCTTTACATTCCCAGTGAAAGGTGAATCGCCATTGGAGAATTAGTGCAAAAACTGGGACCACTTGAAATGGAACAATGCAAGAATGCCATCCAGGTAGGATAAACTACGGTCACTAAGGGGCTTGGCCCACTGCCACATCTGGCCAAGATACTGGCGGTATCTAAAAACCTGGAAATCAGCAGCCCAAAAGGCCACCTCCCTCCTAAGGGAAAAGGACCCCACGTGGTGATCCTAACCACCAACCATGCCCTGAAGTTGCAGGGTTCGCTCCGTGGGCACACCGACCTCGAGTGAGGAGGCCCTCCAACTCCAACATCCAGAGAGATAACCGGGGGCAACAGGGCACCATGACGACTCATGTGAACATCACTTGACCTGGAGTTTCTCTCATAAAACAACAAGAGTGTGTCCCAAAAGAGTAGACTACTGCTTGCAGGACTTACTGCACCCAGAGGGGAGCTAATAATCTTGGCGGGGGAACAGTATACCACACTGTCACCATAGAAAAGCCTACAGACACCGTGATGATGGTGGCCAATAAGACCGGCTGGACTCCTGTTTACTTCAAAAGGCTGTTGACTCAGTAGCCATCATGGTCCTTGATCACCACTGACCCTGGACTGTCTGGGAGTTGAGCGGGCAGGGCTCTGACACCTGGTGCTGTTTGTACGTTAATTCAGGAGCCTAATTGAAGAAAGCGCAGACTACTGGTCAGAGCATCTAGGCTGGCAGAGACGGTCAGCCTAAGGTGGCCGAACAAATGTGGGGCGGGGTGAAACCGGCCCCCACAGCGTCTCTGCACATCTCTTTCCTGGACCCTTAAAGGTCATTAGAATCTATAACACTTCCAATGCTGGTGCTCAGGTGGACGAGCAGGGAGGCAGGGGTCCTGGGGACAATCAACGTCACCGGGAGGCTGCTGGGGAGAAGCTCTGACCCTCGCCCCAGGGTATGAGGGCTCCCAACTCAGCACTCAGCAGTTACAGAAGAAGGGTCTGCACCCTCAGCACTCCAAGAATGAGGAACGG
Source organism: Delphinus delphis (assembly GCF_949987515.2). Taxonomy (NCBI): domain Eukaryota; kingdom Metazoa; phylum Chordata; class Mammalia; order Artiodactyla; family Delphinidae; genus Delphinus; species Delphinus delphis. Next base: position 584,082 of record NW_027192780.1, read on the forward strand.
GACAAAAGGCAGAGGAGGGGTTTGTCCCCAGCAAAGCCCATTAAAAATCCCTGGGAGATAAAAATAGAATCTGGGCAATAAAGTCAAGTCTAACCTTTTTTATCCTTTGTGCTTTGTCTAATTTCACGTGCTCCTAGGGTCCCGCATGCAGAGGTTCCACACCCGGCACTTCAGACCAGATTTCCTAGTGCAGAATGGCTGGGTCGACACCTCAGCTCCTGGGGCCCAGTGCAGACTCCACGATATAGAGCCTGAGCTACAGCCAACCCGGCCCTCGAGAGCTCCGCCGCCTCCCTCCCTCCCACTGACTCTGACAGGATCTCTACACAGCAGCCCAGCCCACAGCCCACGGGGTAGTGCATGCTCTCACCTCTCCATTCTCTGATCAAAATATAAAGTTTCCTTTGCTTGTGAACCAAACTCAGTCTCGATCTGTTGGCCCCAATGACACTGGGCAGGGGGACACTTGTTGGGGTCCACTCTGGAGGATCAGTAACAGAAATTGAGACTATCGTAACCTCAATGAACAGATGTGTGAGCCAAACTGTAGTTAACATAGAACAGTGTATAAGGCTCGGGTAAAATAAGATGTTTTTAACACTTCCATTTGATATTTCCATCACTTTTTATAAGCAAGTTCAGTGAAAAGGTTTGTCTTATTTGTCAGGTCAATATTAGAGAAACGAAGTGATTTCTTTCCAAGGATGTACAGCTAATAATCTTGGTTAAACCTTCAATCTTGTTTTAAATGCTTTTCCATTGAAAATGATACCTCTCTTTCAGCTCCCCCATTTCTGAGAAGTATAAAATCTTATAATTTATTATTACCAAAGGGGAAAGGTGGGAGGAGGGATAAATTAACAGTTTGGAATGAACACATACACACTGCTATGTATAAAATAGATCATCAACAAGGAACTACTGTATAGCACAGGGAACTACACTCAACATTTTGCAATAACCTATAAGGGGAAATAATCTGAAAAAGAATAGATATTTTTATTGACATCATCTATCGATGACAGTTAAAGTGTAGCCTAAGGGAAGCTGGTGGTGAGTGCTTCTGACCCTGAAGACTTCAATCATCTAAAGTTTGGACTCTGCCTACTTCCCAAGGCCCTTAATGAACATATGTGTAGCTGTAGCTTAAAAAATTCCCCAGTTTGGGTTTCGGGGAGACACTGATTTTGAAAAAGCCCTGGTGTTCTCCTTACATGAATGGGACTCTTCCTACTGCTAAAACATGTCTGTCACACCCAGAGGATGGTATACCGTCTGATCGGGAAGAGTTTGGAAAAGGCATCTCATCTCCTCATCTCCTGGTGCTCGGGTTCACCCCTCCAGCGTCTTTACTAACAGTCTCCCCACTTGGAGATGTCAGCACTGTCAACATCCTGTTGCGTACAGTTTGGAATTTGTCCAGAGGATGAAGCGGAAGGATGAGGAACAATGAGAGACAAGTCCTAGGTGTTCAGACAGGCACATGTCACTCTAATTTCCAATCAGGAAGACGAATTGACCAAAGGCTAGGGTTGCCCATGGAAACAGTATAGGGCTTGAGGAAATCCCGCTGCTTTGTGGCCAGTTCCCATAAACACGAGTTGAACAATGGAACTCAGGGGCAGTAAAATTCACAAAACTGCAGAGTTGAAAATATCCATCACTGAAAAATGTCTTGAGGAAAGTCAGAGAAAAGGACTTGTAAGCAAGGGAGAATGGCAGGAAAGGGATTTGAGGAGGTAGAAAGGACTCGCCATTAAGCACAAGAAAAGGAGCTGAACATTGCCAACATTGCAGTTGGCCAAAAAGGGTGTATGCGTTCTTTTCTGTATATATTCAAGAAAAGGGCATACACTTTTTTAGCCAACCAAACAGGTGGGCACTGGAAGTCAATACTACAAAAGATATCACTTCGCATCAGTCAGAAGAGCCATCCTCATAAAGCGTAAACAACAGAAATGCAGGACAGGGCAACGAGAAGAGGGAGCCCTGTGAGACTTATAGTGGAAATGTATATTGCCAACGGCCATTCTGGAGAAGTGTATTGTGTTTACTAAAGCATCTTAAAAATGAGCTACAGAGCATAGGGCACTTGCACTCATGGGCGTATATCTTGGGAAAAACAAAAATCGAGAGGACACAGGCACCCCAATGTTTACCCCCTCTCTGTTTAAAAGATCCTCGACTAGGATATAACTTAAATGTCTCTGGAGGGAAAAAATGGATAGAGATGTGGTACTTAGGTAGAGTGGAATATTATTCAGCCTGGAAATCAATGAAATATGGCCAGTTGTAACAACTCCGGAGGAGTTACGTATGATCATTCTAAGTGACAGAATTCAAAAAGAAAAAGACACATATCATAAGATATCACTTAAAGGTGGAATCCAAAATGGCTACACATGAAATAAATTACAAAACAAAAACATAGTCAAATATGTAGAAAACACGCATAAGGCTGCTAAACGGGAAAGGTGGGGAGGGGTGAGGCATCATCCAGGAGGTTGAAATTAGCAAAGATACCATTCCAAATACCAAACTGATAATCAACAAGGCCTACACGGTAGCTAAAAGAACTGCACTCAGCACACTCAAGTCACCGGAAAAGAATATATACGACTGGTAAGAATCTGAAAAAGAATTTATTGATGTCTCTCTGTACGTGAATCAAGTGGATGTACAGCAGCAAGAAACAGAGCTTTGAAAATCAGCTGTAACCAATATAGTAATAAATTGAAAAAAATAAACGACAGAGAGACAGAGAAAACCTCTTACAACTTTTCCTCAGGGACGGTGATGCAACATGGATTGAACACATCTAGACCCACAGCAGGATGAGACATAAGGCTGGAAACTGTTTGCGCTAAGAGAAATGTGAGGTTGGGTGAGGAAATGCACACCCTTTAAAGTAATACTACCTGGTACCCATTCAATGGGTCCCAAATCTGCAGGTTCAAGGGATCTTCCTACAGCTAAAACATGCATGGAAAACCCAGAGGACTGTACACCATGTGATCGGGAGATGTGTCTAAAATGCACCTCATTTATCCTCTCCTGGTGCTCCTGTTCACCATTCCAGCCACGCTACTTAGAATCTCCCCACTTGGAGAATCAGCACATTTAAACTTCTGTTTCACACATTTTGCAAATTGTGAGGAGGATGAACGGGAAGAGGGGGAACCAATGAGAGAAGAGTTGTAGGGGTTTGGACGGGCACATATCACTCTAATTTCCCATTAAGAATAAGAATTAAAGAAAGGCTCAGCCTGCCTCGCCGGAGCCAAAATAGGGCCTGAAGCAATCCTGCGGGTTTGAGGCCAGCTCACAAAAGAGCAACTTAAAAAATGGAGCTCAGGGTCACTGCAATTCACAAACCTGCAGAGTTATAAATGAAAACTAACGTCCAAAAATATGTTGAGGTAAGGCAAAGAAGAGGATCTGAATGCAAGACAGAATTGCAAGAAACAGATTTCAAGAGATAGACTGGACTCGTCTTTAACGCACATGAAAAGCGGCAGAATTTCGACAATGATGCAGTTGGCCCAAAAGGGCGTATGCGTTTTTTCCTGATTATATCCAGGAAAAAACGCATACGCACTTTATGGGCAACGAAGCAAGCAAGCAATGCAAATGTGCACAACAAAGAAGTCTCACTTCCCACCGGTCAAAAGGGCCATCCTAAAAAATTGTAAAAACCAGAAATGCAGGACAGGCCATGGAGAACAGGGAGCCTTTATACGCTGATGGGCAGTGTGTGAACTGCCGAGAGCCACTCTGGAGAAGTGTATGGTGGTTCCTAAATCATCTAAAAAACAGAGCTACAGAGCATAGGACACTTCCAATCATGGGAGTATATCTAGGGAAGTCTAAAAATCAACAAGACACAAGCACACCACAGTTTAGGGCTACTCTGTTTACAAGAACCTCAACTTCAGTACACCTTAAATATCCCAGGAAAGAGAACAATGGATAAAGAAGATGTGGTACTTATGTACAATGGAATATCTCTTCACCATGAAATCAATGTAATAAGGCTAGTAGAAGGATAAAGAGTGGATTTAGGTCCGATAATACTACTTGAAATAAGTCAAACAGAAAAAGAAACATATCATAAGATATCACTTATAGAGGGAGGGTAAATATGGCTGCACAAGAAATGAATTACAGAACAGAACAGTGTCTCACATTTAGAAAACACACTTATGTCAGCTTAAGGGGAAAGGAGAGGTGGGGTGATGCATAAAACCAGAGTTTGAAATTAGCACAGATACCGTTCAATAAACCAAATAGGTATTAGACAAGATCTACACCTTGCTCAATGAACTGGCCTCAACACACCCTATACACCGCAGAGAAATATATCTGAGTAATAAGAATCTTAAAACCCATGTATTGATATATCTCCATAAGGGAATCAAGTGTGTGCAGAGCGGCACAAACACAGCAGTGAAAATGAGCTAAACCCCATTATAGAAATAAATTTTAAAAACAAAACGCTGAATGGAAGGGAAGATGGCGGAAGAGTAAGACGCGGAGATCACCTTCCTCTCCACAGATACACCAGAAATACATCTACACGTGGAACAACTCCTGCAGAACACCTACTGAAGGCTGGCAGAAGACCTCAGACCTCCCAAAAGGCAAGAAACTCCCCACGTACCTGGGTAGGGCAAAAGGAAAAAAGAATAAACAGAGACAAAAGAATAGGGACGGCACCTGCACCAGTGGGAGGGAGCTGTGAAGGAAGAAAAGTTTCCACACACTAGGAAGCCCCTTCGCGGGCGGAGACTGCGGGAGGTGGAGGGGGGAGCTTCGAAGCCGCGGAGGAGTGCACAGCAACGGGTGCGGAGGGCAAAGCGGGGAGATTCCCGCACAGAGGATCGGTGCCGACCGGCACTCACCAGCCCGAGAGGCTTGTCTGCTCACCCGCCGGGACGGGCGGGGCTGCGAGCTGAGGCTCTGAGGCTAGGGTTTCGGTTTCGGACGGAGCGCAGGGAGAGGACTGGGGTTGGCGGCTTGAACATAGCCTGAAGGGGTTAGTGCACCACAGCTAGCCGGGAGGGAGTCCGGGGAAAAGCCGGCACCTGCCGAAGAGGCAAGAGACTTTTTCTTCCCTCTTTGTTTCCTGGTGCGTGAGGAGAGGGGTTTAAGAACGCTGCTTAAAGGAACTCCAGAGACGGGCGCAAGCCGCGGCTAAAAGCGCGAACCCCAGTGACGGGCGCGAGCCGCGGCTGAAAGCGCGGACCCCAGAGACGGGCGCGAGCCGCGGCTGAAAGCGCGGACCCCAGAGACGGGCGCGAGCCGCGGCTGAGGGCGCGGACCCCAGAGACGGGCGCGAGCCGCGGCTGAGGGCGCGGACCCCAGAGACGGGCGCGAGCCGCGGCTGAGGGCGCGGACCCCAGAGACGGGCGCGAGCCGCGGCTGAGGGCGCTGACTCCAGAGACGGGCGCAAGCCGCGGCTGGAGGCGCGGACCCCAAGGCGGGCGGGAGACGTTGGGGCTGCTGCTGCCGCCACCAAGGGGCCTGTGCGCGAGCGCAGGTCGCTCTCCACTCCCCTCTTCCGCGGAGCCTGTGCAGCCCGCCACTGCCGGGTTCCCGGGATCCGGAGACGACTTCCCCGGGAGAGCGCACGGCGGGCCTCGGGCTGGTGCAGAGTCACGCCGGACTTTGCCGCCGCAGGCCCGCCCCGCATTCCGTGCCCCTCCCTCCCCGCCGCCGGCCTCCGTACGCCAGAACCCCCGAATCAGCGGCTCCTTTAACCCCGTCCTGTCTGAGCAAAAAACAGACGCCCTCCAGCGACCTACACGCAGAGGCAGGGCCAAATCCAAAGCTGAGCCCCTGGGAGCTGTGAGAACAAAGAAGAGAAAGGGAAATCTCTCCCAGCAGCCTCAGAAGCAGCGGATTAAAGCTCCACAATCAACTTGATGTACCCTGCATCTGTGGAATACATGAATAGACAGCCAATCATCCCAAATTAAGGAGGTGGACTTTGGGAGCAAGATCTATGATTTTTCTCCCTATTCCTCTTTTTGTGAATGTGTATGTGTATGCTTCTGTGTGAGATCTTGTCTGTATAGTCTTGCTTCCACCATTTGTCCTAGGTTCTATCCGTCCATGGTTTTTTCTTAAAATTTTTTTTCTTAATAATCAATTTTAATTTTAAGAACGTTATTATACTTTACCTTCGTCCTTTCTTTCTTTCTTTCCTTCCTTCCTTCCCTCCTTTAGACAACGAATCATCCCAAATTGAGGAGGTGGTCTCTGACAGCAAGATTTACGATTTTTCCCCCTTTACCTCTTTTTGTGAGGGTGTATGTGTACGCTTCTGTGTAAGACTTTGTCTATATAGCTTTGCTTCCAACATTTGTCCTAAGGTTCTATCCGTCCCTTTTTTTTTTTTCTAATTAAGAATTTTTTAATTCAATAACTTTATTATACTCTATTTTATTTTTACTGTATCTTCTTTCTGTTTTCCCTTCTTTCCCTCCTTCCTTCCTTCCTCCCTCCCTCCTTTCGTTCCTTCTTGCCTTCTTTCCTTCCTTGCTTCTTTCTTTCTTCCTTCCTTCCTTCCTTCCTTCCCTCCTTCCTTCCCTCCTTTAGACAACGAATCATCCCAAATTGAGGAGGTGGTCTCTGACAGCAAGATTTATGATTTTTCCCCCTTTACCTCTTTTTGTGAGGGTGTATGTGTACGCTTCTGTGTAAGACTTTGTCTGTACAGCTTTGCTTCCAACATTTGTCCTAAGGTTCTATCCGTCCTTTTTTTTTTTCTAATTAAGAATTTTTTAATTCAATAACTTTATTATACTTTATTTTATTTTTACTGTATCTTCTTTCTTTTTGTTTTTCCTTCTTTCCCTCCTTCCTTCCTCCCTCCCTCCCTCCCTCCTTTCGTTCCTTCTTGCCTTCTTTCCTTCTTTGCTTCTTTCTTTCTTTCTTCCTTCCTTCCTTCCTTCCCTCCTTCCTTCCCTCCTTTCCTTCTTTCTTTCCTCATATGTCTACTAATTCCCTCTACTTTTTCTCCCTTTTATTCTGAGCCGTGTGGATGAAAGGCTCTTGGTGCTCCAGCCAGGAGGCAGGGCTCTCCCTCTGAGGTAGGAGAGCCAACTTCAAGACACTGGTTCACAAGAGACCTCCCAGCTCCAGATAATATCAAACGGCGAAAATCTCCCAGAGACCTCCATCTTAACACCAGCACCCAGCTTCACTCAACGACCAGCAAGCCACAGTGCTGGACAACCTGTGCCAAACAACTAGCAAAACAGGAACACAACCCCACCCATTAGCAGAGAGGCTGCCTAAAATCATAATAAGGCCACAGACACCCCAAAACACACCACCAGACGTGAACCTGCCCACTAGAGAGACAAGATCCAGCCTCTTCCACCACAACACAGGCACTAGTCCCCTCCACCAGGAAGCCTACACAACCCACTGAACCAACCTTAGCCACTGGAGACAGACATCAAAAACAGGAGGAACTACGAACCTGCAGCCTGCAAAAAGGAGACCCCAAACACAGTAAGATAAGCAAAATGAGAAAAAAGAAAAACACACAGCAGATAAAGGAGCAAGATAAAAATGCACCAGACCTAACAAATGAAGAGGAAATAGGCAGTCTACCTGAAAAAGAATTCAGAATAATGATAGTAAGATTGATCCGAAATCTTGGAGATAGAATGGACAATAGAATGGACAAAATGCAAGAATCAGTTAACAAGGACCTAGAAGAACTAAAGATGAAACAAGCAATGATGAACAACACAATAAATGAAATTAAAAATACTCTAGATGGGATCAATAGCAGAATAACTGAGGCAGAAGAACGGATAAGTGACCTGGAAGATAAAATAGTGGAAATAACTACTGCAGAGCAGAATAAAGAAAAAAGAATGAAAAGAACTGAGGACAGTCTCAGAGACCTCTGGGACAACATTAAACGCACCAACATTCGAATTATAGGGGTTCCAGAAGAAGAAGAGAAAAAGAAAGGGACTGAGAAAATATTTGAAGAGATTATAGTTGAAAACTTCCCTAATATGGGAAAGGAAATAGTTAATCAAGTCCAGGAAGCACAGAGAGTCCCATACAGGATAAATACAAGGAGAAATACGCCAAGACACATATTAATCAAACTGTCAAAAATTAAATACAAAGAAAGCATATTAAAAGCAGCAAGGGAAAAACAACAAATAACACATAAGGGAATCCCCATAAGGTTAACAGCTGATCTTTCAGCAGAAACCCTACAAGCCAGAAGGGAGTGGCAGGACATACTGAAAGTGATGAAGGAGAAAAACCTGCAACCAAGACTACTCTACCCAGCAAGGATCTCATTCAGATTTGATGGAGAAATAAAAACCTTTACAGACAAGCAAAAGCTGAGAGAGTTCAGCACCACCAAACCAGCTTTACAACAAATGCTAAAGGATCTTCTCTAGGCAAGAAACACAAGAGAAGGAAAAGACCTATAATAACGAACCCAAAACAATATAGAAAATGGGAATAGGAACATACATATCGATAATTACCTTAAATGTAAATGGACTAAATGCTCCCACCAAAAGACACAGATTAGCTGAATGGATACAAAAACAAGACCCTTACATATGCTGTCTACAAGAGACCCACTTCAGACCTAGAGACACATACAGACTAAAAGTAAGGGGATGGAAAAAGATATTCCATGCAAATGGAAACCAAAAGAAAGCTGGAGTAGCAATTCTCATATCAGACAAAATAGACTTTAAAATAAGGACTATTAAAAGAGACAAAGAAGGACACTACATAATGATCAAGGGATCGATCCAAGAAGAAGATATAACAATTGTAAATATTTATGCACCCAACATAGGAGCACCTCAATACATAAGGCAAATACTAACAGCCATAAAAGGGGAAATTGACAGTAACACATTCATAGTAGGGGACTTAAACACCCCACTTTCACCCATGGACAGATCATCCAAAATGAAAATAAATAAGGAAACACAAGCTTTAAATGATACATTAAACAAGATGGACTTAATTGATATTTATAGGACACTCCATCCAAAAAGAACAGAATACACATTTTTCTCAAGTGCTCACGGAACATTCTCCAGGATAGATCATATCTTGGGTCACAAATCAAGCCTTGGCAAATTTAAGAAAATTGAAATTGTATCAAGTATCTTTTCTGACCACAACGCCATGAGACTAGATATCAATTACAGGAAAAGATCTGTAAAAAATACAAACACATGGAGGCTAAACAATACACTACTTAATAATGAAGTGATCACTGAAGAAATCAAAGAGGAAATCAAAAAATACCTAGAAACAAATGACAATGGAGACACAACGACCCAAAACCTGTGGGATGCAGCAAAAGCAGTTCTAAGGGGGAAGTTTATAGCAATACAAGCCCACCTTAAGAAGCAGGAAACATCTAGAATAAACAACCTAACCTTGCACCTCAAGCAATTAGAGAAAGAAGAACAAAAAAACCCCAAAGCTAGCAGAAGGAAAGAAATCATAAAAATCAGATCAGAAATAAATGAAAAAGAAATGAAGGAAACAATAGCAAAGATCAATGAAACTAAAAGCTGGTTCTTTGAGAAGATAAACAAAATAGATAAACCACTAGCCAGACTTATCAAGAAAAAAAGGGAGAAGACTCAAATCAATAGAATTAGAAATGAAAAAGGAGAGGTAACAACTGACACTGCAGAAATAAAAGAGATCATGAGAGATTACTACAAGCAACTCTATGCCAATAAAATGGACAATCTGGAAGAAATGGACAAATTCTTAGAAATGCACAACCTGCCAAGACTGAATCAGGAAGAAATAGAAAATATGAACAGACCAATCACAAGCACTGAAATTGAAACTGTGATTAAAAATCTTCCAACAAAGAAAAGCCCAGGACCAGATGGCTTCACAGGCGAATTCTATCAAACATTTAGAGAAGAGCTAACACCTATCCTTCTCAAACTCTTCCAAAATATAGCAGAGGGAGGAACACTCCCAAACTCCTTCTATGAGGCCACCATCACCTTGATACCAAAACCAGGCAAGGATGTCACAAAGAAAGAAAACTACAGACCAATATCACTGATGAACATAGATGCAAAAATCCTCAACAAAATACTAGCAAACAGAATCCAACAGCACATTAAAAGGATCATACACCATGATCAGGTGGGGTTTGTTCCAGGAATGCAAGGATTCTTCAATATACGCAAATCTATCAATGTGATAAACCATATTAACAAACTGAAGGAGAAAAACCATATGATCATCTCAATAGATGCAGAGAAAGCTTTTGACAAAATTCAACACCCATTTATGATAAAAACCCTGCAGAAAGTAGGCATAGAGGGAACTTTCCTCAACATAATAAAGGCCATATACGACAAGCCCACAGCAAACATCATCCTCAATGGTGAAAAACTGAAAGCATTTCCACTAAGATCAGGAACAAGACAAGGGTGCCCACTCTCACCACTCTTATTCAACATAGTTTTGGAAGTTTTAGCCACAGCAATCAGAGAAGAGAAGGAAATAAAAGGAATCCAAACCGGAAAAGAAGAAGTAAAGCTGTCACTGTTTGCAGATGACATGATCCTATACATAGAGAATCCTAAAGATGCTACCAGAAAACTACTAGAGCTAATCAATGAATTTGGTAAAGTAGCAGGATACAAAATTAATGCACAGAAATCTCTGGCATTCCTATATACTAATGATGAAAAATCTGAAAGTGAAATCAAGAAAACACTCCCATTTACCATTGCAACAAAAAGAATAAAATATCTAGGAATAAACCTACCTAAGGAGACAAAAGACCTGTATGCAGAAAACTATAAGACACTGATGAAAGAAATTAAAGATGATACAAATAGATGGAGACATATACCATGTTCTTGGATTGGAAGAATCAACATTGTGAAAATGACTCTACTACCCAAAGCAATCTATAGATTCAATGCAATCCCTATCAAACTACCACTGGCATTTTTCACAGAACTAGAACAAAAAATTTCGCAATTTGTATGGAAACACAAAAGACCCCGAATAGCCAAAGCAATCTTGAGAACAAAAAAAGGAACTGGAGGAATCAGGCTCCCTGACTTCAGACTATACTACAAAGCTACAGTTATCAAGACAGTATGGTACTGGCACAAAAACAGAAAGATAGATCAATGGAACAGGATAGAAAGCCCAGAGATAAACCCATGCACATATGGACACCTTATCTTTGATAAAGGTGGCAGGAATGTACAGTGGAAAAAGGACAGCCTCTTCAATAAATGGTGCTGGGAAAACTGGACAGGTACATGTAAAAGAATGAAATTAGAACACTCCCTAACACCATACACAAAAATAAGCTCAAAATGGATTAAAGACCTAAATATAAGGCCAGAAACTATCAAACTATTAGAGGAAAACATAGGCAGAACACTCTATGACATAAATCACAGCAAGATTCTTTCTGACCCACCCCCTAGAGTAATGGAAATAAAAACAAAAATAAACAAATGGGACCTAATGAAACTTCAAAGCTTTTGCACAGCAAAGGAAACCATAAACAAGACGAAAAGACAACCCTCAGAATGGGAGAAAATATTTGCAAATGAAGCAACTGACAAAGGATTAATCTCCAAAATTTACAAGCAGCTCATGCAGCTCAACAACAAAAAAACAAACAACCCAATCCAAAAATGGGCAGAAGACCTAAATAGACATTTCTCCAAAGAAGATATACAGACTGCCAACAAACACATGAAAGAATGCTCAACATCATTAATCATTAGAGAAATGCAAATCAAAACTACAATGAGATATCATCTCACACCAGTCAGAATGGCCATCATCAATAAATCTAGAAACAATAAATGCTGGAGAGGGTGTGGAGAAAAGGGAACCCTCTTGCACTGCTGGTGGGAATGTGAATTGGTTCAGCCACTATGGAGAACAGTATGGAGGTTCCTTAAAAAACTACAAATAGAACTACCATATGACCCAGCAATCCCACTACTGGGCATATACCCTGAGAAAACCGAAATTCAAAAAGAGTCATGTACCAAAATGTTCATCGCAGCTCTATTTACAATAGCCCGGAGATGGAAACAACCTAAGTGCCCATCATCGGATGAATGGATAAAGAAGATGTGGCACATATATACAATGGAATATTACTCAGCCATAAAAAGAAACGAAATTGAGCTATTTGTAATGAGGTGGATAGACCTAGAGTCTGTCATACAGAGTGAAGTAAGTCAGAACGAAAAAGACAAATACAGTATGCTAACACATATATATGGAATTTAAGAAAAAAAAAATGTCATGAAGAACCTAGAGGTAAGGCAGGAATAAAGACGCAGACCTCCTAGAGAACGGACTTGAGGTTATGGGGAGGGGGAAGGGTGAGCTGTGACGGGGCGAGAGAGAGTCATGGACATATACACACTAACAAACGTAGTAAGGTAGATAGCTAGAGGGAAGCAGCCGCATGGCACGGGGATATTGGCTCGGTGCTCTGTGACAGCCTGGAGGGGTGGGATAGGGAGGGTGGGAGGGAGGGAGACGCAAAAGGGAAGAGATATGGGAACATATGTATATGTATAACTGATTCACTTTGTTATAAAGCAGAAACTAACACACCATTGTAAAGTAATTATACCCCAATAAAGATGTTAAAAAAAAAAAAAAACAAATACACACACATACAAAAAAAAAAAAAAAAAAAAAAAAAAAAAAAAACGCTGAAACAATGAAAGAGAGAAAAATTCTTACAAAATTCGCTCAGGGGCTGTGATGCAACCTGGATTGACCACATATAAACCCACAGCTGGATAAGACATAAGGCTGGACACTTGGGGCTGACAGGATTGGTGAGCTTTGGTGAGCAACTGCCGAAAGTTTAATGCAATACTTCATGCTACTCAGTCCAAGGGTCCCAACACTCCAGGTTGAAGGGAATCTTCCTACAGCTAAACCATGCTTGGGAAACCCAGCGACTGGTATACCATATGATCGGGAAAGGTTTCTAAAACACACCTCATTTTTCCTCTCCTCTCCCTGGGCGGGATGTAAATTGCCAACAGACACTCGGGAGAAGTGTATGGTGTTTCCTGAAACATCTAAAAAACAAAGCAACAGAGCCTAGGGCACTTCCACTTATGGTCCTATAGCTTAGGGAAATTAAAATCAAAAAGACACAGCCACCCAAAAGTTTCGAACGGCTCTGTTTACAAGAACCTCGTTTACCGTACAAGTTCAATATCACAGAAAGTGAAAAATGGATAAAGAACTTGTGGTACTTAAGTACAATGCAGTATCACTCAGCAATGAAATCTATGTCATCAGGCCCGTAGCAGCATAATGAGTGGATTCAGGTACGATGATTCTAAATGAAATAAGTCACACAGAAAAAGAAACATCATAAGATATCACTAATACACGGAATGTAAACTTGGCTACACAGGAACTGAATTCCAAAACAGAACAGGGTCTCAAATTTAGAAAACCAACTTATGCTTGCTTAAGGGGAAAGGTGAGTTGTGGTGCTGCATAAAACCAGATTGAAATGAGCACAGATAAAGTTCCTTAAGCCAAATATGGAATAGACAAGAGCTACTCCTTGCTCAACGAAATGGACTCAACACCCCATATTAAACGCCTAAGAATGTACCTGACTAGTAAGTATCATAAAACCCATGGATTGCTATGTCTCCAAAAGAGAATCAAGCGTGTGTACAGGGGCATAAACGCAGCAGTGATAGGATTGGAGAGGTTCGGTGAGCAAATGAAGACCCTTTGAAGACATATTGCATGGTACCCATTCCACGGGTCTCAACTCTCCAGGTTTAAGGTATTCTTCCTTCAGCTAAAACATGCATGTGGAACCCAGAGTATGATCAACCGTGTGAATGGGAGACGTGTTCAAATATGTCTCAGTTTTCCTCCCCTGGTCCTCGGGTGCAACATTCCAGACGCTTTACTAACACTCTCCCCACTTAGAGAGTCAGCGCCTTTAACCTCCTGTTTGGCCCAGTTTGCAATTTCTGTGGAAGATGAACAGGAATAGCGAGAACCAATGAGAGACTAGCTGGAGGGGTCTGGACGGGCAAATTTAACTCTCATTTCCCACCAGGAAGAGGAATTAACCAAAGGCTCAGCGTGCCGTTCCGGAACCAGATTAGGGCCTGAAGCCATCCTGCGGTGTTGCGGCCAGCTCACAAGAAAGCGAGTTGAAGAAAGGAGCTCAGGGGCACTGTAATTCACAAACCTGCAAAGTTATAAATGACAGCTATCGTCCAAAAATAGACTGAAGTAAGGCTGCCAAGAGGACTTGAAAGCAGGGCAGAATTGCAGGAAACTGATTTCAGGAGGTAGACTGGAATTGCATTGAAAGCATAGGAAAAGAGGCAGAACGTCCACAATGATGCACTTGGCCAAAAAGGGCGTATGCGTTTTTTCCTGAATATATTCAGGAAAAAACGCATACGCCCTTTTTGGCCAACCAAGCAAGCTTGCAAAGGAAATCTGCACTACAATGAAGTCTCACTTCCCCCCGGTCAAAAGGGCCATCTGAAAAAAGTGTAAAATCCAGAAAGGCAGGACAGGCCATGGAGAACTGGGAGCCTTGTTATGCTGATGGGCGGGATGTAAATTGCCAACAGACACTTGGGAGAAGTGTATGGTGTTTCCTGAAACATCTAAAAAACAAAGCAACAGAGCCTAGGGCACTTCCACTTATGGTCCTATAGCTTAGGGAAATTAAAATCAAAACGACACAGCCACCCCAAAGTTTGGGACGCCTCTGTTTACAAGAACCTCGTTTACCGTACAAGTTCAATATCACAGAAAGTGAAAAATGGATAAAGAACTTGTGGTACTTACGTACAATGCAGTATCACTCAGCAATGAAATCTATGTCATCAGGCCCGTAGCAGCATAATGAGTGGATTCAGGTACGATGATTCTAACTGAAATAAGTCACACAGAAAAAGAAACATCATAAGATATCACTAATACACGGAATGTAAACTTGGCTACACAGGAACTGAATTCCAAAACAGAACAGTGTCTCAAATTTAGAAAACCAACTTATGCTTGCTTAAGGAGAAAGGTGAGTTGTGGTGCTGCATAAAACCAGAGATTGAAATGAACACAGATAAAGTTCCTTAAGCCAAATATGGAATAGACAAGAGCTACTCCTTGCTCAACGAAATGGACTCAACACCCCATATTAAACGCCTAAGAATGTACCTGACTAGTAAGTATCTTAAAACCTATGGATTGCTATGTCTCCAAAAGAGAATCAAGTGTGTGTACAGGGGCAAAAACGCAGCAGTGATAGGATTGGAGAGGTTCGGTGAGCAAATGAAGACCCTTTGAAGACATATTGCATGGTACCCATTCCACGGGTCTCAACTCTCCATGTTTAAGGTATTCTTCCTTCAGCTAAAACATGCATGTGGAACCCAGAGTATGATCAACCGTGTGAATGGGAGACGTGTTCAAATATGTCTCAGTTTTCCTCCCCTGGTACTCGGGTGCAACATTCCAGACGCTTTACTAACACTCTCCCCACTTGGAGAGTCAGCGCCTTTAACCTCCTGTTTGGCCCAGTTTGCAATTTCTGCAGAAGATGAACAGGAATAGCGAGAACCAATGAGAGACTAGCTGGAGGGGTCTGGACAGGCAAATTTAACTCTCATTTCCCACCAGGAAGAGGAAATAAACAAAGGCTCAGTGTGCCGTGCCGGAACCAGATTAGGGCCTGAAGCCATCCTGCGGTGTTGCGGCCAGGTCACAAGAAAGCGAGTTGAAGAAAGGAGCTCAGGGGCACTGTAATTCACAAACCTGCAAAGTTATAAATGACAGCTATCGTCCAAAAATATACTGAAGTAAGGCTGCCAAGAGGACTTGAAAGCGGGGCAGAATTGCAGGAAACCGATTTCAGAAGGTAGACTGGAATTGCATTGAAAGCATAGGAAAAGAGGCAGAACGTCCACAATGATGCACTTGGCCAAAAAGGGCGTATGCGTTTTTTCCTGAATATATTCAGGAAAAAACGCATACGCCCTTTTTGGCCAACCAAGCAACCTTGCAAAGGAAATCTGCACTACAATGAAGTCTCACTTCCCCCCGGTCAAAAGGGCCATCTGAAAAAAGTGTAAAATCCAGAAAGGCAGGACAGGCCATGGAGAACTGGGAGCCTTGTTATGCTGATGGGCGGGATGTAAATTGCCAACAACCACTCGGGAGAAGTGTATGGTGTTTCCTGAAACATCTAAAAAACAAAGCAACAGAACCTAGGGCACTTCCACTTATGGTCCTATAGCTTAGGGAAATTAAAATCAAAAAGACACAGCCACCCCAAAGTTTGGAACGGCTCTGTTTACAAGAACCTCGTTTACAGTACAAGTTCAACATCGCAGAAAGTGAAAAATGGATAAAGAAGTTGTGGTATTTACTTACAAAGCAATATCACTCAGCAATGAAATCTGTGTCATCAGGCCCTTAGCAGCACAATGAGTGGATTCAAGTATGATGATTCTAACTGAAGTAAGTCACACAGAAAAAGAAACATCATAAGATATCAGTAATACACGGAATGTAAACTTGGCTACACAGGAACTGAATTACAGAACAGAACAGGGTCTCAAATTTAGAAAACCAACTTATGCTTGCTTAAGGGTAAAGGTGAGTTGGGGTGCTGCATAAAACCAGAGATTGAAATGAGCACAGATAAAGTTCCTTAAGTCAAATATGGAATAGACAAGAGCTACTCCTTGCTCAACGAAATGGACTCAACACCGCATATTAAACGCCTAAGAATGTACCTGACTAATAAGTATCTTAAAACCTATGGATTGCTATGTCTCCGAAAGAGAATCAAGCATGTGTACAGGGGCATAAACGCAGCAGTGATAGGATTGGAGAGGTTCGGTGAGCAAATGAAGACCCTTTGAAGTCATATTGCATGGTACCCATTACACGGGTCTCAACTCTCCAGGTTTAAGGTATTCTTCCTTCAGCTAAAACATGCATGTGGAACCCAAGTATGATCAACCATGTGAACGGGAGACGTGTTCAAATATGTCTCAGTTTTCCTCCCCTGGTACTCGGGTGCAACATTCCAGACGCTTTACTAACACTCTCCCGACTTGGAGAGTCAGTCCCTTTAACCTCCTGTTTGGCCCAGTTTGCAATTTCTGCAGAAGATGAACAGGAATAGCGAGAACCAATGAGAGGCTAGCTGGAGGTGTCTGGACGGGCAAATTTAACTCTCATTTCCCACCAGGAAGAGGAAATAACCAAAGGCTCAGCGTGCCGTACCGGAACCAGATTAGGGCCTGAAGCCATCCAGCGGTGTTGCGGCCAGGTCACAAGAAAGCGAGTTGAAGAAAGGAGCTCAGGGGCACTGTAATTCACAAACCTGCAGAGTTATAAATGACAGCTATCGTCCAAAAAGAGACTGAAGTAAGGCTGCCAAGAGGAGTTGAAAGCGGGGCAGAATTGCAGGAAACCGATTTCAGGAGGTAGACTGGAATTGCATTGAAAGCATAGGAAAAGAGGCAGAACGTCCACAATGATGCACTTGGCCAAAAAGGGCGTATGCGTTTTTTCCTGAATATATTCAGGAAAAAACGCATACGCCCTTTTTGGCCAACCAAGCAAGCTTGCAAAGGAAATCTGCACTACAATGAAGTCTCACTTCCCCCCGGTCAAAAGGGCCATCTAAAAAAGTGTAAAATCCAGAAAGGCAGGACAGGCCATGGAGAACTGGGAGCCTTGTTATGCTGATGGGCGGGATGTAAATTGCCAACAGACACTCGGGAGAAGTGTATGGTGTTTCCTAAAACATCTAAAAAACAAAGCAACGGAGCGTAGGGCACTGCCACTTATGGTCCTATAGCTTAGGGAAATTAAAATCAAAAAGACACAGCCACCCCAAAGTTTGGGACGCCTCTGTTTACAAGAACCTCGTTTACAGTACAAGTTCAACATCGCAGAAAGTGAAAAATGGATAAAGAAGTTGTGGTATTTACTTACAAAGCAATATCACTCAGCAATGAAATCTATGTCATCAGGCCCTTAGCATCACAATGAGTGGATTCAGGTATGATGATTCTAACTGAAATAAGTCACACAGAAAAAGAAACATCATAATTTATCAGTAATACACGGAATGTAAACTTGGCTACACAGGAACTGAATTACAGAACAGAACAGGGTCTCAAATTTAGAAAACCAACTTATGCTTGCTTAAGGGTAAAGGTGAGTTGGGGTGCTGCATAAAACCAGAGATTGAAATGAGCATAGATAAAGTTCCTTAAGTCAAATATGGAATAGACAAGAGCTACTCCTTGCTCAACGAAATGGACTCAACACCGCATATTAAACGCCTAAGAATGTACCTGACTAGTAAGTATCGTAAAACCTATGGATTGCTATGTCTCCGAAAGAGAATCAAGCATGTGTACAGGGGCATAAACACAGCAGTGATAGGATTGGAGAGGTTCGGTGAGCAAATGAAGACCCTTTGAAGTCATATTGCATGGTACCCATTACACGGGTCTCAACTCTCCAGGTTTAAGGTATTCTTCCTTCAGGTAAAACATGCATGTGGAACCCAAGTATGATCAACCATGTGAACGGGAGACGTGTTCAAATATGTCTCAGTTTTCCTCCCCTGGTACTCGGGTGCAACATTCCAGACGCTTTACTAACACTCGCCCCACTTGGAGAGTCAGCGCCTTTAACCTCCTGTTTGGCCCAGTTTGCAATTTCTGCGGAAGATGAACAGGAATAGTGAGAACCAATGAGAGGCTAGCTGGAGGTGTCTGGACGGGCAAATTTAACTCTCATTTCCCACCAGGAAGAGGAAATAACCAAAGGCTCAGCATGCCGTGCCGGAACCAGATTAGGGCCTGAAGCCATCCTGCGGTGTTGCGGCCAGCTCACAAGAAAGCGAGTTGAAGAAAGGAGCTCAGGGGCACTGTAATTCACAAACCTGCAGAGTTATAAATGACAGCTATCGTCCAAAAAGAGACTGAAGTAAGGCTGCCAAGAGGAGTTGAAAGCGGGGCAGAATTGCAGGAAACCGATTTCAGGAGGTAGACTGGAATTGCATTGAAAGCATAGGAAAAGAGGCAGAACGTCCACAATGATGCACTTGGCCAAAAAGGGCGTATGCGTTTTTTCCTGAATATATTCAGGAAAAAACGCATACGCCCTTTTTGGCCAACCAAGCAAGCTTGCAAAGGAAATCTGCACTACAATGAAGTCTCACTTCCCCCTGGTCAAAAGGGCCATCTAAAAAAGTGTAAAATCCAGAAAGGCAGGACAGGCCATGGAGAACTGGGAGCCTTGTTATGCTGATGGGCGGGATGTAAATTGCCAACAGACACTCGGGAGAAGTGTATGGTGTTTCCTGAAACATCTAAAAAACAAAGCAACGGAGCGTAGGGCACTGCCACTTATGGTCCTATAGCTTAGGGAAATTAAAATCAAAAAGACACAGCCACCCCAAAGTTTGGGACGCCTCTGTTTACAAGAACCTCGTTTACAGTACAAGTTCAACATCGCAGAAAGTGAAAAATGGATAAAGAAGTTGTGGTATTTACTTACAAAGCAATATCACTCAGCAATGAAATCTATGTCATCAGGCCCTTAGCATCACAATGAGTGGATTCAGGTATGATGATTCTAACTGAAATAAGTCACACAGAAAAAGAAACATCATAAGATATCAGTAATAAACGGAATGTAAACTTGGCTACACAGGAACTGAATTACAGAACAGAACAGGGTCTCAAATTTAGAAAACCAACTTATGCTTGCTTAAGAGTAAAGGTGAGTTGGGGTGCTGCATAAAACCAGAGATTGAAATGAGCACAGATAAAGTTCCTTAAGTCAAATATGGAATAGACAAGAGCTACTCCTTGCTCAACGAAATGGACTCAACACCGCATATTAAACGCCTAAGAATGTACCTGACTAGTAAGTATCTTAAAACCTATGGATTGCTATGTCTCCGAAAGAGAATCAAGCATGTGTACAGGGGCATAAACGCAGCAGTGATAGGATTGGAGAGGTTCGGTGAGCAAATGAAGACCCTTTGAAGTCATATTGCATGGTACCCATTACACGGGTCTCAACTCTCCAGGTTTAAGGTATTCTTCCTTCAGCTAAAACATGCATGTGGAACCCAAGTATGATCAACCATGTGAACGGGAGACGTGTTCAAATATGTCTCAGTTTTCCTCCCCTGGTACTCGGGTGCAACATTCCAGATGCTTTACTAACACTCTCCCCACCTGGAGAATCAGCGCCTTTAACCTCCTGTTTGGCCCAGTTTGCAATTTCTGTGGAAGATGAACAGGAATAGCGAGAACCAATGAGAGGCTAGCTGGAGGTGTCTGGACGGGCAAATTTAACTCTCATTTCCCACCAGGAAGAGGAAATACCCAAAGGCTCAGCGTGCCGTACCAGAACCAGATTAGGGCCTGAAGCCATCCTGCGGTGTTGCGGCCAGCTCAAAAGAAAGCGAGTTGAAGAAAGGAGCTCAGGGGCACTGTAATTCACAAACCTGCAGAGTTATAAATGACAGCTATCGTCCAAAAATAGACTGAAGTAAGGCTGCCAAGAGGACTTGAAAGCGGGGCAGAATTGCAGGAAACCGATTTCAGGAGGTAGACTGGAATTGCATTGAAAGCATAGGAAAAGAGGCAGAACGTCCACAATGATGCACTTGGCCAAAAAGGGCGTATGCGTTTTTTCCTGAATATATTCAGGAAAAAACGCATACGCCCTTTTTGGCCAACCAAGCAACCTTGCAAAGGAAATCTGCACTATAATGAAGTCTCACTTCCCCCCGGTCAAAGGGCCATCTGAAAAAAGTGTAAAATCCAGAAAGGCAGGACAGGCCATGGAGAACTGGGAGCCTTGTTATGCTGATGGGCGGGATGTAAATTGCCAACAACCACTCGGGAGAAGTGTATGGTGTTTCCTGAAACATCTAAAAAACAAAGCAACAGAACCTAGGGCACTTCCACTTATGGTCCTATAGCTTAGGGAAATTAAAATCAAAAAGACACAGCCACCCCAAAGTTTGGAACGGCTCTGTTTACAAGAACCTCGTTTACAGTACAAGTTCAACATCACAGAAAGTGAAAAATGGATAAAGAAGTTGTGGTATTTACTTACAAAGCAATATCACTCAGCAATGAAATCTGTGTCATCAGGCCCTTAGCAGCACAATGAGTGGATTCAGGTATGATGATTCTAACTGAAATAAGTCACACAGAAAAAGAAACATCATAAGATATCAGTAATACACGGAATGGAAACTTGGCTACACAGGAACTGAATTACAGAACAGAACAGGGTCTCAAATTTAGAAAACCAACTTATGCTTGCTTAAGGGTAAAGGTGAGTTGGGGTGCTGCATAAAACCAGAGATTGAAATGAGCACAGATAAAGTTCCTTAAGTCAAATATGGAATAGACAAGAGCTACTCCTTGCTCAACGAAATGGACTCAACACCGCATATTAAACGCCTAAGAATGTACCTGACTAGTAAGTATCTTAAAACCTATGGATTGCTATGTCTCCGAAAGAGAATCAAGCATGTGTACAGGGGCATAAACGCAGCAGTGATAGGATTGGAGAGGTTCGGTGAGCAAATGAAGACCCTTTGAAGTCATATTGCATGGTACCCATTGCACGGGTTTCAACTACCCAGGTTTAAGGTATTCTTCCTTCAGCTAAAACATGCATGTGGAACCTAGAATATGATCAACCATGTGATCGGGAGACGTGTTCAAATATGTCTCAGTTTTTGTACCCTGGTACTCGGGTGCAACATTCCAGACGCTTTACTAACACTCTCCCGACTTGGAGAGTCAGTCCCTTTAACCTCCTGTTTGGCCCAGTTTGCAATTTCTGCGGAAGATGAACAGGAATAGTGAGAACCAATGAGAGACTAGCTGGAGGTGTCTGGACGGGCAAATTTAACTCTCATTTCCCACCAGGAAGAGGAAATAACCAAAGGCTCAGCGTGCCGTGCCGGAACCAGATTAGGGCCTGAAGCCATCCAGCGGTGTTGCGGCCAGCTCACAAGAAAGCGAGTTGAAGAAAGGAGCTCAGGGGCACTGTAATTCACAAACCTGCAGAGTTATAAATGACAGCTATCGTCAAAAAATAGACTGAAGTAAGGCTGCCAAGAGGACTTGAAAGCGGGGCAGAATTGCAGGAAACCGATTTCAGGAGGTAGACTGGAATTGCATTGAAAGCATAGGAAAAGAGGCAGAACGTCCACAATGATGCACTTGGCCAAAAAGGGCGTATGCGTTTTTTCCTGAATATATTCAGGAAAAAACGCATACGCCCTTTTTGGCCAACCAAGCAAGCTTGCAAAGGAAATCTGCACTACAATGAAGTCTCACTTCCCCCCGGTCAAAAGGGCCATCTGAAAAAAGTGTAAAATCCAGAAAGGCAGGACAGGCCATGGAGAACTGGGAGCCTTGTTATGCTGATGGGCGGGATGTAAATTGCCAACAGACACTCCGGAGAAGTGTATGGTGTTTCCTGAAACATCTAAAAAACAAAGCAACAGAGCCTAGGGCACTGCCACTTATGGTCCTATAGCTTAGGGAAATTAAAATCAAAAAGACACAGCCACCCCAAAGTTTGGGACGCCTCTGTTTACAAGAACCTCGTTTACAGTAAAAGTTCAACATCGCAGAAAGTGAAAAATGGATAAAGAAGTTGTGGTATTTAGTTACAAAGCAATATCACTCAGCAATGAAATCTATGTCATCAGGCCCTTAGCATCACAATGAGTGGATTCAGGTATGATGATTCTAACTGAAATAAGTCACACAGAAAAAGAAACATCATAAGTTATCAGTAATACACGGAATGTAAACTTGGCTACACAGGAACTGAATTACAGAACAGAACAGGGTCTCAAATTTAGAAAACCAGCTTATGCTTGCTTAAGAGTAAAGGTGAGTTGGGGTGCTGCATAAAACCAGAGATTGAAATGAGCACAGATAAAGTTCCTTAAGTCAAATATGGAATAGACAAGAGCTACTCCTTGCTCAACGAAATGGACTCAACACCGCATATTAAACGCCTAAGAATGTACCTGACTAGTAAGTATCTTAAAACCTATGGATTGCTATGTCTCTGAAAGAGAATCAAGCATGTGTACAGGGGCATAAACGCAGCAGTGATAGGATTGGAGAGGTTCGGTGAGCAAATGAAGACCCCTTGAAGTCATATTGCATGGTACCCATTACACGGGTCTCAACTCTCCAGGTTTAAGGTATTCTTCCTTCAGCTAAAACATGCATGTGGAACCCAAGTATGATCAACCATGTGAACGGGAGACTTGTTCAACTATGTCTCAGTTTTCCTCCCCTGGTACTCGGGTGCAACATTCCAGACGCTTTACTAACACTCTCCCCACCTGGAGAGTCAGCGCCTTTAACCTCCTGTTTGGCCCAGTTTGCAATTTCTGCGGAAGATGAACAGGAATAGCGAGAACCAATGAGAGGCTAGCTGGAGGTGTCTGGACGGGCAAATTTAACTCTCATTTCCCACCAGGAAGAGGAAATAACCAAAGGCTCAGCGTGCCGTACCGGAACCAGATTAGGGCCTGAAGCCATCCTGCGGTGTTGCGGCCAGCTCAAAAGAAAGCGAGTTGAAGAAAGGAGCTCAGGGGCACTGTAATTCACAAACCTGCAGAGTTATAAATGACAGCTATCGTCCAAAAATACACTGAAGTAAGGCTGCCAAGAGGACTTGAAAGCGGGGCAGAATTGCAGGAAACCGATTTCAGGAGGTAGACTGGAATTGCATTGAAAGCATAGGAAAAGAGGCAGAACGTCCACAATGATGCACTTGGCCAAAAAGGGTGTATGCGTTTTTTCCTGAATATATTCAGGAAAAAACGCATACGCCCTTTTTGGCCAACCAAGCAAGCTTGCAAAGGAAATCTGCACTACAATGAAGTCTCACTTCCCCCCGGTCAAAAGGGCCATCTGAAAAAAGTGTAAAATCCAGAAAGGCAGGACAGGCCATGGAGAACTGGGAGCCTTGTTATGCTGATGGGCGGGATGTAAATTGCCAACAACCACTCGGGAGAAGAGTATGGTGTTTCCTGAAACATCTAAAAAACAAAGCAACAGAACCTAGGGCACTTCCACTTATGGTCCTATAGCTTAGGGATATTAAAATCAAAAACACACAGCCACCCCAAAGTTTGGAATGGCTCTGTTTACAAGAACCTCGTTTACAGTACAAGATCAACATCGCAGAAAGTGAAAAATGGATAAAGAAGTTGTGGTATTTACTTACAAAGCAATATCACTCAGCAATGAAATCTGTGTCATCAGGCCCTTAGAAGCACAATGAGTGGATTCAGGTATGATGATTCTAACTGAAGTAAGTCACACAGAAAAAGAAACATCATAAGATATCAGTAATACACGGAATGTAAACTTGGCTACACAGGAACAGCATTCCAAAACAGAACAGGGTCTCAAATTTAGAAAACCAACTTATGCTTGCTTAAGGGGAAAGGTGAGTTGGGGTGCTGCATAAAACCAGAGATTGAAATGAGCACAGATAAAGTTCCTTAAGCCAAATATGGAATAGACAATAGCTACTCCTTGCTCAACGAAATGGACTCAACACCGCATATTAAACGCCTAAGAATGTACCTGACTAGTAAGTATCTTAAAACCTATGGATTGCTATGTCTCCGAAAGAGAATCAAGCATGTGTACAGGGGCATAAACGCAGCAGTGATAGGATTGGAGAGGTTCGGTGAGCAAATGAAGACCCCTTGAAGTCATATTGCATGGTACCCATTACACGGGTCTCAACTCTCCAGGTTTAAGGTATTCTTCCTTCAGCTAAAACATGCATGTGGAACCCAAGTATGATCAACCATGTGAACGGGAGACGTGTTCAAATATGTCTCAGTTTTCCTCCCCTGGTACTCGGGTGCAACATTCCAGACGCTTTACTAACACTCTCCCGACTTGGAGAGTCAGTCCCTTTAACCTCCTGTTTGGCCCAGTTTGCAATTTCTGCGGAAGATGAACAGGAATAGCGAGAACCAATGAGAGACTAGCTGGAGGTGTCTGGACGGGCAAATTTAACTCTCATTTCCCACCAGGAAGAGGAAATAACCAAAGGCTCAGCGTGCCGTACCGGAACCAGATTAGGGCCTGAAGCCATCCTGCGGTGTTGCGGCCAGGTCACAAGAAAGCGAGTTGAAGAAAGGAGCTCAGGGGCACTGTAATTCACAAACCTGCAGAGTTATAAATGACAGCTATCGTCCAAAAAGAGACTGAAGTAAGGCTGCCAAGAGGAGTTGAAAGCGGGGCAGAATTGCAGGAAACCGATTTCAGGAGGTAGACTGGAATTGCATTGAAAGCATAGGAAAAGAGGCAGAACGTCCACAATGATGCACTTGGCCAAAAAGGGCGTATGCGTTTTTTCCTGAATATATTCAGGAAAAAACGCATACGCCCTTTTTGGCCAACCAAGCAAGCTTGCAAAGGAAATCTGCACTACAATGAAGTCTCACTTCCCCCCGGTCAAAAGGGCCATCTAAAAAAGTGTAAAATCCAGAAAGGCAGGACAGGCCATGGAGAACTGGGAGCCTTGTTATGCTGATGGGCGGGATGTAAATTGCCAACAGACACTCGGGAGAAGTGTATGGTGTTTCCTAAAACATCTAAAAAACAAAGCAACGGAGCGTAGGGCACTGCCACTTATGGTCCTATAGCTTAGGGAAATTAAAATCAAAAAGACACAGCCACCCCAAAGTTTGGGACGCCTCTGTTTACAAGAACCTCGTTTACAGTACAAGTTCAACATCGCAGAAAGTGAAAAATGGATAAAGAAGTTGTGGTATTTACTTACAAAGCAATATCACTCAGCAATGAAATCTATGTCATCAGGCCCTTAGCATCACAATGAGTGGATTCAGGTACGATGATTCTAACTGAAATAAGTCACACAGAAAAAGAAACATCATAATTTATCAGTAATACACGGAATGTAAACTTGGCTACACAGGAACTGAATTACAGAACAGAACAGGGTCTCAAATTTAGAAAACCAACTTATGCTTGCTTAAGGGTAAAGGTGAGTTGGGGTGCTGCATAAAACCAGAGATTGAAATGAGCACAGATAAAGTTCCTTAAGTCAAATATGGAATAGACAAGAGCTACTCCTTGCTCAACGAAATGGACTCAACACCGCATATTAAACGCCTAAGAATGTACCTGACTAGTAAGTATCGTAAAACCTATGGATTGCTATTTCTCCGAAAGAGAATCAAGCATGTGTACAGGGGCATAAACACAGCAGTGATAGGATTGGAGAGGTTCGGTGAGCAAATGAAGACCCTTTGAAGTCATATTGCATGGTACCCATTACACGGGTCTCAACTCTCCAGGTTTAAGGTATTCTTCCTTCAGGTAAAACATGCATGTGGAACCCAAGTATGATCAACCATGTGAACGGGAGACGTGTTCAAATATGTCTCAGTTTTCCTCCCCTGGTACTCGGGTGCAACATTCCAGACGCTTTACTAACACTCGCCCCACTTGGAGAGTCAGCGCCTTTAACCTCCTGTTTGGCCCAGTTTGCAATTTCTGCGGAAGATGAACAGGAATAGTGAGAACCAATGAGAGGCTAGCTGGAGGTCTCTGGACGGGCAAATTTAACTCTCATTTCCCACCAGGAAGAGGAAATAACCAAAGGCTCAGCATGCCGTGCCGGAACCAGATTAGGGCCTGAAGCCATCCTGCGGTGTTGCGGCCAGCTCACAAGAAAGCGAGTTGAAGAAAGGAGCTCAGGGGCACTGTAATTCACAAACCTGCAGAGTTATAAATGACAGCTATCGTCCAAAAAGAGACTGAAGTAAGGCTGCCAAGAGGAGTTGAAAGCGGGGCAGAATTGCAGGAAACCGATTTCAGGAGGTAGACTGGAATTGCATTGAAAGCATAGGAAAAGAGGCAGAACGTCCACAATGATGCACTTGGCCAAAAAGGGCGTATGCGTTTTTTCCTGAATATATTCAGGAAAAAACGCATACGCCCTTTTTGGCCAACCAAGCAAGCTTGCAAAGGAAATCTGCACTACAATGAAGTCTCACTTCCCCCTGGTCAAAAGGGCCATCTAAAAAAGTGTAAAATCCAGAAAGGCAGGACAGGCCATGGAGAACTGGGAGCCTTGTTATGCTGATGGGCGGGATGTAAATTGCCAACAGACACTCGGGAGAAGTGTATGGTGTTTCCTGAAACATCTAAAAAACAAAGCAACGGAGCGTAGGGCACTGCCACTTATGGTCCTATAGCTTAGGGAAATTAAAATCAAAAAGACACAGCCACCCCAAAGTTTGGGACGCCTCTGTTTACAAGAACCTCGTTTACAGTACAAGTTCAACATCGCAGAAAGTGAAAAATGGATAAAGAAGTTGTGGTATTTACTTACAAAGCAATATCACTCAGCAATGAAATCTATGTCATCAGGCCCTTAGCATCACAATGAGTGGATTCAGGTATGATGATTCTAACTGAAATAAGTCACACAGAAAAAGAAACATCATAATTTATCAGTAATACACGGAATGTAAACTTGGCTACACAGGAACTGAATTACAGAACAGAACAGGGTCTCAAATTTAGAAAACCAACTTATGCTTGCTTAAGGGTAAAGGTGAGTTGGGGTGCTGCATAAAACCAGAGATTGAAATGAGCACAGATAAAGTTCCTTAAGTCAAATATGGAATAGACAAGAGCTACTCCTTGCTCAACGAAATGGACTCAACACCGCATATTAAACGCCTAAGAATGTACCTGACTAGTAAGTATCGTAAAACCTATGGATTGCTATGTCTCCGAAAGAGAATCAAGCATGTGTACAGGGGCATAAACGCAGCAGTGATAGGATTGGAGAGGTTCGGTGAGCAAATGAAGACCCTTTGAAGTCATATTGCATGGTACCCATTACACGGGTCTCAACTCTCCAGGTTTAAGGTATTCTTCCTTCAGCTAAAACATGCATGTGGAACCCAAGTATGATCAACCATGTGAACGGGAGACTTGTTCAAATATGTCTCAGTTTTCCTCCCCTGGTACTCGGGTGCAACATTCCAGATGCTTTACTAACACTCTCCCCACCTGGAGAATCAGCGCCTTTAACCTCCTGTTTGGCCCAGTTTGCAATTTCTGTGGAAGATGAACAGGAATAGCGAGAACCAATGAGAGGCTAGCTGGAGGTGTCTGGACGGGCAAATTTAACTCTCATTTCCCACCAGGAAGAGGAAATACCCAAAGGCTCAGCGTGCCGTACCAGAACCAGATTAGGGCCTGAAGCCATCCTGCGGTGTTGCGGCCAGCTCAAAAGAAAGCGAGTTGAAGAAAGGAGCTCAGGGGCACTGTACTTCACAAACCTGCAGTTATAAATGACAGCTATCGTCCAAAAATAGACTGAAGTAAGGCTGCCAAGAGGACTTGAAAGCGGGGCAGAATTGCAGGAAACCGATTTCAGGAGGTAGACTGGAATTGCATTGAAAGCATAGGAAAAGAGGCAGAACGTCCACAATGATGCACTTGGCCAAAAAGGGCGTATGCGTTTTTTCCTGAATATATTCAGGAAAAAACGCATACGCCCTTTTTGGCCAACCAAGCAAGCTTGCAAAGGAAATCTGCACTATAATGAAGTCTCACTTCCCCCCGGTCAAAGGGCCATCTGAAAAAAGTGTAAAATCCAGAAAGGCAGGACAGGCCATGGAGAACTGGGAGCCTTGTTATGCTGATGGGCGGGATGTAAATTGCCAACAACCACTCGGGAGAAGTGTATGGTGTTTCCTGAAACATCTAAAAAACAAAGCAACAGAACCTAGGGCACTTCCACTTATGGTCCTATAGCTTAGGGAAATTAAAATCAAAAAGACACAGCCACCCCAAAGTTTGGAACGGCTCTGTTTACAAGAACCTCGTTTACAGTACAAGTTCAACATCACAGAAAGTGAAAAATGGATAAAGAAGTTGTGGTATTTACTTACAAAGCAATATCACTCAGCAATGAAATCTGTGTCATCAGGCCCTTAGCAGCACAATGAGTGGATTCAGGTATGATGATTCTAACTGAAATAAGTCACACAGAAAAAGAAACATCATAAGATATCAGTAATACACGGAATGGAAACTTGGCTACACAGGAACTGAATTACAGAACAGAACAGGGTCTCAAATTTAGAAAACCAACTTATGCTTGCTTAAGGGTAAAGGTGAGTTGGGGTGCTGCATAAAACCAGAGATTGAAATGAGCACAGATAAAGTTCCTTAAGTCAAATATGGAATAGACAAGAGCTACTCCTTGCTCAACGAAATGGACTCAACACCGCATATTAAACGCCTAAGAATGTACCTGACTAGTAAGTATCTTAAAACCTATGGATTGCTATGTCTCCGAAAGAGAATCAAGCATGTGTACAGGGGCATAAACGCAGCAGTGATAGGATTGGAGAGGTTCGGTGAGCAAATGAAGACCCTTTGAAGTCATATTGCATGGTACCCATTGCACGGGTTTCAACTACCCAGGTTTAAGGTATTCTTCCTTCAGCTAAAACATGCATGTGGAACCTAGAATATGATCAACCATGTGATCGGGAGACGTGTTCAAATATGTCTCAGTTTTTGTACCCTGGTACTCGGGTGCAACATTCCAGACGCTTTACTAACACTCTCCCGACTTGGAGAGTCAGTCCCTTTAACCTCCTGTTTGGCCCAGTTTGCAATTTCTGCGGAAGATGAACAGGAATAGTGAGAACCAATGAGAGACTAGCTGGAGGTGTCTGGAGGGGCAAATTTAACTCTCATTTCCCACCAGGAAGAGGAAATAACCAAAGGCTCAGCGTGCCGTGCCGGAACCAGATTAGGGCCTGAAGCCATCCAGCGGTGTTGCGGCCAGCTCACAAGAAAGCGAGTTGAAGAAAGGAGCTCAGGGGCACTGTAATTCACAAACCTGCAGAGTTATAAATGACAGCTATCGTCAAAAAATAGACTGAAGTAAGGCTGCCAAGAGGACTTGAAAGCGGGGCAGAATTGCAGGAAACCGATTTCAGGAGGTAGACTGGAATTGCATTGAAAGCATAGGAAAAGAGGCAGAACGTCCACAATGATGCACTTGGCCAAAAAGGGCGTATGCGTTTTTTCCTGAATATATTCAGGAAAAAACGCATACGCCCTTTTTGGCCAACCAAGCAAGCTTGCAAAGGAAATCTGCACTACAATGAAGTCTCACTTCCCCCCGGTCAAAAGGGCCATCTGAAAAAAGTGTAAAATCCAGAAAGGCAGGACAGGCCATGGAGAACTGGGAGCCTTGTTATGCTGATGGGCGGGATGTAAATTGCCAACAGACACTCCGGAGAAGTGTATGGTGTTTCCTGAAACATCTAAAAAACAAAGCAACAGAGCCTAGGGCACTGCCACTTATGGTCCTATAGCTTAGGGAAATTAAAATCAAAAAGACACAGCCACCCCAAAGTTTGGAATGGCTCTGTTTACAAGAACCTCGTTTACAGTAAAAGTTCAACATCGCAGAAAGTGAAAAATGGATAAAGAAGTTGTGGTATTTACTTACAAAGCAATATCACTCAGCAATGAAATCTGTGTCATCAGGCCCTTAGCATCACAATGAGTGGATTCAGGTATGATGATTCTAACTGAAGTAAGTCACACAGAAAAAGAAACATCATAAGATATCAGTAATACACGGAATGTAAACTTGGCTACACAGGAACAGCATTCCAAAACAGAACAGGGTCTCAAATTTAGAAAACCAACTTATGCTTGCTTAAGGGGAAAGGTGAGTTGGGGTGCTGCATAAAACCAGAGATTGAAATGAGCACAGATAAAGTTCCTTAAGCCAAATATGGAATAGACAATAGCTACTCCTTGCTCAACGAAATGGACTCAACACCGCATATTAAACGCCTAAGAATGTACCTGACTAGTAAGTATCTTAAAACCTATGGATTGCTATGTCTCCGAAAGAGAATCAAGCATGTGTACAGGGGCATAAACGCAGCAGTGATAGGATTGGAGAGGTTCGGTGAGCAAATGAAGACCCCTTGAAGTCATATTGCATGGTACCCATTACACGGGTCTCAACTCTCCAGGTTTAAGGTATTCTTCCTTCAGCTAAAACATGCATGTGGAACCCAAGTATGATCAACCATGTGAACGGGAGACGTGTTCAAATATGTCTCAGTTTTCCTCCCCTGGTACTCGGGTGCAACATTCCAGACGCTTTACTAACACTCTCCCGACTTGGAGAGTCAGTCCCTTTAACCTCCTGTTTGGCCCAGTTTGCAATTTCTGCGGAAGATGAACAGGAATAGCGAGAACCAATGAGAGACTAGCTGGAGGTGTCTGGACGGGCAAATTTAACTCTCATTTCCCACCAGGAAGAGGAAATAACCAAAGGCTCAGTGTGCCGTGCCGGAACCAGATTAGGGCCTGAAGCCATCCTGCGGTGTTGCGGCCAGGTCACAAGAAAGCAAGTTGAAGAAAGGAGCTCAGGGGCACTGTAATTCACAAACCTGCATAGTTATAAATGACAGCGATCGTCCAAAAATAGACTGAAGTAAGGCTGCCAAGAGGACTTGAAAGCGGGGCAGAATTGCAGGAAACCGATTTCAGGAGGTAGACTGGAATTGCATTGAAAGCATAGGAAAAGAGGCAGAACGTCCACAATGATGCACTTGGCCAAAAAGGGCGTATGCGTTTTTTCCTGAATATATTCAGGAAAAAACGCATACGCCCTTTTTGGCCAACCAAGCAAGCTTGCAAAGGAAATCTGCACTACAATGAAGTCTCACTTCCCCCCGGTCAAAAGGGCCATCTGAAAAAAGTGTAAAATCCAGAAAGGCAGGACAGGCCATGGAGAACTGGGAGCCTTGTTATGCTGATGGGTGGGATGTAAATTGCCAACAACCACTCGGGAGAAGTGTATGGTGTTTCCTGAAACATCTAAAAAACAAAGCAACAGAGCCTAGGGCACTTCCACTTATGGTCCTATAGCTTAGGGAAATTAAAATCAAAAAGACACAGCCACCCCAAAGTTTGGGACGCCTCCGTTTACAAGAACCTCGTTTACCGTACAAGTTCAATATCACAGAAAGTGAAAAATGGATAAAGAACTTGTGGTACTTACGTACAATGCAGTATCACTCAGCAATGAAATCTATGTCATCAGGCCCGTAGCAGCATAATGAGTGGATTCAGGTACGATGATTCTAACTGAAATAAGTCACACAGAAAAAGAAACATCATAAGATATCTCTAATACACGGAATGTAAACTTGGCTACACAGGAACTGAATTCCAAAACAGAACAGGGTCTCAAATTTAGAAAACCAACTTATGCTTGCTTAAGGGGAAAGGTGAGTTGGGGTGCTGCATAAAACCAGAGATTGAAATGAGCACAGATAAAGTTCCTTAAGCCAAATATGGAATAGACAAGAGCTACTCCTTGCTCAACGAAATGGACTCAACACCCCATATTAAACACCTAAGAATGTACCTGACTAGTAAGTATCTTAAAACCTATGGATTGCTATGTCTCCAAAAGAGAATCAAGCGTGTGTACAGGGGAATAAACGCAGCAGTGATAGGATTGGAGAGGTTCGGTGAGCAAATGAATGCCCTTTGAAGTCATATTGCATGGTACCCATTCCACGGGTCTCAACTCTCCATGTTTAAGGTATTCTTCCTTCAGCTAAAACATGCATGTGGAACCCAGAGTATGATCAACCATGTGAATGGGAGACGTGTTCAAATATGTCTCAGTTTTCCTCCCCTGGTACTTGGGTGCAACATTCCAGATGCTTTACTAACACTCTCCCAACTTGGAGAGTCAGTCCCTTTAACCTCCTGTTTGGCCCAGTTTGCAATTTCTGCGGAAGATGAACAGGAATAGCGAGAACCAATGAGAGACTAGCTGGAGGTGTCTGGACGGGCAAATTTAACTCTCATTTCCCACCAGGAAGAGGAATTAACCAAAGGCTCAGCATGCCGGGCCGGAACCAGATTAGGGCCTGAAGCCATCCTGCGGTGTTGCGGCCAGGTCACAAGAAAGCGAGTTGAAGAAAGGAGCTCAGGGGCACTGTAATTCACAAACCTGCAGAGTTATAAATGACAGCTATCGTCCAAAAATAGACTGAAGTAAGGCTGCCAAGAGGACTTGAAAGCGGGGCAGAATTGCAGGAAACCGATTTCAGGAGGTAGACTGGAATTGCATTGAAAGCATAGGAAAAGAGGCAGAACGTCCACAATGATGCACTTGGCCAAAAAGGGCGTATGCGTTTTTTCCTGAATATATTCAGGAAAAAACGCATACGCCCTTTTTGGCCAACCAAGCAAGCTTGCAAAGGAAATCTGCACTACAATGAAGTCTCACTTCCCGCTGGTCAAAAGGGCCATCTGAAAAAAGTGTAAAATCCAGAAAGACAACAGGCCATTGAGAACTGGGAGCCTTGTTATGCTGATGGGCGGGATGTAAATTGCCAACAGACACTCGGGAGAAGTGTATGGTGTTTCCTGAAACATGTAAAAAACAAAGCAACAGAGCCTAGGGCACTTCCACTTATGGTCCTATAGCTTAGGGAAATTAAAATCAAACAGACACAGCCACCCCAAAGTTTGGAATGGCTCTGTTTACAAGAACCTCGTTTACAGTACAAGTTCAACATCGCAGAAAGTGAAAAATGGATAAAGAACTTGTGGTACTTACGTACAATGCAGTATCACTCAGCAATGAAATCTATGTCATCAGGCCCGTAGCAGCATAATGAGTAGATTCAGGTACGATGATTCTAACTGAAATAAGTCACACAGAAAAAGAAACATCATAAGATATCAGTAATACACGGAATGTAAACTTGGCTACACAGGAACTGAATTACAGAACAGAACAGGGTCTGAAATTTAGAAAACCAACTTATTCTTGCTTAAGGGTAAAGGTGAGTTGGGGTGCTGCATAAAACCAGAGATTGAAATGAGCACAGATAAGGTTCCTTAAGCCAAATATGGAATAGACAAGAGCTACTCCTTGCTCAACGAAATGGACTCAACACCGCATATTAAACGCCTAAGAATGTACGTGACTAGTAAGTATCTTAAAACCTATGGATTGCTATGTCTTCGAAAGAGAATCAAGCATGTGTACAGGGGCATAAACGCAGCAGTGATAGGATTGGAGAGGTTCGGTGAGCAAATGAAGACCCTTTGAAGTCATATTGCATGGTACCCATTCCACGGGTTTCAACTACCCACGTTTTAGGTATTCTTCCTTCAGCTAAAACATGCATGTGGAACCCAGAGTATGATCAACCATGTGAATGGGAGACGTGTTCAAATATGTCTCAGTTTTCCTCCCCTGGGACTCGGGTGCAACATTCCAGACGCTTTACTAACACTCTCCCCACTTGGAGAGTCAGCGCTTTTAACCTCCTGTTTGGCCCAGTTTGCAATTTCTGCGGAAGATGAACAGGAATAGCGAGAACCAATGAGAGGCTAGCTGGAGGTGTCTGGACGGGCAAATTTAACTCTCATTTCCCAACAGGAAGAGGAAATAACCAAAGGCTCAGCGTTCCGTACCAGAACCAGATTAAGGCCTGAAGCCATCCTGCGGTGTTGCGGCCAGCTCAAAAGAAACCGAGTTGAAGAAAGGAGCTCAGGGGCACTGTACTTCACAAACCTGCAGTTATAAATGACAGCTATCGTCCAAAAATAGACTGAAGTAAGGCTGCCAAGAGGACTTGAAAGCGGGGCAGAATTGCAGGAAACCGATTTCAGGAGGTAGACTGGAATTGCATTGAAAGCATAGGAAAAGAGGCAGAACGTCCACAATGATGCACTTGGCCAAAAAGGGCGTATGCGTTTTTTCCTGAATATATTCAGGAAAAAACGCATACGCCCTTTTTGGCCAACCAAGCAAGCTTGCAAAGGAAATCTGCACTACAATGAAGTCTCACTTCCCCCCGGTCAAAAGGGCCATCTGAAAAAAGTGTAAAATCCAGAAAGGCAGGACAGGCCATGGAGAACTGGGAGCCTTGTTATGCTGATGGGCGGGATGTAAATTGCCAACAGACACTCGGGAGAAGTGTATGGTGTTTCCTGAAACATCTAAAAAACAAAGCAACAGAGCCTAGGGCACTGCCACTTATGGTCTTATAGCTTAGGGAAATTAAAATAAAAAAGACACAGCCACCCCAAAGTTTGGGACGCCTCTGTTTACAAGAACCTCGTTTACAGTACAAGTTCAACATCGCAGAAGGTGAAAAATGGATAAAGAAGTTGTGGTATTTACTTACAAAGCAATATCACTCAGCAATGAAATCTATGTCATCAGGCCCTTAGCATCACAATGAGTGGATTCAGGTATGATGATTCTAACTGAAATAAGTCACACAGAAAAAGAAACATCATAAGATATCAGTAATACACGGAATGTAAACTTGGCTACACAGGAACTGAATTACAGAACAGAACAGGGTCTCAAATTTAGAAAACCAACTTATGCTTGCTTAAGGGTAAAGGTGAGTTGGGGTGCTGCATAAAACCAGAGATTGAAAGGAGCACAGATAAAGTTCCTTAAGTCAAATATGGAATAGACAAGAGCTACTCCTTGCTCAACGAAATGGACTCAACACCGCATATTAAACGCCTAAGAATGTACCTGACTAGTAAGTATCTTAAAACCTATGGATTGCTATGTCTCCGAAAGAGAATCAAGCATGTGTACAGGGGCATAAACGCAGCAGTGATAGGATTGGAGAGGTTCGGTGAGCAAATGAAAACCCTTTGAAGTCATATTGCATGGTACCCATTACACGGGTCTTAACTCTCCAGGTTTAAGGTATTCTTCCTTCAGCTAAAACATGCATGTGGAACCCAAGTATGATCAACCATGTGAACGGGAGACGTGTTCAAATATGTCTCAGTTTTCCTCCCCTGGTACTCGGGTGCAACATTCCAGACGCTTTACTAACACTCTCCCGACTTGGAGAGTCAGCGCCTTTAACCTCCTGTTTGGCCCAGTTTGCAATTTCTGCGGAAGATGAACAGGAATAGCGAGAACCAATGAGAGGCTAGCTGGAGGTGTCTGGACGGGCAAATTTAACTCTCATTTCCCAACAGGAAGAGGAATTAACCAAAGGCTCAGCGTGCCGTGCCGGAACCAGATTAGGGCCTGAAGCCATCCTGCGGTGTTGCGGCCAGCTCAAAAGAAAGCGAGTTGAAGAAAGGAGCTCAGGGGCACTGTAATTCACAAACCTGCAGAGTTATAAATGACAGCTATCGTCCAAAAATAGACTGAAGTAAGGCTGCCAAGAGGACTTGAAAGCGGGGCAGAATTGCAGGAAACTGATTTCAGGAGGTAGACTGGAATTGCATTGAAAGCATAGGAAAAGAGGCAGAACGTCCACAATGATGCACTTGGCCAAAAAGGGCGTATGCGTTTTTTCCTGAATATATTCAGGAAAAAACGCATACGCCCTTTTTGGGCAACCAAGCAAGCTTGCAAAGGAAATCTGCACTACAATGAAGTCTCACTTCCCCCCGGTCAAAAGGGCCATCTGAAAAAAGTGTAAAATCCAGAAAGGCAGGACAGGCCATGGAGAACTGGGAGCCTTGTTATGCTGATGGGCGGGATGTAAATTGCCAACAACCACTCGGGAGAAGTGTATGGTGTTTCCTGAAACATCTAAAAAACAAAGCAACAGAACCTAGGGCACTTCCACTTATGGTCCTATAGCTTAGGGAAATTAAAATCAAAAAGACACAGCCACCCCAAAGTTTGGAACGGCTCTGTTTACAAGAACCTCGTTTACGGTACAAGTTCAACATCGCAGAAAGTGAAAAATGGATAAAGAAGTTGTGGTATTTACTTACAAAGCAATATCACTCAGCAATGAAATCTGTGTCATCAGGCCCTTAGCAGCACAATGAGTGGATTCAGGTATGATGATTCTAACTGAAATAAGTCACACAGAAAAAGAAACATCATAAGATATCAGTAATACACGGAATGTAAACTTGGCTACACAGGAACTGAATTACAGAACAGAACAGGGTCTCAAATTTAGAAAACCAACTTATGCTTGCTTAAGGGTAAAGGTGAGTTGGGGTGCTGCATAAAACCAGAGATTGAAATGAGCACAGATAAAGTTCCTTAAGTCAAATATGGAATAGACAAGAGCTACTCCTTGCTCAACGAAATGGACTCAACACCGCATATTAAACGCCTAAGAATGTACCTGACTAGTAATTATCTTAAAACCTATGGATTGCTATGTCTCCGAAAGAGAATCAAGCATGTGTACAGGGGCATAAACGCAACAGTGATAGGATTGGAGAGGTTCGGTGAGCAAATGAAAACCCTTTGAAGTCATATTGCATGGTACCCATTACACGGGTCTTAACGCTCCAGGTTTAAGGTATTCTTCCTTCAGCTAAAACATGCATGTGGAACCCAAGTATGATCAACCATGTGAACGGGAGACGTGTTCAAATAGGTCTCAGTTTTCCTCCCATGGTACTCGGGTGCAACATTCCAGATGCTTTACTAACACTCTCCCCACTTGGAGAGTCAGCGCCTTTAACCTCCTGTTTGGCCCAGTTTGCAATTTCTGCGGAAGATGAACAGGAATAGCGAGAACCAATGAGAGGCTAGCTGGAGGTGTCTGGACGGGCAAATTTAACTCTCATTTCCCACCAGGAAAAGGAAATAACCAAAGGCTCAGCGTGCCGTGCCGGAACCAGATTAGGGCCTGAAGCCATCCTGTGGTGTTGCCGCCAGGTCACAAGAAAGCGAGTTGAAGAAAGGAGCTCAGGGGCACTGTAATTCACAAACCTGCAGAGTTATAAATGACAGCTATCGTCCAAAAATAGACTGAAGTAAGGCTGCCAAGAGGACTTGAAAGCGGGGCAGAATTGCAGGAAACCGATTTCAGGAGGTAGACTGGAATTGCATTGAAAGCATAGGAAAAGAGGCAGAACGTCCACAATGATGCACTTGGCCAAAAAGGGCGTATGCGTTTTTTCCTGAATATATTCAGGAAAAAACGCATACGCCCTTTTTGGCCAACCAAGCAAGCTTGCAAAGGAAATCTGCACTACAATGAAGTCTCACTTCCCCCCGGTCAAAAGGGCCATCTGAAAAAAGTGTAAAATCCAGAAAGGCAACAGGCCATTGAGAACTGGGAGCCTTGTTATGCTGATGGGCGGGATGTAAATTGCCAACAGACACTTGGGAGAAGTGTATGGTGTTTCCTGAAACATCTAAAAAACAAAGCAACAGAGCCTAGGGCACTGCCACTTATGGTCCTATAGCTTAGGGAAATTAAAATCAAAAAGACACAGCCACCCCAAAGTTTGGAACGGCTCTGTTTACAAGAACCTCGTTTACAGTACAAGTTCAACATCGCAGAAAGTGAACAATGGATAAAGAAGTTGTGGTATTCACTTACAAAGCAATATCACTCAGCAATGAAATCTGTGTCATCAGGCCCTTAGCAGCACAATGAGTGGATTCAGGTATGATGATTCTAACTGAAGTAAGTCACACAGAAAAAGAAACATCATAAGTTATCAGTAATACACGGAATGGAAACTTGGCTACACAGGAACTGAATTACAGAACAGAACAGGGTCTGAAATTTAGAAAACCAACTTATGCTTGCTTAAGGGTAAAGGTGAGTTGGGGTGCTGCATAAAACCAGAGATTGAAATGAGCACAGATAAAGTTCCTTAAGCCAAATATGGAATAGACAAGAGCTACTCCTTGCTCAACGAAATGGACTCAACACCGCATATTAAACGCCTAAGAATGTACCTGACTAGTAAGTATCGTAAAACCTATGGATTGCTATGTCTCCGAAAGAGAATCAAGCATGTGTACAGGGGCATAAACGCAGCAGTGGTAGGATTGGAGAGGTTCAGTGAGCAAATGAAGACCCTTTGAAGTCATATTGCATGGTACCCATTACACGGGTCTTAACTCTCCAGGTTTAAGGTATTCTTCCTTCAGCTAAAACATGCATGTGGAACCCAAGTATGATCAACCGTGTGAACGGGAGACGTGTTCAAATATGTCTCAGTTTTCCTCCCCTGGTACTCGGGTGCAACATTCCAGACGCTTTACTAACACTCTCCCCACTTGGAGAGTCAGCGCCTTTAACCTCCTGTTTGGCCCAGTTTGCAATTTCTGCGGAAGATGAACAGGAATAGGGAGAACCAATGAGAGACTAGCTGGAGGTGTCTGGACGGGCAAATTTAACTCTCATTTCCCACCAGGAAGAGGAAATAACCAAAGGCTCAGCGTGCCGTACCGGAACCAGATTAGGGCCTGAAGCCATCCTGCGGTGTTGCGGCCAGGTCACTAGAAAGCGAGTTGAAGAAAGGAGCTCAGGGGCACTGTAATTCACAAACCTGCAGAGTTATAAATGACAGCTATCGTCCAAAAATAGACTGAAGTAAGGCTGCCAAGAGGACTTGAAAGCGGGGCAGAATTGCAGGAAACCGATTTCAGGAGGTAGACTGGAATTGCATTGAAAGCATAGGAAAAGAGGCAGAACGTCCACAATGATGCACTTGGCCAAAAAGGGCGTATGCGTTTTTTCCTGAATATATTCAGGAAAAAATGCATACGCCCTTTTTGGCCAACCAAGCAAGCTTGCAAAGGAAATCTGCACTACAATGAATTCTCACTTCCCCCCGGTCAAAAGGGCCATCTGAAAAAAGTGTAAAATCCAGAAAGGCAGGACAGGCCATGGAGAACTGGGAGCCTTGTTATGCTGATGGGTGGGATGTAAATTGCCAACAACCAGTCGGGAGAAGTGTATGGTGTTTCCTGAAACATCTAAAAAACAAAGCAACAGAACCTAGGGCACTGCCACTTATGGTCCTATAGCTTAGGGAAATTAAAATCAAAAAGACACAGCCACCCCAAAGTTTGGGACGCCTCTGTTTACAAGAACCTCGTTTACAGTACAAGTTCAACATCACAGAAAGTGAAAAATGGATAAAGACGTTGTGGTATTTACTTACAAAGCAATATCACTCAGCAATGAAATCTATGTCATCAGGCCCTTAGCATCACAATGAGTGGATTCAGGTATGATGATTCTAACTGAAATAAGTCACACAGAAAAAGAAACATCATAAGATATCAGTAATACACGGAATGTAAACTTGGCTACACAGGAACTGAATTACAGAACAGAACAGGGTCTCAAATTTAGAAAACCAACTTATGCTTGCTTAAGGGTAAAGGTGAGTTGGGGTGCTGCATAAAACCAGAGATTGAAATGAGCACAGATAAATTTCCTTAAGCCAAATATGGAATAGACAAGAGCTACTCCTTGCTCAACGAAATGGACTCAACACCGCATATTAAACGCCTAAGAATGTACCTGACTAGTAAGTATCGTAAAACCTATGGATTGCTATGTCTCCGAAAGAGAATCAAGCATGTGTACAGGGGCATAAACACAGCAGTGATAGGATTGGAGAGGTTCGGTGAGCAAATGAAGACCCTTTGAAGTCATATTGCATGGTACCCATTACACGGGTCTTAACTCTCCAGGTTTAAGGTATTCTTCCTTCAGCTAAAACATGCATGTGGAACCCAAGTATGATCAACCATGTGAACGGGAGACGTGTTCAAATATGTCTCAGTTTTCCTCCCCTGGTACTCGGGTGCAACATTCCAGACGCTTTACTAACACTCTCCCCACTTGGAGAGTCAGCGCCTTTAACCTCCTGTTTGGCCCAGTTTGCAATTTCTGCGGAAGATGAACAGGAATAGCGAGAACCAATGAGAGACAAGCGGGAGGTGTCTGGACGGGCAAATTTAACTCTCATTTCCCACCAGGAAAAGGAAATAACCAAAGGCTCAGCGTGCCGTGCCGGAACCAGATTAGGGCCTGAAGCCATCCTGCGGTGTTGCGGCCAGGTCACAAGAAAGCGAGTTGAAGAAAGGAGCTCAGGGGCACTGTAATTCACAAACCTGCAGAGTTATAAATGACAGCTATCGTCCAAAAATAGACTGAAGTAAGGCTGCCAAGAGGACTTGAAAGCGGGGCAGAATTGCAGGAAACCGATTTCAGGAGGTAGACTGGAATTGCATTGAAAGCATAGGAAAAGAGGCAGAACGTCCACAATGATGCACTTGGCCAAAAAGGGCGTATGCGTTTTTTCCTGAATATATTCAGGAAAAAACGCATACGCCCTTTTTGGCCAACCAAGCAAGCTTGAAAAGGAAATCTGCACTACAATGAAGTCTCACTTCCTCCCGGTCAAAAGGGCCATCTGAAAAAAGTGTAAAATCCAGAAAGGCAGGACAGGCCATGGAGAACTGGGAGCCTTGTTATGCTGATGGGCGGGATGTAAATTGCCAACAACCACTCGGGAGAAGTGTATGGTGTTTCCTGAAACATGTAAAAAACAAAGCAACAGAGCCTAGGGCACTTCCACTTATGGTCCTATAGATTAAGGAAATTAAAATCAAAAAGACACAGCCACCCCAAAGTTTGGAACAGCTCTGTTTACAAGAACCTCGTTTATAGTACATGTTCAACATCGCAGAAAGTGAAAAATGGATAAAGAACTTGTGGTACTTATGTACAATGCAGTATCACTCAGCAATGAAATCTATGTCATCAGGCCCGTAGCAACATAATGAGTAGATTCAGGTACGATGATTCTAACTGAAATAAGTCACACAGAAAAAGAAACATCATAAGATATCAGTAATACACGGAATGTAAACTTGGCTACACAGGAACTGAATTCCAAAACAGAACAGGTTCTCAAATTTAGAAAACCAACTTATGCTTGCTTAAGGGGAAAGGTGAGTTGGGTTGCTGCATAAAACCAGAGATTGAAATGAGCACAGATAAAGTTCCTTAAGCCAAATATGGAATAGACAAGAGCTACTCCTTGCTCAACGAAATGGACTCAACACCGCATATTAAATGCCTAAGAATGTACCTGACTAGTAAGTATCTTAAAACCTATGGATTGCTATGTCTCCGAAAGAGAATCAAGCATGTGTACAGGGGCATAAACGCAGCAGTGGTAGGATTGGAGAGGTTCGGTGAGCAAATGAAGACCCTTTGAAGTCATATTGCATGGTACCCATTCCACGGGTTTCAACTACCCAGGTTTTAGGTATTCTTCCTTCAGCTAAAACATGCATGTGGAACCCAGAGTATGATCAACCATGTGATCGGGAGACGTGTTCAAATATGTTTCAGTTTTCCTCCCCTGGTACTCGGGTGCAACATTCCAGACGCTTTACTAACACTCTCCCCACTTGGAGAGTCAGTCCCTTTAACCTCCTGTTTGGCCCAGTTTGCAATTTCTGCGGAAGATGAACAGGAATAGCGAGAACCAATGAGAGGCTAGCTGGAGGTGTCTGGACGGGCAAATTTAACTCTCATTTCCCACCAGGAAGAGGAATTAACCAAAGGCTCAGCGTGCCGGGCCGGAACCAGATTAGGGCCTGAAGCCATCCTGCGGTGTTGCGGCCAGGTCACAAGAAATCGAGTTGAAGAAAGGAGCTCAGGGGCACTGTAATTCACAAACCTGCAGAGTTATAAATGACAGCTATCGTCCAAAAATAGACTGAAGTAAGGCTGCCAAGAGGACTTGAAAGCGGGGCAGAATTGCAGGAAACCGATTTCAGGAGGTAGACTGGAATTGCATTGAAAGCATAGGAAAAGAGGCTGAACGTCCACAATGATGCACTTGGCCAAAAAGGGCGTATGCGTTTTTTCCTGAATATATTCAGGAAAAAACGCATACGCCCTTTTTAGCCAACCAAGCAAGCTTGCAAAGGAAATCTGCACTACAATGAAGTCTCACTTCCCCCCGGTCAAAAGGGCCATCTGAAAAAAGTGTAAAATCCAGAAAGGCAGGACAGGCCATGGAGAACTGGGAGCCTTGTTATGCTGATGGGCGGGATGTAAATTGCCAACAGACACTCGAGAGAAGTGTATGGTGTTTCCTGAAACATCTAAAAAACAAAGCAACAGAGCCTAGGGCACTGCCACTTATGGTCCTACAGCTTAGGGAAATTAAAATCAAAAAGACACAGCCACCCCAAAGTTTGGGACGCCTCTGTTTACAAGAACCTCGTTTACAGTACACGTTCAACATCGCAGAAAGTGAAAAATGGATAAAGAAGTTGTGGTATTTACTTACAAAGCAATATCACTCAGCAATGAAATCTATGTCATCAGGCCCTTAGCATCACAATGAGTGGATTCAGGTATGATGATTCTAACTGAAATAAGTCACACAGAAAAAGAAACATCATAAGATATCAGTAATACACGGAATGTAAACTTGGCTACACAGGAACTGAATTACAGAACAGAACAGGGTCTCAAATTTAGAAAACCAACTTATGCTTGCTTAAGGGTAAAGGTGAGGTGGGGTGCTGCATAAAACCAGAGATTGAAATGAGCACAGATAAAGTTCCTTAAGTCAAATATGTAATAGACAAGAGCTACTCCTTGCTCAACGAAATGGACTCAACACCGCATATTAAACGCCTAAGAATGTACCTGACTAGTAAGTATCGTAAAACCTATGGATTGCTATGTCTCCAAAAGAGAATCAAGCATGTGTACAGGGGCATAAACGCAGCAGTGATAGGATTGGAGAGGTTCGGTGAGCAAATGAAGACCCTTTGAAGTCATATTGCATGGTACCCATTACACGGGTCTCAACTCTCCAGGTTTAAGGTATTCTTCCTTCAGCTAAAACATGCATGTGGAACCCAAGTATGATCAACCATGTAAACGGGAGACGTGTTCAAATATGTCTCAGTTTTCCTCCCCTGGTACTCGGGTGCAACATTCCAGACGCTTTACTAACACTCTCCCCACTTGGAGAGTCAGCGCCTTTAACCTCCTGTTTGGCCCAGTTTGCAATTTCTGCGGAAGATGAACAGGAATAGCGAGAACCAATGAGAGGCTAGCTGGAGGTGTCTGGACGGGCAAATTTAACTCTCATTTCCCACCAGGAAGAGGAAATAACCAAAGGCTCAGCGTGCCGTGCCGGAACCAGATTAGGGCCTGAAGCCATCCTGCGGTGTTGCGGCCAGGTCACAAGAAAGCGAGTTGAAGAAAGGAGCTCAGGGGCACTGTAATTCACAAACCTGCAGAGTTATAAATGACAGCTATCGTCCAAAAATAGACTGAAGTAAGGCTGCCAAGAGGACTTGAAAGCGGGGCAGAATTGCAGGAAACCGATTTCAGGAGGTAGACTGGAATTGCATTGAAAGCATAGGAAAAGAGGCAGAACGTCCACAATGATGCACTTGGCCAAAAAGGGCGTATGCGTTTTTTCCTGAATATATTCAGGAAAAAACGCATACGCCCTTTTTGGCCAACCAAGCAAGCTTGAAAAGGAAATCTGCACTACAATGAAGTCTCACTTCC
The DNA here is from genome assembly GCF_949987515.2 of Delphinus delphis. Taxonomy (NCBI): domain Eukaryota; kingdom Metazoa; phylum Chordata; class Mammalia; order Artiodactyla; family Delphinidae; genus Delphinus; species Delphinus delphis. The sequence continues at coordinate 628,636 of NW_027192780.1, forward strand.
TCCCGGTCAAAAGGGCCATCTGAAAAAAGTGTAAAATCCAGAAAGGCAGGACAGGCCATGGAGAACTGGGAGCCTTGTTATGCTGATGGGCGGGATGTAAATTGCCAACAACCACTCGGGAGAAGTGTATGGTGTTTCCTGAAACATGTAAAAAACAAAGCAACAGAGCCTAGGGCACTTCCACTTATGGTCCTATAGATTAAGGAAATTAAAATCAAAAAGACACAGCCACCCCAAAGTTTGGAACAGCTCTGTTTACAAGAACCTCGTTTATAGTACATGTTCAACATCGCAGAAAGTGAAAAATGGATAAAGAACTTGTGGTACTTACGTACAATGCAGTATCACTCAGCAATGAAATCTATGTCATCAGGCCCGTAGCAGCATAATGAGTAGATTCAGGTACGATGATTCTAACTGAAATAAGTCACACAGAAAAAGAAACATCATAAGATATCAGTAATACACGGAATGTAAACTTGGCTACACAGGAACTGAATTCCAAAACAGAACAGGTTCTCAAATTTAGAAAACCAACTTATGCTTGCTTAAGGGGAAAGGTGAGTTGGGTTGCTGCATAAAACCAGAGATTGAAATGAGCACAGATAAAGTTCCTTAAGCCAAATATGGAATAGACAAGAGCTACTCCTTGCTCAACGAAATGGACTCAACACCGCATATTAAATGCCTAAGAATGTACCTGACTAGTAAGTATCTTAAAACCTATGGATTGCTATGTCTCCGAAAGAGAATCAAGCATGTGTACAGGGGCATAAACGCAGCAGTGGTAGGATTGGAGAGGTTCGGTGAGCAAATGAAGACCCTTTGAAGTCATATTGCATGGTACCCATTCCACGGGTTTCAACTACCCAGGTTTTAGGTATTCTTCCTTCAGCTAAAACATGCATGTGGAACCCAGAGTATGATCAACCATGTGATCGGGAGACGTGTTCAAATATGTTTCAGTTTTCCTCCCCTGGTACTCGGGTGCAACATTCCAGACGCTTTACTAACACTCTCCCCACTTGGAGAGTCAGTCCCTTTAACCTCCTGTTTGGCCCAGTTTGCAATTTCTGCGGAAGATGAACAGGAATAGCGAGAACCAATGAGAGGCTAGCTGGAGGTGTCTGGACGGGCAAATTTAACTCTCATTTCCCACCAGGAAGAGGAATTAACCAAAGGCTCAGCGTGCCGGGCCGGAACCAGATTAGGGCCTGAAGCCATCCTGCGGTGTTGCGGCCAGGTCACAAGAAATCGAGTTGAAGAAAGGAGCTCAGGGGCACTGTAATTCACAAACCTGCAGAGTTATAAATGACAGCTATCGTCCAAAAATAGACTGAAGTAAGGCTGCCAAGAGGACTTGAAAGCGGGGCAGAATTGCAGGAAACCGATTTCAGGAGGTAGACTGGAATTGCATTGAAAGCATAGGAAAAGAGGCAGAACGTCCACAATGATGCACTTGGCCAAAAAGGGCGTATGCGTTTTTTCCTGAATATATTCAGGAAAAAACGCATACGCCCTTTTTAGCCAACCAAGCAAGCTTGCAAAGGAAATCTGCACTACAATGAAGTCTCACTTCCCCCCGGTCAAAAGGGCCATCTGAAAAAAGTGTAAAATCCAGAAAGGCAGGACAGGCCATGGAGAACTGGGAGCCTTGTTATGCTGATGGGCGGGATGTAAATTGCCAACAGACACTCGAGAGAAGTGTATGGTGTTTCCTGAAACATCTAAAAAACAAAGCAACAGAGCCTAGGGCACTGCCACTTATGGTCCTACAGCTTAGGGAAATTAAAATCAAAAAGACACAGCCACCCCAAAGTTTGGGACGCCTCTGTTTACAAGAACCTCGTTTACAGTACACGTTCAACATCGCAGAAAGTGAAAAATGGATAAAGAAGTTGTGGTATTTACTTACAAAGCAATATCACTCAGCAATGAAATCTATGTCATCAGGCCCTTAGCATCACAATGAGTGGATTCAGGTATGATGATTCTAACTGAAATAAGTCACACAGAAAAAGAAACATCATAAGATATCAGTAATACACGGAATGTAAACTTGGCTACACAGGAACTGAATTACAGAACAGAACAGGGTCTCAAATTTAGAAAACCAACTTATGCTTGCTTAAGGGTAAAGGTGAGGTGGGGTGCTGCATAAAACCAGAGATTGAAATGAGCACAGATAAAGTTCCTTAAGTCAAATATGTAATAGACAAGAGCTACTCCTTGCTCAACAAAATGGACTCAACACCGCATATTAAATGCCTAAGAATGTACCTGACTAGTAAGTATCGTAAAACCTATGGATTGCTATGTCTCCAAAAGAGAATCAAGCATGTGTACAGGGGCATAAACGCAGCAGTGATAGGATTGGAGAGGTTCGGTGAGCAAATGAAGACCCTTTGAAGTCATATTGCATGGTACCCATTACACGGGTCTCAACTCTCCAGGTTTAAGGTATTCTTCCTTCAGCTAAAACATGCATGTGGAACCCAAGTATGATCAACCATGTAAACGGGAGACGTGTTCAAATATGTCTCAGTTTTCCTCCCCTGGTACTCGGGTGCAACATTCCAGACGCTTTACTAACACTCTCCCCACTTGGAGAGTCAGCGCCTTTAACCTCCTGTTTGGCCCAGTTTGCAATTTCTGCGGAAGATGAACAGGAATAGCGAGAACCAATGAGAGGCTAGCTGGAGGTGTCTGGACGGGCAAATTTAACTCTCATTTCCCACCAGGAAGAGGAAATAACCAAAGGCTCAGCGTGCCGTGCCGGAACCAGATTAGGGCCTGAAGCCATCCTGCGGTGTTGCGGCCAGGTCACAAGAAAGCGAGTTGAAGAAAGGAGCTCAGGGGCACTGTAATTCACAAACCTGCAGAGTTATAAATGACAGCTATCGTCCAAAAATAGACTGAAGTAAGGCTGCCAAGAGGACTTGAAAGCGGGGCAGAATTGCAGGAAACCGATTTCAGGAGGTAGACTGGAATTGCATTGAAAGCATAGGAAAAGAGGCAGAACGTCCACAATGATGCACTTGGCCAAAAAGGGCGTATGCGTTTTTTCCTGAATATATTCAGGAAAAAACGCATACGCCCTTTTTGGCCAACCAAGCAAACTTGAAAAGGAAATCTGCACTACAATGAAGTCTCACTTCCTCCCGGTCAAAAGGGCCATCTGAAAAAAGTGTAAAATCCAGAAAGGCAGGACAGGCCATGGAGAACTGGGAGCCTTGTTATGCTGATGGGCGGGATGTAAATTGCCAACAACCACTCGGGAGAAGTGTATGGTGTTTCCTGAAACATGTAAAAAACAAAGCAACAGAGCCTAGGGCACTTCCACTTATGGTCCTATAGATTAAGGAAATTAAAATCAAAAAGACACAGCCACCCCAAAGTTTGGAACAGCTCTGTTTACAAGAACCTCGTTTATAGTACATGTTCAACATCGCAGAAAGTGAAAAATGGATAAAGAACTTGTGGTACTTACGTACAATGCAGTATCACTCAGCAATGAAATCTATGTCATCAGGCCCGTAGCAGCATAATGAGTAGATTCAGGTACGATGATTCTAACTGAAATAAGTCACACAGAAAAAGAAACATCATAAGATATCAGTAATACACGGAATGTAAACTTGGCTACACAGGAACTGAATTCCAAAACAGAACAGGTTCTCAAATTTAGAAAACCAACTTATGCTTGCTTAAGGGGAAAGGTGAGTTGGGTTGCTGCATAAAACCAGAGATTGAAATGAGCACAGATAAAGTTCCTTAAGCCAAATATGGAATAGACAAGAGCTACTCCTTGCTCAACGAAATGGACTCAACACCGCATATTAAATGCCTAAGAATGTACCTGACTAGTAAGTATCTTAAAACCTATGGATTGCTATGTCTCCGAAAGAGAATCAAGCATGTGTACAGGGGCATAAACGCAGCAGTGGTAGGATTGGAGAGGTTCGGTGAGCAAATGAAGACCCTTTGAAGTCATATTGCATGGTACCCATTCCACGGGTTTCAACTACCCAGGTTTTAGGTATTCTTCCTTCAGCTAAAACATGCATGTGGAACCCAGAGTATGATCAACCATGTGATCGGGAGACGTGTTCAAATATGTTTCAGTTTTCCTCCCCTGGTACTCGGGTGCAACATTCCAGACGCTTTACTAACACTCTCCCCACTTGGAGAGTCAGTCCCTTTAACCTCCTGTTTGGCCCAGTTTGCAATTTCTGCGGAAGATGAACAGGAATAGCGAGAACCAATGAGAGGCTAGCTGGAGGTGTCTGGACGGGCAAATTTAACTCTCATTTCCCACCAGGAAGAGGAATTAACCAAAGGCTCAGCGTGCCGGGCCGGAACCAGATTAGGGCCTGAAGCCATCCTGCGGTGTTGCGGCCAGGTCACAAGAAATCGAGTTGAAGAAAGGAGCTCAGGGGCACTGTAATTCACAAACCTGCAGAGTTATAAATGACAGCTATCGTCCAAAAATAGACTGAAGTAAGGCTGCCAAGAGGACTTGAAAGCGGGGCAGAATTGCAGGAAACCGATTTCAGGAGGTAGACTGGAATTGCATTGAAAGCATAGGAAAAGAGGCAGAACGTCCACAATGATGCACTTGGCCAAAAAGGGCGTATGCGTTTTTTCCTGAATATATTCAGGAAAAAACGCATACGCCCTTTTTAGCCAACCAAGCAAGCTTGCAAAGGAAATCTGCACTACAATGAAGTCTCACTTCCCCCCGGTCAAAAGGGCCATCTGAAAAAAGTGTAAAATCCAGAAAGGCAGGACAGGCCATGGAGAACTGGGAGCCTTGTTATGCTGATGGGCGGGATGTAAATTGCCAACAGACACTCGAGAGAAGTGTATGGTGTTTCCTGAAACATCTAAAAAACAAAGCAACAGAGCCTAGGGCACTGCCACTTATGGTCCTACAGCTTAGGGAAATTAAAATCAAAAAGACACAGCCACCCCAAAGTTTGGGACGCCTCTGTTTACAAGAACCTCGTTTACAGTACACGTTCAACATCGCAGAAAGTGAAAAATGGATAAAGAAGTTGTGGTATTTACTTACAAAGCAATATCACTCAGCAATGAAATCTATGTCATCAGGCCCTTAGCATCACAATGAGTGGATTCAGGTATGATGATTCTAACTGAAATAAGTCACACAGAAAAAGAAACATCATAAGATATCAGTAATACACGGAATGTAAACTTGGCTACACAGGAACTGAATTACAGAACAGAACAGGGTCTCAAATTTAGAAAACCAACTTATGCTTGCTTAAGGGTAAAGGTGAGGTGGGGTGCTGCATAAAACCAGAGATTGAAATGAGCACAGATAAAGTTCCTTAAGTCAAATATGTAATAGACAAGAGCTACTCCTTGCTCAACGAAATGGACTCAACACCGCATATTAAATGCCTAAGAATGTACCTGACTAGTAAGTATCGTAAAACCTATGGATTGCTATGTCTCCAAAAGAGAATCAAGCATGTGTACAGGGGCATAAACGCAGCAGTGATAGGATTGGAGAGGTTCGGTGAGCAAATGAAGACCCTTTGAAGTCATATTGCATGGTACCCATTACACGGGTCTCAACTCTCCAGGTTTAAGGTATTCTTCCTTCAGCTAAAACATGCATGTGGAACCCAAGTATGATCAACCATGTAAACGGGAGACGTGTTCAAATATGTCTCAGTTTTCCTCCCCTGGTACTCGGGTGCAACATTCCAGACGCTTTACTAACACTCTCCCCACTTGGAGAGTCAGCGCCTTTAACCTCCTGTTTGGCCCAGTTTGCAATTTCTGCGGAAGATGAACAGGAATAGCGAGAACCAATGAGAGGCTAGCTGGAGGTGTCTGGACGGGCAAATTTAACTCTCATTTCCCACCAGGAAGAGGAAATAACCAAAGGCTCAGCGTGCCGTACCGGAACCAGATTAGGGCCCGAAGCCATCCTGCGGTGTTGCGGCCAGGTCACAAGAAAGCGAGTTGAAGAAAGGAGCTCAGGGGCACTGTAATTCACAAACCTGCAGAGTTATAAATGACAGCTATCGTCCAAAAATAGACTGAAGTAAGGCTGCCAAGAGGACTTGAAAGCGGGGCAGAATTGCAGGAAACCGATTTCAGGAGGTAGACTGGAATTGCATTGAAAGCATAGGAAAAGAGGCAGAACGTCCACAATGATGCACTTGGCCAAAAAGGGCGTATGCGTTTTTTCCTGAATATATTCAGGAAAAAACGCATACGCCCTTTTTGGCCAACCAAGCAAGCTTGCAAAGGAAATCTGCACTACAATGAAGTCTCACTTCCCCCCGGTCAAAAGGGCCATCTGAAAAAAGTGTAAAATCCAGAAAGGCAGGACAGGCCATGGAGAACTGGGAGCCTTGTTATGCTGATGGGCGGGATGTAAATTGCCAACAACCACTCGGGAGAAGTGTATGGTGTTTCCTGAAACATCTAAAAAACAAAGCAACAGAGCCTAGGGCACTTCCACTTATGGTCCTATAGCTTAGGGAAATTAAAATCAAAAAGACACAGCCACCCCAAAGTTCGGGACGCCTCCGTTTACAAGAACCTCGTTTACCGTACAAGTTCAATATCACAGAAAGTGAAAAATGGATAAAGAACTTGTGGTACTTACGTACAATGCAGTATCACTCAGCAATGAAATCTATGTCATCAGGCCCATAGCAGCATAATGAGTGGATTCAGGTATGATGATTCTAACTGAAATAAGTCACACAGAAAAAGAAACATCATAAGATATCACTAATACACGGAATGTAAACTTGGCTACACAGGAACTGCATTCCAAAACAGAACAGGGTCTCAAATTTAGAAAACCAACTTATGCTTGCTTAAGGGTAAACGTGAGTTGGGGTGCTGCATAAAACCAGAGATTGAAATGAGCACAGATAAAGTTCATTAAGCCAAATATGGAATAGACAAGAGCTACTCCTTGCTCAACGAAATGGACTCAACACCCCATATTAAACACCTAAGAATGTACCTGACTAGTAAGTATCTTAAAACCTATGGATTGCTATGTCTCCAAAAGAGAATCAAGCGTGAGTACAGGGGAATAAACGCAGCAGTGATAGGATTGGAGAGGTTCGGTGAGCAAATGAAGGCCCTTTGAATTCATATTGCATGGTACACATTCCACGGGTCTCAACTCTCCAGGTTTAAGGTATTCTTCCTTCAGCTAAAACATGCATGTGGAACCCAGAGTATGATCAACCATGTGAACGGGAGACGTGTTCAAATATGTCTCAGTTTTCCTCCCCTGGTACTCGGGTGCAACATTCCAGACGCTTTACTAACACTCTCCCCACTTGGAGAGTCAGTCCCTTTAACCTCCTGTTTGGCCCAGTTTGCAATTTCTGCGGAAGATGAACAGGAATAGCGAGAACCAATGAGAGGCTAGCTGGAGGTGTCTGGACGGGCAAATTTAACTCTCATTTCCCACCAGGAAGAGGAATTAACCAAAGGCTCAGCATGCCGGGCCGAAACCAGATTAGGGCCTGAAGCCATCCTGCGGTGTTGCGGCCAGGTCACAAGAAAGCGAGTTGAAGAAAGGAGCTCAGGGGCACTGTAATTCACAAACCTGCAGAGTTATAAATGACAGCTATCGTCCAAAAATAGACTGAAGTAAGGCTGCCAAGAGGACTTGAAAGCGGGGCAGAATTGCAGGAAACCGATTTCAGGAGGTAGACTGGAATTGCATTGAAAGCATAGGAAAAGAGGCAGAACGTCCACAATGATGCACTTGGCCAAAAAGGGCGTATGCGTTTTTTCCTGAATATATTCAGGAAAAAACGCATACGCCCTTTTTGGCCAACCAAGCAAGCTTGCAAAGGAAATCTGCACTACAATGAAGTCTCACTTCCCCCCGGTCAAAAGGGCCATCTGAAAAATGTGTAAAATCCAGAAAGGCAGGACAGGCCATGGAGAACTGGGAGCCTTGTTATGCTGATGGGCGGGATGTAAATTGCCAACAGACACTGGGGAGAAGTGTATGGTGTTTCCTGAAACATCTAAAAAACAAAGCAACAGAGCCTAGGGCACTGCCACTTATGGTCCTATAGCTTAGGGAAATTAAAATCAAAAAGACACAGCCACCCCAAAGTTTGGGACGCCTCTGTTTACAAGAACCTCGTTTACAGTACAAGTTCAACATCGCAGAAAGTGAAAAATGGATAAAGAAGTTGTGGTATTTACTTACAAAGCAATATCACTCAGCAATGAAATCTATGTCATCAGGCCCTTAGCATCACAATGAGTGGATTCAGGTATGATGATTCTAACTGAAATAAGTCACACAGAAAAAGAAACATCATAAGATATCAGTAATACACGGAATGTAAACTTGGCTACACAGGAACTGAATTACAGAACAGAACAGGGTCTCAAATTTAGAAAACCAACTTATGCTTGCTTAAGGGTAAAGGTGAGTTGGGGTGCTGCATAAAACCAGAGATTGAAATGAGCACAGATAAAGTTCCTTAAGTCAAATATGGAATAGACAAGAGCTACTCCTTGCTCAACGAAATGGACTCAACACCGCATATTAAACGCCTAAGAATGTACCTGACTAGTAAGTATCTTAAAACCTATGGATTGCTATGTCTCCGAAAGAGAATCAAGCATGTTTACAGGGGCATAAACGCAGCAGTGATAGGATTGGAGAGGTTCGGTGAGCAAATGAAAACCCTTTGAAGTCATATTGCATGGTACCCATTACACGGGTCTTAACTCTCCAGGTTTAAGGTATTCTTCCTTCAGCTAAAACATGCATGTGGAACCCAAGTATGATCAACCATGTGAACGGGAGACGTGTTCAAATATGTCTCAGTTTTCCTCCCCTGGTACTCGGGTGCAACATTCCAGACGCTTTACTAACACTCTCCCCACTTGGAGAGTCAGCGCCTTTAACCTCCTGTTTGGCCCAGTTTGCAATTTCTGCGGAAGATGAACAGGAATAGCGAGAACTAATGAGAGGCTAGCTGGAGGTGTCTGGACGGGCAAATTTAACTCTCATTTCCCACCAGGAAGAGGAATTAACCAAAGGCTCAGCGTGCCGTGCCGGAACCAGATTAGGGCCTGAAGCCATCCTGCGGTGTTGCGGCCAGGTCACAAGAAAGCGAGTTGAAGAAAGGAGCTCAGGGGCACTGTAATTCACAAACCTGCAGAGTTATAAATGACAGCTATCGTCCAAAAATAGACTGAAGTAAGGCTGCCAAGAGGACTTGAAAGCGGGGCAGAATTGCAGGAAACAGATTTCAGGAGGTAGACTGGAATTGCATTGAAAGCATAGGAAAAGAGGCAGAACGTCCACAATGATGCACTTGGCCAAAAAGGGCGTATGCGTTTTTTCCTGAATATATTCAGGAAAAAACGCATACGCCCTTTTTGGCCAACCAAGCAAGCTTGCAAAGGAAATCTGCACTACAATGAAGTCTCACATCCCCCCGGTCAAAAGGGCCATCTGAAAAAAGTGTAAAATCCAGAAAGGCAGGACAGGCCATGGAGAACTGGGAGCCTTGTTATGCTGATGGGCGGGATGTAAATTGCCAACAACCACTCGGGAGAAGTGTATGGTGTTTCCTGAAACATCTAAAAAACAAAGCAACAGAACCTAGGGCACTTCCACTTATGGTCCTATAGCTTAGGGAAATTAAAATCAAAAAGACACAGCCACCCCAAAGTTTGGGACGGCTCTGTTTACAAGAACCTCGTTTACAGTACAAGTTCAACATCGCAGAAAGTGAAAAATGGATAAAGAAGTTGTGGTATTTACTTACAAAGCAATATCACTCAGCAATGAAATCTGTGTCATCAGGTCCTTAGCAGCACAATGAGTGGATTCAGGTATGATGATTCTAACTGAAATAAGTCACACAGAAAAAGAAACATCATAAGATATCAGTAATACACGGAATGTAAACTTGGCTACACAGGAACTGAATTACAGAACAGAACAGGGTCTCAAATTTAGAAAACCAACTTATGCTTGCTTAAGCGTAAAGGTGAGTTGGGGTGCTGCATAAAACCAGAGATTGAAATGAGCACAGATAAAGTTCCTTAAGTCAAATATGGAATAGACAAGAGCTACTCCTTGCTCAACGAAATGGACTCAACACCGCATATTAAACGCCTAAGAATGTACCTGACTAGTAAGTATCTTAAAACCTATGGATTGCTATGTCTACGAAAGAGAATCAAGCATGTTTACAGGGGCATAAACGCAGCAGTGATAGGATTGGAGAGGTTCGGTGAGCAAATGAAAACCCTTTAAAGTCATATTGCATGGTACCCATTACACGGGTCTTAACTCTCCAGGTTTAAGGTATTCTTCCTTCAGCTAAAACATGCATGTGGAACCCAAGTATGATCAACCATGTGAATGGGAGACGTTTTCAAATATGTCTCAGTTTTCCTCCCCTGGTACTCGGGTGCAACATTCCAGACGCTTTACTAACACTCTCCCCACTTGGAGAGTCAGCGCCTTTAACCTCCTGTTTGGCCCAGTTTGCAATTTCTGCAGAAGATGAACAGGAATAGCGAGAACTAATGAGAGGCTAGCTGGAGGTGTCTGGACGGGCAAATTTAACTCTCATTTCCCACCAGGAAGAGGAATTAACCAAGGGCTCAGCGTGCCGTGCCGGAACCAGATTAGGGCCTGAAGCCATCCTGCGGTGTTGCGGCCAGGTCACAAGAAAGCGAGTTGAAGAAAGGAGCTCAGGGGCACTGTAATTCACAAACCTGCAGAGTTATAAATGACAGCTATCGTCCAAAAATAGACTGAAGTAAGGCTGCCAAGAGGACTTGAAAGCGGGGCAGAATTGCAGGAAACCGATTTCAGGAGGTAGACTGGAATTGCATTGAAAGCATAGGAAAAGAGGCAGAACGTCCACAATGATGCACTTGGCCAAAAAGGGCGTATGCGTTTTTTCCTGAATATATTCAGGAAAAAACGCATACGCCCTTTTTGGCCAACCAAGCAAGCTTGCAAAGGAAATCTGCACTACAATGAAGTCTCACATCCCCCCGGTCAAAAGGGCCATCTGAAAAAAGTGTAAAATCCAGAAAGGCAGGACAGGCCATGGAGAACTGGGAGCCTTGTTATGCTGATGGGCGGGATGTAAATTGCCAACAACCACTCCGGAAAAGTGTATGGTGTTTCCTGAAACATCTAAAAAACAAAGCAACAGAACCTAGGGCACTTCCACTTATGGTCCTATAGCTTAGGGAAATTAAAATCAAAAAGACACAGCCACCCCAAAGTTTGGGACGGCTCTGTTTACAAGAACCTCGTTTACAGTACAAGTTCAACATCGCAGAAAGTGAAAAATGGATAAAGAAGTTGTGGTATTTACTTACAAAGCAATATCACTCAGCAATGAAATCTGTGTCATCAGGCCCTTAGCAGCACAATGAGTGGATTCAGGTATGATGATTCTAACTGAAATAAGTCACACAGAAAAAGAAACATCATAAGATATCAGTAATACACGGAATGTAAACTTGGCTACACAGGAACTGAATTACAGAACAGAACAGGGTCTCAAATTTAGAAAACCAACTTATTCTTGCTTAAGGGTAAAGGTGAGTTGGGGTGCTGCATAAAACCAGAGATTGAAATGAGCACAGATAAAGTTCCTTAAGCCAAATATGGAATAGACAAGAGCTACTCCTTGCTCAACGAAATGGACTCAACACCGCATATTAAACGCCTAAGAATGTACCTGACTAGTAAGTATCTTAAAACCTATGGATTGCTATGTCTCCGAAAGAGAATCAAGCATGTGTACAGGGACATAAACGCAGCAGTGATAGGATTGGAGAGGTTCGGTGAGCAAATGAAGACCCTTTGAAGTCATATTGCATGGTACCCATTCCCCGGGTTTCAACTACCCAGGTTTAAGGTATTCTTCCTTCAGCTAAAACATGCATGTGGAACCTAGAGTATGATCAACCATGTGAACGGGAGACGTGTTCAAATATGTCTCAGTTTTCCTCCCCTGGTACTCGGGTGCAACATTCCAGACGCTTTACTAACACTCTCCCCACTTGGAGAGTCAGTCCCTTTAACCTCCTGTTTGGCCCAGTTTGCAATTTCTGCGGAAGATGAACAGGAATAGCGAGAACCAATGAGAGGCTAGCTGGAGGTGTCTGGACGGGCAAATTTAACTCTCATTTCCCACCAGGAAGAGGAATTAACCAAAGGCTCAGCGTGCCGTACCGGAACCAGATTAGGGCCTGAAGCCATGCTGCGGTGTTGCGGCCAGGTCACAAGAAAGCGAGTTGAAGAAAGGAGCTCAGGGGCACTGTAATTCACAAACCTGCAGAGTTATAAATGACAGCTATCGTCCAAAAATAGACTGAAGTAAGGCTGCCAAGAGGACTTGAAAGCGGGGCAGAATTGCAGGAAACCGATTTCAGGAGGTAGACTGGAATTGCATTGAAAGCATAGGAAAAGAGGCAGAACGTCCACAATGATGCACTTGGCCAAAAAGGGCGTATGCGTTTTTTCCTGAATATATTCAGGAAAAAACGCATACGCCCTTTTTAGCCAACCAAGCAAGCTTGCAAAGGAAATCTGCACTACAATGAAGTCTCACTTCCCCCCGGTCAAAAGGGCCATCTGAAAAAAGTGTAAAATCCAGAAAGGCAGGACAGGCCATGGAGAACTGGGAGCCTTGTTATGCTGATGGGCGGGATGTAAATTGCCAACAGACACTTGGGAGAAGTGTATGGTGTTTCCTGAAACATCTAAAAAACAAAGCAACAGAGCCTAGGGCACTGCCACTTATGGTCCTACAGCTTAGGGAAATTAAAATCAAAAAGACACAGCCACCCCAAAGTTTGGAACGGCTCTGTTTACAAGAACCTCGTTTACAGTACAAGTTCAACATCGCAGAAAGTGAAAAATGGATAAAGAACTTGTGGTACTTACGTACAATGCAGTATCACTCAGCAATGAAATCTATGTCATCAGGCCCATAGCAGCATAATGAGTGGATTCAGGTATGATGATTCTAACTGAAATAAGTCACACAGAAAAAGAAACATCATAAGATATCATTAATACACGGAATGTAAACTTGGCTACACAGGAACTGCATTCCAAAACAGAACAGGGTCTCAAATTTAGAAAACCAACTTATGCTTGCTTAAGGGTAAACGTGAGTTGGGGTGCTGCATAAAACCAGAGATTGAAATGAGCACAGATAAAGTTCATTAAGCCAAATATGGAATAGACAAGAGCTACTCCTTGCTCAACGAAATGGACTCAACACCCTATATTAAACACCTAAGAATGTACCTGACTAGTAAGTATCTTAAAACCTATGG